>NC_052016.1:1425266-2066816 GCF_015832195.1 Motacilla alba alba | reverse complement strand
AATCACCTGAAGCTGGTTTATTGTCAGTTCTCAAGCAGAGAAACAAACTTTAGCAAAATCCTGACTCCAGGGATTGAGACCTCACCCTGTAATTATATTCTGCCTGTTATACAACCAAGCAGATCAGCAGCTTGTGGCTGCTTGGACATGTTCCACTGGGGCTGACTCTCTAAAAAAGCACCTTCCTCACCCATCAGCCCACACCCAGCTGTGTTCTGTACCCAGCAAGTGCTGTCCCACCTCACCCTGCAGCAGGCCTGGAACTCACCTGAACAATCCCAATTGAGGAGGCATCAATGGTGGTTGTCCCTGGCAGCGGCTCTAAATCATCAATCCTCACTGAGAGAATCTGAACACAAAGAGGTGTCAGCTGCAGCACTGCAAAGCACAGTCCAACAGCACAGCATTTCCCCAATAAACCCCATCACCAAGCAAAAGTGATGTAATCTAACACTTTACACGTAGTATTTAACACAGGGAGTTAACTGTGGTTTTTTAAAATAACCTTTTGGCATATCACCTTTTCCCTCTTGCAGAAATCCAGCAAAATTTAAACACAGTAAAAGAACATGTCCATTTTCATATTCTAGACAGAACATAACCCTCTGGGATGTGATGAATTCTACAGAAAGCAACATGTTTAGAAAAAAAAAAGTATTATGTGAGCATTTCAATTTATAAACCTATCAACTGTGTCCTATTTCATTATTTTTAGATGAATCTACATATCTCAGCTCATCAAAGAATAGAGACAAACTGCCCTCTGGATTTCAGATATGTAGCTGCATTTTAAATCCCCAAATCAATAAACAAAGCATTTTGTTGACTTCCTTCACAGTCATCATGATAAAACAGCAAAGCAATGCCAATGAAAAATTGGTAGTTAAAAAGATTTTAAAAAGCATCAAAGGGAACAGACAAGCCTTAATCAAACCTAAACAAGAAATGCTGAGGAGAAACACAATATTTAGAACACAGAAAAAACTCTGCTGGGGTCAGACAAAACATCCCTGTAATCCAGATTCTCTCCAGTCAGCATTTATCTTTAATACTGAGAATAATTTTGCATCATCAGCAGATGCTGCCATCACCTCTCTATTCACCACTCCTTTCAGATCACTTCTGAATACAGACAACACAATGGGGAAAAAGAATCCATTATACTCACTAATGGATGGAGACAAAACATGAAAAAACATATATTTAAGCCAGGGTAGAAAAAGAAAATATATTTAAATAACCAGAAGAACTTCATTTTTAGGGACTGAGAATCAGATAGTGAAATGGCTGATTAGTTAAATCCATGTTTCACAGACACTACTTAAAATTGGGCCCAAAAGAACAGGAAAAAAAAAAAAAAAGAGAGAGAGGGAAACACAGTAATTCCTTTCAAGTCACCAAAGGCCATAAACATTAAAAAAAAATAAAATTAAAAATTCCACAATCCACCACTCAAACTCACTCACCTCTGGGTGTTTACGCCTCATGTGTCGACTCATGGACGCCCTGGTGGAAACCTTTGTGCCACACAGCTGACAGCTCTGGGCTTCCACCTTGTCATGGGTGAGCTGGATGTGCTTCTGCAGCATGTAATCAGTGACATACTTCTTATCACACACTGAACACGTCCACTGTTTTCCTACTGGTGGCAGAGGGAAGGAAGGAAACCCAGTGGATGAGCATCAGATTGCCAACGCCTCAACGAGAGCAATAATTTATGTTTGGTAACAGGATGTGCAATGTTAGTTCCAGTCTAAATCAAAATTAAGGAGCAAAATTAAGGTATTTTTGCTGGATACTGCTTTTTAGAGGGTTTACCTGTATGAATCAACTTGTGAGTCTCCATTGTGTTTCTCTCGCTGAACGTCTTGCCACAGAGCTCACACATGAAATCTTTGATTCCTGCATGAAAAGCACATTTGGCACCTGTGAAAGCAGCCTGAAGGTATCTGGGACAATTCTGAGTTTTGTTTTAGTGACATAAAAAAAATAAAAATCACAGACAAAAAAAAAAAAAGGCAAAAGCCCCACTTCACCAGCTATTTTTAGCTAAGTCATTCCACTATATCCAGCAGAAAATAAATCCCAGCGAAACTGATGTAGGAAGTAAAATTTTGTTTTGGGAAATCACAACCTGAAAACTAACTTAAAACAAACCCAACACTGTAGAGCTACCCTAGACCAAGAACCTCAAAAAAAAAAAGCAAAACTTGAAACCAACTAAACTGCATTTATTTGTAGAACACCCAGTCCTGGTTGAGGACAGGACAAAATCTCACTTTTCAAAGAGCAGAAGATGCATGTTTTATTAGTTTTTGTCATACCATCTGACTGCTCTAGGTAAGAGTTCTCCAAGGAAAGAATTTAACTGATTCAGTGCAACTCCTGTCCCTCTTTGGAGGCCTCACCTGTGTGTCTCTTGTAATGCTTCAGCATGTTGACTTTCTGTGCAAATTTTCGGTGACATTCCTTGCACTCGTATTCCTTAATCCCCTTGTGCAGCTTCATGTGGTGACGAAGGGCATGCTTTGTCTTCATTCCTGTGAGGCAGAAGGCACAGGACACTTAGTCCATCACTCCCACCTTCAGGGCAGAACTCAGGCTCATGTTGTTCACCTTAACAGCTTTATTTTATATTTGCTGCAAGTCCACAGTTGCGTATTTTTAATTGTTTATGTAGCAACGCACTTCATCATTATTATTTTAATTCCAGAAAAGAAAAAAGCTCTGGAAAACATCTGAGTAATCACTGATGGAGAAACAGCAGGGACAAGCAAAGATAAAACATCCTTAGAGGTGTCAGACTTACTACTGTCTTTCACTAAAATACCAGCTCAGATTTGTTCAAGTTATAACATGAGAAATTAAAAAAGTCAAAGTGACTTTGACTCTTAAGGCTCTTACAGAGAGAAAATACTCTATTTTCAAGCCTGTAAACAGCTCAGAATGAAAAAAATCAACTTGCATTCCCTTTTGTGCTGCAAATCAGGCATTCCTCAACTTGACAGAAACAAATGCTGCTAAAATCAGTGTTGTGTTATAGCCCATGAAACCAAACTGTACAAAATTAGGGCAGCTCATGGAACAACAATGCTCCTGATGGATACATTTTCTACCTCTGAAAAATGCAGGATTTACAGCACTGCCACGATTCTCAGCATGGCAGTTGTTTTAATTCAGATATTCACCTGCTACTCAGTATCACAATGAATGGAAAACAAGGCATCAGACATACCTTTGCCACACTCTGCACACAAGTATTCTCGGATATTATCATGGACTCGCATATGTTCTTTTAACATGTCTTTTCTAGCAAATGATTTGCCACATTGCTCACAAGCATGACTTTTTACACCTTGAAAATAAATTTAAAAGACAACGTGAACAAAAAAAAAATGTTAATGAGTAATGTGCACCTCCTAAAAATTGATTAAAGTGGTGAATTAGAGGGTAACAGCCCACCTATGCTGACAAGCACACCTTTCATGGATATTGTAGCCCAAATTATATTAGAAGACTTTGAAGAGAGAGAAAAGCTGGCTTTTTGTGTGAGAAAAAAAGGGTAAAGCCTGAGGTAGGAGAAGACTGAATAGCATGAAATAGTAATGAGCTGTTAAAAATGATTTTGCAATAGCAGGTTTCAGCCTGTGCAATGGCGAGAAGGTGGCATGGATAAGAATTTGGGGAAGAACAGAATACAGAATTAGGTGAATCCTGCACACATATTAACTATCAATTTGGATTGTGTGTTCAGATCAAATCTCTTCATTAATACTCCCTGCTTTAGAAAACTGGTTTACTCTAAAATAATAAATGTTATATTTGTCTTGTTGTAACGTAGAGAGAAAATTCTCTAGCGAAAAAAAAAAAAAAGGCAGGCACTGGCAACAGAAATTTCTCTTTGGTATTGATAATAATAAAGAAACAACATTTTTACCTGTATGTATAAGCTTATGTCTTTCCAGATTTCCTATACTGTTAAAGATCCTGCCACAGATTTCACATGGATGGATATATCTGAAACCAAAGAGACCAAAAACTGTGATTCTTCTCTCGAGGCAGAGGTGACTCTCAGGCATCTCTGTCACTAAGTGTATTCCACTTGCTAATACTAATTACTCCAAAGGATCCTTGAAGCACAAGTTTTTCTAAATGAGCCTTAAGAAACCCCCAAGTTGACTGCAAGCTTGGAGCAGCCTGGCATTGCTATACACTCATTTTTTTTTTCAAAACCATTTATTAAAATCATTGATTTGCACTTTGCAAAGCCCAAACTGATGCTGGCTCATCAATCCGTGTGAAGCCAATCACCAGCGACGCGCATTTCAAGCTCGTAACAAACATCTGAACCCCTCATTTCAGTTATTTCAGCACAGCCAAATTCCCTAAGGGCACCCCAGGTGGCAGAACCATCAGAACTCCAAGCAGCCAGCCCTTCCCAGTGGAAGGAGCCTTACTTCTGCACGTTGGGGTCGGGCAGGTTCTCCCTGTGGATGACCATGTGCGCGTGGTACGTGGCCTTCAAGGCGAAGCGCCGGTTGCAGATGCTGCAGCCATAACCCTTCTCCTTGTGCACGTCCATGATGTGCTTCAGGTACTCCTTCCCTCTGCCAAAGGTCAGCTGGGGAATGAACCAATAGTGAATGGAAAGGGGAAAAACAGTCCTCGGGCACGGCAATGAACGGGTAACATCCAGCAGACCTAAACATCCCCTGTACCACTAAAATCCTGTGTGCCACTGCATGAAAAACCTGTGACAGCTGGGTTTAGGCCTGAAACTCTTTGGACATTACAAGCACGCTGCTCCAGACTATAAATTCACTCAATTTCTCTAGATGGAGACAGTGTTTCCACTTCTGCACAAGAAGAGGACCTTGAATTGTTTGTGCACTGAGGAACAGCCAGGTTTAACCTCCAGCAGCTCACCTAGAGTTCTGCGAGCAGTTTTGGTCACCACAGTACAGGGATGATATTAAACTACTGGAGAATGTCCAAAGGAGGGCTACAAAGATGGAGAAGGGTCTGTAGGGGAAGCTTTGTGAGAGCCACTGAGGGCACTTGGTCTGTTCAGCCTGGAGGAGACTGAGGGGACACCTCACTGCAGTTATGACTTCCTCATGGGGCAGAGGAGGGGCAGGCACTGATCTCTGCTCTGTGGTGACACTGACAGGACTTGGGGAAATGGCCTGAAGTTGTGTCAGGCAGGTTTGGGCTGGATATTAGGAAAAGGTTCCTCCCCCAGAGGATGGTGGAGGACTGAACAGGCTCCCCAGGTTCTGGCCACTGCAGCAAGACAGAGCTCAAGGAGTGTTTGGACAATACTCTCAGGCACATGGTGGGATTCCAGGGGCTGCACAGAGCCAGGAGCTGGACTCAGTGACCCCTGAGGGTCCCTTCTAGCTCAGCTTACTCTGTAAGAGTGATTCTGTAAGAGTGAGGACATCACAGATGGAGAAAATGCCTGCTCTAGGGGGCTCTAGGGGCAGGGTGAGCTCCTGCCTGCACCAGCAGCTTTGGCAGCAGCTCTTGAAGGGCTGGAATTCCCAGGCACTGCAGGGCAGTGACTCTGGCTCAGCTCCTGGAGGTGCTGCAGCTATGGCAGACAGGTGCTGCACTACTGAGCTCCAGATGTGCACATCCAGATGTGCTCCACACATCCATATATGCTCCAGCATGCCAGGGTGAAGTGTCATAATGACATGGTCTTTTGCTCCAATTCTGGAACTAGTCAGGGCATTTCTAACAGCACTGCACAGCTTGGTGAAGATGTACTTCAAGACCAAGGAAACCAGATTTTTTTAAGAGCTCAGAAAAGAGATTTCTCCAAGAGTTATCTGTATTTGTTCTCCCTCTGGCTGTTTATTGTCCCCATCTCCCATCAAATCCTGTTTCCCAGAGCTGTGCCCCTTACACAACTGTTTACTTCACAAACACCTGCAAAAGCACTAAAAAACCCCGAAATCTCCAAAAAGATCTTTCTGATTCGAATGGCCCAGCTGCCCTCACTTGGAAGCACACAATTTTATATAGGTTATGCACCCATGAAGTGTGAGGCAAGAAAATCAGCACAGTGAAAGCAAGAACACGATGAACTGCTGTGACACCACAAATTCATGTTTACTGACACAGAATTAAAAATCAGTTTGCACTGACAACCATCTCCCAAGATAAGAAAACTGAACTATTATTATCTCCAGGTTTTAAAATGAAGAAAAATTAAGAACTTTCACCACATAAAGTGTGGGCTGTGAAATAAGCTCTGATTTCCAGAGGTCAATTCAGTGATTTCCTTTAAAGAACCTTCTGACCTCATAGAAATTAATCAATTTGTGGACTCTATCGAAAAGAAATGCTGCCACCATTTAAAGTTGCACATAATTAAAAGGTAGTTTGAGATGTGAATGTTCCTTTATTGATCCTTCCTCCTGTTTTGCTTGTTTTCTTCCTCACAGGAAAAAGTGAATGTGTCTGTCTTTCCTTTTTTAAGTGTTTATCATCCCCCTTACTGGACACCACCTCAATTCTTATGGAATTGCCTCAGTTCACAGATTAGAGGTAACATCACTGCAGAAGACAGCAGACCTGAGAACTTGCCTTCTCTTCGAGAGCTTTAATGTTATTTAAAATTCTGAATGATTTATAGATACCTCCACCCCCTCCCACATCCCAAAACAAGTTAATTTGAAAGTATTTAAAGCTACCTGGCACCTTTTGCAGCTATACTTGTGAGGCTCTGAATCTGCACTTTCATCAGAGTTGTCATCATTTTCCTCGGATGAGATTCCAATTTTACCAATGAACTCTTCCCTCTGGTGATCATCCATCAGGGCTATGTCCTGTGTAGAGTAAAGGGAAAGAATATTTTGTTTTAATAGATTAAACTTCTTCAAAAATTAAGGCCTGGTCACCTTTTGCTTCCATGCAGACTGCTTTGCATTAACTGCTGTAATATTATTTATTTAAATATCCTCCTGCTTCATTCAATCCAGAGTTTCTCTGTCCATATAAGGAATAACTTATTCAAACAACTAATTTTTATTTTTCTGCATATAAAAGGAATTTTAATGTGAAGACACTCAGCTGGTACAATATTACATCAATAAAAGCATCTTTATGAGCACCGCTGGGTGATACAATTCCCTTTTAATTTCATTGAATTCCTTACAATTCAGTGTTGACAAAACAATCTGCCTTCTCTAATTGATTATTAACACAATACCTTAAAATGGACATGAATATGATCTCTCAACACATCCACCCTGAAAAATTTACGTCCACAGATCTCACAGGTGTATTTCTTGTCTCCATGTGTTAGAAGGTGTTTGTTCATGTTGCTCCTACATGAAAATACCTAAAAGGAAAAGAGAAGGAAGGAAGGATTTTTGGATCATGTCCAGCAAGGCTACAGTTCTTTAAACCTTTTCAGTGGAGAGCACAGAACACATTTACTGTCTTTTTTTATTCCTTCTGGCCAGGAACATGCAGGAGCTCCTGTTAGCCTCAGAACTGCTGGCATGGCAAAATCCAGGGGCAGAGCTCCAAGGAACTGATTGAAACTAGCCATTTGTCACGGGTGGACTTCCAAGAAAAAAAGCTGCAGCAGAATTACACAGAATAGAATTTGAAACATTTAGACAGTGTCTTTTGAATCACAAATGTTCCATCTATCTCTAAAAAGATATAGCCACAAAATCTACCTTGACTGATATGAAACCTATCCAAAGCATCAAAATCAGAGGTCAACATATCAGCTGAAGAGTTCTTGAGTGCCTTTTGCACCATGAATCATTAGACATTTCTAAAATCACAGGTTAAACCCACACTCCTTGTGACAACAGTGACTTATGATCAGGAGTGTTGAACATTCAAATGCAACCATGCCATGACTACACCATGAATTAACTTTGATTCCCCAAGGAAGAGGGTTCCCAATGCACACAGTCAACTCCAGCTGTTCACAACCAGCCAGAAAAACTCCATTTTAAATAACACAAGCCACGAGATTCCACTGACACACACAGTGGCCACGTGCCACTCTCCATTGTGCTGGGTGTCCTGAGGAAAGCTCAGGCCTGAAATGCACTTTTGCTCTCATCTTTGTGCTAACAGCTCCCACCATCCATGGCCACAGTGGGCTCGGATCAATAATGGAGCTCCAGGTGTTTGGCTGGACTCCACACCCTCCCTGGGCAGCTGCTCCAGAGCTCTGCCACCCTCAGTGTGAGGAATTTCTTCCCCATGTTGAGGTGGAACTTGCTGTATTTTATTTTATGGCCTCTCCTCCTCGTGCCGTTGCTGAGCGCCACCAAAGAGAGTCTGGCACCATCCCGTGACACCCCTTGGAGATATTGAAATGTACGGATGGATCCCCTCAGTTTTCTCCTCTCTGGACTGAACTGCAGCAGCCCTGGAGCCACAATGCAGAGTTTCTCATGGCACACTGGCACAAGCTCCTACCTTCCCACACACGGGGCAGCCCGAGGGCTCCTTCTTGTAGCGAACCATGTTCTCCGTGCTGTGCTCAAAGTCTTCTCTCTTCACACGCCTCACCCCTTAACACAGCAGTCCCCATCAAAAAAAAAACAAAACAAGAAATAAACCATGGCTTTCCCCCTCCAGCCCGCAGGCCTGCTCAGGAGGAGACTTGGGAAGAAGAGCGAAACACTGGGAAGAGCCTCAATGCAGGGTTGGATTGGTAACAAAAGGGTGATTTCTAAATTAAAATGTGTTTTAAGAATATAGAAGCAGTCTGCCAAAGTGATGTGTTATGGCTCATTGGTTATTAAAGCAACTGAAAGGTGACTGAAAACACTTTTGTCAAAAACATTTTTGTCAACACCAGGAAACGGGCAGATCTAGTAGGCCTTGGCACTTCAATCTGCCATCTGGCCCAGAGATTCACCCTCACTAAGAAAGAGAGGAGAGGAAGTCTCTAAGGAGAGATGCAACCAGCATCAGCTGTAATGCTCAGAGAGGATTTCAGACCTCTTTCTCTCTGGAGGGCAGAGGGCTCCTGCTCTTCTGTGACAGCTGAAAATGAGACACTGCCAGTGTCATACAGCCCCTTGTCCTCTGGTTCATGCCACAAAATAAACAATCTGGCTGCTTTTTTTTTAAAAAAATCCTTTTTGGTTTAATCATCTAAGTCACTAACCACATTCTAATACATGTTGAGCAATGTACCAACTTTTTCCAGTCTTTGAGTACCTGTAATATCCTTAGATGCTTGAGATTTTGAACAGCAAACTCTCATAATCTCATTTTCATATATGCTCAAGTGTTTCAAAGATAACATGCTGACACTGTATTTATGTAGTAGTCACTCTCAGCTGTACATGGCAAGTTAACTCTCTGCCTTCAGATTTTCAAGTTACCACACAAATCTTAAAAAATTAAGAACAGGATGCAAAGAAAGAAAAATACATAATAAAAATCAGCCAGTCTAAACTGCTGCATAGTAAGCCATGCAGCTTCCACATGACTGTTAATAGCTCTGGACTCACTACTGTTATTTTTCATAAATGTCACATTTTGCTGAAACTTCCAACTCTTGATTAGGTGACTGATTTAAAAAAAGACAGCCACCATTCAAGAAGATCTAAGGCACACTATCATCTCCTTAACCTGTCCACCTCCACTGGTGTTTCAGGAGAAATAATTAAGTTGATCTGCAGTAAATTTACCTTCCAAGTGCCGCCTCTGATGGTCCAGCATGACATCCTTCCTGTAGAACATCTTATTGCAGATCTCACATGCAAACTTCTTATCCCCATGCTTTTTCTTGTGTTTTGAAAGGTTGCTGTTTGTAGAGAAGAATCTGAAACACATCTCACACTGGAATGTCTTGTCATCTGTAAGCAAGAGAAACCACGCGGCTCTTTACAGCTGAAAACAGGTTTTGTACGTTTGTGAGACAGGTGGTTCCTCTGTTGGATCTGGGTTTTAAACATGGAATCCCATCACTGTGCTCTAAGGGCAGTAGCCTGTGTGATTCTGGACTGAACATTATTGTGGGGCCATGAAAGTAAGCAGGGTGTCATTTTCTGAGCGTAAGATCACAGCAGAAATAATATGAGCAACCACAAGAGATGGCTACGGGAGAAAATCACAGGTTGGAGTGATACTGAGAAAAAACCATTTAGAGACTACTGCAAGTATAAAGCTGGAGACAGCTGAAGAAAACTGTAATTCCACAAAACTACAAATTACCACTAATACTGGTCCTGTTTCCAGTTCCTCTGTTTCAGAGGAGTGAGGTGGAACTTAACCTCTGTTTAACTTTTTTCCCCTAAAACTATCTGTGAACAAAGGAATCACCAATGAGGATATTACACAGGTGAGCAGGAGATACTAAAAAAACCCCAATTCCTAAGTGGATGTGTTACACTTTTCTTATCACAAAAACAGGTTGCTCGCTGTGATGATGACAAAAAGCTAAATCCCTACTCCCCTTCCGTAGTTTCTCAGCTGAGATGGATTTGGGGACCTCTTCCCAGAATGGAGCAGAGATGACAGAGGAAGAGTTATCCATTCTCACCTGTCCTGCAGTTGTGGAATTCCAGTGCACTCTCTATCCGAAAGGCCTTTTCACACGTGGTGCACTTGTACCTGTACTCACTGTCCACCTGGGCATCACAAACAGGAAAAGCCGAGTCACAACTGACAGAGAAATTCTAAACCTCAAACACCTCTTCTGTTTTCTGGCCTTTCCAACCTTTAATCCTTCAAGAGGGCATTTATCTGCACAGTGGTGCAAAATTCTGATGCTGTGTTATTCTGCCATGTTCCTGCATCTGAGCTATTAAAAAACCCCAAAGACTGTGCTCCTGTGTGGATGTGGAACATCTCCCTGACAGCCCTCTGGTCCAACACAGACACAGAATGTTTGAGGAGCAAGATGAGATCTGACTCATCTTCCAGAAAAGGTGGCAGCAATCTGAGAGTTAAGGACCCTGGTGCCAAGCAACAATGGAAATTGTCACTAATAAGGTGCCACTACAGGTGTGTTTGATATTTCTATGGCAGCAGCAGCATCAAAAGGCAGAGTTCACACATTAAAGGAATGGTAAGTGGGGAGAAATCAAACAGGAGAAGCAAACAACAATGGAACAACCCTATTTAGCAGCATAACTCAAGTCAGATCTCACCTCTGTATCACACAGGCCCAGCTAATTCCAGCTTGTTTTGCTGGAATTGATGCCTGAAAGCAATTTTCCATAGGAAAAGGGCTTGCACATGCTCAAAAGCACTTTTGAAATCCATCAATTATTCTAAGATAAGATGTTAACAGTCCCCCTCTGTCCTTTCTCACTCACATGGAATAGCTGCTCACATGAGCAAGGCATGCTCACACCTGGAATCTCACTGTGCCTTTCCACACAAACCCTGCAAGAGCCCCTTCCACTCACTTCATTCCTGCTGTGCTTGTATGAAACGTGCTGCTTCAAGCTCTCCTTCCTGCTGAACAGCTTTGCACATTCCTCACATTTAAACAGTTTGTCACCTGAGGGGATCAATCAAGATGAAAGGGAAGTAGTGAGTGATTGATAATAACCAACTCCAGGCAAGGCAGGGGAAACCAAAGCACAAGCAACTGCAAACACACAGGCTAGCGATGAAAAATTTAGTGTTTCAGGAGATCTAACCAGTGGATTTTAACCATTTCCAACAATTTTGGTTTAGTTCCCCCACCCTTTTTCAGTGATGATTTTTCATAGAAGCCTTAGAATAGGACACAGAACCCTGGAACTGCAGATCACAGGTGGAAAAACACCTGACATTTACACGGCTATGTTACCCATGTGCCTGTGAAGGTGGGGGTGATATTTATGTATCTATTTAAAGGCAATAAAAGCTTTGAAAAAACATCACATCCTTGCCCCTCATTTAAAAGATGTACCTAATTCAAATTTTAAATACTTTCAAGTTCAATTCTGCATGATCTATTGCAATAGATAATTATTATCTTCTCATGCTCTGGTCTGAAAAATTAAAAGAGCTTCCTAGAGAGAGCTAAAAGAAAGAAAAAAGCAAAACCAGCTCTCTTATAAATATATATCCAATCCCTAAAACGAGCCCTGCTGTTTAACTCAAAGGTGGAACCAAGCCACAAAATCAATGCCCAGGCAAGGGAAAAGCCAACCCACCATGAGAACGGATGTGCCTGCTGAGGTTGCTGCTGTTCTGGAAGATCTTGCTGCAGATGCTGCACTGATAGACCCTCTTGTGCTCCCCCAGCTGCTTTATCAGCTTCCGCCGAATCCCGTGTCTACTGGAGAGAATGAAACTTCTTTTGAGGGACATGGTGTTTTGGTGATGAGCAAACCTACTGGATTAGAGAGAAAGGCAGGGACTGAAAGCTAGCCCACAGGTTGCAACAGAGTTCCAGCAGCTAGCAAAAACTAGAGGAGTGTTAAACTCAGCTCCTGGCAGGAGGGAGGGGGCCTGGATGGAGCTTCCCCAGCTTCAAGGTGCTCCCCTGGCCACCCCCTGGAAGCTGCAGATGTCACTCATTCCACATTTTCTTCACCCAGAATCAACAACGAGGCAAAAAGCAGCAGCAGAGATTCTTTTTGCAGGGCCCTCAGAGGAACAGAAAGGATCTGTTCTGCTCTGAAAACATCAGCACTAGCTCAGCTTAGGAAGCTTGGCAGCCCCCATGTCAAAGCTGCATTTGGGCAGAGGGCAGCAGGGTGCCAAGCAGCACTGTGCCATTTTCCAGCACAACCACCTGCTGAAATGCCTTTTTGATGGATCTGTGTCTGCTAATATACCATTACTAGCTAATTCATAAAAATGTAGTGCTCTATTATTAAAAAAAAAAAAAAATTCAAAAGGCCAATTTTACCAAGACAAAAAGACATAAAAGAAATGGAATTAATCATGTGATACTTAAGAGTCTCCCTGAGGTTCTGTTTCACTGAAGTTTTCCCCTCCTACTGCTCCAAATCTGGAGTATCACAGCAAAATCAACATGAAGTCATTAATGAGCTAAGATAACAAGCAAGACTGAATAATAATGATTAACATATTCTGAAAGAAAAAATCTCTTTGACTGTCTTATCACTAACATTCAATGGGAGTAAATTTCACCTTGCAGCTGCTGGAGGCTTTTGGAAACACAGAATAAAAGCAGTAACATGATAAAAAAAGAAATTTTCATTTATGTTATGTTCCAAAATCCTACCAGTGTACAAGTGGCACTCAAAATCTTGAAGCAGCAGCAGCATCACACAATTTTATGTTGATTTAAAAAAGATCATCTGTGGGCCCAGAAGTTGAGCAGAACTGTTGCATGCTACATCATCTTAGATACAAGTAAGAGGAAATTGTGCATCCCAGAACACTTACTTTGTCACTGTGCTGATGCTGTTTGTGCTGCTGGGCATCTTTCCTAAAACCAGATCCATAATCCTCTCTTCTGGAGCTGGAGGCAGGGCCACCTCCTCTGGAGGGACCTCGGTGACAGCGTCAGCCACACGTTCCACTGCACACACACCAAAGAAATGAATACAGCAGTAATGTGGACAGCTGGAAGTAAAACCTCAAATGCAGAATTTGTAATAAGAAGTGGCACTGGACAAATCAATTGTCCACAAACACATTCAAAGAATCATAGAACAGTGTGGGTTGGAAAGGACTCTTAAAAATCTAATCCAACCCCCTGCCACGGGCAGGGACATCTCACCTTCTTCTAACTTCTCACCTTTCCAGGTTTACTGAAGGGTCAGTTGACCAAGCATCATGAAATTTCCTATTAGAACATCCCTTCAAGGAAGGTAAAGCCCTTTCTAAACTAAACTTGAGGTAGACAGAGAAAGATTTGTCCTCTTGAGAGGAAGGATGCTTCCTCTCCTGTTCCTTCCTGCAGTTCTCATACCCTGTGTGTTTCCCTGGGGCTCTCTACAAACCATCACAGGAGAATGCAGGTGACTGGGTGTAGGTGCTGCCTTTAAGGCCCTCAGAAATAACTAACAAAACTTGTAAATTGGCTGCTTTAGTCATCTAACTAAAAACCTCCATCTTGTCTCTGCTGCTTTTTAGGCTTTCTGCAGAGGCATCATCACAGATGTATAAGCCTTTTCTAGATTTCTGTTTTACCTGCAGAATCTTTCTCTTCATCAATGACAAGAGGCGTTTCTACTTTTGCTGTTTTGGCTTTTCTTCCCCTCCTGGCCTTTCTCCTCGAGTCTGTGCTGGCACTGGCTGCATCACTTGCCGCTGGCTGATCTGCTGGCACAGCCTCTGCTGCTTTCTCTGCTTTCTCAGCATCATTTTGGCTGCTTGGGGAGGCACCTTTGGCTTGTTCCAGGTGACTCAGCAAGTGTTCTGGGTGGATAGGGAAGAACAGGAGAGTAAGGAGGAAATTATCCTTAAAATACTCAAATGGAACTAGCTGAAGCCCATCTATCAGGTCCGTTTCACTTTGCAGAGACTTACTTCAAATTATTTCAAAAGCAGTCACAATACTTTCAAAAATCAAAGCCTACAGTCTATTCAACAGTCACAAGAACTGAATTTTTAAGGAGATTTGTTGATATCACAGTGAAAAGTTTGTGTTTCTAATATTGGGTACATTTTTCCAAATGCCCAAGTTATTTACTGACTGAAGTCCCCTTTTCAAAAAAGATTCAGTAAATGGTCAAAGTTTCTAAATAATTTTAAGCTCTTCTGAAAAACTGCATAAAATAGCTGCAAATGAAATGCAGAAAAGAACGTGTACTTCATTACCCTTACTAAATCTGTGCCATAAATACCAGATGAACAACATCACAAAGTATAACCTGGCATCACTGACCTTTACACTGCTCATGCAGCTCCCTATCCTTGATTTTCCTGACAGTCACATCATCTTCTAGATCACAGTTTTATTTCTTCTAAATTCAACATTACAGCTGTTTGTCCAAAGACTGAACACTGCCATGGTCAAAACATCCAAAATATCCTTGTTCTACCTTCCGTACTACTGCTTTCCTTAAAGGAACACAAAATTTAAAACTTTTATCTTACTGCACCATGGACGGTGCATGGCTTCACAGCCACGGGAGAGCAGAATTCTGCTGATGATTCTCAGTGCTCTCCCATGAATTTCTAGCACTTCCTACCTGTCAGCAGCTGGGGCTCTTGGAAAGCAGATGAACACACTTTACACGTCCACTGGTTGGGCTTTGCTTCTGCTGTTCCACTGCCTTCTGGAGTGTTCACTAAATCACAACAAGAAATACTGAAATACTCTGAAAATGGGGAGGTGGTAAACCCCTGCAGCTTTGTTTATCTTGCAGTAACTCCCTGAGTATCACAAGGTACAATTTAAGCAGCAAAAGGCTCCTGGGGGCAGCTGGGACCATTTCAGGATTCTCCAAACATGAGGAGTTGAACTATCAGAAGATGCAAATGATGCCAGGAGAGAATATCAGTGCCCTTGTAAAATCCTGAGGGCTCCTTTATCACTTTCTAAAGAACTGTGTTCATAAAAGGCAGGGCATAAAGTAATTTTTAGCACCTTTAAAACCAGAGTTACCAGTCTTCTTATGGATTAGCTGAGGACAGAAGCAGGAGAAACCTCTGTGAAGGGCATTGCAGAGTAAGAACATTTGGATTAATGGAAGTAAGGGTGAGGACAATGAAAAGCCAGGTTTCAGCAGTTTCATTAATTAGATGTGCTATGAAATCACCATACTAAATACTTTAATTAATGCATCAACTCAAGAAAGGTGAAGAAATCAGGGCAAAAATGAAACTGGAATAAAAAAAATAAAATAGGAAGAGTAACTCAGTTCACAGTCCTTTGTATTTCAGTCCTTAGATGATATATTTGAATTTGTCAAGAGGATCTGATAAATCTGGACTGATTCAGAGATTTTTTTGGCACACAAAAAGCTGACTAAGACTCCTCCTGCAGAGGAGGAGGATGACACTGAAGTCAGGATAAGTGAATGACAGCACAGGGAATTCAAATTGTGCCTCAGTTTCTGCCACAGATTTCCTAGATGGTCATTACATGTCAGCTCATCTCTCTCTGCCTGAGGACCCCATCTGGAAAAGGACAGTAAAGTTCTTCCTTCTTTTCCATGCTGCCTCTTAAACCAAAATAAAGCATTCTCTGAGGCAGAGGCTGTTCCCTGCTACAAGACACATTCAACACTCTGCACTACAGAGGTGTGATCTCATCCATGCTGCAATAAAAAAATGAATAAAAAATCACTTGGCAATACAGCAACAAAAATTCCCTCTTCACAGGCTACATAAAGAACTTCTTGAGGGCTCTGTCCAGGAGGACAAAAGCAGCAAACCAAGATTGTGTGTAAGTTAATTGTGCCTGACTCTGCACTTCCCTTGCTCCTTTGTACTGGTTTGTCAGGAAGAGTCAGGTCCTTCTTAAGTTCCCACTTCCTCAGGCTTCCAGGGCAGCTGCAGGGCAACCTGGCTGACTTGAAACCACAGATCTGACAGCTGGCAACTGCTTGATGTATATGACTTGAGGCAAACAAAATCAAAACAAGAAAATTTTGTTTCGGAAGCACCAAATCAGTGAGAACACCCCAGGGTTCCCAAAATTTAAAAGGCAGCTTTTTGTTTTTACTGAAGCTGGACTTTCAGGCAGTAGGGTGAAGGATGTAGGAGGGGCTGTTCCAATTCTTCATTTTACCTCTGGAAAAATCAATAATGCCAAACTGAAAGACAACTCCTGAGTCAACTTCAGAGTTTAGCTGTGACAGAACCCAAGCTGACAAATGGATCCTCTGATCAGCTGCTCTGTACACGTCAGCAACAACTCTCCTCCTTTCCTCCCAGCCACTTTTAATAAGCAAAGTTTAGGAAAATAAACTCTCAAAGAGCAGACCTAGAACGGTTTTCTTTTGATCTCGTGTACTCTGAGTGGAATTTTTGAAATTTGTGTTAAGTGGGTTCTTAATTTCACTATTCCACTTTGCAGAGACTGGGTGGGGGGAGCACTGCTTTGTAATAAATCCGTGGGACAGAGCTCCTGTGACACTACCAGGTATTTCCCCAGCCATGTGTTCTTTGCCAAGAGGAAATGTATTGCTTATAAGTTTATTGAAATTTCAGTTTCTGTAATTTAGAACAGTCTGAACTCTAACAGTGGCTTATACTGTGGTGTTATAGTAATTTGGGGATGGCCAGTGTTCTTGTCATTTCCAAATGTTTGAAATCTTTTCTTCTAGAGCTTGGCCTGATTGTTTACTACCCTTTACACAGGCAGAATGAAGATTTTCTTGGGGATTGCCCCCATCCCAACACTAACCACCTCCAAACTCAGGAGCACTTGTGGTTTTCATGAAAATAATCTGCCTAAAAGTTTATTGGCCCCTCTGTCACTTTTTAACCTGTGTATGTACTTTAAGCACTGTGCCCATGAAAATGAACAGAAAAATTCAGGCATTCAAATCCTCTCTAGATTAGTATTTGCCAGAAGTTATATATCCATAATACACATGTAGGAGTGTTACACCTGACAGCTCTGCAGACCTGTATCTGTCCTCTATCTTCCTTAAGAGCACTTTATTTTTGCATACCTGCTGGATCAGCTGCTAGTACGCTGGATTTCTTGTTTTTTTTATGGGGTAAGACAGCAGATGAAGGTTTTGAAGAGACCTTATTATTCCCCTCTTTATCAGACTCCATTGCTGCCAAGGATGTATCTGTGAAGAGGAAAAAGAGTTCATCTTCTTTACTGCCCAGACACTTTGACTCTTGCTCTGTGCTGAGGGCAGTAACCACAGTCAGAAAGTTTTATTCTGTAACAGGACTGCAAATAACATTCTCATGGAAAATTTCAACTCCAAAATTTGAGATTCTTATAGCTGAATCTCATCCACTGTGCCTGAAATATTCTGAAGTGCTGGACAGAGAGTAGAGGGCATACTTCAACAGTATTTTTAAATACCCATAACCCCACAAAAATACATGAACAGGTTAAATTAAAGAGGGAAAATATGAAACCTCTCAGTTAATACCGGCTGGAAACATCTGAGAGTTCAGAAACATGTCAACTGCATTGATTCAGCTGCAGCACTTGAGACTCTGCTTAGGATCAAGGGCAGCCATCATAAAGCTGACACTGGTGGCAATGGCCTCTTCCCAAATTTGTCACCCCAAATTATACCCAGCAGAGCAGTAATAACACCCAGGGAGTACTCCCAGCTCAAGAGCAGGAAGAAAACGCCCTTGCAATGCTAAAGGATCTTGCCTTTCAGCTGTACAAATGGAAAAGTAGGAGAAAACAAAGGGGAAAACACTGGAACTTGTGGCAATTCTAATTCAGGCTCTAAAATATCTGCTGCCTTTCTTTCCAATGCACAGCCACGTGGATCTTACTCTGGTGGGTCCCATGTGAGGCTGCTTAAGAGAAATCTAGTTTTTTAGAACTGTGAAACAGTTCTATGCAAAACCAAACCATTTTCACTGCAACTGAATAATGGCTTCTTTATCAAACCTGTATACAGATTTCTCTGATAATTGAGCTCCTTTGCTGTTCCACCCAGAAATTATTTGATACAAACTATTTGATACACCAAATCTTTAGTTAAGGACTATTTATCCAGTCTGTCCACTCTGAAGAGGCTGAACCATTAACCAGGCCACCTGTTTTAAAAAAAAACCTGGCTGTATCATGGTGAAGAATCTACACTCTCCTCTTGCAGGGCAGCCACGTGTGCAGGCTGGCCTGACTCTGCAGGATAAGAACCTAGTGGATAAACAGCACTGTCATCTCCAACAGCCAGGGACTATCAGTCCCTGCCAGCACCGGGCCCTTAGGAAGGAAGAAAGGCCCCCACACATACCATTGGCACCACTAGTGACCTGCTTCAGCACTGGCTTTTCCATTTTTTTGGCGTAAAAAGCTGCATACCACACTCGCAGCTCAGTTCCCGGGGGGATGTCCTGGCAGGTGGTGAAGTAAATGTCATTGTCATGCTGGAAGGCTGTTAGGTTTTGATGCTCATACTCGGTGGCTGGGCGCACCATCATCATCCAGTTGCAATCATCTTCGTTTGTGGTGTCAAAATACACCAGGGGCCCTTCCTTCTGGAACACCTGCCAAGGAAAATGTGCACAGAATAAAAACCATGAGAAGTGATCTTAAGTTAAGGGGGAAATAGATTCTTTTCTGCTTTTGCAGTGGTTTCTTTTCAATGGATATCAGGGACGAAGCAAGACTCAAGTCCTGCATCAGGGATCTTGCCCTGAGTCACACCTTCAGATGAGACAGACAACCAGGAGCAAGATGGGAACAAACTGAACAAAATCATCCCAAGAATTCTTGCTATAGCCACCAGTTTTCCAAAAAATTACTGCATACGTGAGTGGAAGGGTATCCAAAGAGCCATCAGCCCAAGGCACATTTCTAAATCTTTACTTCTCAGGGCATTAGGTATTAATGGAATCAAGAATTCCATGCTTAATGTAGTGTTTTTCCTACCAAAACTTGTCAAGAGAGGAATAAAACAAATGCAAGACAGAAAAAAAACCCACTTATTCTGCATATTCCATAAGCCTAATGCATGTGTGGATCATTAGGAAAATCCAATCAAAATGAAGAGACTCATTAAAAGAACTGAGCTTCTAGTTTGGCTCTTCTGTTCCTTGCCCAGAGAATGTTTGTTTAGCTCATCTCTTACAGGGCACACCTAAAAGATGTTCCAAATGATCCCCCTTCGTATCTTTGTTTTCATAGTGTTAGCATTAATTCATCACAGGTAAAACGGACTCCTTGCTATTTATTGCTTCACAAATTCTGTGTCTTACCTTCAGGGGAAAATCTGATTCTTTCTCCAGCTTGAGAACTCTCTTGCATTCAAAGGGGCCAAACTGGGTACGTTTCACCAGCTGAGTCAGAGCAAACACTCCCTCAGTCCCATCCTCCAGCTGTCTTATCTCCAAATTAGAAGGCAGAGACGATCTAAAAATTTAAGAGAGAATTGAGAAAAAAAAATAAATCACAGAACGGATTAGGTTGGAAAAGACTTCCAAGATCAGCAAGTTCAACCTTTGGCTGAACAACACCTCATCCAGTCACAGTTATGCACTGCAGGAACCCGTGGAAGAAAGAAGTCAGCATTAAACACAAGTGTTTCTGTGCTCCCAGCCTCTCCCTTTTCCCAAACAAGCTTCCGAGAACAACTACATGTAGCAAATACTGTTACTATGTAAAACACACAGAGAACATCTTCCCAAAAATTCACATGACTGGCCCCACCGTATTGGTTTTACAAACCAAATGCAATTCTTTTTTTTTTTTTCAGGTCTGTCCTAACAGATGAAAAGCTAAAAATAATCAGACAGGCCACTGACTACCCTGAGGCTGACACTGGCAGAACTGCTTTACTGCCTAGATAAAGAGAAATACAAAAAAAGATTGCAATCATAGTGATAAGCAAATGAATCGAAAACAATACTTTTAGTTTGAAACATACAAGAAGCAGTGTTAGAGACAGAGAAGTTCAGCAGATGTTTCTCAACGCTTCTTTTCTAACCATAAAGCATCCATTTTATCTTTTCAGTAAGACAGAGGGAACAACAAACGTGGTTAAGCAAGCAGACTGTTTTTAAAAGATTCATATCCAGTTTGTGGTTAAACTTGCCCTCAACCTCAGATAACTCATTTTCAGTTACTGTTCCCCAGACATAAAGGCTGCAATTAAATTTCTTCTTTCCTTTTCTCTCCTTACCTGATTTCAGCTGAAAGCTCTTCAGGAAAATAAATACATTTATCTGTAAAAAAGTCAATTTAAAATTCTGCTTTCAAGTCTATGGTCCAGCAGCCCACACTTCCACTAGGGAAAACTTTGCATTTGCACACCAAAAGGAGATTGAAAACCAGTTGCATGCACCGTATTTGCAAACATTCCCAGTTGGAACACCTGGACATTAAAGTGCAAGTTAAAAACTAGAAAAAATGTAGGAAATAGTAGTTTGTTATGGAATGTGTGTAGTACAGGCTAGAGACTTACTGCACTGCCCGTTTTTTGTATATAATAAAAGCACCTCCCTCAGCAGCTTCCAGCAGGTATTTTTAAATTACCCTCAAGCACCCGGAGTGTCAGGGCTGTTAACCATTAGCTGCTGCAGGGGATCATCCAGAGCAGGTTTCCAGGCACAGAAAGGCAGTGCCTGGCAGGAACTGCAGGGAAATTCCTCTTCTGGGAAGGCCAAGAAAAGCAGGGGCAGCTCCTGCACAGGTGCAGCCACTGTACTTGGTGGGACACCAAGAGCATCCTGGCCCTGGCCAAAGGGTCGTGGCACCCAGGTGGCAGATCCAGCACATCAGTGTTTGTTACAAAGTGATGCTGGGAACACACAGCATGGCCTACACAGCCAGGATGTGCCAGACTGGCTGCCCACGTGCCTCTTTTCTGCCTGGGACTTCCCAAGAAGAATTATGGAAGCCCCGCACACATTATATAACACACAAAGCCATCTGAACACTTCCCTTTTTGGATCTGTACCACACCTTCACAGTAGTTGGTTCTTTTCCTTAACCTTACATTCTACATCTTCATATGAATTTTGCTGACAGTGCCTGATAGTCTCTCCCTGTAAAAATCACTACTTAGTGTTGTTTTCTCCCAACTAGATTGAGTCTATTTGTTTCTTTTGGCAAACACGAGTGTTTCTGCGGCGCTGTCACAGATTTGCTGACAGAACTATTACCCCTAATCGTTTGCAAAGACCCACAATAATGAGAACAACTTGTTTTGCTTCTAAGTGGGGGAACGAGAGAGTTCATACACATGAATGAGAAATCCTCACACACTTCTCTGGAATCAATCTGGTGTATCTAAGGGGGACAAAAGTGGCAGGTACTCAACCACGACAGAAGTTGTCACCCCATCTGGCACCACCCTGACTTCTTGCCAGAAACCTCAGCAAAGAAATAATCCTGATGAGCAGCAAGTTATTTTTTTTTGGCTTCTATTCAGTGCAGCACTTAAGTGTGCGCATCAATTTTTCTATTTAATCAAGGCCATGTGCTTCCCATAGATTTCTGTCATCCTCTGGGACTTCAGTTTCCAGCTGTCAGCATGACATCCACTGAACAGCAAAAATGCTTTAAAGGACTAACATGGGCATTGGGTTAGTCAGGATTAACACAAACATTTCTTACCTTGCCCTGCTCAGTACAAAGGAGTCTTTGACTGTCACCACTGGGCCCAGCTCAGGACACTCTGAATCGTGGTACTGCCCACAGTCCTCGCACCCTGCAAGGACCCAGACAAAAAAGGTTGGTGAGAAACAGTTTTGTAAGACAGTTTCCTCCCTCTTTCAGAAGAAACCTAGCACCAAGTAAAATACATACACAGAGGCAGATGTTTATTTATATTGCTTAAAAGAACATAAATAATTGAACACTGAGTGGATAGCTGGCACCTGTTTAGGTGAGATAACACACACTGTGATCAGTACCATCAGAAGACAATTGTTTAAATTCTCCCACAAAGGAAAATAAATGCCTTACACCCACAATAAATATTCTGCTTAAAGATGGCATTATTCTTCAGATAAAGTGCTGCAACACACAGCAGCTAAAGAAAACCACATCACCGCCTTCCCCAGGAGCTGTTATGAACAGCTTGGGTAGTGTGCTGCTTCCTGTGACAGGAGGCACAAACCCAGAACCAGCAGCAGAAGTGGCACAGGGCTCAGCAGGGCACCAGCATGGCCAGCTCTGCCTGGCCACACGCACTTCTCACCCACAGGGCAGGACAGAGACCTCCAAGGTACCTGCTGGTGCCTTTCCAGACAAGTCAGCTGGCTGCACAACACACTCTGGCCACCTAATTCACTGTCAGCTCAGCTAAATTAACTTTCAGTTTAAGTGGCTGTAAATTACCCAGAACTGAGTGGTTCCTAAGAAACAATTTTCAGACGAGGATAATTTGAGGCTTTCTAAAATAAGCTAACTTAACAGGATCCCAAATGCTTATACACTGCTTCAGTGTGAAGAAAATAGCTGTCAGACTGCTCTGCCTGGTCAGCTGCTGACACAGCTTCAGGAGAGATCATCACACAGGGTTTATATTGCTGTGGTGCCTTCTGCATCTGAGCTCCAAGCTTACAAGGGCAAGTCAGGAAAACCCCAGAAAAGGTCTAATGTAAAGGTCATTACACCTTTTTTTTGGAAGACATGACAAAAGCCAAGTCATTCCAAGGTATATCTCCTCTGGCAAAGCTACTTTTTGCTCCCAACTTGAAGCTTCTACCCATCCCAGTGAACAAAAGGACTTCTAACACAAGGGATTTCAAACTGCTTCACATTTCTTCTGGCAACAAAACCAGCTCAGTAGTGAAAAAATACATATATCTGACAAACAGCATTTCTGGCTGGTGCAGCCCCCAAGCCTGGGCAGTGCCTCCTGTTTGAGCTGCCTTCTGGTGAGGCAAGGAATGAAACAAGCAGCTCTCCACATGATTTTTCAGCAGAAGGAATTTCCCAACCTGGCTTGCTGTACAGCACCACAGAGTTATTGTACCAGAGGAAAGGATCCATGGGCAAGTACTACTCACAGAGCAGCAGCACCAAAGCTCAGCCTACAGC
Source organism: Motacilla alba alba (assembly GCF_015832195.1). Lineage (NCBI taxonomy): Eukaryota > Metazoa > Chordata > Aves > Passeriformes > Motacillidae > Motacilla > Motacilla alba. Next base: position 2,043,256 of record NC_052016.1, on the reverse strand, counting down.
TGTCCTGTTCACTGTTCCACCATTCCCCTGCTCCAGCTGTGCCTGTAGCCCAGGCTGCTGAAATTACTACTAAAAAAATATTACTGAAATAGTATTACTGAATAATACTGCTGAAATATTAGTGAAAATATTACTGAAATAATCTGGGCTAAAAGCAGATTTCCCAAACCAGAGAGGGCAGAGGAATGACAAGAGGAATGTGTAAACCTGACTGCTGAAAAGAAATGGACTGTCATCCATAAAGGGTTGTCATAACCAAGGGGACAGGAAGGAATAGTCTGAGTAACAGCTTCTTCAAAAGGCTTTGCTGTCCAAAGAAAAAAAGCTCTTTGTCATTTTCCTCATCTCCTGACTGCATCAGGGCACTCCTCACTTCTTCAAAGATAAGCCTCTGAAAGGTGCAGACAGCACTGGCCACAACTACAGGCAGGAATAAGCCATACATAACTCTCACTCCTCTGCAGAGGAATGACCAAAGCCAGGGGGACATGACAATGACATTGTGTGGCATAGCTCAATATCCAAGGGATGCCCTACAGCAGCCAAAGCTGTTACACCCACCATATGTGACACTTTCAAGAGATGACAGGCACAGGAGAAACACAAAAACAAGCATATGTTACGGAAATAATAATAAAATTAAATTACAGAAATAATAATAAAATATCCCACACACTTAATAAAAAAAATCCAAAATTCTCTTGTCTATGAAATACATATTCAAGGATGTTTATTATGGGGAGTGCACAGTGTCATTTATAGCAACTCACTTTTTCAGAACATAAACAGTCCCCATATTCCATGGGAAAAACTAATTGCAGAGAGCACAAGAAGAAGCTCAGTGACCACAGCCCCCACTGGAAGGGAGCAAATCGTGTTGTGTGACACCTTCTGTCTAACTAGGAGTGGCATCACATCCCCATTCTCTTTGCTGTCCAGCAGAATCCTTTTATGAAGGAGAAGATAAGGTAACCACTATTGGTATCTGCACCTCAGTAAAAAGGCAAACAGTCAACACAATTTTTGAAGGAAACTGGTAGAGGGAGAAAATTGAACTTTCTGAGAGTTGCCATAAATGCAGCTGTGGAACCATCAGAGGTAAAATACTGTGGATCCTAAAACCAAGGATGTGCTCCATTCTGCTCCACCCTGACTGGATCCACAACATCTGGGTCCTCTCTGCTCACACAAGGACTCCACATCCCTTAACTCTTTTCCACTGTGACACCAAGTCCTGCATGCCCAGGCTGCTGACAAAGGAGAGGATTAATGTGGGAGCCAAGCCTGCCAGCCCAGCTGCAGCAAGCATGGGACACTGCCCAGCCTGGGCACAGCCCTGCTGCAGCCTTTCCTCACCCAGCAGCACCCCGGGAGCCTGGATCCAGTCACAGAGCCCAGCCTGGCACTCAGGGTTACACAGAGGGCACACAAGAAGCCCAGGCAGTGAATGCCACGAGTGAAACCTGCCAGGGCAGCTGGTGCACCTCAAACTGGGCTTGCTCTTGAAGGAATTATGAGTCTGCCTCTCCCTGCTGTGGAGGTGCAGATCCCCAAGTCAGGCCAGAGGTCAGAGTTATCCCCAGACACCCCTGGCTGCTAGAGCTGGTTGTATAAACAAAGGGCTTACATGAGTGTTAGACCTTCAATCTCACTCACTTCAGCCATGAAAAAGCTGCTAACTCACATTCAGAGGTTTCATTGTGTCTTTGCCAACAGCACCAGAATGTGTATGCTTAAATTACACAACCTCCTCTCTATTCACCCATTAGCTGTTTGAGCCTCCTTTGCAAACAGCAATTTTTCTAAAGAAAATCTCAAGTCTGGTTTAGTCTTTAATTTCAAGCATTCTGAGTAGACAAGTCACACACAGTGAGAATTCAATCCTTTCCCTAATACTTACAAATAAACAAAATCTCCTCGCTGCCATCTTCAGCCATTATTTTAAACCTGCCAAAACACAAAAGACAAAGTTAGTTCTGAATTGACTTTTACTTTCTGTATCATATAAACATTCCTTTGTGAAGTAATGATGCTGACTGATCCAGAGCCCGCCCAAACACATTCATGTCCCTGCAGGAGTATCAATGGAAAATTAAAGAAATGAAACTTTTTAAAAAGCCCCAGAGACTGCTGTATCATTTCATGTGTTGCAGACATCACTGCCAAGGAAGCCTCAATGTCTGCAGGTTCTCAGGCATTTCTCTGTGAGGAAATGCTGTCTCCTGCTGCTCCCCATCTCTGACAAACTTCCAGCCACTCCTGCAACCCCTGCTAAAAAGCTCCTGTGGAGCCTCAGAACATGCAGGGCCAGAGGATAATCCAGGTCAGCAGCAACCACTGCAGAACAAGGCCCAGTGCAACATTTTATTGAACTGTGGTTGAAAAAAAATTATCTCTGAAAGGCAGATTGTTTATTTAATAAACACAGTAATCTTAAAATCTGCAGACATAGTCACAGATCTCTTCCAGAGGCAAAGGTATATTGTGGTACTGAGCACCAGAAAACCTGGAGAAATAAAATCCTGCCTCTGTTACTGGCCTTCTATGAAATGGTAACTAACCAATTTGATTTCACAGTTAAATAAGGTTAATCTATATCCACTTCATTAGTGTCAGTCCGTATTAAAAACTTGCATGAACACTATTGCCCCTCAACAATTAAATTATAGTTGGCACAAAGTCTGATTATGTACAGCTAAGACCACAACATGAGCACCTAAAAGAGAGTTTTTCCCTTTCCTACCCCAAAAAATGCTCTGCTCCTCAAACAAGCACTTTTGCCAATGCCCCAGAAGAGAGGCAAAGCACACAAAGATCATGAGCCAAGCCTGAGAGAGGTGAGGCTGCAAAACAGCAAGTGTATTGGCCAAGAGGAGGACAGGAAGGAGTAAGAGCATGAATCTCTGAGAGGGAGAGGAAACACGACACACCAAACTCACAGAGCCCTGTTTGAAAACAGATAAAGCATTTGCTACTCCAGCAACAAAAGCCAAGCCAGAAATGTGGGAGCACAGGCACTACCCAGGATCAGGACTCTTCAAGCACAGCCCTCCCCAGCTCCACCTGTCAGCAGCAGGATCCCTCCTGCAAGGGGCAAACACTCCCCATCCGTGGCACAAGCTGGGCCTTTCTGGGCTGCAGCTTTTGGGGACTAAGCTCAAACAGCAGAACAAACATTGACACAAGAGCCCAATGCTGAGCAGGAACAGCAACTCAGGAAATTTCCCCAAAAGCTCTTTTCCTGAACAATGCAACAGGTGTTTAGGGGAGTCCAAGCACAACGCTGCAAAAATAAGTGGTGTAAGTTGATGTCAAAAATGGTTTGCTTTGCTTTTTTAACCAACACTTTTTTTTTTTTTTATGCTTGGCACTATTTCAAGAGGGGGTATGCCCAGCTGTTTTTAGATAGTTTGTGTCCTGACAAGACTTTAATCCTAAATATGGCTGGTTTAACAAATAATGGCCTTGGTCAATGCTTCAGAGGCACAGTGCAGCCACACCACCAAAGGCATTCACCCTCTGGGACGCTGCTGTGTCGCATCCTTGGCAAACTGGGGACAAGTGACATTACAGGAGCCTTCAGATGAGAACAGCAACAAAGGGGTGGAGAAACCATCAGCGCTGTTCAAGGTGATGGGGAGGAAGCGTGAAGGGCCCTCACAGGTGCCTCAGCGATCTGCATTAGCACAGCTCCCTCCCTGCAGCAAGGACCTTTGGGTGTTCTGCACCCACAACACTCCCGAGCCATCCTCACCCCTCGCTCCCAAACAAACGCTGCTGCCAGCTTCACAATTCTGATCCACACCCTCCTCACCCATGCGCTTTACAACTCCTCCTCCCTGATCTCAGCTGTATTTCCCAGGGGTTTTTGAAACAAACCACACGAGTAAACAGAGTCACCACGTGCCACTCACATGATGGCACTGAAGACAGGCTGCAGGATTGTTTTTGCCCTCATCTGCTGTTGCTAAGGGCCACATCTAATTTTTTTTTTTCTTTTCAAACATTTGTAACAGAAAAATGATCCACGAAGCAACTCATCCCACTGCTCCTAATTCTGTTCTTGTCTTGCAAAGCTTCTGCGAGTTGCAGGTATTTTTTACATAAAACAGAGAGTAATCATTAGCAGTCAATAATCAGGAGAAAAGCCACACAGTGGAAATTAGACCAGGTAAAAAAGCCTAATTCTGATGGCAGTAAAAGGGCAGAAAACCCACATTTTTTGGCTTCTATAATTAGATGAGTGATTTTATGCCTGAGAGTAGAGCCACGCAGCTATGCACAAAAATTCCAGCTGCAACACAAGCCTTGGAGCATATCTGGAACTTGAGGGAACCCAAATGAAGACACCGAGGAGCTGCAGCATCACAGGTACCTGCTTGCAGACTACAATGTGCAAAGACACTGTAAGGGAACCACCTGAGCTGTAAAAATTTAAGAATGGATGTAAAATCACACTTTCTCCTTATAAACTGCTGAAGAAAGAAATCAGGCTCAAGTGCTAAGTTGATATTTTAAAAAAAAAAGGTCAGAAAAATTAATGGAATGCCTGAAAATCTGTGTTTGAACGTAATGATCAACAAGGTAGAATTAAAATTACCCTTTCTTCAGTCTGAAAATGGGCTTCTATGAGAGTGAATAACTTGAGAGCACAAGCAGATGGGTGCTGCACATAGGTATGTGGAAGGATGCGCTTAAAAACGCAGTTTTCCTCATGATGGAGTATAACTTGTTCATGCTACCGCTCAAAGGAATTGCAGAACATCTGGTAAATTACAGTGAGGCCTTGTATTTCTTAAAAAAATTAGGGCCATTCTATCAATTATTGTTCAGGAGGGAGACGATTTCTAGGCCGGTCAGGGGGGCACGGAGTAACACAGCAGCTGGCCGGGGTCTGTGCCACCTGCCCTTCCCAGCGCTTCCCGCGACCGCGTGAATGAACTACCCGCAAAGTTTAATGGCCCCGAGCAGAAAACGAGCGTGCTGCAGAACATTTCACGTGTGCGAAGCCCCGCAGACCGCGGCTGTGCTCCTTTTGTCTCCTCGGGCTGCCACCGCAGCCTCTCCCAGAGCACACGCCGGGGCAGGGCAGCATCCCCGCACCTCCCTTCCCCTCCTCCTCCTCCTCCTCCTCCTCCCAGCCTCTTCCCTCTGGATCACGCCCTCGCACCTGGGAGCTCCCACCCCGCTCCATCCCCAGCCCCCTGCGGCCAAGCCCAGGCGCTCCCCGCTCCCGGCCCCGCATGCCCGCGGCCGCCGCGGGTCCGTGCCCGGCCCGGCCGAGCCCGCGGGGATCGCCCCGCGCCCGCTCCGCGCCCGCCCCTCAGGGACCGCGCCGCCGCCGCCCGGAGCCCGTCGGGGCCCGGGATCCGGGAGCGGCTCCGCCGGGTTTTGCCTCGGACCCGCCTCGCCCCCTTCGCTACCGCCCTCCCGGCCGCTGTAACAAAGAACAGGCGGCCTGGAGGAGGCGGCGGCGGCGGAGGAGGAGGCGGCGGGGCCGCAGCCACCGCCGCCGCCCCGGGAGCGCTCGGAGCGGCCGCCGCGCCCGCCCCGGCCCCGCCGAGCGTCCCGGGGAGCGGCGGGAGGAGCCGCGGCGGGGCGGGCGCGGGGGGTCCCGGGCGGGGGCGGCGGGGAGGGCGCGAGGTGCGGCGGGAGGAGCGCGGGGAGCCGGCGTTACCTGCCCCGGGAATGGCCAGACCCGGATCGGATCCGCGCTCCGGGTTCCGATCCGCTCCGGAAACCACGCGCCAGCGGAAGCCGGCGCGGGCGGGCGCGGAGCAGGGCGGGAAGTGTAGTGCGGCGGGGCCGGCCGCGGCCCTCAGCCCGGCCGTGGCCCTGCCTCACCGCCCGGCGTGCCGCCAGCCGCGTCCCCTCCCGGGCGGGTCGCACCCCGGAGCCCCCGCAGCCCTTGGCGGCGGCTCCGCGGGCCGGGCTGGAGGCGGCGGGGCCGCGCTGAAGGTGGCGGAGCACCCGTGTGGCTCTCGCCGGGTTTCCCGTCTCCTCACGGGCAGTGCCGGGGAGCGGGTTGGCAGAAGCAGAATCACTGGATCGGATGGGTTGGAAAAGAGCTCCAGGACCATCCGGTCCAAGCTGTGACCCAACACCACCCTGTCGGTCGGACCACGGCACTGAGTGCCACGTCCTGTGTTTCCTTGAACACATCCAGGCGTGGGGAATGCACCACATCCCTCAGCTGCCCGTTCCAGTGTTTAATCACATCAGCGAAGAGATTCTCCCTGGTGTCCGACCTGACCCTGCCCTGGCACAGCTCAGGCCGTTTCCCTGTCCCTTGTTCCCTGGGAACAGAGCCCGGTTCCCGCCTGGCTGCCCCCTCCTGTCAGGGAGCTTTGGGGAGCAGTAACATCACCCCCGAGCCTCCTTTTCTGCAGGCTAAACACCCCCAGCTCCCCCAGCCACTCCTCAGAGAGCTTCTGCTCCAGACCCTTCGTTTCCTTTATCTGGACAAAAGCCACACCAGGTTCTCAGCGGGCCTAAGCCCTGGCCATGCGCACGAGCGCCTGTGCCTCCTTATCCAAGCCTCCCTGAGGTTCAGCGCTCCAGGATTTCAGGACATGGTCTCAAGTTGCACCAGGGGAGGTTCAGGTTGGGCATTAGGAGGAATTTCTTCACATAAAGCATAATTAGACATTGGCAGGGGCTGCCCAGGGAGGTTTGGAGTCCCCATCCCTGGAGGTGTCCAAGGAAGGCCTGGAGGTGGCACTCAGTGCTCTGGGTTGGGGACAAGGTGGGGACCGGTCAATGGTTGGACTCGATCACTTTGGGGGTCTTTTCCAACCGAAATGGTTCTATGATTCCTGAATTTCAAATTCTGGCATAACCAGGATCTGTCAGTGCCCAGCCCTGCTGTGCCTGCCAGCACAAATCATTTAGGGAGGTTTAAACCTTCAGATTATTCCTCCACTCCAGGCAGTGGCCAGGGCAAGAAGCACGCAGGCTTTTTGTATTCAAGGAGGATGCCCCATTTTTTTGCTCTGCTGAGAAGTGTTGCCTGCAGTGGAGTCCCCCCAAAGCCTTATGCGGCGCTCCCTGCCACCACGCTGTGACTGCTTGGCCTTCACTGTCACAGCACTGGAGATCCAAAGGTGGCGGGAAGCTGGCGCCAGCTCTGTTCTCTCCAGGGAATGTGCTCTTCTCACATCTGGCTACATCTTTACCAGCTGGAAACAGCCAGGGCCTTTCAATGGTTACCCATCCCACACATCCAAGTAACAGTTTCAAGAGATACATGTAGAGAGTATTCTGAGAATGGGTCAGGCTGGAAGGGACCACAGTGGGTCACCAGGTCACATCTCCCTGCTCCAGCAGGGCCAGCCCAGAGCACACAGCACAGGCTTGTGTCCAGATGGTTCTGGAACAACTCCAGCAAGGGAGGCTCCACAGCCTCTCTGGACAATCTGTTCAGGGCTTGGTCACTGCACAGGGAAGTTCTGCCTCATGTTCAGGTGGAGCTTCTGTGCATCAGCTCCTGCCCGTTCCTCTCATCCTGTGGCAGAGCCTGGATCCGTGCCCTGGCCATCCCCCCTTTAGCTATTTATACCCTTTAAAGAGGTCCCCTCTCAGGTGTCTCTTAGATTGAACAGCCCCAGCTCTCTCAGCCTTTCCTCATAGCAGAGATGCTCCAGTCCCTTACTTTGTCACTCTCTGCTGGTCCCTCTCCAGGAGCTCCTGTCCCCGCTGTGCTGAGGAGCCAGAGCTGGACACAGCACCCAGAGGTGCCTCCAGGGCTGAGCAGGGGGACAGGGTCACCCCTGACCTGCTGGCAATGCTCTTCCTGAGGTACCCAGGGCACCATGGCCATACTGACTGCATTGTCACGGGCTGGGGAAAACTGAAACAACGCAGCAGTTGAATTTTCAAATTATTGTACTTGGCAAAACAGTGTTCATTTCAGGATGGGGAACCATTTCTTCTTTCAAAATCACTCACCAGCAGTTTTAAATGACTACAGGAGTAGTAAGGGGAGTTTTTAAAGGATCTAACTGCATGTACAAATTATTTGCTTTTTCAGGGACTGAAGCTGACTGGTAGTTTTTGTATAGTCTGCTTTTACTTATTTCCCCTGTATATTTCAATGCATACTCACATGGACTTCTGCCTGTTTTTTTCCAGCATCCAGCCCACCAGAGGGGTTTATCCTACTTGCAGCGCATTCACTTTGTCAAAATAAGTATAAATTAATTCAGTATAGTTATCTGAACATTTACAATGCATGTGAGTCTGGACCCTGCAGCTCCAAAAGTTTTTCTTTCAGCATTAACCTCAGACTGTGAAGTTGCACCTTATGCCAGGCTCACCTGAGTAGAGAGGTGAAAAATGGAAGACCCTTTATCTTTATTGTTTAAGAATGGTGATCTGGAGGGAAGAGTATGGTGCCACACTTGGAGCTACATCCATTCCTGCTGTCCCTCTGACAGGTCTTGTCACTTTTGCTAATGTACACGAATGGCATCACACAAGGTAAAAACACCTCACCACAGATTAGAGCAGGGAGGAAAAGGATGAAGGTTTGTTTATGGGAGAGCATTAGGAAATTTGAGCTAAGCACTTCAATAATATGAAATAAACATGTGGGCAGTAACTCCCAGTAAGGGAATGTAACATTTCCTTGTAAAAGAGGGTAGAGCCCTCAGCTTTGGAAGGGAAATAGAAACATTACTGTGGCTATTTTCATATGACTGTCTTTTATTTGTTTTGTTGGGTTTTTTGTTGTGGTGCTTTTAATGTTGAGGTTGGGTTTGTTTCCCCTCAGTCTGGCAGGGCTTTGTGGCAGCAGTGATTTATAACATAATCTTTTTAATAAATTCATCACCAGTGAACCTAATTCCCAGGCTGTGCTCATTCTAGGACTGTGTCTTCCCCAGAGGATCCAAGCCCTAAAACTTCCCCCCTTTGCCCCCTAATTTAGGATATTACAACACAACTGAGAGAAAAAAATACTGAGTAACCAGAATGAGCTCCACAACTCCTTCTGCCATTAGATTCCCTACCCAATCTGTGCTGCAGCTGATTTCTCAAGCAACAAGGGGCTGCCTGATAGGCTGGAGTTATCAGGAAAGAACTCTGCTCCTGAACAAACAGGTAAATGGTCTGTGTTAAGCAACAGGTCAAACTAGTGAAGGAGGGTAGGAAACCATCTGTTACCCCTGGGTACGTAGGACAGCACACCACACAGAGACAATTGGCTTTTATTGTATGTACAGCAGGAGTTACTTCTTTAAAAAAAATCCTCTTAGGTTTTTGTAGTGATATAATAAATCTGTACATCATAGATTTCATAATTGCACCCATTTGAGTTTATGTATGCACAGAAAGAAAAACACACCACAGAAGAAGTGACTATGACAGCTGATGCTAGGAAAAAAAAATGTTTTACCCCACCCGGAATAATACAGAGCATAATACATCATTGGGAAATACAGAGTTATAGCACTGGAAAGACCTCAGATCATCCTTCCCAGCTATTTTCACACCATGCCAGCACCTTGCATAGTAGCACTTTGGATATCCTGAGTGAAGTGGTATTATTCACCCTTAACTTAAAGTAATCACCCTTGTTATATAATTAATCTGGAGTTGTTTGTCACCAAGGCTGAGGCTTAGCAATGTGCAGAAGCATATGCTGACTTTAAACACATGAATAAATCCACTTAGGTCCTGTTGAGGTCAGAGCATGAGGTCAGCTGTTCCCTCTCACAACAGGAATGTCTTAGCCTGGAGCTATGGCACAGTTAATTCTAGAAGCACTTCTCTCCAACCTCAGCTCTCCAAATCAAAGCCTGCAATAAACTCAACTGAAAAATTCGGGCAGCTCTCACCTTGCTCCGTGTAACACCCAGAGCTCCCAGACCTAAAATAGGCGTTTAAACAAGAGCAAGATTCTTATTTTGCTTCCCCATCCACGTTTGGTAGCATTTTATGCTTTCAACTTGTTTTTTTTCCTGTGACATTTTGCACATCAACAAGAGCAGAACTCTGCAAGAAACACACAGCAGAAAGGTTTCACTTGCAAAACACCTCGAACCAGCAAGGAGATGCAGTACCAGGAAATGCTGTAAAATTCCACTGATTCCCCAAAGCTGGTGTAATTGCCAGCCATTTTCATCAAAAAAGCAGCACTATAAATCCAGTCCTCTCAAGAGCAAGACAGCACAAGGTCTGTATGGCCTGGAGCCCCAGCCTGTCTCTCAAAGAAAGAGCAGGGAACAAGGAAATCTGTCAGAAATCGTAAGAATAAAACCCAGTATTTATGCCTGCACAGTGCATGACTTGTCCATTAAGCTGAAGAACTTTAGCAAAGGTATTTTGCTCTTGAAATGAGTTTTTTCCACCCTGGCATTCTTTCTGCCTTGGATTCCCAAGTTTCATATACTGTTAGGAGTGAAATGACTCTAATTTCTTCCTGGGTCAAGCGGGATATAAAAACACCAATGACCTGGGGATAAAGCCTTCCCCTCCTCTTTAAAGTGACTTTGAAAGGGATCTCAATCACTTTAACAAACTTACTTAGCTTATATTCACATTGGAGATATAAGGTGGTTTTATTGCTTTCATCTACAAAGAGCAATTTAATTCTTATACTATTTGCTCAGTCAAAATTCACATTACAGCTAAGACAAATCTTGGTGAGGATAGGGTTTGTCTCCATCAAGGCAAATTTAACCATAAAGCAAAACAAACTACAAACACAAATTAAGAAGTTGCAGGTATGGGCAGAAAAATTCTTTAGAAAGGAAAAGCAAGCCTTCATCTCTTAGTCCTCATGAAAGAAATGCCATGCTTTCTTTGCTGTAGAGAACATCCAGAAACACAAAAGTGTGAGAAAAGGGACAAAAGGAATGAATATTTTACAGGTTGTTTCCAATTTAGTGTTCTGACATCATTAAATTGCAAGGCAGTAAACAAGAAGTGTTCAATGTAATAATATCATGTAAAGATTTCATCTACTGTTCAAGTGGTTAGTTATTAAAATTCTTTGTAATAGACATTTGAACAATGGAGCAAATTACAGAACAAAGAAGGTGTTTTGTAAACCAAAAACTGCACAGGACACATCACGGTGTTATTTGTGCCAGTTGACAAATCCAGTCTTTCTGACCCAGAACTGCAGTGTGGATCCTGCAGCTTGTGAGGATCCAGCTCACACTGACCCAGATACACAAGAAATGTACATCCTCAGATCTCCTGATCCTAAATGACAACCTAAGGAGGGCATGGGATTCATTATTGTGGGCTTTGGGGTTGTCACAACTGTTATCCCCTTGTGTTTAGTGCCTTAGTTTGTTTTTCCAGCAGGACATAAATTATTTGCAGAGGAGTAAGAAGAGGTGAGGAACACACCCGCCCGATACAGAAATCTAACATCAAACCAAACAATGTTTATTTTCCTGAGGAGTGAAGGCAAATAAAAAACCAGATTCCCTTTTTACACCAAATGCCTTGCTCTCCTTATCTGAAGACTTCATTCTCTCTTAACACATGTGAGCCCAAACCTTCACACAGTTTGCAGTACAGAATGTCCTTCATTCCTGCCACTGAGACAAGCATTCATCATCAAGTGATCATCAAAACCTTAAAATGAACCAATTTTTTTGTGTGTGTATCCATTCTCTGGGGTAAATTACGAGCAAATCCTAGTGCTGTGTCCTGCACTCAGTTGTTCAGTGTTATTTCACTCTGTTCTACAGCACGTGCTAAAGCTTCTGTAAATTAAAATCCCAGCTCAGTAATTTAAGACTTCAAGTAATGTTATGTGCTGCCTCTACATTCCCAATTCCACAGCTCTTTGTTTTTAGGGTATGGATGTGCTACCCATGGAGCTCAGTTTCATTTGGATTTCTTGAATTTAGGGAACAGTTGTGGTTTTATCTTTCAGCAACAAAGACTGAGCATTTAACAATGGCAGGGACTTGACCCCCACCCTTCCCCATAACACAGAGAGTTCCTGGTAAAATCAAGAGAAGTGTCTGTTGAGGGAACATGACATCAGGGGTTTTAATGCTCACATCATGAACCACTGCAGAACGAATGAAGAAACAAAATTTCTACTTTGTATTAAATTAGAAATAAACAAAACTGTTCAGGTACATTCAAACCTGTATTACTGAACTGGGATTTCCAAGCACAATACAGCCCCAGAAGATCCATTTGTACCCAATTTTCAAGATACAGAACATTAAAATGCCTTCAAGTGTTTTCGTAACAAGCAGCATGCTTAAATGTACAACTATTTGATAGTCTGGTCTACTGTTCCATCACAGTGATCTTAGGAGGCTACACATAAACAGTATTTTTAGGCAGTTAAAAGATTCTGACCGTTCAGTTCTATATTTTTTTGGTAAAAAAGAAACCAAACCCCCTCTACTTTGATATTGATTTACCTTGAGTCCATCAGAAATTTGAAATGCGTTTCTGTTCTTCACTAACTTTCTATTTTTGATGAATGTTTTAAGTTGAAAGCCCAAATATCTGCCAAAGTGTTGGGCAGCTTAAAGGGAGGAAAGGGGCCAGGGGAAAAATCACTGCTGGCAAAGTAGGCACAAGGTCTATCAACCATTCAGGTCAGTAATTTAGTTGGAATGACTGGATGTTTTTCTTGGCTGAAGAGAACAGGCTTGGTCCTTTGTCTTCAGCAGGAATGTAGATGATGGAAAAATACAGGTAAAGCATGAACGATGGTACCTGTGAAATACTGACATTTTACTCTTCTTCATAGCCAAAATGAGAACTATGTCTTTGCTCCCATCAGTTTTTCATTTTAGATTAAAGGAGCCAGCTGCAATATTTAGCAAGGGAAAAAGGTTAAAAAACTCATCTGACCAACCATTCAGCACATAACACTGGTAGACCTAGAAACTGAACTAAGGGAATTTGTATTTTTTCAAAAGCTTCCTTCACAACTGTATATTTGAAGATCTCAGTAAGTGTTTGGCAAGACAAGCTTTCCAATGAAAAGAACTGTAAGCTTAACTATGCTCTAGTCACCATTTACTGCTCCTAGCTTTGCATTTGATATGATGGTTTATGTACTTGTCTAACAAGCACTTGGGAGAAGGAATTAGAGCCCCTAAGATGAGTTTTTGCATCAGCAGTACAGCTTCTCACACAGGGAAGAAAAGCTCCATGTAAGATTTTACAAATGCTTTGTGTGTCGCTTCAAGTAGATTTAAACAAAACCACCCAAGTTTCTGTGTTTTAAAGCTTAACTTTTTTAAGCAGAACATTAAACAATATGCTAGTATTGATATTTGCATAATTGATTGATTTATGGCTAATATCAAAGGCATCTCTCCACCTCCACGGGCTGAGCAGTGATTATAGCAGGCTACAGTTATTACAGTAGGGTGTCTGAGTCAGCCTTTTCCTTCTGCTTCTGAACACTCACCCGCTTCCAAATTACAGCACAAACTGCATCTGGGCCTTTTTCCCCCTTTCAGACAGACGAGAAAAATCAGTTGCTACTGTTGCAGGCTGCAGTGAGGGACTGCGGTGGTGTTTTCTCTCTCTGTAGAGGTTCAGTCACATCCGCTGGCTGAGAGGTTTCAGTTCGGAGCTCTCCGTTGGTGTAAATCAGGTGATCACGTTTGGGTCCTCCCTACAGGATCAGTCAGGCTGGATGTCACAGTGGGTCACTGGTGCCACCTCCCTGCTCCAGCAGGGCCATCCCAGAGCACAGGGTTGTGTCCAAACAGTTCTGGAATATCCCAAGGGAGGAGACTCCAGAGCCTCTGTGATCTCTGCTCAGGGCTGGGCACTGCCCAGGGCAGGAGTTGTGCCTCCTGGGCAGGGGAATTGCTGGGCTCAGGCCCTGCCCGTGGCTCTGGGGCCATTGCTGGGCCTGGAGCAGAGCCTGGGCCTGCTCTGACCTCCTGCACAGGAACAGCCAGGGACAGGCAGGGACAGACACAGGGACAGACACACGGACAGGCAGGGCCAGGCAGGGCTGAGGCCCCTCTCAGCTGGGGCTCCTCTCCAGGCTGAGCAGCCCCAGCTCCCTCAGCCTTTCCTGGGCACGGAGCTGCTCCAGGCCCTTGCTCAGCTCCAGGAGCTCCTGGCCCTGCTGTGCTGAGGAGCCAGAGCTGAGCACAGCACCCAGGTGCTGGCACAGGGGCATTACCTGCTGGAAATGCTCTTCCCAGTGCACCCCAGGACATCAGGTGCTTTCTTGGTCCCCACCTGCACCACTCCTCATCCTCCCTCCTCTTCCAGAAGAAACCACACACTCCTCCAAAAGCTGGACACATTCAGCACTGCTCGTATTTGGAGGAGCGACTTCATCATCAGAGAGAAAAAGCGTTTTGGAAAAATAAACCAAAAAGACCACTGTTAATAGAGAACATCCTTTTATGCAAGCCATCAGCCACATTTGTATTCTCTAGTACTGCTCTGTAAACAAGTGCTCAACTGGTGAGCAGGAATCCCATCGGAGAGGGTTTGGGTTCATAGGTACGGCTCTCCCGAAGCCCCGTTCAGTTTGCTCCTGCTCTTGTTCCTGGAAAGGAGCTTCTTGCTCAGCATTCGTGAGAGTGTCCCCCCCTTCTTGCGGCTCTCCTCTGACAGAGGCTGCTGCAGGAACACCAGGTCGTTGTGGGACTGGCTCATCCCCGGGTCCTTCTGGTGGTGCTGCCGGCGGAAAAACAGCTTCGCGCTCTTCTTCAAAATCCCACCTGGGGAGGGAAAAAGGTGCAGGACACTTTAGACAGAACAGGCTGCTGCGCCCTTGAAACTCAGCCTAAACTGCAGCACGAGTGAGAAAAGCTGATCCTCTGATTTAAGGCTCCTTCCTTACACTTAGTTCCTAACGCTCCTCTGGAGGCCACGCTAGCGCTCACTCACACATGCATAGTGACTGGTGTGGGATGGGATGTACCCTGGGCTCTCACGAGGCACATCCAATCTTCCCAACCAGGGAAGTAGAAAGGATTTTATAAAAAAGAATGAAAGAGAGGAAATAATGTTATTCTTTTGTTGTTTTAGAGATCAAAGGAGGCAAAGATCAGCCTGTGAGGCACCACGTGAAGCAAATTTTAATTTGGGGCGCAGGACAACAGTACCTGGCAGTAAACATATGTGCAGTGGTTCTGTACAAGCCAGGCAGCAGGTGTTCTATACAAATTCAGCAGCACCACCCAGAGTAACACTCACAAAGCATTTGCTGCTCTAAAACCCTGTTAGGAATAGCAACGCGCTTCAAGTAGATTAAAAATAATATTACATCTGCTTCCAACAGGTTCAGAAGTCTGCCCAAATCCCTCCTGTGGTAAATGAAGTTGCTTTATTTTGTCGTGCTCCTTCCCTTGACCCCCTGTCAAACCCAGCATGCAGCCAAGGCAATTGCAGCTGTCATCTCACCAGGGACTCATGCTGCCAACAGCAGCTATCACTACTCCTCTCTTTGCAAGCTTGGGCTGTTTTTGCAGCTATTCTGCCAAATTCCACCCTCTCTCTCCGTGTGTGCCTGGTGTGCAGCTGGCAGGGACAGTGCTCCAGGCTACCAGCAACACTCAGCCTGGCTGGGACATCAGCTCTGTGTTAAAATAGCATCAGTTTTGTATGGAATTGGTAGGGCTGTTGCCCCAGGTGGCAAGAGCCCGTTTGAACAGAGGAGGACCCAGGTGACAAGCCAGCACAGGAGCTTCCGGCAGTCAGACCTGGAAGTGGGGACAGTCACCTCCCTGGCAGAGCTCCCACACCCCCTCCCTGCACCCCTATCAGGTTTTCTGATCTTTTCTCAGTTCAGCTATTAATTCTTGTCATGGCACGATCTTGATTCTGCTTTTCCTCCCACTGCAAATGGACACAAAAAGCAACACACAGTGCAGCTCTTTCACGGGACACTGCCACAGCTAGAATTAAATGTTTGTCCCCCGAGGACCTGCCAAGGCCTCTGTGTCACTTTGCACACAGTGACAGCTGCAGAACAGGTATTTCATGGCAGCCAGATGCTGCTTTGTGCACACCAAAGCAGTCATAAACGTGTACTTGGGTTTATTACTGTGTACTTTAAGGGCTAAGCACTCAGCACCTGGGAGGATATTCAAGCATGTTTTTTTCTGGCAGCTGCCGAGACCCTCCTCACAGGGCACAACGGGATGGGAAGCAGAACTCAGCTGAAAGCAACCAGAACTCGTGGATTTGAATCTTGACTGCTCTCCCATCAGCCTCTGATTGATCTTTCTGGCAAGGCAGTACCACTTCAAGCTGTCAGCAGCAGCACAAAAGCAGCAGTGTCCCACCCCAGGACACTGACAGCTGCTGATGTGCAGAGGCTGGGGGGGTGCACAGACCTTGTGAGGTCTGTTTGAGCAGGCAGCTGTTCTGCCCAGCAGCCCTGGCAGCAGCACTAGGACACAAGGCTTTATTCCCTAAGCAGATTTTTTTTGTTCCATCCATTCTGTCATTCAGACTGATTTTCTACACTGGGAAACAGTACCCGACTAAGAATGCTCCAAAAATTGTGCCGGTGGCCTGGGACGACTCCCTGCAGCTGGAAAACCGTGGGCAGCATTTCCCTGAGAGCAGCACAGGCTCGGCACAAGCAGCACCCCTGACACAAGAGCTCCCTGGTGCTCAGCCTCTGCTGCCTGGAAGCTTGCCACATGCCCAGCAGTGTGCAGCCAGTCTGGAGCATGCTGCCTGGCAGTGGCTCTGGCTGCTGCGCAGACATGCAGCCCTGGGAGGAGGCAGGGCAGGGCAGGGCAGCAGCCTGGCAGCGCCCGTGCTGGTTTAGGTGCTGGTTCGTGTGCTGTTTGCAAGCTTTATTCCTCCAGTTCAACAGGATCCATGTGCCAGCCCTGCCCCCAGCACCAGGAGATGAGCAGAGAGCACTGTGTGAGCTCACTGCACTGATGCAGGGTGGTGAGAATGCTTGTGAAGGGTGGGATCACTTCTGAATCTCATTTGTGCTAATGGAGGAAGATTTCCTTCCACAGCTACAGGGATACTAACAGAGATGGCTTTCCATTCCTTCCCAACTTCCAAAAGAGTCTTCATACAGGGGGTTTTGTAAAAAGCTGCTGATTTTGTAAATACTTGCTGAGATTGTGGTAGCTCTGTGAGTTAGGCTAGAGAAGCTTCATCTAAAAATCTGTAAGCAGCAGGTTTTCAAGTAAGTTTTGTTTGTACGTATATCCAGTTATGGGTCACACACAGCTTGCATGAGCAGGTTTTGATTTGATTTTCAGATGCTACAGCAATGGGCATGATGGAGAGAGATGAGGAATGCAGAGAATCCCTCCAAGGTTTCCTTGCTGCCCTCTCTGTGTGACCCTCCTGGACAGCACAACCACCAGAAGGATGATTTGTCACAGCAGACTGCTCTGCTCAGACACCTGAGCACAGGAAGGTAATTTTGGAAGGAGAAAAGGAATGGACAGGGGAAGAAGAAAATGGGTGTCAAACTAATTTTTGCTTCAGTTTTTACAATGAGTGTCTCATTGTAAAGCTACATTTTCCTAGGGATAAAAAAAAAAAAAGAGACAGAAATAACTTACTGTGTAGGTAATTAATTCTGGCTGGCATAGCAGTCATCTTAAGTTTATAAAAGGGAACGGGTGAGAAAGAGGAAGTCAGAAAGGTAAAAAAACAAACAAACAAAAATATGCAAGAGTAAAAAAAAGTGCTAGCTTTAAGACATTAACACACACAAAAGGCCTTTCAAAGCAGAAGGGGTTTTGTTTGGGTTTTTTGCCATGTTTGGGTTTTTTTTGTTGTTGCATTTGCGGTTTTGTTTGTGGTGGGTTTTTGTTGTTTGTTTTTTTTAAGGGAAAGCATTTGACAAACAGAAGCCTTGAACTATTCACAGCTCGCTGAAGGCAGGGGGGTTGAAATGTTTTCCCATCTTACTCCATAAAAGCTACTCAGCTGTGACAATGCAGAGATTCAAGACCTCCACAAAGACATCTGTGTATAATGACAGGGATTTGAGCCAGTTTTTTTCAAGTATTTTTTCAAGATGATACAACTCTCTCAGAGATATCCTGCAGTTTTTAGCAGTCTTACACTGAATTGTGTGAAAAGGATCTCTAGAAGCCTCATCTCTTTGCACAGGGAAACCCAAAACGAGACAACAACTCACATACAAATTTCCACTTGCTTGCTTTAGAATAACGGTTGAAGATGAGTCCAGAGGTTTTGCAGCTTCTCACACAGCTTCCTAAGCTTTTCCAGGCTCCAAAATGAGCCAAACCCCTTGACAACTAACCCGCTCCCCTCACCCCAAACACACCCAAGGCTCTCCAGTGCCTGGGCATGTGTGTGACAGGGATTGTTGCTGTTCCCTCCTGATCTCTCATGTGGAGCAGTCCAGCTGTGGGAAAGCCAGAGAGCTCCACGCTCTAAGGGAGGGTCCTGACAAAGAGCTCCAGTGTCTGCCCTGGGCTGAGGGGGGTGAAAATCCAGCAAAACAAGGAGGTTTCGTAGAGAGCCATTTCCCAGGCTCTCTGGGCAAGGAAAGGGTAGCAAATAATAAAGCAGAGAGGGATGGATATGAGTGAAAAGCACAGTATTTTTTGCAACTTTAAGGTGTTTGGGGCACAGTCCACTGCACTGACCCTTTGGTAAGACTTCCTAATAATCCCCTGTGTTTACCACAAACCTGGATTTACCAAGGAAACATAAAGAACCCTAAGACATTTTCAAACCGCAGCTACTCAGGTTTGTCACTACCTAAGTAAAATAATCTGATACCTTATTTACTTCTTACATTAACTTTCATTCCATTCTCTTTAGCAGATGATGCATAAATGAAATGAGTGAAAAGGGGGATTCTGTTCAGCAGGCAGCTTCTGCTTCAGCTGAACACACACTTTAGTGAGGGCAGGGCAGCCTTGTGCTCAGAGAGGTGAAAGGGAATAGATTGGAAAGCAAGTGGGGATCCCTGCCATCTTCACCCTGGTAATGAAGCTGGCAATACAGGGCAAGTCCTGGGTTAGAAGGACACAGTTTTCCTTGAGGAACTGATAATGTGACTAGTGGTTTCTCTCCCAAATAACTGAGTTGGGTGTAATGAGCTGCCAGCTTCTAAGGGTGAGCTGTTTCCTCGTGGAGGGGAGGCTAAGAAAGCCTGAGCTGGCTCAGAGAGCTGCAAGTAAAACAGCTTCAACCAACACCACAATCACAAAGAGTCTGAAGGACAAAAAAAATCAATAAGAAAGGATGAACTACTGCAGCCCAATTACACAGAGAAAGCAGTTGCTGAAGTGGAAGCGAGGATCATGTACCTTTAGATTTTTTCATGCTCACAGTTTCTGAAACACTTAATGAGCTCCCAGATATTTCTTCAGAGGTCTGGTCTAAGAGCGTGCTGGTGTCCCACTGCTGGCTGCCATTCTCCAAACCCCAGGTCTTGGGGGTGCTTTGCTGTGGGTCAGCGCCAGGAACTCTTTCTGAAGCATCCAGCGACTGCTTTTTGTCAGAGGTGATTTTTGCAACAGCTTCCTCCACAGAGGGTGGATCTGCTTCCCTGCAGGAGCTGTCCATGGCTGCAGCATAGTCCATCATCAGTGAAGCTTCACTGTCCTGAGATAAAGAGGTCTGCCCAGTGGAAATAAGAGACAACACTGACACGAGTCATCCTGCTGGAGAAAAACAAACCTCCCTGCAAGAGTTAAAATAACTCTTTACACTTGTACTTGTACTGCTCAGGACCATCAGCAAGCCACCTGAAGCTTCCTCAGCTCTACTAAAGGAGAGGCACACTTAGCAAGGGTTTAACCATATTGCAAAGGTGAAATGAGTGAAAAAATCAATTAAGTAAATGCCTTCCACCTATCCCTGGCCCCACTACAAATAACAGGACTCCCCCATATGTGCTGCTGGAATGAAGTGTCAGCATTTCTTTTGGTCCTTCTAAGAAAACAAACATCAAAGCATTTCATCTTGTCTCACTGTTTGCCCTCCCTCTGGAACAGAGACCAGAGAACCAGAGATTTTTGAGAGGGTTTTAACAGCTTTGGAAAAAAAAGCATAAAAATCTTCCATGCTTTTTCAGTGCATCTTCTCTACATGAGTGAAACACAGAATATAAAGAATATAAAACTTCAGGCTGAGTACCTAAATTATTGTGCTTTAAAAAAAGGCCCAAAACTATGCAGCTTAAATATAACATGTGGCTCCAGACTGGCACTGGATTGCTGAAAATCCCTGCGGTATAGTACTAATGTTTCAAAATTAAAAGTGCAATTTCTTTATAGATGTGTGTATATATATGTTTATTTCCTTACATTCATAGGCTAGACTTGGCATTTAGAGTGAAAACATCCCTGGTTGCCTGCGTGTCTGTTTCAGCTCTTACCTTTAATATGAAATTAGCTTTGTCTTCTCACAATATATTCTTGTTTTATATACATATTTTATATGTATCCTCTCTTCTCACCCAAATTGATTTTCCCAAGTCCCTAGCACCACTCCTACCCAAGGACACAGTGCATTTTAGTCAGGCTGTCCAATCTAACAATCAGAACCCAACACCCTGATTTGGCAGAGCTTGAAACAGTCACAGAAATAACCTGGCACGCACAAAACTGGATTCTGCAGGGACACAGAAGCCCCGTTAAGGCTGCAGTCAGTGCAGGAAAAGCCTTCCAGAACTAAGCATGAACTCTAAGTGCTGTTTTCTGCTCTACCTTGGACACCCCTGATATGATAATGGTGCTTTTCTTCCGAGGGGACTTCAGCTTCTGCTTTGCAGACTGGCTCAGCTGCCGAATGGCTGCTTCTGCCACAGGGTCGGTGCCGTTCAGTACCAGCAGCTCTGCAAAGAAAGGAGCACTTCAGAGGGGGAAGGAAAGCAGGAAAAAACAGAGCAGAGACAGGCAGAGTTTGTCCTGGACTTGAAATTCACAGAAACGGCATAAACACGATAAACCTGCCAATTCACCACCCAGCGAGTCGGCGCTGCTCTTTCCCTCCTGTCACCCATTTTTGGAGAAAAGGTACCAAAATGGCATTTACAAACTCTTTCCATGAGAACAAAGGAGGTTCTGGATGCCTGGACAAAGCACCCCATTATTTCAATGCACTGCTGCCCTGTGGTGACAGTAGGGACATCATGAATTACCCCAGTCCTGAAGAACCACAGTTCTAACATGGTACAAGGCTGGCACATGATACTGCTTCCTCAGGTAGCTTTTTTGTTATTTTGCTTCCTCAGGTAGCTTTTTTGTTATTTTGCTCCTTTTCCAGATCTCCCTGCTCAGCATTTCCAGTTCTGCTATGGCACTGTGATAGGGTGGGGAAGGCAAAGTAGCTGCCTCCAAATCCTGTGAAGTGCACTCCCTTTTCCTCTCCAACCACTGCACAGGAATACAAAATCTTCTGTATAAAATGCTCTTTACTGACAAACACAAGTTTATTTTTAAGCATGGCCTTTTCTGGCATCTAGGACACGAACACACATTAATCAAATTCATCAAGCTCAGGAACAAACAAGGCTAAGGAAGTCAGCAAGACAAAAATCCCCAAGTTTAATTGCCTGAGGTGGACTTCTCTGGCAAGAGTTTTAACAACATCAAAAAGAATAGAGGCAGGAATAGCACCAGTGTTAACTCAATTGACCAGAGCCTTTTGTTACTGCGACAGTAATGTAAGAAAAGATGAGGCCTGGAATTAAGAATATGTGTGCATGTCTGCACACTCCTCTCAAACCTTGGCTTTTTCCATCTCCCCAGCCCCTGCATTAATTCTTTTCATTGCCATCACTCAGAACTATGGCACAGACACAGCATCTTTTCCAGGGTGCTTGCTGCTATTTTGCCACGATGTTTGGAATAACTTTTACCTAAGTTACTGCCATACCAAAAGCTCCTTTGTATTTCTTTTGTTTGGCTTTTGTTTGGATGAGTAATTCTTCCTGCAGTACTGTACAAACACTTCACAGAAATCCCCCTGCACTCCCAATGAAAACATTGTCCCTAACAATATGGAATAAGCTGTCTCCAGGTGAATTTTCCAGTAAGTGTTTTGTGTCTTTAATATCATAAACACTTCAGAGAGTCGGCTCAGAAGCCTTGTACTATTTTAACATTTCCCAAATTGATGTAGTAATAGCACACTGCTTCATGGTGTCAGAGTTATTTCTTACCCTAGAGATGGGAAAAGATCCAAGTGCTGTTGCAGCTATTCATGCTTACTGCTTCTTGCCCTTTCCCACATTTGTTGGCCAACACATTTCTGTCTCTCAGAAAGCTCCTGACTGTGCCAGGAGCAGCCCAGATCATCTCCAGGTTGTCCATTCCCCACTCAGACCCGTACAAAGCCAGCAGGTGCCACTGGGTCACATCTGTCACTGCTCTTGCCCACAGAGCCACTGAAAGGTTCAGGGGTGACCGCACACGGGACTGAAAAATGTGCTGAACATTTAGAGCTGCAACTTGAAAAGGTAAATTCTCCAGAGACAAAATCAGGTTTATATACAATTCAAGGTGAATTTATCATTATTGTCAATGTCACCTGACACTCTGAAGGAATTTCAGTCATATCCAGGTGACTTTGGAAGGAGGATAGATGGGCACAGCAAGCCCAAAACAGCCCAGTGGCAGGGCTAGGAAGAGAACTGAGTCTTCCTAACATCAGTCCTGTAGTTATGATATTTTATGAATTTTTTTTGGTTAGGATTTTCTTGTTTTGAGAAGTTGAGGGGTTTTAAGAACAAATGTAAACAATCACTATTTGTTCTTGTGGAATGTAATAGGTGTTCTTTTTGGGTTGGTTTTTGCTGAGTGTTTTTATTTAATAATTAATTAAAGACGCAGTTGAGTCAGATTTTTTAATTAGTTATACAACTTTGTTATTAGTTTTATTTTATTTCTATTTTGCTTTTTGATGCATTTTTAATATAGTATTAATTTAATAATTTAAATATAATATATATCATAATATAATAAACCAGCCTTCTGAAACATAGAATCAAGATTTCTCATCTCTCATCCTTATCCTGACTACCCTAAAGACCACACAGTCCAGCCTCTGTCTTCTCTTCAGACACAGGGAACTTACAGGTACATGTCACAGCATTTTAACTTAGTGCAGCATCCCCTGTGCCTTTATAAAAGGAAGCATCTTTCATTCAAAAATTAGAGAAAAGACTTACTTTTGGCTTTTCTGCAGCCTCCTCCCCTCTCCAAACCACAGCTCATTGTTATTTATTCAAACCCAGTAATTTAAATTGCCAATTAGAACCAGACTTTTACTGCAAGGCTGCCATAGCCCAAACCACAGCACATTGTAACAAAAACACCCCAGTGCTGCTGACAGGCAGCAGCCACATGGGCTGGCTGTCATTTTAACATCAATCCCACGTGCAGAACACAGAAATGCTCTCCTTAGCAGCCCCAAACATTTTCATTACCTGTATCTGAAGATGACAAAGTTTTGCTGACTGGAGCACCATGAGAATGGAGGGCTTCAACAATGAAATCCTTTTCAGTCACCTTTACTTTAACTGGAGTTTTCACAGGAGAATCTGAGGAGCAAGTTTTTTTGGTTATTTGAACTGGTCAAGACATTTTTTTATTGCATTAGTAAGAATTGATTATACCAGTTATGCCTGTTCAAATCATAAGTGTTTGAGAAAATTGTTGAACAGAAATTCTCAACACATGTTCTGTGGCAAACCTGACCCTAAAAGGCCAGTAAAATGTGAGAACTTTTTAAAATGTTTAAAAATTTTAAAATGTTTTAAAATGTTTAAAACATGAATGTTTTTAAACATTCTACTGTAACACATTAGACAACACCCACTTAAATAAAAGATTTGCTTTAACAACTTAAAAGAACACAGATCTTTCTGATGCTTCACAAGACTGTTCACAGGTTTCACTTTTATAATTTTCCAAAGAAAAATTGGAAAATCTGCTCATGGAGGACATTCTGAAAAGTATTTTGCCCCAGGTAACACCAAGTTTCATCAGAGATGATAATACAGATCAGGGTTAGAAGGCACAGGATGGTTTGTTATCAGCAAACCTCTTTGTCACGTGAGAAACCATCCACCAAAATCCAGCCCTTCTACATTATCACACCATGGTGATTATTTACAGAATTAAAAGAAATATGAACTGTTCCTCTCGTAAGAAACGAGTTTGGTGAAAATTTAAATCCTGATTCTGCAGAATATGAACAACAACCCCACTCCAACACATCCGAGAGCTCTGGAAATGGCACCTCCCCGCCATCCCAGCCCCCAGTGCTCCTCCTGGTGCCCGTGGAGGAACACAGGAAGATCTGGACCTGTGCTGACCTGTGCTCAGGGGGGAGGATCTCCCTTCCAGACGAGGTTTGGTCCTCACAGCAGTGACAGTGGTGACCACAGTCCCACAGGGCATCACCGTGCGGTCCTTCTCGATCTTGGTGGCCAGCACTGGAGAGGAGACCTGCCTTGCCTTCAGTTCACTGGGTTCTATAAAAGAGAACTGGGGAGACAAAAAAACAACACCTCAGAGGCACAGTCAGGCAAGGAGGACTCTGTTTCTGGTACTCCTTTCAGGTTTTTGCTGAGCCAAATTCAAGAGTTAATTCTTTCAATAAGACACTCGGAATCTGAAATGCAGGGAACTCTCAGAACTTTGGGGCTGGAAGCCAAAGCTTAGAATTAAACCCAGGATTTGATCTGAGACCTTGGAAAAGGCTTCCAAACTGAAGTGCAAGAAGAGAGAATGTGGGTTTGTCATTTAAAGCAGAGACACGTTAAGTAGAGGAAAGTTTAGAGTTTTAGAGTTTAAGATATAGAAAAAATAAAAGAAGTTCCAGAGGTAAACAAGAAGTTTAGAATGCAGCACTCTAGGTTTGTGTGTCATGACATGACTGGCTAAGAAAGCTCACACTGTAACATGGGTCCATGAGATGAAATATTTAAGGATTGGGTCAAAAACATAAATATCCTTGTTGGCAGTAGTTTATTGGCGATAAATCCTTAAAAGGATTTATTTTATTTTGTAACTTCTTACTTATTTTATGTTGTAACTAGGGGTCTTGTGACCTTCTGAGCCATGCAGTAAAGATGTGAGCTGAACTCACCTTTCCTGTGTATGTAAAAGATAAGAAAAATAAACCCCCATAATCTAAAACAACTCAGAGGTCCCATCTCTAAATCATTCAAAATTGTGGTCCTCGGGGCAGCCAGGACAAGAGACATGAAATCTTGACTCCATGTTTCAGAAGGCTGGTTTATTATATTATGATAAATATTATATTAAAATGTATATAAATATATATAATATAAATATTATATATAAATATAAATAAAACTATAATATCTTAAAAATATATTATATTAAAAATTAAAACTACACTAAAAGAACAGAGAGAAAGATGCATCAGAAGGTGAGACGAGAATAAAATGGAATGAATTATAAAGGCTTGTGACTCCCAGAGAGTCTGATCCAGCTGCCTCCTTGATTGGTTATTAAGTAAAAACACCTCCCATGGACCAATCAAGGCAGCACCTGTGCATTCCACAA
Source organism: Motacilla alba alba (assembly GCF_015832195.1). NCBI lineage: Eukaryota > Metazoa > Chordata > Aves > Passeriformes > Motacillidae > Motacilla > Motacilla alba. The sequence continues at coordinate 2,017,781 of NC_052016.1, read as the reverse complement.
GAGCAGACAATCATTGTTTACATTTTGTTCTTGAAACCCCTCAGCTTCTCAGGAGAAGAAAATCCTGGCAAAAGGATTTTCATAAAATATCATGGCTACACCAAATTCCTTCCAAAATCCCGTAAGACACAAACACCCTGCAATCAGAACAGGCTGCTGGGACTCAGCCACAAGCCCAAGCACGAGATGAGCACTCCCAAGCAGTTCCTGAAGTGCCACATGTCCCCCAAAGCCCAGCCCAGCAGTACCTCTGCACTGATGGACCCCAGGCCTGGTCCTGGCTCCGAGCTGCTCAGCGCAAAGCTGTGCTGGCCACAGGGCTGCTTCCTGAACAGGTCCAGAGGGACAGTCACCTGCCCGGATAAAGGACCTGCAAGAACAGAATCAGCAAGGTCAGCCCAGATCTAAGCTGCCAGGATGTGCAAGGGAGAGAATACGGGAAGGGAGGAGAAAAAAATCAGACAAAAAATCACAGTAACTGGTCTACACCATGTGGCATTTTACAGCTTTTTTTTTTTCCATTTTGTGACTATTCCTCAGCCTGGCCTAATACTATGCAACAGGAAAGAGTGGAACCACGAAATATTACTTATTTACTGTTGTTTCTGGCCATTATTTTTCCCTTTATATCTAGGGAAAAAAAGGAAACAACTGTTTGGTTCTTGTAAAATCTCCATAACCAATTTCTGCATCTTTCATTTCAGAGGGCAGTCTGGATGCCTGGTTAACTGCTGCATCACAACAACAGTGTTTCATAATCTGAACTTCAGCAATTCTCTTGTTCCTCCCACGACTTTATCAGCTCCACTAGACAAGAATGAATTATTAGCAAAGGTACAGCATGATTTCACAGATGAAATCCTAGTTTCCTGTGCAAAGCAGAGTGTTTAAAAACAATAAATTCCTACACTTCACTGGCCTTTTGGGGTCAGATTACCACAGAACATGTGCTGAGAATTTGTAATAAATTATTTTGTCAAACACAATTTGAACAGGTGTAATAAACTCTTGTCTGTACACCTGTATTATACAAGTAGGGATTTACATTCTATTCATCTAACTCAGCACTCTGCTCATTCATATGATTCTACTTTGAGTCTTCCACTGAAGTTTTTTGGAGAAGAACAGCTCAGCAGGTATGAAGGGGCAGAGGGGGAGGAAGAGAATTGTCAGTGCAATCCACTGAGACCTTCTTCTTCAGGAAACCAGGCTGAAATTTAGGATGTAGAACATTCCTGATGTTGTTTGAAAGACCAAAGATGCTAAAGACTACATTTTGTCCAAGAAAAACCTAAGTTTGCTGACTCCACATAGATTTTTTTTTTTTAATAAAAAAGAGCATCCACATCAGAATTTTTTTAAAGCTTTTGTCTTTCCAATCCCTCCAATAATCACATACCATAAGCAAGGTATTGCACAACTTTGTACATCTAGATTATAAAAAAATAATTCTGAAACGATTTTGAGTTGTAAATTGAGTGGTAAAAATGAATTGAGTTGTAAAAATGTTTGACCCCCATGTTTTATATTTAATCCAACATAATCAGAATTGGAGTGTTTTACACCTGATTGTGATTTTCATACCTGAATTGTTAGGCACTCTCTGGGACTTGAAAAGGAAGGATTTACAATTAACCCCCACGATTCCCCTTCAGCCACAGAAAGATGTCAAAAGCTTAATTTGGAACAAAAATGGTTGACAGTGGATCTGTTAGATGTTTAGAAGATGGAAAAATACAGGATATCAGCACCTGGGAGACTCAGGATGTTGACAATCTAGAAAGAAACTCCAAGATTCTCTGTAACTTTAACTCAGGCACCTGGTCAGTGTATTTTCCTTCCACCCGTGATTTCTGGTGGATCTCACAGTTTCTGTGGCCATCCAGAAATAAAAGGGGACTTCTGCCAACACTCAGCAAAGCTCACAGGCTGATCATGCAAAATAGCTCAGTCTTAAAATACTTACTATCCAACTTTCCATCTTCCACTATTTGCAGCTGCAAAGCTTTTGATTTGGCACTTAGTTCACTGTGAAGGAAACAAAACCACGTTAGGACTTTGCAGCCCAAGCAGATTTTCCTTGCCGTGCAGGTTTTCCCCTTTTCTCAGCCCTCCCCAAGCCACGCACTGCACCTTGCAGGTGGCTAAGAGTGACTGAAGGGATCACAGTAAAAAGCCATGGCTTGGGTCCCTCCCCCATTTTTGCACAGGTTCAGTTTGTTGAATTTCACAGAATTTTCTCCTCCCCAGGAGCTGACAAACACTGCCCTCCAAGCTGAAGATGGTTCCTAGTCTGACTGCTACACCTCAACACCAAAAAGCTTTTTTTTCTCCTGGCAGGATCAAATTTGTAAGTCAAGATGCTGGAACAGGCTCAATCCCTGTCGAAGCAGGAAAGTGTCCTGCAAAAACAGGACAGATGCAAGAAAACAAAAGTAGTTACAGCTTTAAATGAGAGGAGTCAGTATCACTTTTCCAAAACAAGACTCAAGGATGCTGCAAGCCAACAAGAGGAGTTTCTGTGTGACAAAACCCAGGTGAGCTATTCTCAGAATTACACACGTGGTACTTCCTAAGATGGACTAGACAACAGATCCAAAACCTTTCCTCTGACACACACAGTGAAGCAAACTGGGTGCCTGCTGAGGAACTCTCAAGTAAAACTTTATTTCACATCCTTCTCAGCAGGCCAAAAACCCTAAGGGCATGCAAACATGTATTTAATTTTGCTTTGTCCCTGTTTCAGGATGGTGTGATCCTGGCTGCAGACCTCCTACCTCCATTAGATGCTGTGGCACATTATCCATGCAGCAGATTTTAAGTTTTTCCCTGCCACTCCCTGCCCAAAACTTGGAAAGGAGCACCCTGATGGCACTGCTGCTGCTTTGCCATGAAGCTAAAGCAGAGTCTGACATGGTGGTCACCACACTGGTGTTCAGAGTGGAGGATATTTTTGGCTTTGAAGAAAGAAAAGGACAGAGGTTTGTGTGTGGGAACTTGAAAGAAGTTCAAAAACCCCTGCCAAAATCCTAATCATTTATCTGTAAAAGCCCCCAAGGCTTACCTCATGCACTTCTGAAAAGCAGTGTGGAAACCCCAGCATTATTCCTAGTGTCAAGGCCAAATTCCTGTCAAGTTAATCACATCCTGCCTGCCCTCTCCCAGCCATTTCGGTTGGAAAAGGGTATTATTCTTACAAACTTCCTGTCCCAAACTGCTGGGAACTGTGTGCTCTGCAAGCCTGAGCACGGGTGCTGTTCCACCAACAGATGGCTGAAGTGAATCACAGAGGCACTGGCTGAAGAACCCTGTGACACTTCAGAAAACAAACTTCATCCCTGAGTCCCTCCTTTTCTAAACTCATGCACCTCAGAAGCCATGTTTGCTCTGCTGTTAGAAAGTGAAAATAAAAATGGTTTTAGAACTGCTCACTTTTGACCTTATTTACAGCAGCTGTGTGAATGACAGAATACTGTGCAGGCTGCCTGAAAGTCCCTTTTTTTGTTCTACAGGAGAAAGAAAATCTAGTTAAGTTTTACACTCCCTTTTTAGTCACGGCCACCATTCTTTTAGATGCTCAGTTGTTTCTGCACATTTGCTTTTTCCACTCAGGGGAGGGAATGGAGAGACATTAGATTCCCTCAAATGCAGTTTTCACAGTGAAGTGACTTCAAAACAAAACCTAGTAAAACCTAGCAAAACCCTGCTAGTTTTTAGGCAGCTAAACCTCGCTACTTAAAAGAAGTGCTAACACTTCTTTTCTGGCACTGCAGGAAAGCATGAGGTGATTTATTTATTATATTTATTATTTATTATGCTGTCATTTGCTAGAATCATGTATCTACCACAGAACACCTAGAGACCTGTATCTCATTTCCATGCAAAGGGTAATCAGATATCCTGAAGTCCCCACCAGCTCCAGATTTCTCTGAGGCCACACAGATGGACCTATTTCAAAACCCCATTCTTCTCTCACACGGTTCAAGGGAAAAAAAAAAAAAAGGTGCTTTAGGGTAAAAGTATTCTCAGTAGGTAAGTTACTTACAAGATAAACTCTTCCTTCCAAAAGGGATGTGCAGCATTTTTGGCTACAGAGCTGGAAAACTTCTGCATAGGGTCATTCAACTGAACTACACACACAAGGTCTGTGCTGCCTGTAAGGACAAGAAAAATCAGCAGCCAGTTATTAATCTTCTGTCACCAAGAGGCCACTGACTGCAAAGAAACCCCCTTCCCTTGCACGCTGCACTTCTGAACAGACTTTTGCAGCCACTTTCTCACCCTCCCACAGAATAAATGCCTTCCCTTGGCTTGTACACCGAGGACATTCGTGGCAAAGGTCATTATTGCATCACTGTTGTCTTAGGAGCTACCCTGCACGCTGTGAAACACCACAGCCCGATTTAAATCCTGCTGTGAAGCAACAAAATGCAGGCATAAGACGATCCAAAAAGGTGGGAAGACAAAAAGATGGGGGGACAAAGAGTGAGCAGGTGATGTTGTGGTTGTTTACAAGCTGCTTTAAAAAAACCAGGAGTTTTCTAAGTTGCCCCTGGCCACAGTCACAGTGGTTTATCTGGACATGAAAATAAGCTTTTTCTGCTGGCAAGTGACAGATGACTGCAGTGCTAACTCACAGGGGTTTGTGCACAGTGGTTTTTAACAAGTTTTAAAGCACCACTTCAGACTTATCTCTGCCTTGATCTCGGAATTTGATAGTGCTGCAAATTGGCATATTAAGAGTAGTTCTACTGCTGCTCCAAGGGGAAATAGTTTGCCTGATGTGTTCCTCTTAACACAGTTTCTTTAATATGGCTCTCACAGCATCAGAAATAATTTAAACCCGGACTTGCAACACGTCAAGGAAAGCAACAAAAAGCTCGGTACTGATTGTGTGCAAAGCAAACAAAAGATGCTGCCCCCAGTTGTCCAGAAGGATCTGGGTTTGCGTTTGCTATGAGCAGCTCTCAGTTGTTCTCTGGGGATGCTCTGGGGCCGTGGATCAGCCCTACCTCAGGCACAGAGGCAGCCAGGGCCCGGCAAGGTGATTAGAGGAGACAAAGCACTGTGTACACACGGCTTATTTGGGATCCAAGCTGACCCCAGAGTAAGCAGCTGAGCTGCTTTCACAGGGGCTGAGCCTGAGCTCACGGACCTGGGCTGGTTTCTGCTCCCCCAGCCAAGTGTCTCTGAGCCTGGTCCTGCTGCCACATGCCCAGCCCAGGGCAGGGACCCTGGAACTACACCTGAGCCACAAACCAACTGTACCCAACAGGGTATCGCAGCTTTCCTGCCCTGCTGTAAACGATTAACTGCTTTTTCCTCACCAGCAGAAATCACTTTTGCCCTAAAGGATTCCCTGCAGAACATGTAGCACAAAATCTAGGGTGAACCTTTGTTTACATACACAAACTAAGGAGATAAAAACAGCCCACAAGCAGAGACCAGCTCTGCTACAGGACACTCACCAGCTGAACTAAGATATCTACAGGAGAGCCAGAGCTCCTACAAACCCTGTCAGCATCCATCAATCATCCATGGTTTCATCAGCATGGACAAGCTGCCCCTCCCCAGCCCCCGGTGGACCTGTGCCTGAAATACTGCACAGTCCCAGGGAGCCTGGGCTCCAGCAGGATAATTCATTATTGTTAGGGGAGGGAATATTAATTAGAAGTCAGCAAGTTATGTCCAGAAGCCAGCACCTTTCCAGCTGTGCACGATTCTCACTGGATTTCAAGTGTACCAGTTAAACCCCTCTATGAAGCTTTATTTCTCATCCTCAGCTCCAAATATTTACACTCCAGGAACTGCTGGGGAACCAGCAAAATTCCCTCCATTCCCTCCTGTCAGAATGGCAAATGGGGATTTTACCTGCCAACAGCTGTGTTCCCAAAGCAGGGCACACGAATTGTCTATTTTAAATCTTGTTTTTTGGGAAGGTACAGTGATTTTCAGAAGGTGAATCTTCTGTTCTGTGCACTGCGTGCACACAGATATCTCATCCCATGACTTCTGAAGCGAGGCAAAATGACCCAATCTTTTGGAAAGTTTAGTCTGCACTACAAAATTGTAGAGTAATAATAAATCATAGAATGATTTGGGTTGGAAGAGACCTTAAAGATCATTTCATTCCAAACCTCCTGCTGTGGGCTGGGACACTTTCCACTCGACTGGTTTGCAGTTGCCAGCATATTTTATTGAGATAGGACATTTCACAGCCAAGAGTTCCAGAAGTGCTTTAAAAATAATTTGGTTTTTTTTCTAAAAAAAAAAGCTCTGCAGAGATTTTTAGGGGGGTCACTTCCAAGCAGGATGAGCAAAGCAACATTATGCAAGACTCTAGGGCAGAAAACTATTACCTCTAACTGAAAAAAAAGCAGAACAGTAAGCAGGATACATTTATCTAAAATACTGCCTTGCTCAATTTATCAGCCACAAGCTTCCATTAAAAATCCTGTTACAGAATTGTTTGGTGGCCATAAACAACAGAGCCTCCAATCTGTATTTCTGCTGAGATAATCTGAGCTGTGCCTCAATCTGCACTTGGAGAAGTCTGAGCCTTGCAAGAAAGTCCTGGTGCTGCTTTCAAACTCAACAATAACTGCACTAGGCAGTGACCTCTTTTTTGGCTTCATTCTCCACTTGCAAGAGGCACCTTCTTTCTTTACCTGCAGAGGCACTTCATCAGGGGAAAACGTCCCTGACAACAAAAAAAAATACCTTTCAGGAGTTTCTAATACAGGAGGAGAGCTTGAGATATATATGCAAATCACTCTAAAGTAAAGAAAAATAAGGTAACATTGAATCAAGCCAATGTCATTGCCAGCAGCTAATGGAGAGTTGGATTTGAGCCCCTCATCATGGGAACAGCCAAAATGAGAACTTTCAGAAATTAAAACTAAAAGCCAGAAAATAATCAGCCAGCTTTATACATGTGGTCATTTCAATCTGTTTTCAGCAATGATGGATTTCTGTACAAGAAGAACAAGATGTTGAAATACTCAAATAAACTAAAAGATCCATTAAGTCAGCACTGGCACAGGTTGCCCAGAGAAGCTGCGCCTGCCCCATCCCTGGGAACGCTCAAGACCAGGCTGGATGGGGCTTTGAGCAAGCTGGGATAGTGGAAGGTGTCCCTGCCCATGGCAGGGGTGGAATGAGACGAGCTTTAAGGTCCCTTCCAACCCAAACCACCCTGTGATCCTATGAAGTCTGCTTTTCAGAATACAGACATTTCTTAAACCTTCTTTGGAGAGCAGGCTGGAACCCAGAACTTCCACATTACCTCAGCCGAAAGGAAAGCAAGAAAAGCCAACCCAGGCCAGCCTGAAGGGGAGCAGCAGCACCTGGGCTGTGGTACCTGCAGCACGGAGATCGCTCGGCTTCACCGCGATGTTCCTCACCAGCAGCTTCAGCTCGTGAGCCCTCGGGGGCTTGGGAGGACTGGTGCCCTGAGGGAGAAGGCTCGTGTCCTGTACATTCTGCAAAAGGCAACAGCACAAGGGGCACTGTGCACAGGCCAGCACCAAACCCTGGAGCCGTGCTGGCACAGGGAAGCAGAGCTGAGCTGGGCTGGAACACCACAAGGGAGGTGGGACCACAAAGTCTCCACTGCCACGGGCTGTGCTGTTCTAAACATGTGCCCCAGTCCTTGTCACTGAACACTGTTAACCTTACTCAGGTGTGAGTCATGGATATGTAATAAAATCACTAAGCAGAAGGACACTTCCCAAAAGATTTTGGAAGGAATGAGCCTTACCTGAACCTCCTTTGTATCTGCAGGCCTCACACTCAGCTCTACAGATGGAGAAGCTGAGCTGAAGAGGTTCTTCAAGACATCTCTGAGCGTTTCAGATATTGCACATGTCCCTGCTGTCTGTCCCTGTGAGGAAACAAAGAACCAGGCTTCTCAAAACCCAGAAGAAGTTGAGGCAAAAATTAATTTGGTTTATATCTAAACCACCAAAACCATCTAACATTAGCTCTGTCAGAAAGAGACACATGGTTTCTGTTGCCAATGACAGAATTTAACAACAGGTCGTGCAAAGAATTACTTAAAATTTCTCCATTATGCATTAAAGGAAAGCTAGAATTAAACACTGAAAAACTCATGCTGTTCTGAGAGTTAGGAAGACACAGCTGTTAGCCACAAAACCAGAAGTTTCTTTAACAGTTTTTATCTTATGATGGTGTTTTAAAGAGTCTGCACTGCTCTGTACTCCCCTGAGAGAGCAGATCAGGTCATCAGATAAGCAGATCTGCACCGTTCCACTGATTTAATGGGAGTTATGCCAGCTTGCAGCAGCTGAGAAGAAACTAATCCTGTGCTGCACCGAAAAAAATATTATAGCATCTCCTGGAGGTCTTCAACCTTGCTGAAAAGTGCAGTGTATGGGCAGAGTCGTGCTGCTCTGGGGCACTGAACTGTAGTTTGCCCATAAAGAAATCTCACGGCCATCTGTGCTTAGCACCACAACCTCTGAGGGGTCAGAACACAGCACAGAGTTTGTGTACACACATGTAGCTTCACATGATTAATTCTAAGGTGCATGAAGAGACTGAACTGCCCCTGCCCTTGCTGGGCTCCTGAAGAATGCCTGCTTTTCACAGCAGGCTCCTCAGGAATTTTCTTCTGCTCAGTTACCTACAGGGCACAGATTTTAAAATCAAGCTGTCCCAGAAAGGACAGTCTGAAAAACCCAACAGCTCTGAAATCTAATTGAGGTTTCTTTTCTAAAGGAAAGACTGAAGTAGGAGACAAATATCTGACCTAAAAACAGAGGACCCATCCATCTTTTTTTTATCTGATACCACACTGAGACTTCACTGATGTGCAGTTTGCAGGACATGTCAAAGAGATTGGGAGTAACAGCCCTTTCCCAGGTACCCAGGTGTTACAGAAACATCCAGGGTGTTTCACAAAAAATCCCAGGAATGCTGTGTACAGAAGTCCTGTTGTACTACCTTCTAACCTAACTGGCCTTTGATGACATGTTCAAAACATACAACAGCACTGGCCAGTCCCACAAAAACCTGCTGCATTTACACCATGTGCCCTCAACCAACCACCAAGGAAACAGACAATACTCATTCACTTTAATAAAGATCACAGTAAATGAGGCTTTTTAAAGCCTCAGTAACAGCAATTTCATTACTTAAGTTACTTAAATAAGCAGATAAATTATGGTTAGTCTTCATTGTTTTGGAGGTAATTTCACTCCCTTGCTCTTACCTAAATTGTAAAATTCCAGTTGCCTCGCGTGCTTTGCCATCAGCCTAATGTGACATCTGTTATTTAACAGTAACAACAGCAACCTCAGCCACTGGACTCCTGCTCATAGGTATTTGCTGTTGTTTCCATAGTTATTTGGAAAGAAGATTGATTAAAGAGCCTCCTGTCAGCTCTGCCTCATTTTTAGCCATCCTTTTTTTGGAAAGTTACTCTCTGCCACAACTCCCTCGACAAGACAAGCCACAATGGCTTAACTGCCACCCCAAAATGATGAAGACAACAGGCTTCACTTTGGGTTTGACTCGGGCTAGGGGTGCACAGCACAGCCAGCCTGGGGCACATCAGCACATGATGTAAATTGTGTAAATCCAAACCCTCCCAGTCAGCCAGGTTGCCCAACACAACCCGGGTTCACCCAGCCATTACCAAGAGAAAATGGGTTATTACACCCAGCTTGTGTGATGTCAGAACCACTCTAATCACAAGTAATTAGAGGCATTTATTTGTACACACAGCATTGCTTCTGAAAGAGGAAGAAAACAAGACACAGAAGCTGACATTGAAGTTTAGGAGCTGGAGCAATTTCTCAGGTGTAGCTTGCTCACAGGTTGTAGCCCTTTGTTTAGTGCCTCCCCTCTTCCCTAAGGGCTAACAGAAACTCCAAAAGTGAAAATCAAGCCCTCTAAAGAATAAAGAACTTAACAGGCTCATTCTAAACATGCAGGCAAAGCAGAACAGGTGCAACTCGGCAAAGCTGGGCTTGGGCACCGAGCAAAAAGCTGATTGTGAAGTCCAGTGCCTGCACCAGAGTCATCTGGGTTTGTCAGGGAAGATTTAATAGTTAATTAATATATATATATATATATATATATATATATAAAATATAAATATATTAATATATTATATATTTTATATAATATATATTTTCATATAAATATTAGATATAAATATAATAATATATTTATCTATCTATATATAATATATATTAATATATTAAATTATATATATATATATATATATATATATATATAAAAAATAGTTAATTAGACTGTTCAAATGTGGATAATCAACATGCCACCCCAGCATATGAAGGTCATTGATGTTGCCCTGATTTTTTAAGACCTTGCTAAGCCTTCTGATGTTCGCATTCTTGTAACAAATTTTCTCACACACAATTCTGTAGATAACTTATGTTTTGTATTCTTTCATGGAGGAAGAGAGAATTGATGAACTGTTGGTCTGTCCAGTGTCCTTGGAGAGGTGGCACTGTCACCCTCCAATCCACTGTCACTTTTGGAAAACTATAAATGTTGGAGTCAGAAGATAAAGGTCCTCTTTTTTGTTCACCTGGAGAGCAGCAGTATCCGTGTCATCATTTTGTGTCCTACTGTGACACATTTACATGCTCTGTGTGCATGGTAGAACCTACATTAAAACACACTTCAAAAGGTTTGTCTGTCTTTAGCTATGAGTTGCACATTTTTATAGACAAAAGCTGTGCTAATAAATTATTATGATTGTAGCTCTCTCAGAACAGGTCTTTAGAAGCAGCTCTACAATAAAATTATTTTTTAACAAGGCCTTCAGTCAAAAAAACCAACTTCACAAAACACAAACAAGTCTTCCCCCACTGCTGTAGGAAACAGTTAAGTCACCACATTTGTGCCAAAAATAAAAAAAACTGTGAAGGGTCAAAGGCAGAAAAGAATCCCAGTCAAGACGAAACTCTTGCAGGGGATGGCCCAATGGATCAGTGCTCATACACAAAGATCAGGTGCAATTCCAAAAGCATCCAAATATTTTTAGATCATCCATCATTTCCTTAAATAACTGTACTTTTCACAGCTGTTTCTGATCTATTGTTGCCAGACTTCAAAACTGATTTAAATTAGGGAAGGAGCAAGGTTTTAATTGCTTTGATGGAAATACCATTACAACTGGAGTTTTTTTATTATTTTAGAAGTGTTCTGAGAGAAGAGAATTTAGGAACAGACATTTTTCACACCTTGAATGTGGATGAAAGATGTTTGCAAAGTCATTTGTCTGTCAAATACAGACTTGTTTCAGTGATCTTGAGAGGTGTTGCTGGATTTCAGAGGTGCAGGGGTTTGACAGATGATCCATGGGAGATGCTTTACACCACAATTTGGACCAAGGGGATGGAGACTCATCTGCTCTACCATTACAACAAATAAAAGTGACTTACCTCCTGCACTGCTGGCTGGATTTCAAAGTTGATTTCATCGGTGTTAATGAGGAACCACTCAACTTTGACATCTTCTCCTTTGTCTTTCACATAGAGCTGAAGCTGTGGACAGGAAAAGAGTTATTGCAGTGTTGTGGTGTAGGAAATTGTAGGTCAATCTCCACGCTAAGGCTCAGCACAGGAAGAATGACACCAGTTTCTGAGTAGGTAGCTTCAAAGTGACACTCTAAGGAGGCAGAAGTTGCTTAAGTTTGAGAGTTTATGCCAGTGAAAAAAGGGAATTGCTCTAGATATCCACATAGTCTACCCAACGTGTTATTTGTCCCCACTCTCCTGAAGAGGCAGCTTAATTTCTGTATTTACCACTTGCCCCAGAGGGGAAAAAAAAAGGAAGGGAAGAGAGAACAACACTTAAGACTTCACCTGCAGGTGGACTGGGGACAGCTTCACAAAATACAACTGAGCTTCGGCAGCCGCGGGCGGAGGGGCCGAGACAGCAACGAGGAATTTCACAGAATCTCCCACAACATTGCAAGAAACCACCTGGAGAAAGGAAAAGGATGAAGGGAAATGAAGGGAAAAACAAATTAGTTTTCAGAAGGTCTGGTGAAGTGCAAGAAAGAGAATAAGAAAGGAAATAAAGCTAGCAGAATTGTGCTAAGTTGCACAGGTGGGAAATTTCTGAGCAATTTCATTAATGTTGCTCCTTCTCCATTCTCCTAAAAGCACATAGTTCAAGTGTTCAAATCTGTACGTGAAATCAAATACCTGAAAATGATGGCATTTCCCAAAATTTCTTTTGTATTATTACCTCATTCAGAAGTAACTCCTTGCCTGACAAGGACTCCTTTCCATTTCACAGATCTATGTATTAAAAGCTCCAAGAGGGCAAAGATGTTTGTTCTTCTTCCTCTTCTGCTCTGAGCAGCAGCTGATTTACCACACAATCTTTAATTTAGTGAAACTAAAGGAAATGTGAAACTTTGGAACAAACCTGCTGCTACAGCAGAAGATTCTGAGTAATTCCAGTTCTCAGTGGGTAAGAAGGAGCAGGAGCCTTTAAGAATTTATTCAAACCTTTGACCAAACCAAGAAAGCCTGAAACGTGGTGACAAAGCCAAACGTCTGGGAAAAGTCTGAGTGCCACTTGACTGCAATACACTTTTAAGAGCAGTAATTTAACTTGTTATCACACTGAGTTTGTAAACAGTGGATGGTTTCTGCTCCCTCCCCTCTGCAAACTGACTGAGCTGCTGGAGCTGCCACGCAAAATTCCTGGAGTGTGCAGAAATTCCTGGAGGGTTCCTGGCAGCACAGGAAAGCCCATGGGGTGGAAGTCAGAAATTATTCATCACACCACAGAGGCATGTTTGTTTTGCAAACAGATGTGCTGGTGGTGGAGGAGAGCTGCTTGTCACTGTCCCTCTGTGGTTACTGTCCCCAAAGCTCCACTGTGGGAAGGACAGCTCAGCTGGGGCCTCCTCACACTGACTCAGGCAGAGGGAACCAGGTCAATGCAATGCACAGACAAATAATTCCCTGCGAGGTTTGTCTGACAAAAACTCTGCATGCTGCTATTAAATTGTGTTTGTGCACTTACTGCTCCAATTATGGGCACTGGAATTGAAGCTGAAAGCTTTGAGAGGACTCATGAACCTCCTGGAAGATCCTTATCAGTCTCTCCTTAAATACATTTCATCTCCCTGGGCTCTCCGGGGTACATTTTAAGGATGGCCAGGGCTTTATCAAGGGCCTGAGTACATCCATTAAGGTAGAGACTTAATTACAAAGGAGCAGGGGGTGGGGAGGTGGATATGACAAATAAAAATCCCAACCACACCCACAAGCAATAAGATTTGCCTTTTCAGGTTGTATCTTTGCAAATTATAGTTTAGAAGTGGACAAATGAGTCTTCCTCACCTCTCTCCTTTCCCAAAGTCCAGATTCCTTCAGAAGTGATTTCTGACCTTAATTCCACCCAAACAACACCAACACCCAGTATTATGGTGAAATAGGAAGGATTTTTAATAGCAAACAAGAACAAAGAGCCCAGCTGCTCCTAGCTGCTTGTTTTACTTGTAGCTGAGATGAAACACAGAATCACTCCTTTCATTCAAAGATTGACACAGTGACTCTTTAAAGACTTCGAAAAGGAAAAGGGACAGGCCTGATGCAAAAACTGCTGCCACTTCCATATCCTAAGTGCAGTGTTTTATCATCTATACATGTTTATTCCACGCATTTATAGGAAGTTCAGTGCATTCAGAACAAGTTGGACTTGCTGTACACGCAATGCAGAGCCATTCATCTGGAATTTCTGGATGTCCAAGAGCCAAGGTTGCCAGGTACGTGGTTGATTAATGTTTTTAAAAGAAATAAAAGTGTGGCCAGAGAGTTGGCAACTGAGTTCATGTGCCACGTATTTCTTAATCATGTTTAATTCCAAGTAAAAGATGGAAACAGACAGTGCAGGTGACAGAACTTACATTTTACTTTCTGCATTTTGTCAAGAGATGCTAAATCAGTTTTTATATGTATTTTTACCATTCATTTCAAAGCCCAGCCCAGTGAAGTTTGGACTTTTAGTCTCCTTGATTAATTTATTTTCTGCCAATGACATCTACTAAGCCCTACTCCCCTTCTGCCCTCACTTTTACTTAAAAAAACTGTGGTACTCACATACAGCCACCCGTCAACTTTTAATCCAATCCTCAAAAGGACTGGTTCCATGTTTGTAAATGGAATATGCATTTCTGTCACGTGAATCCCTTTGTTCTGAGAGCAGGATGGATGATGGAGTCAGAATTCTGAGAGAAGCAGAATTCTGGGCTAGAATTTGAAGAGAAAGCAGCTTTGTTTTCATCTCCGATGCTGCCACAAGTGGTGAAAAGGTGATTAAAGAGACTGCAACTGCTGCTTCCCTTGCTGAGTGACATTCCTTTAGAAGTGTAGCAGGTGATTTTGATAGACCCAAGCAGAAATATGTAGGCCACTTCCCCCATGGCAGGCACACAAAGAAAAACACTGAAGCTTCCCGTGTTCCGCTCCTTTTCCCCCTGCCTTGCTCCAACCTGCTTCTTCAAATTCATTTTCTCTGCACAGATGAAAAGCTGGAGAAGGGAGGGCCAGGCAAAGCCCTTTCTGGTTGGCAGGGGGAGAAAGAGGAAGGATAAGTGTCCACAAGAAAAGAGAGGAACTTGGACTGATAGGAAGAGAGTTGTCCTTCAATTTCATTTATATTCCTCGTTCTCTCTCCCACTCCCCTTACCAGAGACATCCCCAGTCACCAACCCTTTGTGTTTTAGAGTCGAGAAAACCTGTCACTTCTGTAACAAACCATTCTTTAAAAACCAAGCCCTGCACAGCAGCTGGGACCAGCTGATTCTGAGCTCCCAGAGGGGTCACTCCCAGTTCCCTCTTGTGATCCTGCCTCTGGGCAAGACACATCTCCTAAATTAGCAGAAATAGGGTGAGGTGAAGCAGCAGCACAAAGAAACCAGTATCAAAGTCTTTTCTCCCTCCAGCACCTCCCTTGACACCAACACCCTTCTCTCCATGTGCTTTGGGGATCTCCCATGGAAGGAGTTCCCTGCCCTTCCTCGGGTACCTTTGTGTCCCTGCTCCTCCTCAGTCCTCTGCCATCCCTCCCCATGCACAGCTGGTACCTAATCACCCACTGCCAGGGTTACTCCTGCTGTTTCCAGCCTCTCCTCTTCATCCCTGACCTGACATCCTCACGATGGGATGAGCTGCAGTGGCCAAAACTCCCAGACCTGGCTGGGCTCAGTGCCCCACACGGAAAATGCTGCACCCAGCTCCGCTGAGCTGCAGATGCTGGGACACAATCTGCTCACACATATCTGAAACTCTGAGTACAACTACCCTAAAAGCAATTCTCTTCCAGATAAGCAACCACAGGAACAAAGGAGACTGGAAAAGCACTGCAGTTCAAGCAAGACTATTCTTCTGAGCAAGTGTACAAACTTGTCTACTCACAGCTATTAAAACCCTTCCCCTCCTATGCCCTCCCCCTCTATATCCAGACTTTTTCCCTTAGCAGTTCCTCTGGACGGGCTTCAAAATCTCAGTTTCCCTTCCCGAAGTAGCAGCAGAAGCTGCTTCATCTCAAGAAGTACCACGGTGCCCCCGCTCCTCACACGTGGTGCCTTCTTGCCTTGAGGTTTCAGTTCTGGCACTGGCACCCCATTAATTTGTGCATTACATGTTCCCTTTTCTTTACTCTTCCCTCCCCAAGCGCAGCAGCAGGTTCCCTCCCTGGCTGTGACTTCAGGGAGAAGTTCTGACAGCCCTGATGGGAAACATTTCCCTCACCTTCCCCAGGCCTGACCACACCACAAGTGTTTGTAAAACCCCCTTAATTGCCTTTTTTTGTTTGTTTTCTAGAAGGAAATTCTTTTTACTGCACTTGGTATTTACTCCCAGAAAGAGCAGGTTACTTGAGGTTACTCAGTAGTATCTAAGTAATACAAATATTTAACATTTTCACAAGAGAATCAGAATTAACCATGAGGCAGCCACACAGAGAAAGTTGCCTTGATCTCACTGTAAGAATTAGGACCCTCACAGTTTCCCATCTGTCTCACAGGCTTCTACTCTGAAAAGGCTCTTCTTTTTGGCATGGAAAATCTATATCTTGTCAATGGCCACACAGACAGCTTATGTGCTCAACTGAAAACCTCACCACAAGAAAATGTTTCAAGTCAAAAACTTCTGCCTTTTGACAGTCATTAGCACTCAGCTGTTCAGAAAAATTACATTATCTTCTTGGTTACCAGAGCCAATTCCTTTATTTCTTGAGGGGGTTTCTCCAGCTTCTTCTCCACTCCTTTACCCAAACAACTGACCAAGTTCATAATAAAGGGGAGATGACAAATGCCATGTCTAACCCAGGCACGGGCAGGTGTGGATTTTTAGGAGCCAGTATCAAACTGAATTTGCCTGTAAATAGAGTGAAAACTCAGACCAGTTTTCCAAATGGTGGTAAACAGCACAGGGAAGGCAGGGTGAGGGATGGACTCAGCGCAGGAGAGAGTTTCCATGTCAGCAACAGAAACAAAGCAGAAGTTGATGGAACGTGTGAATTTATCCACTCCTTTGAGACCAGCACATTCAAATTCAAATAGGTGGAAAAAATGGGGAGTGAGGGAATGAAATAAACAAGCAGGGAGAACGAGGAGACAGGACAGGAAGGATTTCCAATCCACCTAGTAAGTTCCAATGAACATCAAACGGTGCAAAGACAGGAAGCAGAAGACCTTCTGAAATTATATTTCAGAAAGGGAAATATAAATCAATACCAGAACTAGAATTGCTAGTTTGGCCCCACTATCATGCAAGCCTTTCCAAACCATCTGAGACACAGCACAGCTGAAGACACGGAGACCAAGAGGAGACAGAAAACTCCAGGAGAGGTTTGCCAGTTTGTGCTGCAGCAGCTTGGACAGTAATTCACTTGCAGAGACAGTTCGGGGTGCTAAGGCTTCCCTGATCCCTGTGCCAAGCTGGCAGATGTGGCACAAGCCTGAAGGAGCTTCACACACATCTGCAGCAGCAGCTGGAATTCAGACAGAGCCAAACCCAGGATCACCTCCAGTGAAGCAAACAAACCCCACGCCGATGCCTTCCCCTGACCAGGCACTCAGTTCTGAGGAAGGTTGGATCATGATGTTGTCTTGTTTACTTCTGCAGGCTCACCCCACTAACAATTAAGCTTTTACTCCATCACTCCCCCATTAAAGGAGGTTTGAAAGGGGGAGGACAGTACAGTGAGCAGGGAGGTGAAAGCTGGAAACGGGTCACCAAAGATTCTTTGAGCCCCAAACCTGTCACACAGTTAAAAGTCCAAAATACCTCAGGAGAAACATGAAAGAAAATGTGATACTCAGGAAAGCAAGCTGGGAAGATGCAACATAAAGGAAGATTAGGTCATCACACAAGGAAAGCTGAAAGACCTTGAAAAGCAGGAGAGGAATCAACACAAAATACACAGAGAGTGTGTGTGTAAGAATTAACCAGTCCTGCTCACACAAAGGACAGTTTAATATCAGGACAGCAGCACAGGGAGAGAGACCTTGATGCAGCAAGGCACTCATAGCGTGAAACAACCACAGGAGATGAAGATTGGAGCCCAAAACCCCTCAGGAAAGCACTTCCAGAGCCAAAGTGAAGCTGCCTCCTTGCACGTGAGACGTTACCTGAAGGTTTGTGTGGCCCTTCAGCCATCCAGTTCAAAAACATGGATTGAATTGGAGCTGCTGCTGAGAATGGGTGCACAGGAGGGACTCAGGAGACAGGAGAGCATTGTAAAAGGAGATTTAAGGAGCAACTTATGCAGGCAAGCTAAACAAAAGCTGGAAGGAAATATAATCCCTTCATAATACATTTACTGACAGCAAGCACCATGAAAGAAGAGTAAACATATTAAGAAGAAAGGATTATATTAGTGCAAAAACTAAAAAAAGCCAAGGAAAAAATCTCCATGGGCTATAATTCCATCTAGGCTTGTAAAAAAAACCCAGTCATTAAAGCAGCAAAGACCTGGGATGGCTTTTGAAGCAAAATGGGGAGTTAAAAGACAACAGGAACTGCACATCACAGTCAGGACAGTTCACTCCACCAAAAATAATCAGAAATAAACACCAGGAATGGTCCCAGTTAGGAGTGCAGCAGAGACATTAAAGGAATGGCACTCTGAAGGAATTTTAGCCCTTTCCATTTGAGCATGAAGCAGAAAAATAAGGGAGACTTCTGTCACAGCCTGCTCCATCCAAACCCTCTGTGCCAAGTCCCCAGCAAGAGAATCCTCTTTTTCATTGCCTTTTTTGTTGCTGTTTCTGTTGTGAAGTTCAAGTCCTCTGGAAATAGACTGCACTAATGGAAAGGCTGGCAGAAAAAGCTAAGACTAAGAATATTTCTAATGCTTATTAAAACAAAACAACCAATACCACACAATGAAAACAGGCCACTTCATTCTATATATTTAGGCTCTGGCCCAAAATTGGGGTGAAGGCAACACATAAATAAGGCTTTATCAAGGGGCAGTGTGGTGTAACCTCCAGCCACAGAGCAGCTCTGTTCCTGTCACCACAGCTTGGGCCAAGCTGAGAAGCAGCAGCATTCCAACCAACTGCACTGTGCAGCACACACCAGTTTCTGTCAGAACTTTGAGTTTGGGCAAGCTGCAGAGAGAGATTTCGATTTCACATGCAAACACTGAGAGTTTGAAGAGGACGGGGAAAAAAGAAAACACAAAAAAAAAAAAAAAGCCCAAAAAAACCAAACACCCTTGGTATTACCTCAGGAAATACAAGACACAATTATCATATAAGAGAACTCCTGAGGTGTTTAGAGAAAGGTATGCATTTAAAGAAGAAGGAAAAGTAGCTACCAGACTGCCACCCTAAGGTTATTATACCCTGTAATTCAAATAAATATTCAGGTTGTACTTTAAGTGAAAGAGTAAGAATGATTCAGAGAACTTTTTCCACCAGCTGTGCACAGGACTATTGAAATGGGTTTTGGCACAGCTCGGAAGAACTCAGTGCATGAAAACAAACCTTTTTTATCCCAATAAATTTTAAAATGTGCTTCTATTAGTCTAAGCTGTTTTGAAAGCATGTCAGATTTCTGTCTGCAGTGTAACACCTCGATTAAGATGCTGGAATGGCTCAACCCAGCCCTGCCTGTACCTTCCAGCAACATTTTAGACACTGCACTGCAAGACAGCAGTTTTTTTGTGCTGTTATTTGCAGCAGCTCTCCCTGGGGTCCTGGCTTCACACATGACACAGCACATCACTTTCAGACCTAGCAGTGCCCTCTCCTTACAATTCCCCATCCTGGCATCTTCCAGTGGCACGGAGTAAATAACATTTGTGCCAACCCTACAGCCCTACCAAGTCCAGTCTCTCCAGCCCCACTGCTGGGGCAGGGATCAGAGGTACTGAAAAAAAAAATTTAAAAAGGGAGAAAATAAGTACATAAACAAACAGCTTTACATGTTAACAATCCCCAGCTGCCACCAGCCAGGGTGTGCCTCTAAGTTGTGTATCAGGCAGATAAGCATGCATACTTTTCAAAGGAATCATAGCAGAGCTGCTTAGCATCTAAATCAGATGAGCAAAGCAAAATAACAAAGCAAAACCAAAATAAAAGCATTCGGCTAATTTGATGCAGGTGCCTAATGTAACCAGTCACCAGGACAAAAATGCAGGAGCTATCATTGCTAATAAACATATATAGGGGTTTTTCCCCTTTTAAAGCATTTTTACTGTTCCAAGAGCCACGCTCTGCCTTATTTTAATTTCACAGGCACTGAACCAGCATTCACAGGGGGAGAGGAGGAAAGAAATCACTTGCTCCTCACTGAATACAGAGTCAAGACTTCACCCTCAGGACTCTGCACCTGTTCCACTGATCCTTACTCAGCTCCCACTTAGGAAGCAAACCTGTCATCAGCCACACAAACAGCAAGAGGCAGACAAAGACGTTTGCCAGTCCCTGGAGAGAAATTTCCTTCTTCTCAATGCGGTTCCCACTGCACACTTCAGCAATAGGATGGGGAAACATCATCAGGACTGCGGAGGTGGAGGAGAGGGCTGCTCCACGAGCTCACTGAGGGCGTAGCTATAAACTTGGCATGACCCTGGTTATTGTGCATTTGGTGGAAGCCCTGGAGCACATTCTGCTCAGAAGATGCAGAAGAAGTGAATCAATGCAGAGAATCTGCACAGGTTCTTTAGAGAGGCAGCCTCTTACGTGCCTCGACAAACACAGGTCAAGGGTACAGATCTCTTGACAAATAAATTTTCCACTCACACCAATAAAACATTTCCTGACCCAAAGTACGCTGAAAGGTAACAAATCCAAAGTTTACCTTCTCTCCAGCTGACTTTACAACACTGGTAACTTCTTTAACTGCTAGCTCAAGTGGTTCTGCTGGGTCATCTTCCTCAAATGTGAGCAACTGAGAATCCTAACAAGAAAAAAAAAGAAGGATCATTAGGTGATGAACCCATCACTTGAAAACAAGTGATAAAAATGCACTGCTAGTCAATTTCTTGGAATTGCAAATGTATGTCAAAACTTCCACGTATTAATTGCATGACACCTCACAACATAATGCAGGGTAGAGCCTGAAAACATATACTTAGGACATAACTATGGGCCTAATCACAACTCATCCTTCCCTGTAGCAGAATATCAAGGTACACAGTGCAGAGCCAAGTCCATGAACAACAACAGGGTCCAGCAAAACTGCTGTTCCTGAGCAAAGATTTATCAGTGCTGCAGTTTGAGAAGGCGTGTTTGGTTTGGCCCACTAACAGGGCTGCAGGAGGCTCTGCCAAAACTAAGAAACCCCAAATATCATCCTGCAGAGGTGAGGAAAGACGCCTTCCCCTGCCCAGCCCTCCTCATCAGTGGAGGCAGACAGCGATGACAGCCACTCAGTCTTCACACAGACAGCAAGGCAAGGCAGCCTTCGGGCACTGAGGTCATACTTTCAGAAGCATCAGCACCGCATTCTTCACCTGCTACCCACACGGAGCACTCGGCCCCGCTTCCCTCATCACCCGAGGTTGTTTTGCACGCAGGAATTTCATTAGCTCCGCGCTGCTGGCATTGTTTTGGGATGCTGGCAGCGGGAGCACCGCCACGCTGCAGTGCCAGGCGCTGAGCTCCCGGCTCCAGCTGCTCACCGGGGCAGGGAGGGTGTGCCTGTCCCTGTCCCTGTCCCAGGGGCTTTGCCCTCTGCTCGGGGACAGGAAGCTGTCACTTGCGTCTGGTTACTTTCGGTTCCCAGCACCTGTGCTCAAGCTGTCTGGACCCTTCTCTTCCACAAGTGCAGGGGCAAACCAACCTTCGTTTCTTAGCACAACGCACTCTTTTCTCAACCGCCCCGCATGACTGAAAGGGTGCGCGACGTATTTTCTTTCGACTGCCCAACTTACAACGATACTTGGGAAGTGCTCATTTTTATTCCTTATCTTTCACACACACATGTTGCCCCACTCTTCCTTCTTCCCCAGCCTACTCCCTGACATGTAAGAAGGAACCTCTTCGGTCTGGAACACACGCAAATTCAGAGAGCTGCGGACACGCCACTTCCTAGAGTTTATCCTCAGCACTTTGCACTGACACAAGAGTTCAATCCTCAGGACAAGGAAATCAGCTTGCCACAGCCTCACCTAACCTCCTCACCTAACATACCATCACACACCAACGCGCAGGATGCCACACGGCGCCTTTTCCAGGAAGGGCAGGTTGGGATGGGAAGAAACACCACGTTTTGTGCATCCTCCCTGACGCGCGGTACGGGCAACCCGACCAAACCCTGAGCATCCCATCCACCACCCAGCGGGCTCGGAGGCCACCAGCCCTTCGGGTTACACCACACACAGCAGGGCCTGAGGCATGCCGGGGGAAGCCCAGCTCTGGGAATTATTTGCCGAAGGACGGGCCGCAGGCCCAGGCCAGGAAGTTTCCATTGTTTCCTCCTCCCCACGCCCGAACAATGTTATCGGCGGAGCGAACCCCTGCCTGGGGCCGCGGGGGTCGGGGCTTTCCTTCCTCCCCATCCTTCCCTGCTCCCACTCCGTGCCTCCGGCCGGCTGCCTCCTGCAATCCCTGCCGAGCAGCCACCGAACGCACACGTGTAAATACACAAACACACACGCGGAGAGTCAGGAACACGCCCGGCACGTCCCCGCAGCAAATCCCGGCGTCCCTACAGCCCGGAGCCGCGTCCCGGCGCGATGCCCCACGGCCGGGAGGCGCCGGCCCCATCCCGGCGGGCGCGGGGGAGCCGCCGCCGGCCATCCCCCGTCCCTTCCCTCCCTCCCTCCGTCCGTCCCGCCGCCCATCCATCACCTGCATCCCGGCACTCACCGCCCGCTCCGCCGCCTCGGCTCGGAGCGCCGCCACCCAGGCCCGCCGCCACTGCCGCCTCCAGCTGCCCCGCGACAGCGCCCAGGCCAGCACCGAGCCGCCCTCCTCCAGCAGCTCGTCCCGCTGCACCGGCGGAGCGGGGGCCGGCGGCGGGCGGCCCCTCCGCAGCGCCAGCAGCGCGTACTGCACCAGGTACACGGCCAGCGTGGCCAGCGCCGCCACGAAGAGGGCGACCAGCGCGCCCCAGCGCAGCTCGGCCAGCCCGCCCGGCAGCCACGCCATGGCTGACCATAATGGGGCCGCGGCTCCGGACCCGTGCGAGGCGCGCCCGGCGGGCAGCGGCGGCCGCAGCCCCGCGCAGCCCTCGCTCGACCCGCGGGCGCCGGCGCAGGGACCGGCGCTGCCCTGGGACGTGCCGCGCTGCCCCGCCCGCCCACGGCGCAGTCCCCGCCCCGGGGCGGTGGAGAGGGAGCCCGGCCCCGAGCGCAGGCTCGGCCCGGCCGCGGCTCTGGCTGCTGCCCGGCGCGGGGGCGGTTGCCAGGCGGTGAACGTCCTGCGGCGGGGGGCGGCGGTTGGCGCAGGGACAGAAGGGACGGGGCTTTGGGTGGCCACCTGGTGCTCCTCGGGGTCACAGGGTGAACATCTGGTGCCCCCGAGGATACGAGAAGCTCATGATGTGCTCCTGGCACCCTGGAGTAAAGGGGCCCAGCGTGAGTTCCTTGTGCCCCCGAAGGCAGAGGAGTTCAGGGTGGGCGCCCGGGGTAAAAGGACTTGGGACGGGCGCCTGGTGCCCGGGGGTAGAAGGGCTTGGAGTGGGTGTCCGGTACCTCGGAGGACAGGGGGGACACGGAGGGGGCACCCAGTTTCCCAGAGGTAGAGGGGTTCGGTGTGGGTATGGGGCAGGTGCTGCTCTGTTTCTTTCATAGTGTCCGTCTTTACCCGTGGCAACTCCCAGACAAGGACCCTCGCCTGATTTTTTTTCCCAATCCACATGCTAAAACAACCCTTGATTAAGTTATGAAAGCTGGTCACGCAATGTCATTGCAAGATCTTGCTCCACTTGGCTTTCAGCCCCTTCAGAGCTTTGCCTTAAAGGGCAGGAACATCTTTTCCTTGCTGGAAACTGGAATTCCAGACCACTGCAGTGTGTGCCATGGACCACAGAGGCATTCCCCAGGCTCTTGGGGTGCTGGTTCTGCCCTGCCTCTCAAGGCACCTGTGCAGCTGCAGGTGACAAGGTCCAAAGCCACAAGGGCTCCCAGAGCAGACAGCAAAGGCTTCTTTGCTGGACACTTTCAAGCACGTTCCCAGCTCAAAGCAGAGGCAAGAAGAAAAGGGAAGTGAGGAGCTGACAGAATCCTGGAATGCTGGCAGCTGGAAAGGACCCTGAGCAGGTGTTACAAACCCATGAGGGAGAGAGGCCTCTGCCCGAATGAAGGTGCAAAGGAGACCATATGAGGACAATATTTAACATGGAGTTTATTTACCAAGAAAAGGGAGGTAGAGCAGTAGAAAGAAATAAGCAAGATGTCTCAGAGAAAGAGCAGAAGATAATTAGTTGGAACTAGAGGACCTTAAGGTCCTTCCCTTCATTCTGTGGTTGCGTGGATGTTTATTTTAATTTGATACTATTATTTACTTCTACAACTCTTTCATCTTCTTTATCTTCTTCTTCTTATTATTATTATTATTTACTACTACTACTATTTATTTTTCTTATTATTATTCTTACTATTATTGTTTTTCTTATTACTACTACTACTATTTCTCCTCATCTTCTTCTCATTCAACCTACTATTCTTATTCCTTTTCTTTTTCTTATTTACTACTATTAGTTCTGCATCCTCTTCTTACTCTTATTCTTATTAATTTGTTTTGAGGTTTTTTTGATTCTTTCTTTTGGTTTCATGTGAATGGGGAGGTTGTAGTCTTTTTTTCTTACTACTGTTGTACCGTTGTACTTGTACTATTTCTTAAATTCAACCTCCAGTGTTTTGGAAGAATCATTTGTGTCACAGTCCTGCAGTGACATCCCTGGAGAAACACCTCCAGTGTGTGCCCATTCCTGTGTGGGCACAATCCCAAAGGACCAGCATGTAACCCTTTTAGGATGAGAGAAAATGGCCTTCCCTTCCACCAGTCTGGGAACCAATTCCAAATTGCCTTAATGCCTACTACAGATTTGAGATTCTGTTACACTAGGACTCATTTTAATGTGTTTGTAAGTTGTTTCCATATCCCAGCTGCTGAATCCAAGACACTTTGAACTGCAACAAGGGCTTAAAACTATCCTGGACTTGAAAAACAGATTTAACATAGGCTGAAATAAGAATACGCCATTTTCCAATATGGTCAACTTTCTCTAGCAGTTATCACATTTAATTAGCATCTCCATTAACACCACTTCAATCCTGAAAGTATAGAAAGTTCAGATTTTGAGTTACCTGAAGATCAGACTGCTCTTGACACAGTGGTCAGGTACTGAAAGACACAGTGGTCAGGTATTGGAAGAAGTTGCTCAGGGAGATGGTGGAGTCACTGTCTCTGGACGTGTTGAAGAGTTGTCCAGATGTGGCACCTGGGGACGTGGTTTTGGGGTGATGATGGCAATGCTGGGGTGCTGGTGGTACTGCACAACCATCAAGGTCTCTTCCCACCTCGATGATCCTCTGGGATTCACCCCTGAGCCACCCGACACCAACAGTCTCCCATGGCTGCTGCTTTGGGGCTGGCCACATGGGTGACTTTTGGCATTAGGGAGATGCTCCGGGGAGGAAGGAAAGCCGTGTGGGCTCCAGGGCAACCAGGACAAGGGTGAGAGACGCAGAAATCTTGACTCCATGTTTCAAAAGGCTGGTTTATTATATTATGATATATATTTAAAATACCACACTAAAACCATACTAAAAGAACAGAGAGAAAGATGCATCAGAAGGCGAGACGGGAGTAGAAAGGAACCAGCTGCCTCCTTGATTGGTTATTAAGTAGAAACATCCAACATTGACCAAGGGTGCCCCTGCTGCATTCCACACTAGCAGGTAGTTATTGTTTACATCTTGAAGCTGAGGCCCCTCAGCTTCTCAGGAGAAGAAAATCCTCACAAAAGCATTTTCACAAAATATCATGGCTGCACAGCCGGAGATTGCTGGGCCTGGAGGGACGCGTCCAGACAAAGGAGGCCCCATGTGGCTCCCTCAGAACGCCGGGCAGGCTCTGGGCCTGTGGGGCCCGGGCTGGTGGTGGCAGCGGGCACCGATTGTCCGGCTGCGCCCTCAGGCAGGGACAGCAGAGCAGTGCCCACAGCACCTGCGGGGCCCGGGCTGGCGATGGCAGCGGGCACCGATTGTCCGGCTGCGCCCTCAGGCAGGGACAGCGGAGCAGTGCCCACAGCACCTGCGGGGCCCGGGCTGGTGGTGGCAGTGGGCACCGATTGTCCGGCTGTGGCCTCAGGCAGGGACAGCGGAGCAGCGCCTGCCTGAAGCGGGACGGGCGTTTCTTGGGACAAGCCGGCTGCTCCCTCAGGGCTCCCGGTTGGGAAAAGCACAAAAAGCAGCTGAGCTGGGCAGGCACCGGGCTCTCCGTCCCTGCCTCTGGCACCTGCTCCTCAGGAGAAGCCGCCGTGCTCTGAGGAGGCCCCGGGCTGCCAGGTGAGGCCCAGAGCGGCGCTTGGGCACGGCTCAGCTGCCCCGTGCTCAACCCCAGGCCTCCCGAGGGACAGGCACTGGGAGCCATCTTCTGCAAAAACTCCCAGTCCTTGCTCCCCATCTTCTTCATCTTCACTCAGCTCAAAGAAGCTCGGTTTGTGCCACGTTCTTCTCCCACAGCAAGGGCTTGACCCCATTGCTGTGGACGCTCACATGTTCCCAATTGTCCTGAATGAGCTCCTTGTCACCATCACTGTCCCGACTGGACTGCACACAGGGTCTGCTATTGTTGCCTTGGGACAACTCCTGGCCAGCAGAGTCAAAAAAGGAAAAGAAGCTCTTTGGAAAGCTCTTGGCCAACAGAGTCCTCCCAGTCAGATGCTTCTGGGGAGCTTCCGACTGCTCCTTGGGACATGCCTTGCTCCATGCATTCTTCCCCATGGAAAATTCTTGGTACTAAGGGATTCTCCCTGGGACAGCTCCTGCTCTCCTCATCCCAGCTGGAGAGTTCTCCACAGCTACTGACGTCTCCTTGGGAGAGCTCTCGCTCAAGAGACTCTTCCCAGTCGGAGATCTCTTGGCAGCTCCTAACATCTCCCCATTGGGAAAGCTCATGATCCACGTCAGATTCCCACTCTTCTGCCTCAGTCTCTGACAAAGTGCTCACTGAGGGCCTGGTCTTCTAACCAGCTGGACAAGGGGCTGGGGACAAGTGGTGTCCCTCGGGGCTCTGCCTTGGCCCCGGGGCTCTTGCATGGCTTCCCCAATGGCACAGACAGTGGATCCAGCTCTCCCTCAGCACGTTTGCGGGGGACGGGAAGCTGAACAGGGCAGGGGCACCATGGCAGGAGGGGACAAGGGACCTGGACAAGCTTCACAGGTGGGACCATGAGGACCTCACGAGGTTCAACAAGGCCAAGGCCCAGGTGCTGCACCTGGCCCGGGGCAATCCCTGAGTCCCGGATTCATCAAGGTTGGAAGAGACCTTCAAATGCCTCAAGTCAGCACTGCCTCCTCGACCACTCCAGCACTGGAAAGTGTTGGATCTGAGATTACTCATGTTGGATCATGCCCATCCCATGTTGGATCTGAGATTACTCCAAGTCCCACGTTATAGAAATAAGCATCATAGCTTATAGTTATTTGATTTAATCATGGTTATTTAATAAATTTCATTTTTAAAGCTGTGAACACAACAATTTACAAAAAAAAAAAAAAAGAGTATATTCAGTCACTGGAATTAAAATAAATTCCAAAATACATTGCAAAGAGATAAAATCGATACAAACTTTTCCCACTGATTGTCTGCCTCTGTGCTCCAGAGTCTGTTTTCTACATGAAAGAAAGAGAAGGTTCATAAGAGGCCATTCATGCAGTCTAACAGGAGGTTTGATACAGGGGCTTTGTCAGGAGAGTGTAACAGTGTAAAATATGCTTAGTTTGTCAAAACTACACTTTGGCCGGCAGAGCTTTTTGCAGCATTCCAGGACTCTGTGTGATGTCTAACCATTATATTATATTATATTATAATGTCTTCATTGAGATTTTATGGCCTCAGCCTGTGGTGGAACCCACTGCATACTCCTCACTGACAGTTCTGCTGGCAGAAGCAGTCCTGGAAATCTTCATTCCTGAAATGTGATCCCTGAGCATGTCCCCTCATGGAAGAGGAGACCACTTCCCCTTTCACATGCAGCATTTCAGCCTTTCTCCCAGAGACAGGGAACAGCCCCGTCCTTCTTCCCGCTGGCTGTGGCAGGTTTGCCCAGGAGTTGTGGGGCCAGGAGAGGCACAAAGCCAGAACACCGGTCCCCCATGTTGTCCTGCCCTCATGTGGACTCAATCTGTTTTCTGTAGCCCCTTTCTAGGTGAGGCTCAGCATGTGGGACACATCCCATCAGTCCGAGTCACCGCTTGTGAGTCTTTGCTGCAGCTGTCTGAGGAGGAGGGTGATGGGTGTGCAAAGGTGTGCAGCAAGGGCCAGGTGGGATGGCCAGAAGCCTCTTTGGAAGGTGCTCAGCAGCCTGGCACCAGGGATGTGCCACCAAGCAAGCTTCCATAAGCTGGAGCTGGCATGAGGATGAGGAGGCTGGGACACATCTGATTCTTGATCTGGAATAACCCTCCAAACTCGTGTCTTCCAGAGAACATCCTCTTCTTAATGAAGGAGTTTTGCTCCGTATAAAAAAGCTCAGAGGTGATGACATCACTAGCCCTCCACCTAACTGCTCTTATTTTCAGTTCATTTGCAAAATCAGGAGACATCTGATCTATCCAAACACCAATCTCTGTAGAAGAAAAAGTAATGTGTCCACCATGACCTCATAGCAGGAAAACTGCAATTCATTTAGGGTCATTTGGTTCTCCTTTGCCCAAATGCCTACATCTCCTAATTGCTTCAGGAGATGCACTGCCAGGAGCTGAGTGTTTCATCAGATCAGAAACTGGCTTTGTTATTAAAATACAGGTCTGGTCCTAAAAATGTCTTGAAAAAAACAACCATGAATGTAACTGTTGACAAATTGGCTAAGTTTCAGAGCAGATGGGTCACAATGCTTTATTTTGACCAATCATCATTTTGAATTATGTATTAAGATATGAAGTAAAGTTGCAGAGCCATGTTTCATTTCTATTTGAGTTGGCCCAAGCTGGTTCACCCTGGATACTTGTACTCGCTTTTGAAGCCCTTCATGCACCAATAATGCAGCCTCTCATGGGGTCATGGTTTAACCCAAAACCAGAACACAAGGAAAAAGAACGTGTGAAAACAAATAATGGCACCATGATGTTTGCATTAACCACAGCCCACTCATATACCACCCACTAATTTTATAAGTGCCATAATTTATAAGTGTCATTATTACAACAACGTTGCTTTTCCCTGTAGTATGTCACTTTTACCTTTCTCGAAATACGGCTTCAAACTGAAAGAGAGCAGGTTTAGATTAGATTTTAGGAATAAATTCTTTCCTGTGAGGGTGGGCAGGCCCTGGCACAGGGTGCCCAGAGCAGCTGGGGCTGCCCCTGGATCCCTGGCAGTGCCCAGGGCCAGGCTGGACACTGGGGTGGAGCAGCCTGGCACAGGGGAAGGTGTCCCTGCCATGGCAGGGGTGGAGCTGGATGGTTTTTAAGGTCCCTTCCAACCCAAACCATTCTGTGATTCCATATCTGGTAGTTAATCTATTCCTGAGTGGTCACAATTTTGCAAAAGTGACAAAGACTAACAGCAGACATTTTGCTTGGAATGTACCTGGCACTGCAATGGAAAAAAAGAAAATAATTTTCGGGACTATTATTTTTTCTATGATGACAACTCTCTAAAAAGACATTGACCAAAACTTCAGTGAAATACCCTGAGTTTTTAGAAACTAAAACACGCCAAGTTGCCTTTTTTTTTTTTTTTTAATTTTTTTCCTCTCCTTTTTTTTTTTTCACTGCTGGATCCAGTTCTTTTCTCTCCACCAGAGAGCGCCAGGATCCCCAGAGGAGCTGATGCTGGGACTTGCCAGGAGTGTGCGCTTCTCCCGGGCACTACAAACACCCGTGAGCCCCTCAGACAAATGCTTGAGGACATTGAGGACACTCGGACCAGCTGGCTTTGGGAGTGTGGGACATCAGAAAGGACTCGGGAAGTAGCAAAAGACATCTTCACGTTTTAGACTGAGAGCAGCAGCACAAAAAGGAATTTTGTAGGAAACCAACAGGATTCCTATATTCCTAATAATGCCTTCCTCCAGAGGAACAGTGAAAATGCTCCAGTTCAGCTGGACAGATAAGAAAATCCAAGGACCTGTGCATATATGGAGAGAGGGTTTCACCTTCAGTGTGATGGTGCAGTCTTTTGTTTCTGTCTCCTCCTTGATGCCTGTACACAGCATTAGAGGCACAGAATAGATTACAGGATCATCTCCATGAAACAAAGATTCTGTGTGATTCTCCCTCCCTCAAGCCTTGTAGTAAATATTTGGTTAAATACACCCAATTTCAGATCTCATTTTAGTATCTGTGAATCTCCTCCAGACTTAGAATTTGGTATTTTACAGGTTTTTTTCCTCATGCTTTTAAAAAATGTATTTACATGCCTTTACAGACCTCTGTCAAATTTCTCCTGAAACAAATAACCTCAATGTGAGCTAACAAGGCAAAGTTTTCTTCTTGTGCCATTTGGCTGCTCGGATGATTGATGAGTAAAGAAGCAGCAGCAGCAAATATTGCACAGCTGTGGTTGTCACACCTGGGGAAGCCCTCAGCATGTGCAGTCTTCAAAGATTGTTCCAAGAGCACCAAAACTTCCCCTGGTGCAAGGCTGTAGAAGAAATATTATTAAATATCTTTTGGGTAGGTTTTTTTTCCAATAAACTGTTTCATAGATTTTATAGGATAAATTAATGGATGACAAGAGTAATAAATGCAGTTTGGTAG
This sequence comes from Motacilla alba alba, assembly GCF_015832195.1. NCBI lineage: Eukaryota > Metazoa > Chordata > Aves > Passeriformes > Motacillidae > Motacilla > Motacilla alba. The sequence continues at coordinate 1,987,370 of NC_052016.1, read as the reverse complement.
CCAAAAAGGGTTAGAGGTGTCACACCCCAGGAGCACTCATTCATTAGGGAAGAAGGGAATAAGTGGGAACCAAAAAGAGCCATATCAATCACAAATGAGACCTTAAAATAGAGGCTGGTTTTTTTCTTGCTGTTTTTTTTGGCAGGGTCACAGCGTGCTCTCCTCTGTATCTTACACTCTCCTGCTGTTGTCACTGGACTTTCTCTGAGCTCTTCTTCTGCCTTGTAGTCCTTTGTTCCTTCAGCCATCTGCCTGCAGAGCCTGCAAACCCCAGCATGGTCTCTTCCTTCCAGCAGAAGCATCCCTGGATGTCAGAAATCCCAGCAGGTTTTTAACACCAGTGGAATTCACTGGAGAGATGCATGTGTCTGGGTGAGATCCCGAGCCCTCAACTATCAGCTCAAGCTGCTCACCACAACCAGGGCTCCGTGACACTGAAGAGCTGAATCCATCCCAGATCCTGGACTGACAAGACATTGATAAATTGTTAAAGGTTTATCAAAACTGCAGAGGCAATTTAAAGCAAATTCTTTGTCAGCAGAAACTGCCTTTCAGTGTACTCTTTCCACACGTGCAAAATGAAACTGAAATAAAAGTTGTGTGTGTTGCTTCATTACAGCCAACACCTTGAAAATTTTTATTGCTGGAGTATTTCAGGACTGGAAACAGAAATATTATCCCTGTTGGTCTAATAGTAAGGATGCTCCTGTGTTTGTATATGGAATGATAGATGGAACAACCCTATGAATGGAAAAGTCAACATTGCTGGATTTGTTTGCACACCAACTGTCTTAGAAGGGGACAGCTGGAATTGGAACAAAAATAACCACAAAAACAGGTGCAATGCTCGTGGCATTATCAGTCACTTTTAACAATTCTGATTTGTTTCTTGAGTTTTATGTCAAACACAGGCTTTTTGTTCTCTGGAGCATTTTCTGTGAACCATTCTAGCAGAGGTCAGTCTGTGCTGAAACTCTGATGGAGAGGACCGTGTGTCAGTATTAACTGGACGCAGGAAAAGCTGGAGTTGTTCTGATCTGAAAGAAGAAAGAGAGAGCCATATCTTTGGGGATTTAAGACTGTCAGTGGGTCAGAGAGCAGCTCTCCACCCTCTTTGCCTTTTCCACAGCTCCCCTAACACATGAGGGGCAGGGATACCCCACAGAGGGACAGACCACGAGCCGTTTGTCCCCATTTTCAAGGAGAGGCCCAAATCCTCCTGAGCTCAGAGTGCCCTTTTAAGCCCTGATCCAACCATTTTTGGCAGAGCTGCTCCTTCAGCTCTGCCCTGTGTTCCACCTGAGCCACTGCCCTGCTCCCTCTGAGAGGGCAGTGCATACACACAGTGACAAGTGCTGGGGTAAAAAGTGCAGGTGGGTGCTCGGCGCATCCTCTGCGCAAATCTGATCCTTCCCACTGGATTTGAGGTGTCCCACTGACACCATTTCTTGACACCCAGGCAGGGATTTGCATGAAACTTGTGGGACATTAATTCTGCACAAGGCAAAAGTGGCAAAAAACAGCAAATGTGGAGTCCAAGAGGTAAAGAAAACTGCCCTAAGTGTCCTCAAAGACAGGTCACACCTAGTGTGGAGACAGGAAAAGAGTAAACCCCATTCCCCAAAGATAAAAAGCTCATTCCCTGCTTTATGGGAATCCACACACTACATTTCCCACACAGAGGGTTTTGAAGAGGGACATTGATGCAGCAAAACTGCTTTGGAGAGTGCTGCAAAACCAGAAGCATTGCTGTGTCTTCTCAAACATCTGGCTCAGTCCGGTTTTAGATGGAGACACTTCCTCCCACAAATCACTGATTGCACACGAAGCAGGATTTGGGCTGCGCTCAAGTTTTTAAGAGATTGTCTGGAGCAGTTGGTTTTCCTGCATTTTCCAGTAAAAGGTTCAGGGAGGCATTTACTAAAACAAACAACCCCCCTCATTATTTTAGTAATGTACAAGTAGCACTTCCATCCAACCAACAGAACAAAAGATGCTCTCTTACAAACCCATTTCCTACGCTGCAGACACAATGGTTTGTACAATAACACCACCCTCTGCCAAGAGATCCCAGCAGAAGACACAGAGACTCAAAAGAAACAAAGTGTAAGTTTATTGGACGTCAACATTTCTTAGTCAAGATCTAAGTAAAGAAAACACACAGTAGAAAAAGTTGTACAAAGCAGCAATGGATTTACATTACATTAAAGAAAAAGTTGCCTTAAGCTATTAAGTCTCAGTCCTAAAAAAAGTAAAAACCCATCCTGGTGTATTGAACAGATACAGAATGTATAAGGTATACAGGATTATAAACCCAGAGTTGCTTGTCTTACTTCTATAATCCTTTAAAATGACAAGTGATTTTGTGTAACTAACCAGAAAACTCTCTAGAAAATATATTGGATAATTCCAATTTCTAGTAGGAAACTATTCCCCTGTACCCAAGCACTTAAAGTGATCCCATTTTCCTGCTTTTTAAAAGGGACACTGTCAAGAATAAGCCTTAAAATATGTACTTTATGTGTATTTTGCACTTAACGCTGAGAAAGAGGATTTGTTCTGGTTTTTCTGTACATATCTGAATTAAAGCTGCTGCTGCAATAGTGGGAAGCTTGTGTCTTTAAAAGTTAATGTGTATCACTGAGAGTCTGGAAAAGGAAAAAAAAAGGATTGGGTCCTTTATTCTGGAATAGTGAGAGGAAAAGCAACACGAAAAATCAGCTCAACCCACAGAATTCAGTTACATTTTTCAGACATCCTCGCAACAACTGAGGCTGCCACAATAGGATTTTCATGCCCAAGCAGCGTGTTATAACTTAATTTGTTTTTAAATTCTTCAATATTATTTATTAATATAAAGCATTTCTAATATAGGTATGTTCATTTTCTGTACCCAGCCTTTCTCTTGATAGTGTCCCTTTCCGTAGAGCAGTTACAGTACAGTTTTTCACAAGTCATTTTAAATAAACAAGAATCAATAACATTAAAAATACTATCAGGCTGTGTTCAGCAACAACAGAAAAAAAATATTTTAACACTGATTCAATAACAGCAACACTAAAAAAAAAAAAACCCCAACCAAAACAAACAGATAAAAAAAAAAAAATCCAACAAAAAACAACCCCCTAAGCTTGTTTTGATTTTTACCTAAATCTTCTGGTAGGAAAATGTAAACAATTTTATTGAACAGTATAGGCACATGCCAGATTACAGGCTCATGCCAGATATTTGCAGCCTCACTGTTAGGGCCAGGAAATTAGGCATAGTCTGTCCTTATCCCATGGGAGGAACTCCTTTTAACACTGGAAGCTTGGAACAGCGACAGAGAACACGCAGAGCTTTGGGGCAAACCCACGCGTCCCACTCGGGGAAAATGAACAACATCAGGCAAAAAAACCTCCTGGATGTTCCTGCCTCGCCTCCCACAGCTGTTTGGGGTCACAGATAATGCAACATCTCATTTCTGAAACAGCCCAGACAAACTCTGGGCTCACCCTCTCGCCAGGTTGTCTCCTCCATCACCTGCCACGGGGTGTTTCGCTCTCCCTCACCAACAACCCAAAACGAGAGACAGTTCTGTCACTGGTTCCTGTGTTTTGCTGCCATTGCTCACTTCCAAGGTTGGTCATGGTCCCAATTCAGCAAAGAAGTTGCACAGAACAATTAAAAAAAAAAAAAAAAAGACTGATCCTAATGGACTCAAGATAGGCTTAGAGGCTTTGCCAACACAGTGCCTGAAAGGAAAAAATAAAGTCCCAAACCAAAATACATTTCATGGCTCAACACTGCTCCCCTGAAATGCAACACTAGTTTCCACTCCCACTGAAGCAGGATAGTTCTCTGAGATTTATCTGATAGGTTATAAAAATAGCAAAAAAAGGACAGAATTATAGATTCTAATCTATATATTAAAACATCTGCACGTTCCTGTCACAAATTTTAGAAAAAAAAAAAAGCAAAACACTTTTTTATATTTAACAAGACCTCTAACTTTTTGTCACTTCAATACACAGCTATAAAATTAAACAAAATATGATGAAAACAGGCTTTTGCATCAATAAATTTGCCTTTTATTTTGGCTGTGGCCAAACTAGACACTCTTCAAAAGACCTTTATTTATAAACAAGCAACTAACATTTTTTCCCATAATTTAAATTTTAAGACATATATTAAAGTTATATAAGTGGAAGCATATTTATTCCATATCCTCCAAAATAAACACTTCTATCAAGGGCTTTTTAAGATACTGTATAAAAGCTAATAGAAAACCAGAACTGCTATATAAACATCTCATATTTAAATTTTAGAGATCCTGAATTCCTTTACTAAACAACAGGAACCAAATTAAAAAAAAAAAAATTAAAAAATCACACAGAACACGCTCAAAGTGGAAAACAAAACTTTAAAAACCCCCTCAAAACCAAAGCAACAGAAGAAAAACTTAGGAGGCTACTTAGACCAAAAATATTTTATGGATTCTTTATAACACCTAGTACACTAGGAAAAAGGTCAGGGTTTCTTCAAAGATGTTGCACAAGGTTTTGATTTAAAGTGTGCAGAATTTATCATCACAGCACAGAGCAGAATCCCAGCTGGAAGTGCCATGGCTGAGACCCAGCTGAGCTGGTTGCCACCTTCCTTCAGAAAGCACACTGAATTTTAAAAGGCTATAGCTCAACTTTCAGGCTGTTGTGCAGAGGAATCACTGGGGAAAACTTAGGAACCATTCTACAAAAACACGTTCATATTTTATACACACAGATTTTTTTTAACATATATAAAGGGTACTTAGCAAGGCTTTGTGTTTTTCTGATTTTTAAAACCAGGTTTAAGTGCAATAACCATTTTATTCTGAAATTGTTTCTGCTAAGAAAGAAATTTATAGTTTTATTAGGTGGAATAAAAAAGTCAGTAACTGGAAATGTCACTATTAAGAAAGTACCTTGTTTTAACTGCAATGCCACTGAAAGAGTTTAACTGATACTCAAGCAAATTAGCCTAATCATACTCAGCCACAGTTTGCCTGAAAGAGGACAAAAAAGAACAACATGTTACTTTCAGAGGTGTCTAGTAGCAATTTTAGATCATAAGAAAAATGAAGCTGAAGAGGCTTGAAATTAACATTGCAAATTTTTTTTGGTAGCTGAAAAAAATCAGGGGTCCATCCTGAGCTAATTCTTTCAAACTTCACTTAGAGGAAAAATAGTTAAATATCTGTTGGGAAAAAAAAAAAAAGGTGGCACGCTTGGCTTTCACTGAGAAAAATCCGGTGTGTGCCTAAGGGTGCCCATCCTCAGATTCTTAGGAGTTAACACTTGTGCTTGATTTTGCTGAATCTCAGCATCAGCTTGCAATTCTACCTTTTGAACTCGGGGTACTGAAAAAACAGTTACACACATGGTTGCACAGGGAATTCAAGCCTCACTCCTGCTCCCCCTGAAACTGGTGACCAAACTGCTGCTGGTGTCGGTGGACACAGCCTGAGCTCTGACTCAGCAGTGTGCAATTACAGCCCCCCTCTCTCAACCCTGCAGGGGGAAAGCTGGTCAGGATCATAAACACAGTTTGCATCATTTATGCTCACTCTAACCCACCACCCCTCCACTAAGTTAAAATTCTAGCAAAATAATTCTCACTGTTGGTTCACCTCCTACTTCTGGGTAAATATTTCCTTGACTTACAGAAAAAAATTGGACCCTTACAATAGCTCCTAGTAAATATGTGTGATCCTACTTATACCAGATGCTCCAGTTGCCATTTGAGGTAAAATAATGGAAGCACACAGAATATCTGCAGCCCATTATTACCACGATTTTCAACAAATTGGAAAACTGCAACACAGTCACACATGAGTAAAGCGGCAGAAAGAACTACTCTATATGCATTGTATCCATAAAATGCAGTGATTGTAGTGTGATTTTCTCCTCTGCTTTGAGCTGGATATGCACGCTTAATACAAATTTCAAATACATACTTCTTCATTTATACAGGTGTCTATATAAATATTTACATTTTTAGGTTTTGTTAAAACGTATCTTTGTACTTCATGGCTGAGCTTATTAACTTGTGTTTAGAAACACAACTCATCTCCTGTCCCTTAACGAGCTCTCTCTTGATGATTTAATAGTTATACATTCCTTTGTAGTCAAAATTACAAACAGTTGTACAAATAGTGGAAACAAAACTATGAAACTTGTCTGACATCCGTCCAACCTCAGTTCATGGTATAAACAGTACCACTTGCATTATGATGGCTGTTACACAATGACTTCAGCTACCCAGGTATCCATAGGAAATTAGTCTTTGGGACATTATATAAAGCAAAGTACCCCCTCTGTCAATTTTCCTCAGAAAGTTATAATTAAATGGCTGAAAGCAGGCTCGCTGCTACTTCTTATATAAAATCTTAATAATATTGCTGACTTTAGATTCTATTTTAATTTGCACAAGTTCCATACAACAACAAAACAATTCTATGTTCCCTTAAAATAGCAAACATTCGTATCCAATAGCATCAAGATTACTCAAACTTGAGGTTTATTTGTTATTGCTAAAGGTTTCTAAGACCTAAGTCAATACAGCAAGACACTCCATCCACTTCCTCCCAAACTGCCAGTGCATGGCAACCACTCACATGGAGCTTGTGTGTGTGGGTTTCTTTTTGAAAAACGAATTATGACATTGGTTACAGTATTTCACTACTATAAGCTCACAGTTAGAATCCAAATTGTGGTTTCTCTTTCATTGAATATGTAACTTTATATATAATACACACGCACACACCAACATCACGGGATGAAGATCCATGCATACAATCCAGATGCAATTGTATTTCAGTGTCAAATGAAATAAAATAAAATTTTATTCTGTTACTATTAGATCCCAGACCACAGTATTTTAAATTACTCTGCTTTCTACCTACCAACCACGTTATAGTTCTCCCTAATCTCCAAATCCAAGCAGCATCACAAATTCCAGATTTTCCACCATCATCCTCATTTTGATCCTCTGAAATTCGTGGCAGGCCTCTGAGATCCTGAGCACAGCCCCCCCAAACCAGCTCTGCAAGGGTTCTGTTAAAGCTAATTGTGTGTCTGTTCGTGGCTCCAGAGACTGAAAGCCGTCTTGAAAGTCCTGTGGCAGAGTTTGCACATGTACTGTCTCTTGAAGGTGATTGCCGAGAGCGGCGGGGCGTGGTAGAAGAGCGTGTCCGACTCCTGCGGCACGAACAGCTTCTCAGCGGTGCCGGAGCTTTCCGGCAAGCCCGTGGGGCTGTCGGGCTCCAAAGGCTGGATTTTGGGGAGTGGAGGTGGCGGGGGCAAGGGCGGGGGTGATGGGGAATTAGCTGGTGGACATATCTCAGGCTCCTTATTGGCGGACTCCTCTGCAGCCTGGGACATGTGAGACTGGAAGTGGCTCCAGAGGCGGAAATTCGTTCGGAAGGCCTTGTTGCACACGTGGCAGATGAAGGGCTTCACGGAGCACAGGAGCTCCTGGTGGCGCTCCAGCTGCTTGCGCAAGGTGAAAATCTTCCCGCACTTTTCACAGGGCCACAAACTGGGATCTTTCTTGGAGACTACATCCTTAGGTTCCCTGCTCGTTTCGGTGACCTCGTCCTCTATGTCATCTGCAGGCTCTTCTTTGATCTGGATTTTAAACTGCTTGGAAACGCTTAAGTCTTCAGGCAGGCACGAAGAGTCTTCAGAATCAAAATTGATTTGTTCTGACGAGTCACTGAACACGCCGTCCTCCTTTGCGGCAGCAAAATTGTTCATTTTATTGGATTCCGACTGCGGAGGCAGCCGTGACGAACTGGTGACTTCTCCGTTGTGATCCATGAGAGGCAAAGAGAAGTTCTCTGATGGAGCCATTGTGTTCTGATTGTGAACTTCAACCTGGTGACGCCAGATGCTGAAGGATGATTTGAAGGTGCGCATACACTCAAGGCAAGTCAGCTTCTTGTACTCACACTTGCTTTCATGCTCGTGCTTCAGCTCTGGAGAGGAAAACCTAAGGCTGCAGTAAGGACAGACAGTGGCGTTTCTACAGAGCCGCTCGTGGTTTCCCTGTTCAATGAGTGAGGAGAGCTTGGCATTGCAGAGACGGCACTGATAAACCTCCTTGTTTTCCACTGGGTTTTCAATATGAATGTGATCTTTCTGCTTAGGAACCTTATTCCCTCCGATGGGTTTCTCCCCAGGGTGCATTTTTATGTGCTGTTTGAACTGGGAGAGGAAACGATAAGCTTTCCCACAGTAGGTACAAATATAGGCTCCTTTGGTTCTCGACCTTAAATTCCTTTTGATGACTTGTTGTGCTTGGGAAGCCGACTGGCCCTGAAAGCTCTGCTTGCCACGTCTTAGTTTCACAATCAGAGCTTTTTTGATCTCTCTCTCCCTCACTATGTCAATCAGTTTTCTTTGGAATTTTTCATCCAAAAGGGCGTGTGAACTGGAAGCTGGTGAGGGATTCTTCACGATTCCATGTTGCGTCTGGCAGTGTGTCCACACTTTGAAATTGGTGTGGAATCTCTTGTGGCATATGTCACAAGCATAGGGCTTCTCTGGATTGTGATACATGTTAACATGGCGATGAAGACCTGCTGTTGATCTGAAAATTTTAAGGCAGTGTTTACATTTAAATTTTTTATTTGGTCTTGCTTCTTCCATCTCACTGTATTCATCTTTACTGACATCAGAATCAGGGAAATCGGCATCAAGGTGCGTGGGGCTCGAGCCTTCCTCAAAGTTCTCTTCTGAGCCAGGAGAACCTTGCTCATCCGCCTTCAGCTTCTTGAACGGTAGCCTCCTGTCATCCTGGAACCTCCTTTTGGCCGGAAGTCTGCTTGGTTCCTTACGGTCATCCTCAGTTTTAAAAGCAAAGTCTTTGTTTGCCGATGCTGCAGCATCACCCACTGTGACTCGTATGATTTCAGCAGGATCTGAGAGGGGACTGCTGGGCTCAGTTTTGATCCGCACCTCCGAGAGAGGGGAAGCGAGCTCCCGATCCGTTGACTGAGAGGCACTGAAAGACCTAAGGCGATGTGGGTGTATTACCTGCGGCTTCTCATCCAAGGCCGACTTCTCCGATGACTCTTTCGAGGATGACTTTTGGGATGCAACATTAAATGTCTTCTGGGAATCGTTAGTTCCCGGTGAGGAGCACGAGGATACCTGTGCAGGTTTTAGGTCAACAGAAGGTGAGTAAATAGGAACCTGGCTGTCCATGGACAGTGACCTTCGAAGGAGACTTTTTACAAGGGGCCCACTTCTGTCAATGCTTTGGTTTTCTGGGCCAGACCCACTAGATGGGATTACCAGCCCTAACTTGGAGTAGTAGAGCAAATTCCTGTCTTCCCCTTGACCATTTCCTTTTCCTGCCTCTCGCAACAAAAATGTGGATTCCGCTGCCCCACGCAGAGACAAGACTGGTGGACGTGGTCTTTTCAGTGACATCTCTGCAACTTTTCCTCTTAGAAGCTGAGCGCTGCTTCCTGGCTCGCCGCTTGCCATTTCTTTCTCTGCCAAAGACATCTGAGGCAGCACCATGTTCCTTTTCACTAAAGCACCTCTGCTCTGATCCTCCACAGTTCCAGAAGTTTCATGAACCTTTGTATAGCTCACAGGGCCTTCTTTCAGCCACTTCCTTTCAGTCAGTGATAAGCTGTGAAGGGTTTCAGTTGGTTTTGTTACCTGTGGTCTGCTGCTAGCTTTGACAGCCACAGAGGGTGAAGGTTTAGGAGCATGGCTTAAGTCGTGTTGTGTTTGATTTACGCTTTTTGCTTGTGCTTCAATTCTGTTCTGACAGACGATGACACTTCTCTTCTGAGAACTACTTTCATCTTCATCTTGGTAGAGTATTTTTTTCATAGGACACGAAGGAAAAGGAGCTTGAGGACTCTTGGAAACAATGTTTGTAAGAAAAGATATTCCAAGGCTGTAGCCCAGCTCCTGCACAGCTGCGAGGCTGCCTTTCTCAATGAACAAGGATGAAGAATAAATGTAGTTCAACACATTATCAAAAGCATCTGGCTCACAAAAGTCGAGCTGAAACACTGACTGAGACTCATTCTCCTTATTTGTGAACAGAGTCTGGAAATATTCACTGCTGGCAGCCAGAACATTCTTATGAGCTCGGAATTTCTGGTCTCCTACGATCAGCACAACGTCACACAGCTGTCCCTTGAGACGCTCCTCGTTCAGGGTGCTCAGGAGGGAAATGGCATGTGCTGGATTTATGTAATGCAAGAGCCCCTCCATGATTCTGATGTCCCTGAAAAAGAACAACAACAACAAAGCTGTAGGTTTCCTTATATGAACTGTTAGAGACAAAGTAAACACATCTCCTGTACTTTGTAAACTGGCTGAACCACCATCAAACAGCAATTAAAGAAACAGCTTGTGTGGAGGAAAGGTTTGGGACTGAAACACCACTGGTAGCTCCAAAAAAGCACAGGCATGGGAAAAACCAGCTTATCTGCCCACTTTCAAATAGCCTTCTAATTGCTAATCTTACACCAAGGATATTTCACCTAACTAACTGGGGGATGGATGGATGGATGGATGGATGAATGGATGGATGGATGGATGGGCTGTGTTCTCTTCCTGTAATACACCTCTCCACAGGGAGGAACAGTTCAATCATTTCACTCTTGATCATCTCTTTCTCTGCTTCAGCTTTATAAAGATCTATCTTGACAAGTGGATTGATAAACTCTGGACTCTTGGATCAGGTATATAAAGCTTAGTTATAGCGACTCACCTTTCTGAGGCTAAGCAACCCTGACAGTCTCCTGCTGACCAGACAAATTAAGGGGGTTTTGTTGTCACTTTTAATAGGATGATGGAAAGGGCATTAATATTGGAAAGGGAGAAGGAAACAGCATTATTGTCTGTAATCTAAATTAATAATGTTTACTTGTGCTTAATAAGTGCTGTTAATATCTACTGCTAACTGTGTGTGTCACCTAAGACTGCACTGGCAGGACCTGGTTTCTGGGAAATGTCAGTTTTCACCAAAGTATCCCAGCATTGCTTTGCTCAGGATGAAAAGCAACCAGAGAACTGAAATGCCTGTTTCATTCATTAGCATTAGAGCACTTTGTGCCCACAACCCGTATATCTGAGGAACAGTTACCCTTGGCTGCATCCAAGAGTACCATAAGGACAAATTAAGCTGCAGTGCAGAAATCTCCACGATCCATGTACTTCAAAACACAGCCCATTCCATACTTGGTATGTCTTGATAACTCAATGTACTGCTCCTGATGAGAGCTTAACAAAACAAGATAACCAGGTTTCAAGTTAAACAAAGAAATTCAATGGCAGGAGTTGCAATTTATTTATCTGTGCACAAGAACACACATAGAGAAATCAACAATATTAAATTCTCTTATTTTTTTCATGGACACTCTCTACAGTACCTCCATGGTGGTTGTAAAACAAGTCAATGATGTGTCTGTCAAAAGCAATTCTCTTACTTTTACAGCTGATCTGAGAAACTACTTTTTACTACATGATATATGCAACTACAACAAAAAGGTTTCACTGTTCATCAGCTAACAAGCAAAACTGTAAAGTTTATCAAAATAAAAAAACAGTACTGAGAAGCTACAACCCCATGGCTAACAAAAGAGGATGGTAAATCTTAAAACTAAGGGGTATAAATAAATGATCAAAGTGTAAATTGGTATTATTGAGAAATGACTTAAAGGATGCTGCATGCAGTATCTCAGGGCACTGAACATATCAAGGACTGAGCTACCACTTCTACACCTAAAAATACCAAATGAGTTCATAGTGACATGGCAACAGCAAAACCAGGATGCTGTTCCCTCACCAGATCAGTCTTTACTGAGTATTTCAGTGCCTTGCAGTGTCATTTCATAAACACTAATTTATCCTTAATTCACCTTAGATAGCTATAATGCATAATTCCCCCACACCTCCATCTATAAAAAGCAGTGCAGTCAATCTCAATTTGAGAAAGCAATCTGGTTTGCTTTGCTTTCTGTGTTTTACTGAAGAATACTGGGAGGATGGAGGTGGGCGTGTGAGGATGGTGGTTCATTACCCTCCTCCTTTGTGGATGCCACTGCAATTTAAAGTGGCAGAGTGTGGCTGGCCCTAATCCAGTTTCATGGCCTGAGCATCCATTAACACTTACAGAGTTGCAAGTGCTCCAGGAGGGCATCTTTCCCTTCATCTGGAAGCGAGTCTGCTAACTCAAGTGATTCCTCTGGGATGCAAGTTGCAGAAGGTAAATGGAGGCAGCAGATGAACAGAGCTTAGGAAACTTTAACTGTGGTGTAGAGACACCCAACAGAAGCTGCTGCATCCCCACACTTCAAGGACATGGTGGAAATAGAGTGTATTAGTCAAATGTTTTGAAATATTTTAAGATCTTTCATTTTAATCTGCTTTGCCCTTGTGTTTTTAAGCTGGCAGAATAAACACCATGTAATTACGATGTGTCCCTCTGCCCACGGAACCCAGCAGTGCAGTGTAACCAGTAGAGAGTGGTGTAAAATCAGCAGGACTAAAGCAGAATCCAGCAGTCACCCATCCTTCTGGCCACAGTTTCCTTCTTCATTCCTACAACAACTTCAATTCATCACATGAAACACCGCAGACATAAACATCCCTGCTGTCACTTTAACAGTAACCAAGGCCGCAACGTACACAAATGGCAAAGGACCAAATCAATCCTCCAAAGGCAGCTTTAATCCTGGTATTTCCTAATTCAAGGGCTTGACTTTCAGCTTAATAGCCTCTAGACACAACAGGCAGAAATTAAACAAACAATAGCAAGAAACACACCAGAACTGTTTCGCAGAGCCATTTGAACACGTTTACCCGAATCATGTGAAAGCCTGGAATATTTAGAAGTAGGGAAAAAAAAAATCAACCCAAAGAATACCCGAGTCAAGAGTACAAAGTGTTAAAATTTCACTACATGAATACCTTTCTATAACAAAGTTGATCCAAGTCATCCCTGCTCTCTTGTGTTCATTTTACCTGCACACTGCAGGTCACTCCTCCTTCAGCTGTGCCAGTACAAATATTTGCAGGCCTGCATGACGTAGCAGAACAGACAATAAATAAACACCCAACATTATTTCTTTTCAAATGCTAGTCGATTTTTATAGTGAACCACATTGGGAACTATTGCACTGGCATAGCTGAAGAGGCAGCAATAGGAACAGCCACAGGAGACAGGAACTGGCTCCCCAAAGCCAGTGCTTGGCTGCCTGTGCCTAGCCCCACACAAAAGCTTGTGCAGATACACAACTCTGGCAGTCTCCTGTAACACCAGATTTGGTTCCAGGTGTTTGACTATTCCTGCTTCTCAGCTGTAGATTGTTTTGTGATTAGCTATCTAAGATCTTTCCTCCAGATAATCTGCTTTTATTCTCTCTCACCCTTTTTTTCCCAGCCACCTTCACTACTGACTGGAAACAAAGCTTTCTTCTTTTCTTCCATGATGTTCAGGTGACATCATGGAAACAGCAGGAGCACATCAGGAAATCTCCCACAGTCTGGTGCAGGTGCTTCATGCCACAGCAGCTGCTGGTCCTCAGGAGGAACAGTGACTAAGTTTAGACTGCAGACCCAGAAAGGGCCAGTGCAGCAGGAACCTTCAGGAGGCCAAGAAGAGATTTTAGTGTCAGCCTTCACAGAATCACAGGATGGGTCAGGCTGGAAAGAACCACAGTGGGTCAGCTGGTCCAACCTCCCTGCTCCAGCAGGGCCATCCCAGAGCACACAGCACAGGACTGTGTCCAGATGAATCTGGAACATCTCTAGAGAGGGAGACTCCACACCCTCTCTGGACAATCTGATCCAGTGCTCAGTCACTGCACAGGGAAGAAGTTCTTCCTCATGTTCAGGTGGAAGTTCCTGGGCATCAGTTCTGCCCATTCCCTCTTGTCCTGTTTCTGGGCACCACGGAGCAGAGCCTGGTCCACCCTCTTGCCACTCCCCCTTTAGATATTTACACACATTAATGGGGTCCCCTCTCAGTCATCCCTTCTCCAGGTTGAACAGTCCCAGCTCCCTGAGCCTTTCCTTGTAAGAGAGATGTTCCAGTCCTCTAATTCCCTCCTTCAACAGCCCTCCACTGATCTCAGAAAACTAGATTTCGAAAGCCTAAGTACCATATTTGGTATAACATTGGTTTTATTTTATGTTTTGAACAAGGACAGAAAAAGATGCCTCTACTATTTTAAAATAACTTTTGTAAAATAAAAGGAGTCTCAGGAAAGCTCTTCACAAGGGAAGGGTGAAAAAGCTTAATCTTAGGCCCAACAGTTTCTTATCTTCCACAGCAACCTCCCTTTGAAGTGGTAGCTCCTTTCGTCTGTCCCTTTCCTCCTTCCTTTCCTCTGTTCCTTGCTCTCACATCTCCTCACAGCCCTGTGCTGCTCTCCCCTTCCTTTCACCAGCTCTGCTGCCCATTTGAGCTCCCAGCAAGTTGATTCAACTCCTTAAAATTAAGCAGGGAACAAACAAACAAACAAAATCATTCCAGATTTTTAGACCTGTTTGCTATTTTCTAGGATAGGCAGCTTACTCAGCTAACTGAGAGGTCAGATGAGCATCAGGATTCCAGCAAGAAGAGCCATGCACCTGCCCATTCTTTGTCAGGAAGTTGCTCCATCAGCTTCCTCCATCTGAAATTTCACCTTGAGAAATAACAGAGCCACCGACTTTATAGCTGAAACATCCCAGACAGAATCAGGCAGATATTTATGTGTGGTTTCAGTGTAACAGCTGCGCCCTCAAACACATGAGCAACTAAGAGATGTTGGTGTTGCCTGCTGAATTCCACAGCAAGGAAATCACTGTCAGCTGAAGCTCCGTTAACAGCGTGCTGGGGGGGCAGTGGCAAAGATGATGTTCTGAAACCCTCCCTGAGATGCAATATTGCAGCAAGGAGGTGCCAGGGCTGCGAGGAAGTGCAGGTGGAAGCAGAAAATATGAGGATGGAGGAGGAAACACACAGAAGAGACAGACACTGAACACGGTTTCAACAGGTGAAACACACAAGAAGCATAGCAGGGACAAACCCACTAAAGAAAGCAAAGAAATGTGGATTATAAGATTCAGCCTGGGGCATCCCCTGGAAAATGCAGCAATGTTGCATTCATTTGACAGCTTTGCTGAGATCTGATGGCTCTGACAATTCTGGTGCTGTTTCAGACACCAGAAGAGTAGAAAGTTCCCCCACTTGTCTATCACAAGTCCAGATGAAAAAGGAACCTACACTGCTTAAGCTTCTACCCAAGGACCCTATGCTGGATTTTATGATTTGAATTTGACAACAGTTTATAAAATGTCTCTTCTCCCATCAACAGCCTTTGCAACATAGATACTCTCCCACAGCACATACAGATTTGCACATCTCCCTGTATACTCCCAAAACCTGGAGGTAAAAGCTGCAAGCCCACATAGCAATATTGTGTTTCTAGAATCTTTTTCGACTGAAATATTTATTTATTTATTTATTTATCTCTTGCTGCAAGTTTTGGGGCTCTGTCTTCCTGGATTTAATGAAATGAGATCTCACTGCTATTGCTGTTTTCCACTGCAGACAGCACTGTGAACTCTCCATGAGGAGAGAACAAACGTTTCTCATTTCCAGTAGGTCAGCAGCACAGAGAGACTCACTGGTATGAAGACAAGCGTAAAATCAGATAAATAACATGCTTGCTAGTGTGTGAAATCGATGGACTAATTTCTACCTATTTATCCTCCACACATACAAAAGCAGAATTTAGCGAGAGAAAAAGAAGAAATTTTGTAATCCTAGATTTACAGGATGGTTTGGGAAGGGACCTTAAGGACCATCCAGTTCTAACCCCCCTGCCACGGGCAGAGACCAGGTTGCTCAGAGCCCCATCCAACCTGGCCTTGAACTTCCAGAGATGGGGCAATCTGTGCCAGTGCCTCACCACCCTCACAGTTAAGATTTTCTTCTTCTAATACCTAATCTAAACCTACTTTCAGTTCGAATATTCTGCAGTCTATTTTGCCCTACGCTCTAGACAGATAATTAGCAGTTAACTTGACACAGACATGAGACTGACTCAGAAATTAGAGGCTACTTTTCACATTCAGATCATACCCTCAAGTTTCACGCTCTGACACTTAAAATAGCTCCCCCTGACGTGCAGCAAACTACAGAATGTCAGAGTACAAAGCTCCTCTTGTCATTCCCATTCTTGTTTACAACCCAGCAGCAGCTCAGGGTGCAATTTCATCTCGCTCCCAGAGCAGTCCAAGGGAGCAGCCCGTGTCTCCTCCTCCCCCTCCGAGGAAGGGCTGCCTGTGTCAGAGCAGGGAGCGGATCCAGCGACAGGATGGAAAGGACAGGGCAGGGAAATGCTGGCTGGGGACTCTCAAAGTTCTTCCTGAAACGTTTAGTGAAGATTAAATCACATCAAACACAATTTGATGTTTGTCCTGGCCTCCACGACTCGACTAAAAGGTGTGTAACTCAGCCTCCAAATTGCTGTAAACTAAATAAAAATATTAAAAAGTTTAAAAACACCTTTCCCTAGGAGTTCTTCATCTTTCACTCCCTTGGAATGTTTGTTTTTTAATGCAAAATACAAAGCAAAGTTTGTTTTGTAATGTTACAAACAAACTCTCTGATGGGACAAGTCCGAAAGGCTTGATGGCCATCAAATTTAAACACCTACAGAAATCTCATCCCCAGAAATATTTGTCATTTTTTTGGTAAGAGATGCATGAAATTTGAAGAATTGTAGACCAAATGTGTACACTTCTACTATTTCTACACGTTGATTTTATTGTTTTACTGTCAATGCTGAGATGTACTTATCAAATGGAATAATATTGTCATCTGCTTTACTAGATGAGGCACATTAACTGGCCTAATTCACGTTAAAAAGTTGTATACATACAGCTTTTAATTTTGCTAGTGTAGTAAAAATGACAAGCCCGAATTGTGATCATATTTCTATTATTATATTGGTGCTTTTTACAGGCACAGTGTCACACATCCCTCCCTGTAAGGCACTATTCTATCAACAGAATGGTGTTTGCACTAAGGTTTCTTTAAGAAAATGAGACATGAGGGGGAAAGGTCATACATTTAACCTGAAAAATGCAGAATATAAAAGCTGAGCCTGAAAAATTCTGAGTGAGAAAGTTATGATTCAGGGAATGCAGGTACCTTCCTCCCAGGGAAGGGATGTCATTCAGCCATCACTGATTCTGGCCAAGATACTGGGGAAGATGACACAGGAAAGAAAACAGCAATTTTACCTGAGTTTTACCTTAAGAGATTTACAAGCTCATGAACAGCATGTAGAAGATTTTCAGTTTACTCCAGTCCACAAGCAACTGAAGGTAGGCTATGTCTTACATAGTTTAAAAAAATAATTTAAAAATCCAGCTCTATGAACAAGAGCGCTGTATTTTCTTTACTCCTCAGAAGTATTTATGAGAATTGAGATGGTCATATTTTTATTGGGATTCCAGGAAATTTGGCCCTTAACCTCAACAGCTGAAGGACTGCACTCAGAGTTATGTCTTGGTACAGAATAAGCAAATTCCTTTTGGTTATGACAGACTGAGTGTGGCAGTGATTAGAAATCCCTGTAATTCTGCTGCTTTTCCTTCCATGGCTCTTAATTTAGATTAAAGGGGGCTTTGTGAGGCATATTTACTGTCCATGTACTCTGTTTTATAGAAGGGCTCTGAAGATACTCACTAATGTGTCCAGAGCAGAATGTGAGGGGGTGGAGGAGACACTCACCGTGCCCTGTGTCAGAACTGTCCCAGCAGTAACCACAACTTGTCAGAGGTTGATGAGAATGAATTGCAACCTAAATGTTACTCACACTGTTCACTACTGATAAACCTTGGATAAGGAGATTAATGCTCCCAGACAGAAAAGGGAAAAATATTTCTTCCTTTCCCAAAGAATGCAATTTAGTTGTATACTAATCACTAGCAAAGGAAAAGTTTTGTGGCATTTAAAACATTATTTGGGCAAAGGTTTTTTTCATGTCTTTTCACCACAGAGTGTGTGGAGAGAATTTGCACAAGAAGGATGTGGTGTTTCACTGCATCTCAGAGGGAAAACCCCTCAACAATCAAGACCAGGGGATTTTAAAACTTGTATCTGTGATGGGCAGTAAGACTGATGAACTGATGGGGGTGAGGATGGAAGGAGCTTAGGAAGATTGAAGACTCGTCCAACACTTTCTTTCCTTGTTCATAAAATATGCCTGAACTGGTCCAGAACAGCAAAATACAGAAAGTAGTCAATAAGAAAAGGCAACAAATTTCTTTTTATTTCACTGCTGATTGAAAGAAAATCTAAGAGAACCGATGTGTTTAACATTATCAGTAGGGAAAAAAATGGAAACACTGCAGTACAAAGACTAATATTAAACTACAACAAATCTGTGGAAAGGACCCCCCCTGCACAGAACACCAGTTTTAAAGCAGGGCATAGTGCAGTCCTTCCATGACTTCGCTGCTTCTGAAGACTTTTGTTGCTCTGCGAGGATCTCAGATCACGACACGAGGCAGATTTCAAAATGAAGGCACGCAGTTGCTCAAAAGTTTAATGAGAGCTGAAATTGTTGCAACTGCAGCATGTGACTCAGAGCAGCGCCCCTCCCAGCGCAGAACAAACCTTGAGCTGATTACAGCCCAACTTCCTCTCCCCTCCGAGGCCACCCTTGGTCACACACTGAAGTTATCATCATTTTGCAGATAAAGCCAATTTCAAAACCCTGAGAGCTACAGAGGGCTGGTTTTTAAAAGTAACTGCTTCACATCCTGAAGTTGAAAACAAAACAGCTAAGAAAGCTCCAGGCTTTCTGTGAAGCTGTCCTTTTAAATCCAAAGGTTGATCTACCCCTAACTAATATTGAGGACAGTGTGATCAGCCAGATGATCAGAGCACATAATTCTCTGTGTGCAAGTATTCTCTAGCATCACACACAAAAACCCCCACGAGCTCAGAAAACCTAATTTCTCAGTAATATCTGGCTTCTACTGATCCAGGGGGATCTCAGTGTGAGATGGACGTGGCAAAGTATCACCCTGGCACTTGGAACCTACACAGGGGGAACAGGAGGCACAAAAGTTCACATTTATCACTGAATGCACAGCACAAAAAGGACTTTGGGAACTTCTTAAAAGCTGCTGCCTGCTTTATATTCCATAAGAATGCTACGGTGTTCTAAAGGATGAGGTGCCTTGAACATTGAAGCAGATTCAGGGGAGCTCACAAGTGGTGAAATCCCCAAGGAATCCTGGTCTGGCTCTGCGGCTGAAAACTCCAGAGGTTCTAATTTGTGACACCTCGCTGCAAGCCCCTACTGAGAGCATGGAAATGACAGCTCTTGAAATGGTCACAGTTCAGTCAGGATGGCTGGACTTTCCACAGGTAAACAAAATATTCTTAAGAAATTACAACTCTACAGCATATGGGTGAGACACATCAGAGAGAAGGGGATGTCGGATCCCCTCCACCCTAGAGATGGCCACATAATTTGGGGTTTTTTGCTAACAAGGTTTATAGAAACAGTTGCTTAAATTTGCTCCAAATTCCCCTCAAGAGGATCAGCGTAACGCTGGTGGAAAATTTTAGTCAGAGCACTTTGTCAGTCTGAGCAGAGTCAGAACAGAAGACTAGACCTACACATAAAACGGTACTAGATTTACCTGCAGTGTGCATTTACTACTCCTGATTTATTATCAAAAAGACTTCCTGTACAAAAATACATTTAAAAAATCTAGTTTTACTAGATTCATTAATTTATCTAAGGATAAAATATTAATTTTAATTTAACTACAAGATATTCTGTGTATTCACAAAAAGCTCTGTGATTGTGTAATTCATCACAATCTCTTCTTGGATGTACAGCCTACCTACCTCTTACTTCCACTGGGAGTCCAACTACCAAAAAAAAAAAAAAGGAAGAGCTACTAAAGCAATTGCTATTTAATTATTAAGATGAGCTTACTCAGTACACACACATTCCACAATTATTTCCTGTCTAATATTAACTCCTTGAAGTTTTTCTTCTGTTTATTTACACGAGCCTCATCCAATCTGAACATAAGATCAGCTTGGATTTTACAGAGGATTATAGCAAAGTTCTTTCTGACAGCTGTGACCAGGTAAAACACCTCCCACAACTTTCTGCACAGCCCACCACTGAGGATTTCCCCACCTGGATGCGAAATGTGCTTCATCCTGCTGATGAATAATCCAGCCCAAGAGTGCTCGGAGCAGCAAAGCCACACTTTGTTTAAAGAACCACAGAACGGGTCAGGCTGGAAGGGACCACAGTGGGTCATCTGCTCCCACCTCCCTGCTCCAGCAGGGTCATCCCAGAGCACATGGCACAGGATTGTGTCCAGATGGTTCTGGAATACTTCCAGCGAGGGAGACTCCACAATCTCTCTGGACAATCTGTCCAGTGCTCGGTCACTGCCCAGGAAAGTTCTTATGCTGAGGTGGAATGTCTGTGCATCGGCTCCCGGCCATTGCCACTGCACCGAGCCCGGTCCATCCTCGGACACCTCCCCTTTCTGCACTGACAGACACCGATGAGCTTTGGTACCTGCCTGCACTTACACGCGGGGACCTCGCTGGGGGGAGATGAAACGCGCTCTCCCTTCCACACACACCGGGGAGGAGCCGCGCCACCGAGCCACGGCCCTGCCGGCGCCTCTCTGCTTCCAGAGCTCGGATGGCAGCGGGGCAAGAGCCCGCAGCCGCCGGCGGAGGGGCAAGCGCCGCACCGCCGGTCCCTCACCCCGCTCGGGCGGCCGGTCCTCGTCACCAGCGGTGCCTGGTATCCCTCACGCCACCGGTCCCTCACGCCCTGCGGCGGCCGGACCCTCGCGGCCCTCACGCCCCGCTGCAGCGGGTAACGGGCTCCTGAGGCGCCGCAGCCCCGACAAGCCGGAGGACGGCGCGCCTCTTCCCGCTCCCGATCCGCCTCTCCCCGCCTTCCTGCCATCCATCCATCCACCCATCCATCCATCCATCCATCCATCCATCCATCCATCCATCCATCCATCCATCCATCCATCCATCCATCCATCCTTCCATCCTTCCATCGCTGCCGGCCGCGCTCATGCGCCCTGAGCGCTTCCCCCGCGCCTCCCCCTCGGGGCCCGGGCCCGGGCGGGGCGGGCGATGTGGCGGCGGCGGCCGCGGGCACCTCCCGCCCGCTCCGGGCGCCTGCGCCGCGCCCCGCCAAGGACGGGGGGAAGAGTTTCGTAACCGGGGCGCATGCGCGCGGGAGCCGCATCCCCGCTCGGTGGAGGAAAGGGGGGGGAAGGAGGAAAGAGGGAAAAAAAAAAAAAAGAGAGAAAAAAAAAAAAAAAACCACCTCAGAGTTACGTCAGGAAAAGACGGATTTGTGCGCGGGGAGACCCGCGCGGCGCGGGCAGCCCCCGGGACGGGCGCGACACGCGGGCGCTACTCACCCTGTCCGCCGCCCCCCCCTGCTCGCCCCCCTCGGCGCCTCCGCTCAGGGCTCAGCCCGCGCTGCCGCCGCCGCCGCCGTGATTCCATCCATCTTGAATTTGACGTCATCCCACAACCGAGGGATGAGGTCATCGCGGGGAGCGCTCGTCACGTGCGCGGCGCCGCGATTGGCCGGGCCGGGGGGGAGCGGGGGGCGAGGGGGCGGCGCGGCGGGGGGGGGAGGATGGGGGGGGCACGGCGGGGGGAACGGGGCAACGGAGCGGGGACGGCAGCGGGGATCCCCCGACCGAGGCACAGCCCGCCCGCTCGGCCGCCTTCCAGCGCGGGCAGCACCGCCCGCAGCGCCCCGGCCGCCGCCCTCAGCCCGCCCCGCCGCGGGGAAACTGAGGCAGCCGCCTCAGTGAGGGTGGGGGGGGTGGCGCGGCAGCGCGGGGGACACACACGGGAGGACACACACACGGAGGGACGGGTCGGTGTGGCGGGGGACAGAAGGGTTCGGGAGGTGCCGCTGTGGTAACCCGCAGCCGCCATCCCCCCCCCCCCCCCCGGCCTGTGTGCTGCGGGTGTGAGGGGAACCCGCGTGCAGTTAGTGCGCGATTCACCGGCATTTGTAATTGTTTCGTCGTGAGGTTTTGTTGTGGTGATTGTTATTGTTGTTATTGGGGTTTTTTTAGGTGTAGGGTTAAGGCCCGGTGTGGTCTGTGAAGAAGCACCGTGCTTAGAGCCACTCGCTGTGTCCCTCACAAGCCACCCCCCAAGCCCTCACATTTCTGTCCTCCTCAAAAGCCAGCACTGTCCCCATCAAGTCACCGACTCCCCCAAGCCACCCAATATCCCATTCACTACCCACTGAACCCCTCCCGAGCCACCCACTGTCCCTCAAAAACCATCCAGTGTCCCTCAGAAACCACCCACTGTCCCTAGAAAGCCACTCAGTGTCCCTCAGAAACCACCCAGTGTCCCTCAGAAACCACCCACTGTCCCTCAGAAACCACCCACTGTCCCTCAAAAATCACCCCTATTCCCCTCACAAGCCACCCCCCAACCCCTTATATTTCTGTCCCCCTCAAAAGCCAGCACTGTCCCCATCAAGTCACCGACTCCCCCGAGCCACCCAATATCCCATTCACTACCCACTGAACCCCTCCCGAGCCACCCACTGTCCCTCAAAAACACTGTCCCTCAAATCCGCTGTCCCTTAGAAACCACCCAGTGTCCCTCAAAAACCCCCCACTGTCCCTCAGAAACCGCCCAGTGTCCCTCAAAAGACACCCCTATTCCCCTCAAAAGCCACCCTCCAGCCCCTCAAAAGCCACCACCATCCCACTCACAAGCCACACACTGTCCCCCGTCAAAGGCCACCACTGTCCCCCTCCCAAGCCAGCCCACCACCCTCAAAAGCCACCAGGGACACACGTGTCCAGATCCCGGTGGGTTTTGGCTCAGCCCCTTTGTAACTGCTGATTTAAAAAAAAAAAATAAAAAAAATTATAATGGCCATTATCATTGCTTTAGGCTGGCTTCTCATGGCGATTATCCACTTTGAATTAAATACCTGAATGGGGCTTTATCTGTCAGAATGCAAGTATTAAAATAGAAATTAAGAATTACAAGATTCCTCTTGTTTTTGTCGAAAGCTAATCTGGCGCGTTATCTTTTCATTAAGGACAGCTCTAGAGATTAGCATCTAATCCCATACATGTTTTCAGTGTGCTTTCAGATATCCCACCTAAGTCACAAATACTCTGAAGCAGCTGTAGAATCCCTGGAATGTTTTTAGGGATGCATTAAAGCCATTTTTGCCAAGGTTTTGTTGCAAATGGGCTACAGCCCACCTAAGGGAAGATGTGCCTTACTGGATCCGGCTCCTTTTTCCCCTCTCCAGATCTTGGGGGTTTGTTTTATCATTGCTGGCTCTTTTGGTGGCTTTGGAAACTGGGGAAGCTGCTTGCGAAAGGAGCGGGGTTTTGTTCACTCAGGGACTCGTGTGTGGCTTTTGAGCCAGCACAAAACCCCAGCAAGATCTTTGGAAGAGTTCCCTGCTCTGGTTTGCTGTGCAGACAACTGCTCTGGCGCGGGGGCTGCTGTGGTGATGGGAACAAACAACTGGGAAAGCACTTGCATCTGTTCCCATAAACCAGTTTGTGCAGTGAGGCTGCCTGTGCTGCCAGGGGAGGATTTGGGGAGCTAACCTGAGCTTTCTTCTTCTTTATTTATTTAATTTTTTTTTCCCCTCATGTGTACTAAGTTACTTCTCAGCCAAGCAGAAAGTAGTTGGTCTTGCATAATTTCCTAAGTGTGCCTCTCCAGAAGGGCCTGTGGCACAGAGGGAGGATCTCTGTCCCAGAATTCCCCTGCTGAAAGGTGGTCTTACACACGAGTGCGTGTCTTGCTGTGCAGGTATTTATTACCAGTATTTTTAATTTGTCTTTTTCCCTAGTGGAAGTGCAGCCAGTAGAACAGAGCCCATGCAGTGGCTTGCATAATTCTGTTGGAGCGAGTCCAGAAGAGGCCACAAAATTGATAAGAGGACTGGGGCACCTCCCCTACAGAGACAGGCTGGGAAAATTGGGGTGTTCATCCTGGAGAAGGTTGTGTGCAGACCTCAAAACACCCTTCAGAATCTGAAGAGACCTGCAAGGAAGCTGGAGAGGAGCTCTTCATCAGGGACTGGAGTGACAGCACAGGGGGGAATGGGTACAAACTGGAAAAGGGGAAATTTAGGCTAGGTATTAAGAAACTTTGAGCGTGGTGAGGCCCTGGCACAGGGTGCCCAGAGCAGCTGGGGCTGCCCCTGGATCCCTGGCAGTGCCCAAGGCCAGGCTGGACACTGGGGCTGGGAGCAGCCTGGCACAGTGGAAGGTGTCCCTGCCATGGCAGAGGGGTGGGACAAGATGATCTTCCAACCCTTAATGTTCTATGATTCTATAATTTTGTCATTCTTACAAACAGACGATTTGAGAAAATTTAAAATGCAATCCTCCGAGATTCTGTGATTCAAAAAGACATAAACTGGCTGTATTTGATGATTGAGTCTGATTGACTTGGTGTTATTAAAGTTTATGGCTGCCTTACAGCTTGTAAATCAGATTTTTCTTGATTCTAATGAAATCTAGGGAAGGAATTCATTGTGTAGAATTATTGAAGGGTTTAAGTTGTCTCGAAGTAGGTTAATTTTGCCAAATGTACCATTCCCAATTATTTGAATGTATTCTGGTTCTTCAAGATTAGCCTGTTTATGAATGTATTTTCCAACATTTCTAATTTTAGATGCTTTGATGGGGGGCTTAGTTTGATATATTTTTCATCTTTATGTGTGGTTGCAGCTGTTATTACCAGGTGCATGTTTGTTAAGTATAAGGTTTGTCCTCCATTTGGAGTATCCAATAACTGCTCAGATTAACTTTGGATCATACTTGCCAACAAGCTTTATCACTGGAATTTTGTTAAAAACCGAGCCCCTGCAAAATGTAGAATGTAAAGAAACTTCAAAGAAAATAAAGGATGATTATACATGGACATTGTGAGCAAATTAACATGTAAAAGCTAAAACCATTGCATTGGTTAAAAGTATGAAAATTACTGGTTTTCGTAGTGTAAATATTGCAATAAATGGCCAAGTTGTGTACTCTGAATTGTTCAGTGTTTTTGTCACTAACATTTTCAACATAATAATAGCTGGAATAAAGTCATATCCTGGAGATAATTGTCTTTATTTTTTTAGATCTATAGTTTCAGCTCTTATACATATACAGACCCTAAAATTTTCTTTAATGAAAATTTGTGTGATTAATTTAAATCTAATGACATCAGGCTCTTTTCCTGCAGAGAGCCTAGAAGTAGCTCAGATACCCTGAGGCACTCCTCTATTAGCAGCTGGGAAAGCGTTTTGCAGAGAGGAGTTTGGTTTTGAGGGAGGAGAGAGGATAAGGACAGAAGAAGCTGCTTCATTTCCATGGGGGAACCTTGACTAGATGGAGATGCCAACATTTTTCATCTTGGTAAATTTCCTTTGAGTCCCCTGTCCATGCAGAGTGGTCTGTTCTGTACTTTGGTGGCTTTGGGAGTGTGTCCTGCTGGAGCACCTTTCCCCCTTGGCAGTGGAGCTTCTCCAGCTCCAACTCCTCCTGTAACCTCTGTAAAAGTGGAAATGCAAAACCCCGGGCACATGGGTTTATCTCTTGTTTCTCACCAAATCCTCTGGAACTGATTATTGCCAAGGACATATTGCAGAGGGAGATAGTTAATCTCTGAGAAACTGCCTTTTGTCTCTCTGCCCCTGAAAATCTTACCAGTAGGGCAAATGCTGTGGCTGTTATCCCGTTCCTTCAGGCACCAGCTTCTCTCCCAGAACTTCTGGGATGTGGAGCACAGTTACCTGGGATCCCACGACACACGCGAATGAACCCGTTTCTTTGAATGCAGATGCTCCTGGGAACTCCCGAGGTCTCTCTTTATTGATTCCAAATATTCTGCCAAAACTTAATGACTTGCCAAAATGCAAACAGAATCTTCCACCAGTTTCTCATTGCTGACAGCTGTGCATGGTAAAGGGTGCCTGGATTTTGATTTGTTTCTTCTCATGTGTTCAGATGACACTTCCTATAACAAATACTAGCAGGTAAAGTAAGGAGCCTTACTTTTTCTGGTTAAAACCTGTCACTTATCTTGTCATGAAAGCAGAGACACTTCCCAGTATTCAAAGGGAAAACCAGACAGCGAGATACACAATGTGAACATTAAAAAAAAATTGCTATTTCCATTACTGGTGTGATACAAGGCACACAGACAAGACTCTTCCTGAAGATGTAAATTTCTTACCAGGAAAATAACTATAATACAGAATAATGTAAAACTGCCTTCATTCCTGGTATTACTTCTGAGTGCCAGGTCTTGAGCTTTTTTAGCTGTCAGCCTCATTCTTCTGCAAATAGCACAATCTAGTTAATATTTTCCACTTGGAGCCCACATGCAGCAGCTCGGACAGGTTCAGATAAAGGGTGCCAGACAGTGACAAGCTGGGTGGGAATATTAACCTGGAAAGCTGTTAAATAGGAAGAAACACATTCCTGTTTAAAAAGGTGATTGTTCCACAGGTTGGACAATGATTCAGAGACAAATAAGCCACAGGTATTGGTGTGTGTGTTTTTTTAAGTGGGCAGACAGTCATGAGTTACTATGATTAAAGCATAAAAAAGTCTTCATTTGCAGCTAGGAAGGGGTTGCAAATTCGTGGGTATTTCTAAAAAGCACGTTGATGAAAAGCTGCAGGAGCAACTGAAATAGAAAATCTGTCACAGCGCAGCAGATACGGTGCAATTTTGTGTTAGCAGCTCTCCCAGCTCTGTGTAACTTCAGCTGGAGTTTGGTGTCTGAGCCTTCTAAAATTAAAATCCTGAGTATTCTGATTACAGTGGAAGTGTGTAAGAATATTAAAAAGTGGCTTTGGTTTCCTAGTTACAAGTGTGTTCATCCCAGCTCATTGTGTATATAAAGAAATTCAGGAAAAAAACAAATGGAGAGATCGATGAAATGGCAAGCATTTTCTGTAATTCTGTCCAGACAATAAGTTCAAGCAAGGAAAAACAAGGAAAAAATAATTTTCTGGTGCTTATTATTATTAAAAAAAAAATAGGAGGACTTATGTTTTGGTTCATGTTTAACAAAGTTAATTTCCAGGAAGAACAAATGGAATGATAGTGCAAAATTTTGCTTTAGTACAGTAATTCTCTTAATGTCCTGCTTTCCTGTAAATGTGGCTTTAGGGATTGAGTTTCTTGGCAGAAAGCAGCGTGGCTGTAGCCTCAGTTCTTGAGAGGGTTCATGTAAGTGAATCAGAGAGAGCACCAAAGAGCTATCTATTAGGGCTATGGTACGCTGGAAAAGTGAGCTTGATGCTTCCATTCCTCAGTTATCAGTTTGGCCTCAAATGACAACATTCTGGAGTCAGAGATTCCACAGAGATGGACAGCAATTTCCAGAATTTCAGCCAGTCCATTTGTGTTTGTGCATTGCTGAGATGCTGGAAGAGTGTGGTGTATGTTGAGTAGATGATTTTTCTTTTCAGCAACTGTATCCAAGTGTTAGAGGTGATATGTGGTAAGTTCTTGTCAAGTAAAAAGTGCCAAAGTTAGGAAGGAAAGGTATTGGCTCACTGAAAAAAATATGTTTTCATTTCTTTGTTTCATCAGATAGCGCCAGGGCACTGTTGTGTCACTAATTTAATTTAATTTCTGATGTTAACATGCTGCTTCTTAGATGACAAAATGTGTATTTCAAGGAGAATTTGCAATTTATAACAACTTCAGACTTATTCTTGTGCCTTTCTGTGCGCTATAAAGACATGCCCATGGTGTGAGATGAGGAAATAACACTTGCTTTCAGGTCATGATCAGCAGCTCTGCCCTGTGACAGCTGAGGGACAGCTTTGCATTTCTACAGCCTGGGCACTCTGACTGATGTCATCTCCACATGGATTTATTCATTAGTGGTGGGAAAGCTCAAGTGGCAGAGCAAAAATAGCCAAGATACAGAATTATTGACGTCTTTATGTTCAGGCTACTGACTGAATTTATTGTCGATTCTGGACTGTAAAATGACATTCTGTGCATGGTGAATTCAGCCCCCAAAACAGAATGGGGATTTCTTTAGGAAGCGTTGCTTTACAGTTCTGAAGGGCAGCAGCAGTGCACTGGAAGAGGCCTTTCCCCCTGACCTGCTTCTCTGTCAATGTAACACTCTTTCCCCAGTTCCCTGTGGCAGTTCATTACACAGGAGCCAGTGATACATGGGCAAGAGAGAGGCTGATTGCCTCTCCAGAACCAGCATCCTGCTGGGGACCAAAGTGGCTGTAATGTGTTATATTCCAGGGGTTTGGGAGCTACGTGTGCTTACACAGCTCTGTGTGTACATAGAATTTTGAATGCTGAATGTGAAGAGACAAATTTTTTTCCGTGCCATTACACAGTTGGCTTCCCCTCTCTCAGTTATAAAAATGATATCTCTCCAATGTCTTTTTCAAAGTTGTGTTCACAGAGGTCATAGCTCTGAGACATGTGTGACCACTACAACAAGAATATGTCCTGGAGAGCCACAGCACTAGGGTTTCTGTTTGAAAACAACCCTGATGGTAAAATCCCCGATGGTAAAATTCTTACAGCACCTTCCTTGGTGATGTCATGGACCTTCTTGAGGGGAAAAAAAACCACAAACTTTGAAAAAAAAAAGATTTTAATGGGCAGAACTATCCAGATGTACCAAGAGCTAATCAAGTAATTGCACAAAGGATAAAGATATGCAGACAAATCTGAGTTTAAGCTTTTTAATTTTTGTACTTTGTGATGTTTGTGTGTCTGAGGCACTATTGTCTGTACTGCATATTTCACCAGCTGATGACTCAGGACTAGGAAAAACTTATGTTGACATTGGGCCTTGGGTTGAAATTGCCTTCAGGGTTATGCAGGTGTATTTTGGTGCTGGGCTAAAAGATTATGGCACTTATCTGGCCAATTAATGCCTAACTAAAGCACAGAAAATACTGAGAGTCTCAAAGTGGCATAGAAGGATTCACCTGTAGCATTTCAGTGTATGTGGCTGTTCTTTCTCCTCTTGAGGTCTCCTCCTATTCCCAGAGTAGCACAAAGCATCAGTAAAGTTGTCTTTAAATACAAAAGGGAAGTTGCCTGTTGGAGGGGACATGGTGAAAATGCAAATTTCCCTTTGCATGTGGAGGAGGAAGTGGGAAGAGGCAGGGGGTGTCATGCTGCAAGGATGGCATAGAGGGGAATTGCAGCTGGAACCTGACACACTCACAGGAGAGTTTAGCATTTTCCAGGCTAATCTAGAGTAGCTGAGGAATCTGACCCCTGCAGTCTTGTCAATGGACTCTCCAGCTACTGAAGGGACATATTTTTTTTTTCCCAGGAATCTGCAGAAATGTGTAATGTACAACAGAAATTCTCTCCTCTCCCCTCTGACAGGCTGCTCAGCTGCCTGGATATGGGGTTTTCCTCCCTTAAGCAGGAGATTTTTTAATTTAAATTAGGACTGTAAAGGTTCTGTGAATATGGAAAGTCTCTTCATTGGAAACTTTTTCCCCATTGCTTCCCAACTACTGCAGACCTGAGAGCTGCTCTGGTCTAATTTTATTTATTAGGACAACACTGGAAGAGAGAAAGTGAGAGTGAGACCTGGTAATTCATGGTGTATTTGACATCCTGTTTTAAAAAATATTATAAACAGATTTTTGATTTATTTTACGTCTTTAATTGGCAGTGTCACTCTTGAAGACAGGCTGGCATGTGTGGTACTTTGGGTGTTGCCTGCCTTTTGTGTCTTTGAAAGGCAGACCTGTCCATGTTAGCTTGTAAGAGAGGAATTCTCCACTGTACCTGCATAGAGCTGCAGTAACCAACACTGTCTTACAGTTTCTGTTGGCCAAATATTTCTGAGAGAATATGTCTGGAATTATTTTGCTGTAAAAGCTAAAATGACACACTTTGTTCCCTCGTATGTTTCATCATTCCCTCTATTTTGGGTCAGATGATTCATCTCTGCATTACTGGTTCTGCATTTCCATTGCCTTAATTGGGATTTCAGAGTCATTGCAGTCTGTATAGAATTGTCAATGCTATTTCTAACAACATCCAGATTTCTTCCTTCCCTTCATTCCTCCCTTCCATGGCAGGGGATGTTGGAATTACATGACCTTTAAGGTCCCTTCCAACCCAAACCATTCTGTGATTCTTCTCTTCCTCTCTCTCCTCTGCTTTCCCTGGTGCCCCCTCCTCACCTTCCTCAGTCCAGGTGGTTTCTCTCCTCCTGTCTTTGCTGCAGCCCAGCTTTTCAGGGAGTGAGCTGGGTTTCACTCACTCTCCTGCTGAAAGCTGACTCCTTTTCTTTAGCCACAAGAGACTCTTCATCTGTTTGAAGGTACAGCCAGGTACGTACAAAAATCCTTGCAGGTAAAGGCTATCAGGAGATGCCCTGGACCAGCACATTCACTGATTATTTCAGACCCTACAGCAGCATGTCGGAATACAGAACATCCCTCTGGGTGCCCTGGATGGCCAGAGCCGCTGGCAGGGGGCTCTGAGACCCTGGCATGCAGCCAAAGACACTCTTGGGGTTTTGATCTTAGCCCGTGGAGCAAATTACCAACTCTGTATGAAGAATTACAAGCCACACACACAAGTTTAGGTGTTGTAGTAGAAGTAGTCACAAAGTGAAAGGAAGGGTTTTTGAGTGCTGTACAGGGGGGTTTTAAGCCTTGCACTCAGGGGTCCAAGTTTTGTACATGGGGGTCAGGAGATCTAAGATGGAGGGATTTGGGTGTGCCCTGTCCTCCTCCTTTCTCCTTCCTAGCCTCCATGTCTTTGGTGATGTTGGCACTCACAGATTGGTTTAGAGTAGAAAGTCACCATTCAATATAGATAGTGGGCATTGGGGGAAAAGTATAAACATGTAACAGTAATGTGTGATATAAAAGATAGCACCAGCCCCCTGGGAGGGCAGTGTGCCTTTGTCTGACCTGCTGAATGGGCCACAGCAGCTCAGGGAGAAGAATCTTTTAGATAAACAACAATAAACAACCTTGAGAACAGACAGCAGAAGACTACTGAGTCTTTCTTTGAAGGCATGTGTTGGAGGAGAGACTTTTCCATCTTTCGGGGTCACCCCGATCTGGGGGTGAAACCCCACAGCAGCAGTTATTCTCATTTTCAGCAGCAGCCCCCAGCACATGGGGGATGTCATGGTTGCTTTTCTTCCCACCTTTTCCCACCCAGGTGCCTGCAGACACCAAGAACAGCCCCCACCCAGCACAGGACAGCCCTTCCTTCTGTGTGCAGTGATTAAGAGCTGGGCTTAACCTAATTGCACCTCCATATGTCAGTAGGGTGCAGCTGCTGGGTGTGCAGAGACCATGGCAAGTGCTGGAGTTAACCACAGCTTATCAGGTCATCACTGGCCACCGAAACTGAAAAATCTGGCTGGAAGCATGCTTGTAGCCAGCGGTGAATAAAATAAAATACTAAGAAGAGTGTTTAATATTTAAAAGTGCCATCCACGAGGCCTAATTGTTCTTAGATTGGTGCTCAAAGGGGCTGTGCGCATTCACAGTTGAAAGGAAGCATTTGAAAAGGAAGAAATTTGTCATTGCTACTCACAGAGGAACTTTCTGTTTGGGATTTTAAAATCCTGAAGCTAAAGAGGACGATTAATTACAATCATGTAATACATCTCTGCATGTAAATAATCCTCATTAACCCTGCACTAAATTTCTGGCTTCTGCTAGAGCTGTGCCTTTTCTGCTTGCTTGAAAGACTTGAAACTTTCAAAGTCATCTGCTCTCCAATTAAAACTTAGGAAAGAATGAGCATTTGCTCTCAAAATATTTTAAGCAAAAAAAAAAAAAAATAGGTAATTAATATTAAAGTTTCCAGGACTGGGAGCTATAAATTCAAGAAAGAAGGAAAAGGAGGGTTATTTTAACCATGAGAATTATTAAGCACTGGAAAAATTTGCTGAGGGATGTGGTGGCTTCCCTGTCACCACCACTGGGTTCCTGTGCCACAGCTGCTGCATGTGCCCAGCGTGTTCCCCAGGTGTGGTGGTGTGTCCAGAGCCTGTGGGAAAATTTCAGCATGGAATTTTCCCCCACAGATGCCCTTGGAGCTCGAAATGGGGCAGCCCTTCAGGTAATATTTCCAGGTAATGTTGAGTGGGCACAGCCAAACTCCTAATTCCTGCTAAGCTGCCTACTGATTGTTGTCACTCAGTAGCTACAGGGTTTGGTGAACTAAGGGGATTGGAGTTTCTTAAACTGCTGAAATTTCTGGGCATCTGTTTAGATTCAAGACTGGGCTCACTGGAATAAAACCTGGGTGAAACTGTGAGTCGTGTCACTAGCAGATGACCTAAAAATAATAAATTCAGGGCATTCTCTCAAGATAGAGCAATAATTTTCTGTTGCCTGGCAATGTCTTTGGCACCGCATACGGAGCCGGGAGTTTATTTTATGATGCTGTGCAGAAAAATTTGTTTACAGTTTTCCACTGTGATTCCCCCAAGAGGAAGAACCCATGGCTCATACAGAGAGAGCAAACATTAATGACACCTTCTTTTCATCTTGGCAAATTTATGACCAAGTTTCCATTCCTCCTTCTGTATTTCCAGAAATATTTATGCAGAGACTTGTGTTGTCTCAATTCATCCCACTTATTTTCAGTGGGAATAGTTTGAAACTACTCTGAACAGCTTATTATAGCACAATTTAAATTTTAGTTGATTTTTATGTACTCCCTTTTTAAAATAATCCTGTCTTCACATGGCAAGCAAAAATCTTTTCCCATTTTTTTTTTTTTCATGGAGGAATAAGGAATTTTCTAATGTATTTCTAGATGACATTTTATTAACTATACAGTATATTTGGTATGGTTTAAAGGGAATATTATTCACCCATGATGTCCTGTGCTTGATAGAAGAATCTGACAACCCAAATTTCATAATATCCTTCAGGCAAGTAAGCTGCTGTATCCCCCCCAAACAACAGTATTTACTGTCACTTGTAGGACTGGGAGATTTTTGTGACTGAATTAACAAACAAAAAAAAAGATAAATTGAATGTTTTGTTTTGGTTTGGTTTGTTTTTTTTCCTCCTGGAGTATACTGCTAAGAGTTGGACAGAAACCTCCATGGCTTCTTGGGCTGGAATGATTTTTTCATATGACCTGGGACAGACCCAGCTTGCATTTTTGGGGGAATACATTAACCCTGGAAAGAGGCTTGTATGAACTGACTCCACAAAGAAGATCATGAAATGAATCACCCAGAGCTGTTCTGATGACCGTCACCTATTGCACATTTAGAAAGCAAATGCCTGCTAAAGTCAACAGTTTAAAATACTCTGAATTTCTTGTCTCCGTTGGTATTTTAACATTTGGTCAATCCCTGTGATAACTGTAACCCCCAAATCTCCTTTTACGGTCACTTCCATCGGAGAGGATCCTGCTGATGAAGGGAGAGCTGATCAAAATTAGGCTCGGCTGCTGATGAGCTCAACAGAGCCAGTGAGATTTTGTCCTTGTTTTCCTTTTGTTTACATGGTTACTGCCTCTTTCCTCTTCCCATACAGATGAATGTCATGCAGCAGAGCAGAGATGTGCTGCCCTCGGCTTGCCAGCAGAAGTTTCTAATAATTGAATCACTTGAATGCTGAAATTTAGAGGCAAGACTTCTCAAAGGAAAAAAAAATATTAATATGCAACCAGTTGAACTTTGTGACATGTCAAGACCACCCTGTCACTCCTACATCTTAAAAATAATTAATTCTTTCATTTCTGTGGGAAAGGTGATGAAGTTATCTGGGTAATCAAAATTCACCGTTCAAGTCACAGATTTTTTTTTGCAGAATCTTGATGGTTTTAAGCATAACCTCAGCAGAAGCTTCTTTTCGTGGTACAGGAGAAAATAATTCAGACATCAAACTGATCCTAACTCATTCTGTTAAATACTTTTCAAAGAGGACAGATTTTGAACTGCTCCTTCAACACGGGGAAAAACAGAAGAGGTTTCATTTGTTTTCACGGCAGCTAATTGCATAATGTGATTTAGCTTGAATGCAGAGGGCTGGAAAGAATAAACAACTTAATAAGGTGCTGTGGGACTTGCCTTTATGATGCACATGTAAAGACTTGTTAAGGATAGAGGCTTAAAGTAAACTGATAAATAAAAGCTTCTACAGGGTGTTTACAGCATCCAGCTCAAGCACTCAGTGCAAGGAGCATTTCCCTCCTCATGGGTTGCACACAGTTACAACCCACTGTTTCCATTTCTTTTTCTTTTTTTTTTTTATCCTTATCACATTTGCTTTCAGTAAAAAAAAATGCGATGCTTAAAGAATGTAATAATTGTGGTTGAAAAGGGGGTTTGCAAGATCAAGTTTCAACAGGTTGATGCAGTCCCATCATTTTAAATCTAAATATTTACAGTGTTGAATCAAACACAGTTCCTCTTGCAAGGGTTGTCTCTTTGCATAGATGTGTTAACACACTTATATATGCTTTTTTTGGTGCCTGTATGTATTTTTTTAAATATACAAAGCACATATGTTTGTGTGTATATATATGTACACATATAGACATGCATGTATATAAAAATAAATGTGTAAAATGGCAAAGATATGTAAAGGAATAAACCTAAGCAAAACGTTAATCTGCATTTAATATTCAGACTGATAGAAATGTAAAAAGGTGGAAGACAGAAGAGGCCCTAAAAGTAAATGAGATGAAAAAGACCTTTCTGTTTAGATAATCATTAGTGCTGCTCGTAGGAATGCAGAAGAGATTTTCCAAGTGGACCCTGAGTTATGTGCCTAACCCTTGCCCTTTGGGAAAACAGGCCTCTCAAATTTATTTTTAGACAAGCCTAGATAGAAATCCAGCTCATTTTGGTAGGGACAAGGTAGTTGCATAATGTAGGCACATGATTCTTCAAAATGTGGATGTTTGCTTCTAAAAAAATGAAGCTGGGCTTCCCATTTTTGTTGTTGGTGCAGCAGAAGGGAATACAAGTATTAGTGGAATTTGACTTTGCCTACTCTTGATCATGTCTGCCTTGGAGTGTGTTTCAGCAGCATCTGACAAGCAAAAATGTTCTGACTAATCCTTCTTTTTTCTGCCTCAAGGAGCAGAGAATTACACAGATTTTTTCGGGTGTACATCACCCTTTGTTGTGCATTGAACTCCAGGTAATTTGCTGAGTTTTTGGCTGTTCCTGGCACTTGCTGCAGCTCTTCAGAGTGCAAAACTGCCTCAGCCATGCTGGTTTTGACATGGAAATGTTGCTTTAGTTGTGGATCATACGAGAAACCCTTTCTTACTGGACCCTTGCTATCCATAAAATATCCTTGTTACCATGAGGATGCTTTTCACAGTGTGAGGTTTCCACCTTGCTGGTGAGGAAACATCTTCTCCACATCCTGAGGAAGCGTCAAACACCAGCACTGACATCAGGGTGATTTTCTCAGACTGATGATTAAGGTTTTACCCATCTGCTGCTGTTTATAAGCCCTCAGGGCTCATCCTGTGAACTTTTCCAGTGCCTAAAATTGTCTTAAGTATTTTTGTCCCTTTTGCTTCTGGAAGGACAAGGCCTACCAAAACCAGATCTTTTGCAAGCAGGGAATGATGTTGCCCCTCAGTGTTTTTCCTTTTGGTTTGAAACAGGGGCATTTAGGCAAAGTGTTCATTTATTCTCATCATCAGCCAAGCTTTTGCATTCTTATTTAAGCAATAAATTGCAGCAAAGGAATGGAAGTTTCGTAGACTGTCCTAAAGCATTTTGTGACTTTGCCAGTGGGT
Source organism: Motacilla alba alba (assembly GCF_015832195.1). Classification (NCBI taxonomy): domain Eukaryota; kingdom Metazoa; phylum Chordata; class Aves; order Passeriformes; family Motacillidae; genus Motacilla; species Motacilla alba. The sequence goes on along the minus strand of NC_052016.1, from coordinate 1,951,521 downwards.
CCCAGGCCATCCATCCCATCAGATCTCTGAGAAGAACAGTGAACCAAAAAAAAAAAAAAAAAAGTGGTAGATGCAAATTTATTTCATTTGCCTCCCACTTTTCAAGGCATGCACATCTCTTATCTCTCATTGAGCTGATTTCACTGATTCAGGTAATTAAATCAGCGGTGCTGCCTTTCGGAGGAGGCTGACACACCCTTGGCTCCCACCTTTCCATAAGAATTTGGGGCTTTGGATCAGTTTGTGAGCTCTGTGTCTCACATTGAACAATATTGAGTAGTTTTTAGAATATGATAGAAACTAATTGCAAAGATGGAGAGCGATGAAATATGTGCTGATTTATACTTGGCATTTTAGTGATAAATGAATGTTAATCACAGCAACAGTCATGCTCTCATCATCTCTTCGTGGCAGCATTAGCATTATTGTATCCATAAACTGAATTTCCTGTCATTTTCAGCAGCAAATAACAAAGAAAATCCTCCCTTCCCCAGAGCTCTTGCAGTCCACATATCACAAAGGACAGGGTTATGTGTCTCTCTAACCAAAGCCAGATGTTTGATTTCAAGGACGGAATTAAAATCTATTTTCACTAGGGATTTTTTCTCATGCAGAAGGTCAGCATGGGAGAAAGCATGCAGGAAGTTCCCCTACTGGCATTTGTACTAATTAAGGGTGCAGAACAGACTCAGTAAATAACCCACTGCTTTCTCAAGCCAATAAACATTTTGAAAATCATCTTGTGAGCTTTAAATATCCACTCTCAATATATGACAAAATAAGTTTTGTTGTGGATTTTTTTTTTTTTTTGTAGTTAAATAGAATGAGATCATTTTAGTTGGGGTTTTTGTGGAAAGAAAAAACACAAAAATTATTTTCCTTCTGTTTTACAGTGCCTGACCACATACTTCTCTTCACCTGAGGATGCCAAAACCTGGTGTGAAGTCTCTTGGCATTCCAAACGTGGAACATCCTTGCCAGGCATTTCTCATTTTTCCTGATTAGCTTTGCAAAAAAGGTGATAGATGGTTTCTTTTATGGGTTACCAAACCAGCGATGCAATGTAAAATCTTTATTCCAAAGCATTTACATTTCTGCTTCTCCTTTCAGCACTCTGGTACCATAAAGAAACTGCCAAAGTTTGTGTCAGCACTTGATGCTGTTGGGAGGTAGGAATGATTTCCTTTTCCTGAGTACCTGGAAAATCCAAGAGTGCTGCCTAAGTGAGGCGGGGGCTGCACTTTGGAGAGGGTGTGGAAAGAGCAGGAGATTTCTTGGCATCAGAAGTGGAAATATCAGTGCTGAGAAACTCCTGGGGGACAGACGCTCTTCCCTGGAGTGGTGTGAAACTCCTGCTCCAAGGGCAGAGCTGCACAGCCCTGGTGGTGTCCTCCTTGTGAGACATCTGTGGGCTACTGTCGGAGTTCTGGATGATGAGAATTTTAGACTTTCTGTGCTTAAAGGCACAGACTTGCAAGAGAACACTGCAATTGACCTGAGGCTGTGGAGAGAACTTCCAAAATTCATGGATAGCACAGGGATTACGGGTGTGCAGTTGGTTAGAAGTGTGTAATATCACAGGGTGAAAAACTTAAGAGTTTGGGGTTTTAGAATGTAGAAATGAATATGAAGCAAGATGGAGGTTATAGGGTGGAGGCAGGTTGTTCTTCTTCACCTTCTTCTTCTTTCTTCTCCATGGGTTTGGGTTATGTTTTGTAATTGGGCAGAACAGTCCACATTTGGGGCTATTTGGGATCAGTTATTGGGTTAAAAGGGAAAATAATTTAGGTGGCATTTCTTAATTGGATAGTTTAGTCTTACAGGACCTTGTAACAAGAGATTGTTAGACATTTTGTGCCTTCTAATGAGAGGCTGCAGAACTCATGGTTGCGAGGCTGTTTCACTGATAGGATATAAACGCCTGAGTCCGAACATGAAACACCATCCCAAGTGCCTTCAATCCCAACCTGGAGAAACCCACAGGCTCCTCTTGGACTTCCCCTCTTCCACTGCCCAGCTCCCAGGTGCTGATGGAACAAACCCTGCTGGGGAGCTCTGCGCAGGCTGCAGCTCTGCCCTCCTCTGTTTCAGCAGCAGCCTCAGCTCAGCAGATGCTCCAGAGCCTCTCGGTGGGTGGAACCATGGCAAATGCCCACGTGCCGGGATGCAGAGCCAGAGCAGCAGCAGGAGCCATCCCCAGGGTGGATGAGCCCAGCCCTGCCTTCTGGGCAAGGCTGCACTTCTGTTCAGACTTGGCTTCTTCCTGACAGACACCTGGTGGAGGGGCTCTTACAAGCAGTTTGCAGTTTTTATCTGGGGGAAGGGTGTGAGCAAGGCCATGGAAAACCCAGAAATGCTTTGATTTTAATTGTATGGATGATTTAGTATCAATCTAAAAATAAAAAATAAAAATAAAAATAAAGCTACAGTTACACTTGACAGCCAGCCAGGATTTTCTTTTAAAATAAGAGAAGAAAAAGGAAAAGCATTTCCTCACTGTGTACAGTGAGATCTCTGAAACCACCAGTGAATTTTCTGTTTGTTCAGAATCCCCTCAGAGACACAGATTTGGATTCATAACTTGTCTGGCCATTACATTTTGGCAGAAATATTAAAACATGTATTCTCATCCTTGCAGCCCAAGTTTCCCTGTACCTCAAACTTTCATTTCATACTGGTTTTAATAATTTGTTGTTTCAGTCATCTGGTGCTTTTCTGCCCACATTAAAAGCTCCCCACTTCCTTTGTGCTGAGTAATCCAGTATTTGTTCTGGGTTAGTCACAATTACAGGTATGAACAGGGAGGAAAAAAGAAACAATACACCTCCCCCAAACATCCTACTTTGTTCCTCCTTCTAAACAAACCTGTTTAAATGTTAGTGTCTTCTAACCAGGTTAAAATGTGCTGGTTTTTTTTGCAAACCTGACTGAATTCCTTACTCAGTATTCACACAGTAGGATCAGGATGCTATCCCACACCTTGTCTGTATCTTAGGATCCCTAAATCCAGTGTTTCTGCTCTGAAGGGCTCCTCCTTCATGGGCTCCTCCTCCTTCATGGGCTGCTCTGCTTTTAGCTGAGCTAGCTCAGGAGATGCACAACAATTGTGCCTTTAGGTGCTTCAAAATGAGAAGCTTCCTATAAACATTTAAATTTAATGCATCAATAGAGGCTCTGACACAAATTGTGAAACATCTTCTGGGGTTATGACTGCAGATTCACCTCTGAAACAATTCAGGAAAATCTCTCATCAGAAACATGTGCTTGGGTCTGTGTCTATGTGTCTGTAACTCTCAGCAGGCAGTGAGGGTTAAACCTTATGTTGATCAACAGCAAAAAGCAAATTGTGTGTTTTGGTTGGTTTATTCTGTGCTTCAGATCTGCTGAACAGAGACAGGTTTTGCATCTGTGTGCAGGGGACTGATGCACAAGTGGAATTTCCAGTTGCATGCAGAGTCCTCTGTCCTTCCCATGTGCACCTCAGCTGTGTCAGACGGGATTTGGAGGGATAAAAAAGCTGAAGTCATCATTTTCCCAAGAGGACCAGCAGGTGCCTTCAGTCAAAAGCGGGTTCCAGGCAGCAGCAAGGGCACAAGCCAGTGAAGCAGGGCCAGATCTTTGGGCTGGTCCCTGGTGTGTGCTGCTTGTGAGCCCTGTGGCATCCATGGGGTGGGCGAGGAGGTGGCATTGGTGTCAGGGCCATTCCCAGGCCTGCAGGGATCTGATAAAGTGGCATTGGTGTCAGGGCCATTCCCAGATTTGCTGCAGGGATCTGATCAAGTGGGATTGATGTCAGTGCCCATCTCCAGATTTGCTGCAGGGATCTGATCAAGTGGCATTGATGTCAGTGCCCATCCCCAGATTTCCTGCAGGGATCTGATGGCTCAGCCAGCCAGGCAGAGCCAGGACAGGCTCAGTCCCATCAGCAGCTGCTGACACAGGCCAGAGCCCCCTTGGATGGGACCTCCAGGTGGCTTGGCCCTTGTAACCCCTGGGGAATGCTGAGCAGGAGAGCCTCTGACTCTCCTCCCAGTAAAGCTCCATAGCAAAGGGCAGTTCCCCCTCCCAGGCTGCTTTCCCTCAAAATCACCTGGCTTTAGAGCTAAAAACAAGAAGCAGGCTACGTAATGTCTGAGATGGGATTTACTCCCCTGCAGCACTGCCAGGTCACGGATGAGGTGTGATCAAGTCTCATCTGGTGCCCAGCTCGTGTTGGGGATGGGATGCTGCCCTGGAAGTGCTGGAGGGAACAGGAGCTTCCCTGTGCTGGGATTGCACAACCTCCTGTGTCAGAGGAGCAGGGCCAGGCAGAGCTTCAGCCTGACCTCTGCCTGACTCATGTTTTTTCCTCCTGTTGCCAATAAGAACTTTTTCCTTGTGAGTCACTTTGAAACAGTTTGTGTGTGTTCAGGGGAAAAAAAACCCCAAAAAACAACAAAACTCAAAGATTTTCCTGAGGAACGGTTTGTTGGTGAGACAGAACAAATCACTGGGTACTGTCAGGGACTGTTCTGCCTGCACAGTTCAGTTAATGAGCTCCAAGGGCTGTCAGGGATTTTTTTATACTGTCATTGGTGGTATGTCCCTTCATTTTAATGCTTTCTTCTCTGAAATGCAACAGTGAAAAACACAAGTGCTGCTCTTCCACTCTTTGCATGCCTGAAGCTCAGGGAAACAATGACCCCTTCAAAAACTTGCCAGTTTATCTGTGTCCATCCCAACACAGACATAAAATATGCTGGCAAAACTCTTCTTTCTTCTTTCTTCTCAGGTCATAGAAAGAGAAGCACATTTATCTGTCGGAACCCAGGACATCCCTCTGGGTGCCCTGGATGGCCAGAGCCACTGGCAGGGGGCTCTGAGACCCTGGCAGCAGCCAAAGACACACGTGGGGTTTTGATCTTAGCCCATGGAGCAAATTACCAACTCTGTATGAAGAATTACAAGCCACACAAGTTTAGGTATTGTAGTAGAAGTAGTCACGAAGTGCAAGGAAGGGTTTTTGAGTGCTGTACAGGGGGGTTTTAAGCCTTGTACGCAGGGGTCCGAGTTTTGTACATGGGGGTAAGGAGATCTAAGATGGAGGGATTTGGGTGTGCCCTGTCCTCCTCCTTTCTCCTTCCCAGCCTCCATGTCTTTGGTGATGTTGGCACTCACAGATTGGTTTAGAGTAGAAAGTCACCATTCAATATAGATAGTGGGCATTGGGGAAAAGGTATAAACATGTAACACGTAACATATGATATAAAAGATGGCAGCAGCCCCCTGGGAGGGCAGTGTGCCTTTGTCTGACCTGCTGAACGGGCCACAGCAGCTCAGGAGAAGAATCTTTTAGATAACCAACAATAAACTACCTTGAGAACAGACAACAGAGGACTGCTGAGTCTTTCTTTGAAGGCACGGGTTGGAGGAGGGACTTTTCCATCCTTCGGGGTCACCCCAATCCGGGGTAGAAACCCCACATCTGGCGTCCCTGGGTGGGCAGGAGACTCGACATTTATCGTGTTGTAGCTGTGACTCTTACAAGGTCTGAAATACTGGGATTTCTGCCCCCTCCCATCCCCACGGCTTCCTTGCAGTGGCAAATTTGACCTGTGTGACTCACAGCCCAAGAGCTCTGTGGCAGGGGCAGGGAATTCAAGTCCCTGAAATCACAGGCAAGTGTTTTAACTCTGAGAGCTGAGTAGTCCCTGAGAAATTCTTTTCTCTGTAGGGAGCAGACATTCAGGTGTTCATTGTACGTATTCACTTTCAGAAGCAGGAATAAGTTTGTATCCTGATGGCAGGAATGATTTGGTTTTTGTATTTGGCTGCAAAAAAAGGTTATTTCTGGCTAAGTCAGCCTGTTCCTCTCTTCTAAGACCCACTGGCCTTGCTGATTGATTTAAGCCAGTTTTGACAGATCAGCTGCAGCCTCAAAGACAATTAAGTTTCTGTGGTTTTTGTGAAGTTTAGGAATATAAAAGAGGGAAGAAACCTTAGCACTGCCCCACTAAGGGAAAGACTGGCTTGAGCTCAAGCCTGGCTAAACATCTGAAATGCCACAACAGGAGCAGTTTTAAGACTGTCCTGATGGTGAGACAAAATTCACTGGGCACCAGAAAATGCAGTCATGGTGCAGAAATCAGGTGGAAATCAGGTCTCATCTGAACTTCTGGTCACCTTCATTGGCAGCATGGTTTTGCCTTTGCCTTCCTGTCCTGGATTTGTTCATTTCCACAGTGAGGATCTTCAGGACTGGTGAATGGGCTCCATCCATCCCACAGTGTGCTGTGGCCACAGCCTGGACTTCCTCAGACTGACAGGCTGTAACCAGGCTGAAGCTGTGCGAGCCTGGTGAGGTCTCTGAGTATTTACTGACAGCTGATTTTGAGAGGTTTTTGAGTGGCCAGAAGGTGAAGGAGGTGGTTCTGCCCTTCTTCTCTGCCCTTGTGAGACCCCACCTGGAATTCTGCATCCAGCTCTGGGGTCCAGCACCCAAGAAGGATGTAAAGCTTTCAGGGTGTACCCAGAGGAGCCCACAAAGATGATCAGAAGGCTGGAACACCTCTGCTGTGAAGACTGAGAGAGCTGGAGTTGTTCATCCCGGAGGAAAGAAGGCTTTGGGGAGAACTTAGAGCACTTTTCAGTGACAAAAGGGGCTTATCAAGAGGAAGGAAATGTATTTTTTTTTTATATGGCCAAAGAGTGAGGGGAAAAGGGGCAGTGTTTTTAAATTGAAAGAGGGCAGGTTTAAATTAGATTAAGGAAGAAATTCTTTACTGTGAGGTCCTGGCACAGGTTGCTCAGAGAAGCTGTGGATGCCTCATCCCTGGGAGTGTTCAAGGCCAGGTTGGATGAGACTTGGAGCAACCTGGGATAGTGGAAAGTGTCCCTGCCCATGGCAGGGGTTTAGAACAGGATGAGCTTTAAGGGTCCTTCCAGCCCAAGTCATTCTGTGATTCCAGGATTCTACCTTAAGTGATTTAATAGTTCTCAAGCTTGAGATCCTATTCATCTACAGGAAGATGAATAAGACCAGCCACTCATTGACTTCTGAAGCACAGAGCAATTTTTGTTCTATTCCCAATGAGATATTCCTCAAATTCCCAGTGAGCCCATAGTCCTGTTCCCCTCGTGCATATCAGTCTGTCCTGAAATGTCATGATCATTCTTTGCATCTGAAATAATGATTGCTTTATAGAAAAAATAATACAAAGCAAGAGAGAAATGTTCCAGCAATGACCTTTCTGTGTCAAACCCCTTGCCTAGAGAAGATCAGGATCTTCTAAGTGACTAATTAAATCAGAAGTGAATCTGTCTAAAGCAATAAATGCTGAAAAAGTATGATGAAAAAGCCTGCTGTCAGCTACAATAATTCAATTACTGATAGTACAGTCTAGGAGAGTCAAATCCCATCTCTAAAAATCTGCTTCTTGATCCTGTAACATTATCCACAAATGGATTTCAACGTGGCTTTTAGCCCTTCCTCGTATAAATGGCAAACTTTAGATCAGTTTAGACATTAGAAATGTAACTGCAGAAAGTAGAAACAGCAGAGCTGGGAGAACTGATCAGCTCCAGATGACTGTGCACTGGGATGAGCTCCTTCCAGGCTGGAGTCCAGCTCACTTGCAGCTCCACACAGCCAGGGCTTTTTTCCTCAACATCTTTTCCATCTCTGTTCCTGTCCTTCCTCACCACCAAAGAGAGAGTGGGCAAATCTGCTGGAGTCCTGAGGCAGAATCACAGAATCATTTAGGCTGGAAAAGACCTCCAAGATCATCAAGTCCAACTTTTGACTGACGCCCACCTCGTCCCCAGCCCAGAGCACTGAGTGCCAAATCCAGGCATTCCTTGGACACCTCCAGGGATGGGGACTCCAAACCTCCCTGGGCAGCCCCTGCCAATGCTGACAACTCTTTCAGTGATGAAATTCCTCCTGCTGTCCAACCTGAACTTCCCCTGGAGCAGCTGGAGGCCGTTTCTTCTTGCTCTGTCACTTGTTCCCTGGGAAACTGACAACACTAAAAGGGATAAGGGAGAAAAGACCAAAAATTTATCTGTGAAATTCAATGATGGCAACTAAAAATGTGGTAATGTGCAGTCATCCATGCATGTACAGATGTTCAGCTATCCAAAATATTGATGAATCTGTAGTTTCCCTGCAGGAGACTGTGCTGAGCAAGTGCAATAGATCACAGAGAGCATGTGCTGCTGCAGGGGATGCAGGACAGAACCTTAAACTTGCTGCAATTAATACAGGACAAGAATGTGGCTGGAAGATGGGAAAAGGGCTGGACAGGACACAGTTTGCATCCTTTATTGCCTGAGAGGTCTTTTCCAGTGTCTGAATTGCTAAAAAGTAAATTGCTGTGAGCCTAACTGATGGTAACTGAAGAAATAATGCTGATATAAATCAGAACCTCAAAGAATTTGCAAATTTCGAGGTAAATCCTGAAATACTCATGATTTCTGTAGCCATCTCTTGCTTGGATTAACCATTCACTGACTTTTCTCAAATTTTTATTTGAAAAGGGAGTTCTGCACATTCTGTGTTTAGGAACCATTAACTCACTGCTGCAATGGAGGTCCAACTCAGATGCAGTCCAACTCACATGGCAGTCTGGCATTACCTACATTTGAAATTGGACAAGACATATATTTCTTTATAGGAGGGACCAAGTCATTTCTAAGGGCTAAAGATCTGGTTTTCGTCCGTGCTAGCCAAAGAATTTCAGCCAAGGTATTTTTCCTGAAAATTTGGATATTTAAAAAAATACAGATGATTAAGAGAAATATTTATATTTGAACATTGAGTTTTACTGATTTATGTCCTCGTTCTTATGGTTATTTATTTATCAGTGGGGTTTTTGAGTCAGATGGCATCCCCTGCCCAGCCTACAGCCAGGGGCTTCGTGTTGCCTTCCTGGCAGGAGATGTAAGTGCATCTGTGGATAGAGCCTGGCAAGACATCCTGGTGCTAAGGTGCACATTCTCCTTAGAGCACAAATGTTTCCACATTGATTCTTTTTTTCTTTTAAATTTTTTTTATTGAAGCATTCTACAATACCGATTTTTTTTTTCTCCTGGGAAAGCTTTAATTTTCCATGGTTTTTCTTCCTTTTCATTTTCTTTTCCCCATGAAAAGAAAATGAAAAGGAAGCTTGATATTTGATTTTCCAAGCCAGAAGAACAGCTCACAAGTGCCTCAATGCTACTCCAGGCCCCAGCTCTGCTACCTGAACATACACAAATGAGAGGGTCTGTGGTTCCAAATCCCTTTCATCCACAAAAAAATTGTCTGCAACACTGTGATACCTATTTAAGTGCTTCTCTGAACATATTGCCTCAGCTCCAAGAGCTGTACCTGTGATTTTCCCATTCTTTAGTGTCAGCTCCTCATAAAATTTCATCCTTGTGTTCACTCCTTGTCTTTGCCTGAGCCAAGTGACATTGCACTGAAGTTATTGTCATGTGCTGTAAAGCTGGAGGCACATCTATCTTGGGAATGTGCCTTGATTATTTAGACAATGGGAAAAAAAAAAAGATTTTGGGGTTTTAGGACCTGATTCACACCCTGCTTAGCAAGGTTCTTGATTGCCTGGCATTGCTGTGTCTGAGGGGATGCTGGAATTGCAGGGAAACGGGGAGCACAGTGACAGCAGCTGGGCAAACAGCTAAAACTCAGGAATAAACACTCACAGAGAGATTTGCTTTTGCTCTTAGCTTGCTTTCAAGGCACAGAATTAAAGACCTTCAAAGTAGCACCACCTGATGTGTGGACAGGAGCTGAATTCAAGATGTTTACACCTGGGTTTTGAGGTGTGCAAGTCTGCCCAGATGTTGAGTGTTTAAGGGGTGAGAGGCAATAAATGCTCTGAAGGATGAACAGGGACCAACCCAGCAGTTTTAAAACGCCTTTTTTCCCCAAGTCAGGCCAGGGGAACCAAGTGGAACAGGCAGAAGAGGCAAATTCCCTGCAGAGAACACAGAGGAGAGAGAACCAGCAAAATTCCCAGCGGAGCATCTTTGTTTCTGTTGCCAGCAGTTATCACCTCCCTGCAAAAGGAAAAAACCCAGAGCACCTTTTCCCCTAATCCAAAAGCCTGCCTGTGAGGACAGGCAAGCTCTGCCACCTTGGAAACAAAGGGATAAGAAAGGTTTATCCAGGATGGGCCCTGCAGTGGCCAGGATCACTCTTATTTCTGTTCTCATCCTCTGGGCAGCCACGCAGCAGGGAAGGGGAGATGAAATTACAGGTGAGTGATGCAATCCCAGCTTCATTTGGATGTTGCATAGATATTTCTTTGAAATAAACCAGGCAAGGTGGCCACTCTCCAGAGAACTGGCAACGTCCCAGTGACCATTTAAGAATCCTCTGTTGATAATTGAACAGAGAAAATCTAACCAAGCAAAAAATGCAACCTTTGTCCCCAACCTTTCATCCCCAGGCAAAAATCCTTGTCATTTCCTTTGTGCCAGAAACGAAGAAGGGGAATTTCTGCTTTGTCTTCAGTATTGTGCAAATTTTTATGAAAATGGTCTTTAAAATGAGCATTAGCAGGAAATGTGCCTGGCAGATTCCTGGGGATGGATAAGATGAAGCTGTAGAAGACATGCTTAAATTTCATCTGTGGTACGGGCTGTAATTTTGAAAAACCCTAACCCAACTGTAACTGCTAAATGAACCCCTAATTTCTTCTTAATTTCTGGTTTGATTCATTTAAATGAGAAAATGTAAAGATTTTTGACTGCTCTTCATTGCTTTTCTTTACTTAAGTGGTTTTGTGCGTCTCAGTTAAATATAAACCATATTTCTTAGAACCTTGCAGACTTTTCTGTCATTCTGTCCAAGCCACAGCAGAAAAGAGGTTTGCAGGCATCAGGGCCAATAGAACTCCCATCCCAGTGCCATCTAAAGTAAATGATGTTGACTTTAAAATTTGGAAGCTGTGGAAATATCAAGCCCATGATCCTTTTTTCATTCATGTTTTGGAGAGTTTGCATTTTCAAAACTAAGCTTGAATCTGCCCTCCGTGAACCTGTTCCAACAGTTTATTTTTAAGGTTATGTCAAGATAAGAAAGGGGCTTGTCTTTCAGTCTGCTCTGCAGTGAGAAAAGATTTTGCAGATCCCAGCTCACAGCGGCTCCTGCGACACCTGAGTGGTGAAATTTCCAGAACTGCAGCTCTGTCTGTGGCATAAATGCTGTGAAGCATTTTTTTTATTGCTGTTTTTTTGGTCATGCTCTCAGTTCTGCCCTGAGTTTAACCTTGAGTTCCAAGGAGCCTGTAACTGTGCAGCCTTTGCTTCCCTCTCAGTGTTTGTTCCTGTTAATAAAGGGTTTGCTTTAATTGTTTGTGCTCTTGCTTAACGTAAAAACAGAATCGAAATTTTCCCTGATGGTGGTTTCTGAGACAAAATCTAAAATCCAGAAATGATAGGTGTAACATATCCATGCTAATGGCAGGTGACTGCCTTCTGCTGTGCCACTGACTTCAGCTTTGAGTCACTGCAAACAGCAGCCAGTGCCTTTCAATCCCATTTGACTGTGCCATAATCCCACAGATGGGAGTAATGAGAGCAGAAAGCCAATTTGCTAAAGAGCCCAAATTGATCCAAGCCACATTGCTCAGCAGCAAACTGCTGTCAGCAAAATAATTGAACTCTGTGAGTGTCAAAGCTTGTTTTGAATGGTCTGGAAGTGATGGATGGGGCAGAGGTTGGTGGTGCTCTGCTTTTCCCTGACACCTTCAGTCCAACTCCTTGCACTGAGGGCATCTTTTTGTACCACCACAGCCTCATCTCACAGCTTCTCTTTAGGCTTTGGCAGCCTCATTCTATACCTAGTGTGTGTATATATATAAATATATAAATATATATATATATATGTACCTAGTATCAATGTTTAAGTATGAAATATGACTTCATATCTGCTCTGACAGCTGTAGCTTCCAATTATAAACTGTGTCTAATTCCACACCATCTTATTCTCAGTTTCATACCTGTATTTATGTTGCACATTGCTGTAGAGACTAAGCCAGCTCAGCTGACACTGGAATTTTTAGCTTTCCAGGGCTGCAGCCTCAGCTCTCCACGGACAACACGAATCCTCAGTGCTCTCTTTACTCAGTTTTTCCCTTCCAGTCCCTGCTTTGCTCTTGCCAGGCTTTACACGAGCTCTGGAAAAAAAGGAGGGATCATGGGGATGAGGAACAAGGCTGAGCTCTTGCTTCTCACCTGCCCTACTCCCCTTTAAACCTGATTTTATACTATAACAGTCTGATTCCTGCATGTAGGAGTTTCTCATTTTCATAGAACAATATTTGTCCTGCTCTTGCCTCCCTCCCTGGTCACAACAGGATGTTTGTGCACTTTCTCCAGGGAAAGGCTATAACCAAAATTATTTAGGTATTAAATCTGTTCCACTCTGGTCATTTAGCCATTCAGATTACAAAATAAAAAAATATTTAAAAACCCCAAAAAACCAAAAACAAATAAAAAAGCTGAAGCAAAACTTTTCCCCTCCACACCTACATGCCTAGGAGCATTTGCAGAGAAAGGTATTCTTGGAGAACTCTTAACACATGGCAAGGGAATGCTTTCCAAAATGCAATGACAGCTGCTTGCTTCTTGTCAGGCACTTGTGCCTCGTGTGAGGTGCTAATGGATCGAACACACTGAATAAAAAGCAGCCCCTGAGCTCTGATTCCTGCTCCAGAACCCACATTTTCTTTCCTTCCCCATTCTCTCAGAGAGTTATCCTGAAGGTCCAGGATAACTGTAACCTCTCCTTCCGTTCCCTCCTGCACAGCCATGCCCTGCTCTGAACTCCATCCCAGCCTTTGGGCTCCTCTCCTGGCTCAGGCAGGGTCTGGGTGTCTTCTGTCCCTCCTGACCACCTCCTTCCACTCCCAGCTTAGGGACAAAGAGCAGCCTGCTGCCTCTCAGGGGTGTGGAGACCTCAGCTGCTGTCCCAGAGCCCCAGGGAGTGGACACAGAGGTGTCCTGCTGGAGGCTGGCTGGGAGGAAGAAGCAGGCAGTGGGGTTCCCACTCTCAATATTTTCCTGCTGAGCTGCTCCAAGGAGCAGCTCAGAGTCCCCGGAGCCTGCTGGGAGCTCTGTGGTTCTCACAGGCACTCCCTGGGGCACAACCCAGCATCAGCTCTGCCTTTGCTGCAGGAGGAAGGCTCAGATGAGCGAGGCAGAGCAGGGCTGGGCTTCCAGAGGCCATTTCTAGACACCAAGTCTATTCCATGTTTTTTTTTCTGGACTGTCCCTGCACTGCAAATGGATCCTCCTCTCCAAAGCTCTTTTCCTAGTCCTGCTCAAATGGATCCTCCTCTCCAAAGCTCTTTTCCTAGTCCTGCTCAAATGGATCCTCCTCTCCAAAGCTCTTTTCCTAGTCCTGCTCAAATGGATCCTCCTCTCCAAAGCTCTTTTCCTAGTCCTGATCAAATGGATCCTCCCCTCCAAAGCTCTTTTCCTAGTCCTGCTCAAATGGATCCTTCCCTCCAAAGCTCTTTTCCTAGTCCTGCTCAAATGGATCCTTCCCTCCAAAGCTCTTTTCCTAGTTCTGCTCAAATGGATCCTTCCCTCCAAAGCTCTTTTCCTAGTCCTGCTCAAATGGATCCTCCCCTCCAAAGCTCTTTTCCTAGTCCTGCTCAAATGGATCCTTCCCTCCAAAGCTCTTTTCCTAGTCCTGCTCAAATGGATCCTTCCCTCCAAAGCTGTTTTCCTAGTCCTGCTCAAATGGATCCTCCCCTCCAAAGCTCTTTTCCTAGTCCTGATCAAATTGCCCACATCTTTTGTTCAGCTGTGATAAAAGCACAGGATTCCTAAAAGCCTGACAATTGTTTTTTTTTCTTCTTGAATCGTTTTAAACACGTTTCACATATTCAGGCAGGAGATAAGTTGTACAAATATGATAAGCTGTAAATGTTTTAATTGTGTGCCTGGTGTGTATATTGTGTTAGCTTCAGTCTGTCTCTTGGCTGACCCTGGTGCCCTCAGAGCTCTCAGAAAAAAAGAAAACAGTCCTGCTATATTTGAACCTCTGCAGCTAATTCATATTTATCTTATTAAAGTTTCTTCTGCTTTGGCTAGAGGATGATACAGGCATTTTAATTCCATCCGATCTGTTTCCCAAATGGGACACAGGGTGACTCAGCCCCTCTGGCTTCTGTAACATCTCATTAGGAGCCAGCCTGATGTCTGTGACATGACTGTAGGTTGCTAACTGCTGATTCTTAAACTCCATCTGCTTTTGTTTCTGTTGTTGGGGTTTCTTTCTGTCGTATGGCGTTGGGGTTTTTCCTTTATCCCTGCTGAAGTATTTCAGTTTTAAGCAAAGCACCTAGAACTGGTTTCAGAGCTCTGGAAGCTGAGTCCCATGCCCAGACCTGTGTGAAATGATGCAGTTAATGACCTTATCACTGCCTCTGTACTCAAAGTCAATGAAGCACTGCAGGGTTCCAGTGGCTGATCAGCAAGGTCTGCTCCGGATGCAGAGAGGCAGTGCAGGATCTCCAGGAATACCTTTTGTGTCGGATACCTGGAAGTGCTTCCCAGTGATGTGTGAGTACCCAGTTTTAGCCTGGGGTGATGTCTGAAGGATGTCTTATTCCAGACATCTCCTGTGACTCATCTGCCCATGAGTTCCTCACCCTTTGTTCCCTGTGTAGTCAGTGGGGAGTGATGAAGGCTTTGGCAACAGCAGGCTGGAGAGGGCTTTTAAACTGCTTGGATGACTCTGCCCTGGAAATGCCAATTGTGCTCTACTGTTAATTTATATTAACATATGTAAATTTCCTTAATATTAACTTGAGTTAAATTGCCCTTTTCCCGCCTCGCACCTGAAGGCACCAAGAACTCTTTGAATTTTCTGCCAGTCTTCATCCTTTCATGACCAAAGTGATGCCTATGACAAGCAGTCACTACCAATTCTTTCTTGTGTCTGTTTTTGGAAGCCATGTTCTTCCCAACGTCAGCCTTCCTGGAAATCATTCATCTGTGTTGGTTCTGTCACTGTTTTCTTACAACTCTGTTTTCCTCTGGATACTGCAGGGAGCTTCTGCTCCGGGGTGTTGTTGGAGTTCTGGATGCTGAGAATTTTAGACTTTCTGTACAGACAGACTCTGACTCCCTGGAGAACACAGCATTCGACTGAGGCTGTGGAACAGGCTTCCAAAACTGATTGATAGCACTGGGATTACGGGTGTGCAGTTGGTTAGAAGTGTGTAATATCACAGGGTGGAAAACTTAGAGTTTGGGGTTTTAGAATGTAGAAATGAATATGAAGCAAGATGGAGGTGTTAGGGTGGAGGCAGGTTGTTCTTCTTCACCTTCTTCTTCCTCCTTCTCCATGGGTTTGGGATGGTGTTTTGTTGTTGGACAGACAAGTCCACGCTGCCGACTTTGAGGGATCAGTTATTGGGTTGAAAGGGAAAATAATTTAGGTGGCATTTCTTAATTGGACAGTTTAGTCTTAAAAGACCTTGTAACAAGAGATGGTTAGCCATTTTGTACCTTGTTAGTGAAAGGCTGCAGAACTCACTGCTGTGAGGCTGTGACATGGATAACAAACAATAAACACCCGAGTCTGAACGTGAATTATCATCTCAAGTACCCTCAATCCCGACCTCGACAGAGGTAGAAAAAGGAAGTCAAAAGCCATCAGGGTGACAAGTTACTGCTGATCCCTTTCTTTCCTGTTTCTGTTTCCCAGAAAAAGGCCTCTCTTTGCTAGGGTACCATCTGTGCAACTACACCCTGACCAAAAGTGTGTTTAAAATGGTTGCCTACCAAAAGTCCTATGAGAAGAACACATCCTGTGGAGGGTGGATCCCGTGGATGGTGTGTCCCCAGACACAGCACAGAACAGAGTTTCACAGCGTTGAAGTCCCTGAAACCATCACTCTCACAGACTGCTGTGAAGGATATGAGCAAGTTGGGCTCTACTGCTCTCTAGGTAAGTTTTATTCACAATAAAATAGGAAATAAATGCTTCTTATGGAAGAAGATTCACTTCAGCTGAGGTGTCTAAAGGCTTGATTCAGTTCTGGGCCATAGGTTCCTATTCACTGAAATAAATGAGTTTAAAACCATGTGCAGGAAACTTTGTCCAACATGGCAAGGAGTGGACATAGCAGATTAGAACTCCTGATACTTGCTCTTTGCCACCTCTAGTCACAAATTCACTAAACTTCCAGGGAAGCCTGAGGAAGGCACCTGCTGGTTAACCCTCCAAGGGCTCATTACCTGTCCAGGTTCGGGCCACTATCCCCGGCCAAGAGCAAGAATTCACTGTCTGGTGCTGTGTCTGCTCTGAGCCTGCCTGCATGGACACCAGGAGCTTTCTCCTCCAAAGTAATTCAGGATGCACTTGGAATAGCATCTCCTTTGATGTGGAGCAGGGTCTGTTCCCAGAATGCAAACCCAATTTTGGTTCAAATCTAAAACAACCTGTGACCTCAGGGGCAACTTGATACCAGATGCTTTCCAACCCAAACTAGACTAGGATCCATTTTCTTAGGACTTCCTTGGTTACCTGTGATTGTGTGGGAGGTCTGAGGACTGGTGAGCTTTTTGGTGGATCTGATCTAACATCTGAGTGTTAATAAGTCTACTCAGGAAGACTCAACCACCTTTGTCTCAAGATGGAAGCTTTTTCCCCTTCCCATATCAGGGTTACCAGCTGTCAATCAGAAATTCCCAGTTTTATCAGAACTTGAGACATAGATGGAGGGGATTCCTTGGGGAAAAGGAACTTTCTTTTTCCAATGGATAAATTTGGATGCTTTTAAGCTGAGCAGGCATCTTGAATTATCTAAACCAGCACTGGACTTTTCCATCATCCAGAAAAGTTCTGCAGGACGTAGTTTTGTCTCCTATTTTCAGTATGACATTGCATTTTCTCTATTTCCACTTTTCAGAATGGACCCGGGCATTTACTTAACCACACACAGGAAGAGCAGATTGAAAGGAAAGGTCCTGTTGCAGCCCTGGCCCTTGTTCTGGGTCATAAGAATTTGGGTGACTCAGATCTGTGGGAATGTCCCCAAACCTGCTCCTGCACAGGATCATGTAACAGTGGCATGAGGGGGGATGAGCCATGTGTCCTGTCACGGGATCTGTCAAGAACAATGTGCTCATCCCACATTTAAATTGCTTCAGAGCATTGGAAAAAGAGCTTCCAAACATTATTTTTCCCCCCCAGGCATTTTCTCCACAGTCACAGGTAGATTATTGTGTCTGGAAGAAATTTAACGGAGGGATGGGAGCACAAAAATGGTCGATATGTTTTATTTGTTCCTAAAATTGTTTGCTAGAGAAGAGAAATTAAAGCATAATTCCTAATTTACTGTATCCCGCTATTGTTTGGCTGTTGTGGAGTCCCAGCAAAGCAGAATTTGAGCTGCAGATTACTGTGTGCCCAAGCAGATTTGTCAGACAGGCAAAGGACCTGCTGCTGATCATCTCTATTTTCCAAGCATCAGTTCCACACAGGGGAAAATCTCCAGTGCATTTAATGATGGTTGAAAAGTTACTTCAGTGCAGTCTTTTGGATATACAGACATGTGCATACATGTGTGCCTGTAAGTATCAAATGGCAGGACTGAGAGGCAATCAGAGAAAATGGCTTTTTAATTCTGTAGTACAAGGAAAGAGCTGTGCCAGCTAAAAGTGGAAAAGCCACCGTGGCTGTCACTGTTTGCACAAGAAATTCAGGTGTTTCTGAACCTCTGAAAGTCAAAACCATCTTCTTGTGTGGAAAAAAAAAAATCATCCTGGTAACGCTTGAAATATTTCTTTCCCAGTATAATTCTGTCTCTTAAAAGCATCTCTAGGGATATTTTAGGCTTGAGAGCTGTTGATGATTCTGTTTCTTCCAACATGAACAAATCTGTAAATCTCTCGTACAGCTTAGCTGCAGAATTTCCACCCTGCCCTTGCCATGTTGTTGATGGGCACACCGGGCAAGTTTGTCCATGAGACACTGTGGTCACCCTGACACTTTTCCCTGTAAAAGTTAATTTGGGGATATTTAAAACCATTTAAGGATTTGTGTGGCTTCTAGGTGATTTCCATGTTTACATTATTCTGGTATCTTTGCTTTTCGGGGCATTAGTCATAAATTCTGTGAATGGTAATGCACTGTCTAGACACAGTCTTAAATAAATGATGAGAAGAGAAACTGGAACTGCAGAAATTACTGCACAGCACTCTGCTGAACTACTGTTATTTTCTTCCTGACATTATCCATGCTCCCCATCCTGCCAGGGGTGGAAAGGTCTCCATGACCTTTCACAGCAGCCTGTTCCTGGCCACTCCTCACCTTCTCTTCCTGGAAGGAAACGTTTTTTTCCCTGCCTGGGATATGGCAGGCCCTGCTTTTATTATTTCTTTACTCTAGACCACTGGTCAAGTGGCTCTGGGAGTTCTCACTAGTTGTGTGTCTGTCCATCAGGATACTGTTACAGGTGCACATACAAATGGCTTTGACATTTGTAAATAACAGCTGAAAAGCTAAATACTAAAAGTTAGGAAGTGCTGGAATTAACTCTTTAGGTAGAATTAAATTTAAAAAAAAAGTTTTCTCTCTTTTTGGCCATGCATGCAGATCAGTGAACTCTTTTAATTACCTGATCCAGCTCTGCAGTGCCCCAAGGACCACATTTCCCCTTGCCCAGGGATGATGGAGCCCCTCTGAGGAGCTCCCCAGAGTGTGCCTTCCTGACCTCCACATTCAGTGCTCTGCTCAGCCTCTCACTGAGTGGAGAATTATTTATCACCTCTGAAGGTGAATCCTGGGGGATTCACAGGCACCAATTTGTCTTCACAAAGGCTGTGGGAAGCGAGGGAGCTTCTGTGTCGTTCACAGATGGGCCACTGAGCTGCGGAGAAACAGATCAAACCATTCTGTCTTGGTTTCAGACCTGCTTTCAGACACCTTGGGTGCAGTTTTAATTTTTTTTTCACAGATTTGTTTTGATTTTCATAGTGCTTAGTGCTGCTTTTCACAACTTGTATGGTTGGGGCACAGGGCTGCAGGTCAAGCTCACAGACCTGTGAAACCCTGAAGGTTGCTTCACCATACAAAACTTCTCCCAGCATCTTGTCTTTTAGAGGTAGAGGTAGGATCCAGCTCTCCAGGCTTGTTTCCAGCTGCCTGAATGGATGCTGTGGTTATTTCTCCTGGTGGCTGGCTTGCTGCCCACTTTCCAGCACGAGATGAAACCAGAGAGCTCCTTATCTGCCATCTAACCCTGCCTGATCCCCAGCCAGGGAGGGAAAGAGTGCATCAGCACGTGATGAAGGCTGGTTTTTAAGCACACTTACTCTTGAAATAAGAAGGCTCAAGACAACTTGAATTGTGGAGTTTCTTGAGAGCACTCGATTTGCAATGTTCAAGTCGGGCTTTAATCGGCGTGCCGCGCGTGCACAACTTTGGAAGGTTTTCAGAAAAACAAAACAAAACAAAAAAGCTCATTGTAGGTGTGCAAGCAGCTCCTCAGCAGGGCTGGGACCTTGCAGAGCTGGCGTGCAGATGTTCCCATGCTGGCTGTAGGCACAGCAGCAGGAGCTGGCCACAGCTGTCCCTGTGCTGGGCTGTCACGGGAAAGCCAGGGGACAGTGGTGTCACATATGGGCAGCACTGCAGCGTCAGCCTGGGGTGGGAAGGTGCCAGAATGTGCTGTTGGGCTTCACCCAGAAGCAGGTGGCTCTGGCTGCCCTGCAGTTTGTGTCCCTTGTGTGCCCCCAGCAGCTGCAGAAATGGGATTATTGGCATCCCTGCCTGTTCCCCGTGCTGTCTGCTGATGGGAATCCTCTCTGGGAGTTGCCTTGTCCCTTTTTTGAGCCCCCTGAAGCTGCCTGTCTCCACACCCCCCGTGCTGACAAATTGCAGAAGTTCCCTCCTGTTTGGGTAAAGAAGTGAGTTCTTTCACCCATTTTATTGTTGTGGGTTCTGGTGAAAACCAGCTCTGCCTTCACCTTGCCCCCTGCCTTTGGGATTTTGTAAACCATGGTCACATCCCCCTTTGCCTTCTCCCCTATAAGGCAAGAGGAACACCCAGGATGGGTGTTAAATATTTGTCAGATGCTGGATCAGCACTAATCCAAATTAAACCCCTGGAGAGGCAGTCAGGATGGAAAGCATCCGCCTGAGCAAGTAAAGGCTACCAGTGCTCAAAGACCCCCCAAAACCAGGGTTGTGCGGTGAAAACTGCCAGCCTGCCTTTGGAACAGACCTTCCCAGGGGCTTCCTCTGTCATTTCATGGATTTGTCTCCACCTTCTGATACCTGAGGCGAATGCAGGGTGCTGGTCCCTGGCTCCACCACACCCTCTGGAAGAAACCATCCCTTCCAGATGGAAGAAGGGAGAGGAAGGGGTTATGGCTGAGTTGATGTTGTCCCTCAGCATCAGCCTCCTGGGCGATGCCCCATCCTACAGCAGATCCAGCAGCTGTCCAGAGGCAGGCTGGCAAGCAACCTTTGGTTGCTAAGCTGCAGTTCTGCTTCCATACATTTATGTAAATAACAGAGGAGAAAAGCCTGTACTCCATCCAAATGACACAGGAGTTGGCCGGCTTGCTCCTCGCTGCTTGCTTGGTCGGTGACTGTCCCCAGCATGATTGAAGGGGAGAGCATAAATTGAATTTCCAAAGTGCGTCTGGTACAATTAGGCAGAAATGTGAAGTGAATCCATCTCTGTTTCCGTTGATCTGAAAAAGATGACCTTTTGATTTTCAGATAAATGGCGCTGTGGCACCCAGCCAGGATTCAATAGAGTTTTCTGAGATTGCATGGGACTCATTAAACCATTTACACTGCAGTTAAACACACACACACAGACATAAAAAAAAGAGACACAGGTGGGGAAAAAACTCCTTTGAACCTCAAACCTGCTTGAACTGCACTTGAATCTCAGAGCTGGAGGAATTTCCACGCCTGGCTCCAGCTGCCTGGTTTGAACAGTAAAGAGCACAGTTGAATAGGGAATTTTCTAACACAAGGAAAGCCCTCGGTGCTCGTGTTTGTGCAAAGCCCAGCGTGAGAGGCTGCTGAGCTCCCTGCACAGGAGGCTGAGAAGGAGCCATCACTTGAGGCTGGGGATGTGTGTGACTCAGCTGAGGCTGTATCACACCTGAATGTGGCTTTGAAAAGCAAGAGGGACATTTCTAGGAAAAGGACCTGTTTGGGGAAACCTCCTGGGGAGTGCCAGCCCCAGGGAGAGGAGGACCTGGAACGTGCACGTGGCAGCAAGCTGTGTAGATTCAGTTTAAATCTTGGTTAATTAAGATAATTTCCTTGGCTAAGAAGGTCACTTGGCTGAGGCCAAAAGTGCTGCATTCAATATCCCCTCCTGCTTCTCAGAAACCTCACATTTACTCTCATCCAGAGCCTTGGGATAACAGAAATTGTAAACCCACAGAACTGACAGTTCGTAACAGATTTATATTTTGCCGTGGTCCTTTCACTTGCTGTGGGCTTTATTGCGTCAAATGTGGTTTTCCTGCACCACAACTGTTCCTATTGCAACAATCAGGTTCATTTTTCTCCTGGCTGACTTCAATTGCTCAGTAAAGGATCAAAAACCCAGAGGTGCAAAACAAATGGAAAAGAGATTTCTTTCAGGTTGCTTAGAAAGACCAGAGCTGGGCATTGCTTGGAGCTGTGTTTGAGAGTGTGGGTAAAGAAATGAGTTCGTAGGGCTTGGAAATATTTTCTCTTTTCCTCCCTAGAAGAGATTTTGTGCTGGCACTGACCCAGAACCACTGTCTGCCCTTGATTTGGGAAGCAGCAACCTCCTGCCTCAGCTGCCCTCTCGGCAGGGCTCTCTGGTGTGGGCTACCAACCTCCTGGAGTGGCCAGCTGGAATAGAATTACTGCAGCTAAGGTTAAATTTGTGCCACAAAATGTTAAATGAAGGTTCTCAACTTCTGTCTTACCTGTTTTCTTTGATTATTATATATTATTTGGATTAGTCACAGCTGGTATCAGGCACATTTTCTGTTTCTCAGTGCTTCAGTGTCTCCACATTTAGAAACTTACCTATGAGCCCATCCATCCATAATTATTAATGGAAAGTTAGAAATTCAAAATTTCTGTAATGGAAATGTCATGGACAAGAGAAAGATCTGAGAATATTTACATCCTTGAAATGAAATAATGATTTTTTTAGGCTGCTGTTTTCTTCCCATTAAAAACTCAGAACAGACACACTTCTAAAATGAGGAGGATGTGTTTGGTATAAATTAAATATCACAATTTTACGGGAAAAAAACTTTCTGTATTTTTGTTCTCAGAAATGTTTTTGTTACTTAGCACTCAATAGATCCACTGTATTTGCCTCAAGACCTGGTATTTGTCCAGTGAAGGATATGGAAACATTTGATTATCCTTGCACGTTCGATACTGAATGTCCAGGGCTGAAAAAATGCTGCAGCTCATCCAAAGGAGCAGGCTGTGTGGATCCCATGCCAGAGGGTATGTTACTGATAAATCCAACACTGCTTCTAATAGAAATACCCTTAATTTTCCCTCCTAAGGGTGGGAGTGGGCAGGAAAACTGTTACCATAGCTCTTCCTAAAACAAATACGGGAATGTGCCTTGGATGGACTCCAGGAGATTCAGCTTCAGCGCTTGCACCCGTGAGCACTGGGTGGTGTGTGGGTGCTGTGGGTCCAGCAAACCTTCCCTGGCTCCTTCTCCTTGTCTGGCTCCTCTGCCTGTGGCATATGGCAAACGAGGCCCCAGCTGGGCTGTTTGTGGGCCCCTCGAGGTTTGCCAGGTGAAATCTTGCTTGGTTTCCTCCAAGCCTCCCTGAAGTTTTGTCGCCTTCTGCAGCACCAGACCTCAGATGACTTGGCTGTTTTATTTCCTCCGCTGCAGGGAGGATGTTCTGGTACAACGTGACAGTGCTTGTGAAAATGGATTTCAGCGAATTGATCCGGGTGGATTCCCACCTTCTGAATCATTCCCGCCTCTTGCACTCCGTGGTATGTCCAAAAGCAAACTCTTCCCTTGCTGTACCCATGATTCTGGTACTCAGGGGCCACTCTTTGCCCCTTTTTGTTCTGCCAGATTGATTTTTTTTGCCCTATTTCTGATTTTTTTCTGTATTTCTGATTACTGAATGTCAGCTGCGTCCTTAAGCAATTCAAGTAACATGGATTTATCAGTTTCTTTAGCAAAGTTTTCAGGTCTCTTCCAAAGGCAATTTGAAGACATACTGAAATAAAGGGGGTTTTCCTGCTTAGGTAGTGCTTGCTCCAGCTTTGTCTCAGTTCAGTTTTGGGTCTATGACAGACTGGGACCAGGCTTCAAGACCTTCAAAGCATGATGTTTTCTGATACGGAATTTTAAGTTAAGCCTTTCCAAGACAAACCTATCTGCCATTATCTGCTGGCACTGATGGGCAGGAGAATAGAAATGGTAACAACAGCATGAGTGTCCTTCTTCCTCCTACCTAATTTCCCCTTCTCATATCCTAAAAAAGCAAGAAACCCTGGTCCTGTTGCTGTGTAGTAGGGAGTAGGGGCAAGGATCCACCAAGGCTTTTCCATCTTGGTCTAAAACAAGCAATGTGAAAAGTCGAACACTCAAGACATGGGGAGTTGAGGTGAAGCTGTTCAATGTGCTTCTCCTCAGAGTGTCCTGCAGTCTGTTCCACTGACTCCTAATGCTCAGCTCACCAGCAAATCCCTTCTCTCATTCCTGACTCTCCGTTGGGGTGGCTTGGTCTCTCTGGGGTCTCTCTGTGCCTCTTAATCCCACCCCTCATCCTGAGTCTATTGCTTTTCCTCTTTTTCTTTCTATTCCCTTTGCCAGCAGTCCATTTAGCTGTTCAAAGAAGTGTTGGACACTTTATTGCAGGTGAATTGTAGTGGCCTGGGTAATTTATGGTAATCCATTGAGACTTTGCAAAGCAGGACTTTTCCCACCTCCTCCTGGGTTACTCCTTGTCTTGGTTTGAACAGACAGGTGTCTGCTAAGGAAGGCAGGAGCCTCCCTTGAAATGGAAAATGCAAACCACCTCCCTCCAAATTGTTATAATTTTGAAATTAAAATGCTCTCAGGCAAAGATATGGGAGCAGGAATAACAGTTCTTTATTAAGGAAGAAAATAAAAATAAAATAAAAATGCAGTAATACAAAACAACACTGCCAGAGTCAGAGCAGGAGCTGACCCCCTGTGTGTCAGGGTGGTGGCAGCAGGGCCATTCCATGGTGGCTCAGCCCTCCTGCAGTGCCAGCTGTGCTTCTGCTGGAGCAGGGATCCTGCACAAGGCTGGAGTTTTCCTCTGCAGCTCCAGGGCTGCTGGAGATGGGCCTGCTCTTCCTCTGGGAATGCAGGGCAGGAGAAAGCTGCTCCTCTGGGAATGCAGGGGGCAAAGGCTGCTGTGCTGTTCCAGGCTCAGGTTGGATCCAGGTGGGAATGCTTGGCTCCTGCCCTGGGCAGAGCATCTCCCATGGGATGATGGAATTTTCTCAGCCATGCAGGGACACTCAGTGGCCATGGACAGCAGAGATCTCCTGGAGGGAGGATTGGCTGTGGGAGAGATAAAGAAAAAACTGCCCATGAACAGCAGAGAACTGCCCCAGCTCTGACAGATGGGAAGCAGAATACACACATCTTGCAACCCAGGACACTCCTTCTGCCAAAATATTTTGAGATCAGCTCCACACCCCCCTGAGCTTGGCATTTCTGTAACATAAATCTGCTGTGAAACGTGAAAATAAAACTCACCTTGCATAAATGCAGGCCTAAACCACTTTGCCATGGCTTCTGAATTTCTTCCTACACTCAGACTATGATAATAACCACTGCAGAATTCATGTGCTGGGAAACGACCGAGGTGCTCCAGTGTTTGCTGCCCTGTTTTCCAGGTCACTGGTGCACTGCAGCCCCTGAATGCCTCTGTGCACCACATCCGCAGTGACCGTGGGGACATCTACGCTGGGACAGTGGCCTCCCAGCTTCTCCTGGGCATGCACCATCCAGCTCGTCTGGCAGAGGTGTCCTCCTCCCTGAAGGCCATGGTGAAGCGCGTGTATGAAGTGATTGACGCACAAGTGCAAGGTCACTGTAATCCTGTCACATTTTAGGGGGTTTGTCCCTCTTCACTTGGGATCTCGTTTATATAACCAGTAATTTGCTTTCAAAGACGGCACAGAGGATCTTGCAAACTTTGCAAACACAGTCCTGACCTCTCTGTTATAGGATGGAGAGTTAATGATTATTTTGGAGTGAATACTTTGGAAGGGAATGCCTCTGAGCCCTCAAATTTATTTTCTCGCAGTAACATCGTTTTTCAGATGAAAAAGCAAATACGTGCAAATATTTGTAGCACAATCATTAGTTTTATTAAACAGGCTGTTAAAAAACCTGTTTTCTTGGGAAGCAAATATATTGCTTCCAGCAGCTCGTATGAAAGAAGTCATATTTGTAGTCTGTTAATTACTGTAGTATATTACTACATGCTTTCTAAATGTTACATAAACATTTCAATATATTAATTTTAAATTATGTCAAGCTACTTATTGCTCCGCAGTTGTCTGAACATTTTCACTCCTGAAATGCATTCTTATTCTGTGTTTGCTCAGTCCAGCTTCCAGTGAAATCACTGGGTAGTCCTCCTTCCTCCTGTGCTGACATCTCAGGTTTGGATGGCATCCTACAGCTGGAGCTGCCCCTAATTGTCCTCTAATTCCAAAGAATTGGGGTAAAAAGTGATAGGGTGGTAACATCCAGAATGGCTTTAACAGCATTACTGCAGCTTTACACTGAATATATCACAGCCACAGCCTGGTCTCCCCATAGTGCAAATCAATCTTGATGCTGCTCCCAATATCTGTGCAAGGTGTGTTCTTCTTCCTAGATGTCAATGAGTGCTCCTATGCTGAATTCAATGCTTGCCCTGAGAAAAGCAGCTGTGTGAACCGGGAGGGTTATTACAGCTGCCACCCCCAGCATGAACATGCCGCTGTCAGCCCTCACTGGCTGAGCCCAAGGAAGGAAGGTAAGAAATGTAGGTCTCGCCCTGGGAAGTGCTGAGGATGTTCCTGCAGGACTTTGTGCTCCTTTGCAGGAGTCACCTGCAGGAATTTCTGGAGCGTGAGTGCCCCTTCTCCTCCTGTTGGAGAAAATGCCACATCAACCTGTTACCTGTTTCTGGTGGAAATGCAGAGTATTCATTTCACAGTCCCTCGTGTTTCCTCTGTTTCATCCTCAGCTGTCCTCACTCACCTGTCAAAACCTAAAACTTCAGACCCTACTGCTTCTCAGAGCAAGCCACTTGTCAGTGCACCTCCCCAGCCTCTTGAGAACAATTCATGGCATTATTTCTACCATTTTCTTTGCTCCTGTTTTGACTGCAGCCCAGACTCAGTGGTTCTATGATCCCACCCTGAGCTCCTGTACTGCTGCTCAGCTCTCTGCTGCAAGCAGCTGGAGTTTGGCACTGGCTGAAATAATTCCTTGTGGTACCAGTTCAGCAAAATATGCTTACAGCCCACAGACATCAATGGGCCTGCTAATAGGCTTTAAGATAATGAGATGAATAACTGCTTGCAGATTCAATGCTTTAATTAGAAAACAATTTTACAGTCCCTTAATCTCAAAAATGAAGATAGTGTATTACTTTATGCTTTTGTGATATGATAACACTTTTATTTTTTATTTATATAACTTCCATTGCTGCTTTTCATGTGGAAAACCTGAATGGTATTATTTTGGATTTGTTTTCTTAGGAATGCTCTAACTCTGATAATATGATTTTCCCCAAGGCATTGTAGCATCTACTCCAAGTTCAGTAAATGCTGTTAACACTGGCAGTAGCTCTCCTTCTCTAAGGAAATCAAGTCTCTTGTCCATAACCAACCAATCTACAGATGCTGAGTGCTGTAAGTAACCTTGGATTTTAATAAATGTTTTCTTGATTTGTGATGGGAACAAACCTCAGTAGATTTGTGTTTATATGGCCGATCCAGCCCTTTCAGGCAAGAGTTATTACAACCCTTTTAACAACACCCTGTTCTTCTGTGGGAGGAAATAGACCTAAGTTGTTCTTTGAGACTTCAGAGAGACAGGCTGAGTACTCTTGATCTTCATCCACAACTTCTGATCGAAGCTGAAGCCAGAGGAATTAAACTGAGGCCCCTCTAGCACAGTGGGGAGTGGCTTTGGGGGATTTTGGCAGCCACCTGGCTCAGAGTGCTGGAAAAAATTGTGTTCTATTGATGAAAACAATTCATGAGTTGATGAAAACAACCTTTTCTCCTTAGTCTAACCCATTAGCACGAAAGAGCTGAAGCTGTGGCAGCAGCGTGCCGTGGTCTCTGGGTCAGCGTGGGGTGTGATGCTCATCTCTCCTGGCCCCAGCTCTCTCCAGCAGTGGTGTCTTGTCTGGGCTCTCTCTCTCAGAGCCAGACAGACTGGCTCTGCTGCAGGGCAGCTCATCCTACCCAGATTAAACACCTCCTCCTCCCAGGAGTGGAATCATCTCTGAAGGGCCCTGTCTTTCCCCACTGACGTGACAATGATTGCACTGGACTAGAGTGGAACGACAGGTGAAGTGCTGCACGCCACTCTCCCCCAGCCTCTGCTAGCTGGGGCCTGGGGGGTTTCCAGGATAAATCCAGGCAACCTTTGCCTGAACAGGTGCATTTTGATGGTTAAAATGACAGGAGGCAAAGCAGGCGTCAACACACGTACAGTACCCAGAGTCACTCTCACAAACTTACTGCTGTTGCTTGCAGCTGTAGCTCACTGGCTGATTACTTCTGTGACTAGAGATTTGGAGGAGATTAGGTTGTCCAGAGGAATTGTGGCTGCCTCATCCCTGGAAGTGTTCAGGGCCAGGCTGGACTGGGCTCTGAGCTGGTCTAGTGGAAGGTGTCCCTGCCCATGGCAGGGGGTGGAACTGGATGATCTTTAGGGTTCTTTCCAGCCCAAACTGTTCTGTGATTCTCTGATTCATCAGAAATGCAGATAGTAAAAGGAAATAAAAAGGTCAAACACTAAATCAGTCACTCTAGTGGGATGGTTCATGGATGAGGGGATCTGCTGGTGATTCTGTCCTCACCCTACTGGCTGTCAAAGTGCTTGTGTGCAGTGGATTTCAAACAGCACAAGGATTTAAAAGTGAAATGTTGCTTTTTCTGTGCCAACTCTTGCAACAGATCCCTGTGCAGTTACAAACCATCGAATCCTCAGCGTTACCAGCAGCAGCTTTGAAATGTCCTGGCTTGTCAGCTCCACTCTGAACCACACTTTCCAAGTCCGGGTGGCCAAGGGCAATCAAACTGTGCAAAACCTGAAGACAGAGGAAATGCAGATGGATGTGTCTCACCTGGAGGCAGGTGTGATGTATTCAGTAGAGATCAGCTATGAAACTTGTGGAAAAACCATTACCTCCCACCAAAATGTTAAAACAGGTAAAGAAACACTTTAAAATACATCTATATAATATAGCATATTATTATATGCTATATTCTTCTCCATTCTCCTCCTTCCATCCCCACTCACTTGCAGTTCAGCAATGACCCTTTGGTCCTCACTGAACAACTTCTTCAGCACTTTTTATCTCATCTTCTCCAGCATTTATCCAACCCAGAATATCAGGCAGCAGAACTTTGGCCTAAGTTGATAAAACAGTGCTGGAGCTGATTAGACTATTACAGACATCAGGCTAAACTATAATTCCTTGTTTAAGAATTTATTTCTTTGGTGCCTGGCACTGCTTTCTGCTGCCATCCATCTCCCAGCAAGCCTCATTTTTCCCTGGTTGATGGCTGTGGCCAGAGGGAAATCCAGGCAACTGGTTTGTCAAGGGCTCAGCTGAGCTAACAATCTGCCCAGAGGAAGGGCAGATTCTGCTGAATAAAGGATTAAAGGACTGAGTAAGAAAGCTGCAGACTACCTGCCCAGTTCTGTTCAATTAACTGGTGGCGGGAGCTTCCTGAGGCCCTGAGGTTTGTGTTGATCAAACAAAATTTTGCTTTTTCTCTAGTCTTAAATTATTTCCTAAGCCTCCATGCAAATAAAGAAATAAATCTCCCCCCCTTTTTTTTTTTCAAAGAGCAGGCAGTGAACTCTTTATTACTGACCACAGTGGGAATGCTGCTGTTCATGTTTATCCCTAAGAGCCTTCCCTTTGATGAGATGAGGGATGACTCCAGTTTGGGTCAGAAGGAAATTACTCTCTTTGTGGAGGGAAAGTAGGAGGTCTAGTGGTTATGAAAACAGAGGGCTGGACTTCAGAGTATGAAGTTGGAGCCTTTGAGAAAAAGAAAATTTTTTCCAAGGATCAGTCCAAGGAGTAACAGCCTGGGAGTGTTTATACAGGACAAAGCAGTTAGAGATTCCTTGGCTCTTGGTTTTGGCTCCTGTGCTCTGTACAGTATCTGTCAGGGCTCACCACGCACACAAGGGACATGCACAGCTTTTTTGTTGTATTTTCAGTTTGAGAATATATTTACTATCCCCACTACCAAGATCAGGAAAATAAATAAATAAAAACTGTGCCTGGTGGGTCAGAGGTGAGCCCACAGGCAATTCAACCCTGGGTGCAACTTCAAGGCAGGAGTTATGTAGGGCCATGCCCAGGTATGTGTAAACCCACACATAAATTATGTGTACACTCAGTTCTCATACAGTTAGGCACCAAAATATCTCTTTAGACCTGATATAAATGCATCTTCTCAATGTATCAGAAGCTTGTAGGAGTCTATTTGCCTTAATTTTTTTATTTAATACCAAAATCTCTCAATCTTGTCCTCCTTTCTTCCATCAGCTGAGATTTTGGTCCAGATATATAAATTTTAACTGAATCCTTTCCTACTTTGTCTGTGTGTTTTAATGGTGTGTTTCACAGAGGCCAAGATATTTGATGTTACTATGAGGATTCTCAACTACAACTTCACTGATGATTTCCACAATTCCAGCAGCTCAGCATATGAGGAATTTTCAAGGCTGTTGCTTACAGAGGTAAATGACTACATCTCAGGGTAATATATATATTTTTTTTTCAATGTAAAATTTATTTAATCTAATAGAGGATTTTATACCTGGATGAAATATTCCTTCAAAAACCAGCATACTATTTCCTGTGACCTTTCTTTATAATTACAACAAAATTCAACTGACTAGACAGATCAAGCCCTTGGCCTTGTTAGCAATGAAGCCAGTGAGAATTTTCCCCTGCAGAAGAGTGAAGGAATTATAAATGCAGGCATGCAACGGGGGCTCCTTTCCTTGCATCTTTAATTTGGCAATAAACTCACAGTAAATTAACTTGAGGCTTTTAAATGGATTATTGAAATGGCATTCCTGGCATTCATTTCAGCACAGTCTGCTCAATAAATGCCTTCCTCCTCTCAAATAAATAGTTCACTGCTCTCTTTCTTCTTTCAGGGAAAGTATCTGGATCAGGCTTTCCTCTCCAGCCCCATTCCTTGCCTGCACACTTGTGGTCACTGTCCACAGTCAGGTGTAATCAGCCTGAAACAAAACTTGAGTCGTGAAGTCTGGTGGCAGCTCTGAGCTTCCCAAAAAGGGGAGGTTTCAGATGGAGCATTCTCCTACATTTGTGCTGCACAGAACAGGGCCCAGACAGAGGCATTGGGATTTCCACCCAACACAAGGCTCCCCCAAAATAAAGGGTGACTTGTAATCATGTGGGAATTTAAATGCAAGAGAAAAACCCAAAACAATAAGGGAGCTATACATTCAAGGGCCCAAGAAAAATTGCTAGTTGAAATCCTCACATGGCTTTATTTCCCACAGTTGCGAGTTGCTCACTTTTGTTGTGTAGGAAGATTTTGGTGACCGAGTCTTCTCTGAGATTAATGCAGACCTGATTGACTTCATCAGGATGGGAAGAAAAGGGAGCATTGCCCATCTGTGTTGCTCCTGCCTCCTTGGGTGTTTGTGAGCACAACATCCCCCTCTCGTTTCTTCTCTCCTCGTTCTCTTGCCTCTCTACCCTGATGTGAGCTTAGACCAGCCACGCAGCTTGTTTGTAGGGATCTTTTTGAGCAAGCTCTCAATGGGAATGAATGGGAACAGATCTGTGCTGATTTATGGCTCTGGATTCGTGCTCAAAGGCACACTTCGAGGTGTATGCAGGAGGAAAAGGCTCAGGCAAGGAGTTGCCTTCTAGACATGTACGGTGAACCTGCCAGTTCCTGCACAGCTCTAATACTGACAGCAGTGTGCCAGCTTCAGTGTTCAGGGTAATGCCATTTGTTCAGCTGGTTTGGTAATTAACCATGATGTAATTATGGTGCTGCCTTGAAGCTGGGCTGTCTCAAACACATTTTTTTGAAGTTATCCACCTCCGTTTTTCTTGTCTCTCATCCTGAGGTTTCTTTATTACTGGACTCAGCTGCAGGCTGAACTTGGATTGGTGAATTTCAAATGCCCCCTGGGAACTAAAGCCATGCCCACACTTGCAAATGAAAGAAAATGTATATGTGACATACAGAGATAACATCAAGGCTGTGCTGCACACAGGTACCAGGACAGGTCGGCTCTGCTGCAAGCAAACAGGGCCGGGGGAATTCTGCTCCCTTGAGCCAAAATTTGGAGCTTGGTTTGTATGACCAGTGGTCAGATGGATACAGTTTTCAAAGGGATCGCACAATTATATAATCACAGAATGGTTTGGGTTGGAAGAGGCCTTGAAGATCATCTAGTCCTAAAGCCCTGCCATAGGCAGAGACATCTTCCACCAGACCAAGCTGCTCAGAACCCCATCCAACCTGGCCTTGGACACTTCCAGTGGTGGGGCATCCACAGCTTGTCTGGGCAACCTGTGCCCGGGCTTCACCACCCTCAGAGTAAAGAAGTTTTTCCTAATATCTAATCTAACCTTACCCTCTGTCAACTTGAAGTCACTCCCCCTTGTCCTGTCACTCCAGGCCCTTGTAAATAGTCTTGCCTCATCTTTCCAGTAAGTTCCCTTCAAGTACTGGAAGGTCACAATTAAGTGTCCCCAGAGGCTTCTCCTCTCCAGGCTGAACAATCCCAATTCTCTCAACATTTCCTGACAGCAGAGCAGGTCTGATCCTGCTGCCTCCTCTGGACTGGCTCCAGCAGCTTCTTGTCCTTCCTGTGCTGGGCCCCAGGGCTGGAGGCAGCTCTGCAGGTGGGGTCTCACCTGAAGGGGGCAGAGGGGAAGAATTCCCCCTGTCCTGCTGCCCACACTGATTTTGGTGAAGCCCAGCGCCCAGAGGGTTTCTGGGTCCCAGTGCCCATGGCCAGGGCACGCCCAGCCTCTCATCCACCAGCACCCCAAGTTCTTCTCAGCAGGGTTGCATCCAGGAGACTTGCACTACTTTGTGCCACGATAATAAGATTTCTGAAATACTTTGGAACTTTTCTTTTTCCAGCATCTTCTATGTTGTGCTTATATAAATGTTTAAGGAGATACCTGTTGGCTCCCTAATTGTCAATAATTGTCTCCCTTTGCTCAGCTTGAAAATTCATTCCCACCCAACGTTTCTGCCTTGTACAAATCTGGGAAGCTGAAAGTGCAGATTGAATCCCTGGCAGCAGGAAGCATCATTGTGAGGCTCAGAATCACCGTGCAGGATCCCGAGTTCCCAGTGGATGCCTCCACATTTGCCCCGGTGCTTTCCTACCTGCACAATGCTTCTGTGCTTGTGGTGGATCAGCAAAACACTGCAGTAGAAGGTAATTTTTTGGTTTTTTTTTTTTTGGAAGAGGAAAGCAGTGTTTGTGGTTTGATCACATGCAGTATCACCAATATTCTTCACAAAATAGAGAAATAAAGGATGTGGTTTGTTGAAGAGAAAACCATGATGTGAGAATTCTTCCAGGGCTTTTACCCATAAGCCCAGAAGGGTCAGACAAAGGAGCACTGGCTGTCCCCAGGTACCTGCAGGCACTGCTTCTCCTCGCTGTGGTTAACCCAAGTGGAGCCCTTGGTTTCCCTATTCATTTTCCTCTCTCTCCTCTCTGTCCCCAGCTGGAAGTTTGCCATATCTTTCTCAAGCTTTCTCAAAGGCAGACAGGATTACTGTGGAATAGCTGTAGCCTTTAGATCCACACGCCCTCTAGACAGTTTTGTGCTCCAAGATTGGGGGACTGTATTTGGGCCAAGGCTTAAGAAATCTAACATCTTCCCTCTAGAAACCCAGCCAGGGGAATTCCCAAATGTCCTTGCTGTGAAAAGGACTGAAGAAACATGCATGGAATTTATGTTAAGCCAGGCCTTTGTTTGATCTTCAGTAATCACCACTTTTATTTTCAAAGGACGAGTTCTGTCCTCAGGTTTCCCAACTGGCAGAGACAGCAGAGTACAGAAAGTTGCCAAAGCCAACAGAATGGGTTATTCTTCTCTCTTGGTGTGTTGAGTCTTTCTGAGCAGAAAAAAACTCCCTTTGGAGTTGCAGAGCATGTGCAGGTTAAGGAGAACAGGACAGGAAAAAACAGGAGACAAATTGCACTCAAAGCCTACAAATATCACAGTGGCAGCTGAGACTGAATTGCAAGATGCTGATGTGTGCCAAAATACTTTGTAAATGTCACTGATCCTGGGACCAAAAGGCTGAGGAGGAAGAAGGGCTCTGGACTGTCACTTTAGCTGCAGAAAACCAGGTGGCTTCCAGTAGCACCACACTAATCCAGGGGCACAGCCAACACCTCCACTCCTTAGGGGCTGAGAAAACGGGTTTATTTCTTAGCTCCACTCCTTAGGGGCTGAAAAAAAGGGGTTTGTTTCTTAGCTCCACTCCTTAGGGGCTGAAAAAAGGGGTTTATTTCTTAGCTCCACTCCTTAGGGGCTGAGAAAAGGGGTTTATTTCTTAGCTCTACCCAAAGAAGTGTTTCTTCAACATGAGTTTCCTAAGTGGAAAATAAGGAGTGAAACACAGGAAGGAAGGATCTGTATAATGGGATGTTTTGCTTCCTGACCCTGGAGAGCCCCAGGACGTGACCTTTGGCAATAAGCCCACCCAAATCCTGTCGCCTGGATTCTCCCTGCAGCCTGGCCACCACCAGGCTTTGTGCTTGGTTTAGTGACAGTCCATTCAACTGTGAAAAGCAGGGATGAGCAGTCAGAAGGGATAGCACAACTGAAGGGAGCGGACCAGATCTCTTTGAAGATCCATCAATTATTAAGTTTATTGCCATGATGAATAAAGACAATAAAATCTGTTTTGTGGGGCATGGTGAGAGAAGAGAAAGGGATGTGTGCTGAGTCAGGCCCAAGATCCTTCTAGCACAATGTCCCATCCAGGAGCCAATTCCTGGAGAAGGCATCACCTCCCACAAATAATCAATCCCTTAGCCAGTAACTGTTTTCAGCTCCGGGACTCCCTGAATCCAGAGGGATTTCTTTGGGCTTGTTTATCCCCCATGAATCTCCCCCATCAAATCAGATAAATTTTTAGCATCTGCCACATCATTTGGCAAGGAATTTCCCAGATTTTTACCCTTTGCATGTACCCCTTACAGGGGTATGATAAATAATCAGAGTGAACACAAAGGTGGCTTTTTAACAATTTTTGGACTAGCACTGTTGTTTGAGGTGTGTGTAGGGAAGTGCCAGATGTGAAGGGCCAGAGAGGTGCCAAGGGTGCAGAAAGAGAGCTCAGAGCAGACCTTGGCTGAGATGTGATGGTTTGGAGAGGAAAAATGTGCAGTGTGTGTGTGTGGATGTCCACAAGTGATGCACCAGTCAGTGCCAGCGTTTTGACCCGATGCATGATTGAATGTGGCCATCAGGGGTGAAGGAATTTGCTTAAAAAGCCGTGCTAAGTGAGGAGAAAGGAAACCCTCAGAGACAATGGAGGCAGTGAATGCAAGTGATTTGGCAATTAGCATCTCTCAGATGGTGTTGGAAGCCACCAAGGGTCACAATTATTTCATAGCACAGTTAGGAATTAACGAGATTTCATCTCTGGTGTTCAGTCAATCCTGCACCCTTCTGCATTCCCTCTAAGTGCCTTAGGCTGGAACATAATAGGCAACTGCTGGCCATAGGCATGTGAAATTGTCTAATGGAGACGATCATGGACACAGCAATTACCCCATGACAAAAAAAAAAAAGTGAAAAGAATTGAAATATTAGCTAGAAGGAAGGAAAAGCAAGCAGAAAGATGAGTGTGTGCATGTGCATGCACGTGGAGTGGGACATTGCTTTGTTTCAGAGAAATAATCACCATCACTAATCTGCAAGTTTGCAGAACAAGCACTTATTGTTATTCAGAATAATTTTCTAGCCTGTGATCAGAATGATTTGTCCCAAGACACAGTTTTTAGCCTCATTTGCTGCTCTCCCTCTTTCAGGGCCCTGAGGCAGCAAAGGTGAATGCAGGAGGCAGTCGCACAGGGAGGGCTCACCTGGGATTCACTGGAATGATTCCTGTCCACAGGACTAAATCAGCCCTTCCAAATTTGCTGGAGCAGGGTGTGAATAGCAGCACAAGACTCCAGATATAAATCCCTGAAAAGAGAAGAGACTCAGCAATCAAATAGGTCTATAACTGCATGAAAAGGCCTCTAACTGATTCAGAGCAGCTGAAATCAGACCTAAGGACACCCTTGGAGCATCTTCATGCATTGATGAATCAGGATGTCTTTTCTGACACTACCAGAAAGAGGATCACAGTTTTACAGCATTACTTTTGAAAAGAAAAATTGTAAAAAAAGAGATTTTGCCCTTGGCACTTCCTCTGTTAGGAACAGAACAGTGCTTCCCCAGGGAGTTACTAGCATTTACTTTTTATGTGAAGCAGAAGATTATTTGGATTAAGTCTCTATTGAATGTTGTATCTACTGGTAGCAGATCTATTCATTGCCTGAAATATCTGGAGGTGCTGTACACAGAACTTGGTATAGTGAGTGATTTTGATATAACTGTAGTACAAACCTACAGCATTTTATTTCAATTTAAATGTATTTACCTCTAAAAACGATGTTTTTAAAAGTCTTTACTCAGAGAAAATACTTTGCAGAGTACAAGAACAAGAGAATAACAAAACAGTTAGTGTTCTGCATCACTCAAAGCTTGGCTGACAGGTAAATGATGAAAAAGGAAGACCATATAAGTAAATTAAAAAAGGACTACTTAATGATTATTTCTAGCTTAATGCAGCCAACAGGGAGGTTCTCTGACCCTCGTTCTTGTTTTGGTCCCACAGACTGGGATGAATGTGCTTCCCAAGCTGAGAATGACTGCTCTGTGTTTGCAGAGTGTATCAATTTGATGGGCTACTACATGTGCAGGTGCAAGACAACCATGGATGCCAATCCATCCCGACCTGGAAGAAACTGTGAGGGTAAGAAAAAGGCTGGCATTTAGGTGGGTTTTTTTTGTTTTTTTTTTTTTTTTTTTTGCCACGAAACATTGGAATAAGTTGTGGGGTTCTACATCTGTTTATATAATTGCACCTTTGCACATATATATATATATATATATATATAAAAAATTATATATAATTATAAATAATAATATATAAATAATATAAATATATTATATATATTTATATATTATTATAGATAATAATATATATTATTATACATTATATTATATATATAATGTAAATAAATATATAAAATATAAATCTATAAAATATATAAATAAATATATATAATATATTAATTTATATATTTATATATTATTATTATATATATGATAATATTATATATATATATAAATAAAAATAATGTTAATAAATACATAAATTCAGGTGAAATCTCTCTGAGATCCTCCTTGATAAGCCTGATATCTGCAAGGAGTACTTTTCCCTTTTTTGCTATGTCTGTGGCAAACTTCCTCCCACCAAACTGATCCACAGCCTTGCCAACCAGAACAGGAGACTCAGGAATCAAATCTGCTTCTTTGTCTCAACCCAAACCAGATTCAACCCCACAAAAATCACATGTTCTACACTGTGTTCATGGCCATCCAAGACCCTTTTTTGTAATGCTGCCATGGGGGGTTGAGCGCCCTTGGTGCCATTTTCAGGCCAGGCCCTGGTGCCTCCTCCTCCAGTTCGAGGCCCCATTTCAGGGTGTGTTTTCTGTGTTGCAGGTGAGATTGTGGATCCTCTCACTGACACCGTGGCTCCTGAAATAACAACCAGCACGGACTTGGCTCCTGAAGAAGGCAGAAGCCCTGCAGGCCCTGCTCCCACTGCCACCACGGGGACAGCGGCCGCTGCAGGCCCCGCGTCAAGCGTCGCCACACTCCTCCCTGCTGCGCTGGTCCTGGGTGACAAACGAGTGTCCCACAGTCCCACCAGTGCTCCTCCAACCCCTTGGCAAAAAGATCTGAAAGATCTGGCCCCACAGATGGCTTTCAGCAGGGCCAGCAGCCCTGTGGCCATGGGGGTCACCCCCAGCAGGGCATTGACCATGGGGACAGCGGCTGCTGCAGGCCTCACGTCAAGTGCCACCACGCTCCTCCCTGTTGCGCTGGACCTGGGTGACAAACGAGTGTCCCACAGTCCCACCAGTGCTCCTCCAACCCCTTGGCAAAAAGATCTGGCCCCACAGATGGCTTTCAGCAGGGCCAGCAGCCCTGTGGCCATGGGGACAGCGGCTGCTGCAGGCCCCACGTCAAGCGCCGCCACGCTCCTCCCTGCTGCGCTGGCCCTGGGTGACAAACGAGCCTCCCACAGTGCCACCAGTGCTCCTCCAACCCCTTGGCAAAAAGATCTGGCCCCACAGATGGCTTTCAGCAGGGCCAGCAGCCCTGTGGCCATGGGGACAGCGGCTGCTGCAGGCCTCACGTCAAGCGCCGCCACGCTCCTCCCTGCTGCGCTGGCCCTGGGTGACAAACGAGCCTCCCACAGTGCCACCAGTGCTCCTCCAACCCCTTGGCAAAAAGATCTGGCCCCACAGATGGCTTTCAGCAGGGCCAGCAGCCCCGTGGCCATGGGGACAGCGGCTGCTGCAGGCCCCACGTCAAGCACCTCCACACTCCTCCCTGCTACGCTGGCCCTGGGTGACAAACGAGCCTCCCACAGTGCCACCAGTGCTCCTCCAACCCCTTGGCAAAAAGATCTGGCCCCACAGATGGCTTTCAGCAGGGCCAGCAGCCCCATGGCCATGGGGGTCACCCCTACCACAGCACTGGCCGTGGGCACAGAGGCCAGGAGCCCAGCGCAGCAAAGCTCCGTGGCCAGGGCTGCTCTCCCAAGCACAGCCGTGGGCACTGCCAGGCACGAGCAGCTCGGTTCACTTGGGCTCCTTCCAGCTCAAGCAGCCTCAGCTGCCACCAGCACTCATGCAGTGCCCCAAGGCAGCTCTCCAGGTGGCCCCGACACAGCTCTGCTGGCCACCAGGAACACTGGCATTGCCACCCCCAGAGCGGATGGAGAGGTGGGAAGGGAGAACAGCTCTTGGTCTGAGGGACACTCTGGAGCCTTGGGGACACCAGCTTGGCCAGGCACCTCTCCAACCCCCAGCTTGGACCGCAGTGAGTACACATCCCATGGGGTCTGCACATGTGGGAATCCACCTCGGGGAGAAGCAAAGCCTCGCTCAGAGTTCAGAAAAAGGCATCTAAAACTATGTTTTCAATGTCAAAGCTATTTTCTTGGTGCCTGCAATTTTTTTTTTTTTATGTCAATAATAGTTTCTGCAGGAATTGGCACTTTCTCTTTGCTAAATCAGCTTGTGAAAGCAACTCCTCTTCCTGGCAATTTAGCAGTTGCTTTTATTGGTGTTACATTTCTTCACTCCAAGAGGAGGAAGCACATAAAAGAATGCACTGAGCATGGCTCATGGCAACATTTGCTGCTTGTCCTTTTGCCACACATCCTGGTTTTTCCTGCAGCCCCTGGCACCAGGACATGGCAGCAGCAGCTGTCTGTGGAGTTAATTTAGGGAGCCAGGGAGGAAAAGGACCTGCCTTCCCATTGCTCTCAGTAGAGGATGATTAGTCAGAGTCCTCCACAAATCCCCTGTGAGGCAGGAGCTGCCTGGAAACCCAAGAGACACTGCTTCAAGAGATGCAATTGAGAGCAACAAGGCTGCTGAAGGTTTAATCTGTTTGGGTTTGGGCAGATGTGTTGCGGTTAATTAGGGGATTTTTCTGTTGATTGGAGCTGAATCATATTTCAGAGAGTCAGATTTGGTCTTAAAATTACAGTTCTGTTTGGGATAGGAATGCTGCTGTCTCTGCCCACCACTAAATGTATATTTTTTCTGTAGCGTGTCACTATTCAGTTTGGCTATTTCAGTTTTGCTTCTGCTTGTCTTTATTCCATCTCTCATGCCCTCCACATCTCTCTGATCCCATGTCACACATTCCTCTGCTCTTTTATCTCCCCCTCCCCTGTGATCTCATGTTCCTGGTGGTCTCCATTCATCCAACCCCAATTCTGGTGCTCCCTCATTCCTTTCTCCCTGGAAAATGCCCTTTTCAGCCATGTAAAGCCAATTCTGCTGCTTCTCCAGCCTCTCTTGTTCCCCCATCCCTGCTCACCAGGTGTCCCCTCCTGCCATCCTGCCCTGCCTTGGGCAGCTGTGCCAATGCCCTGCTCAGCTGCTGTCTTCTCTCCTCCTAAAAAAGATGTTTTGTTTTGTTTTTTTTAATGAAAACAAATATTTTTTTTTTACATGTATAAAATTAGCTAATTTTAACTGACAAAAAGCCACATAAAAGCTGTTCCCAGCTGGAAAAAAAACTGAAGAATTCTACACAAAAAGAGTTCAGTTTATAAAAACTTGTTTTATATTCCTGATGAATCAAATATTCAGCCAGGTGCTTTTGCTGGGAAAGAATCTTATGAAGGGATTATGCCTAAGGAATAAGAGCAAGAGCCACCAGAGTGGCATCTCACTAGGCTGGGGCAGGAAATCCAGAGGGCAAAAGTGAAGTTTCATATGCAGCTCCTCCTTGTGGCACCATCTCTGACCTGGAGGCTCAACCTCAGCCAAGTCTTCATAGTCTGGTCGTTTAAATACCAGGGAATTTTTTAATTGCTATTTGAGATTTGTTCAGAACATTTTCCCCTCTCACCTGAGACAACTGAATGTGTTTTATCCCCTCAATACCTGTGTTCACGTGACAGGACAAGCCCTGGCGAAAAGCAAACCCAAATCCTTTGATCTGACTGTCAGTGGTGAGGATTCCTTTGGGATCAGAATCATGCTGGGATGAAGGAACCCTCCTCCAGTGGCCTGCTTGAAGCAGGCATTTCTCCCCTCCCCGTAAAGCTTCACCTGATTATTATTTCTTTTCCTCCAGTACCTGCCCTAGTTCAAGTGATTCTTTTCCCAATGTGAACTTGGGTGTGAAGTAGTCCACAGAGTTTATGCAGAGCTTTATAATTCCTTCTGTTTCAAAGAAAGCAGCTAAAATGGCAGATTAAAACTGAATATAGGAGTCAGACAGTCTCAGAGCTGGACCCTGGTGCCTGATACCCTGTGGAGGTGCAGTCAGGTGCGTGCAGGGAGGAAAGCAGGTTGCTACACCAGAAAGTAAACACTGGTAACTCGATTCAGAATTTTATACTGAATCCTTAGCAAGATGATAAAGTTCTTGAGGTTTTTGGTGCAGATTATCCTGTATTTTTATAAACCATTGAAACATCAGGTTTTGCTGTGCCAGGAGTGATGATTTGTTAGGAGCTGGGGGCAGAGTGAAGGCAATTTGCTGGCAATGGTCACAGCACTGATTGCAGTCATCAATAAATGCATGTCAGGGGCACAAACCATGCCTGGAGAAGCCCTTTCTCTGATCTCTGATCACTTCGGTGTCTGTAGTAACAATGCCAAGCCCAGAGACACTGGGAAACACAGAGAAATCAGAAAATTAACTCAAATGTTTGAGTCTGCCTTGGTGTCATTCAGCCGATGTGAACTAGGAGGGAAGTGTACACCCTGTTGGGATTCATCTCATCCCACCACAGCCGTTCCAAAGTGTAGATGTGTAAGCTCAGGCAGCAGCCCAGCCTTCCTCTGAGGCTGCAGGGAGGATTTGATGCTGCAATGGTTTCCCTCTGGAGGGACTGGTGGGTCACCCAGCTGAGCCTGGGAGAGCAGTTGCAGTACCTGAACAGAGCAACATTCCAGATATCCCTGAGCATCCAAGGCAGAGCTGGCAGATATGAGACCTACAGGAGGCCAGTGCCTTTCTTGAGAGCCATCTGGGGCTCAGGGAGGGCAGACTAAGATGCTGGATGATTTATTTTTAGACTTTTGGGGTTGGGGCTACATTTCAGAGGGCTGGCCTTCTGCTGCTATGAGTGGATACATGTGGCCAGGAATGCTGGACACTGTGACACACCTGCCCATAAAGCACGTATTATAAAAATTGTCCTGTTTTTCTTACCTTGCAGCCTTCCAGAAACTCAGTGGCACAGTTCGAATAACAAACATGGAATACTCTCCAGGCTTTAGCAATAACAGCAGTGAGGAAAATCAAACCTTTACACAGCTCTTTGTTGATGAAGTAAGTGGTGAAGAGGGATGTGACCTGTTACCTGTCTCAATGAAACCCTGTGTACGGTCTTTTTCCCCCAAAGCCTGTGTAAGTCATGTGTGTCCCTTGACACACCTGTAAGGTTTAGCTTCCCCTGACTGCCTGAGGCTGCAGGATAAGTGTGCAGCTGGGCTTTAGAGGAAGATCAGGATTTTGGGATTCTCTGGTACCTCCATGTCCTCTCCTTCTCATACTTAGGATGACTGAATTATTGATCTCCTCCAGGGGGGTGGTGGAAAGGTAATGGAGCTAGCAAAGTGCTCTGATACCCTTGCCCTGAACAGCACTATCCTAATTAGCTGTATAATTGTTATTATCCTTTCCAGCTGTACCTCAAGGCTGACAGTTCTTGTAATCATCCTGGATTTTGTAGCACCATATCTGGAAAGGGAGTGGTTTCTTGAAAAGTCACCTCCACCCTCACTTCTAATTAGAGTGCAGGATATCAAAGCACAACATGCTATCTGCTGTGCCTTTAACCCTCTCAGCATTCTGGGGTGTTGCCTTTGACAGTATCTAATACTGCAGTGAATTTGCTAGACTTTTGTTCCTTCTGGTGCTCCCTCCAAGACACCCATGCCTGGAAATCCACTGGACATGCTGGGCTGCTTCATTGCCTCCCTTACCTCCCCTCCACTGTCTGTGTTTTCACAGGCTTTGAGAAATGTGGCGATAAATCCATCACTGGCAATTTGATGGATTTTCAAATCCTGCAGAGGCCCTCCAAGACTTACTGGGGACAGAGTCACCACGTGCCCGTGGAACACAGCTGGCACAGGGGCACAGGCCAGGCCAGCCTGGGGTCGCAGACAACTGCAGGGAGGGAAGAGGGTGATCCATTTATCCTTCTTGCACATCAAATCAGTTTCCCGCTGGTCACGACTGGTTTGCACCTTTCTGAGTGTGTTAGCAGAGCACAGCTTTCCTGGAGCTGTTTTGGCCCCAAGCTGTCACATCAGGAAAACTGTGACAAAACGAGAGTGATGTGATTAGCAAAGTGAAAAGGGAGCAATTCTCCAGTGACCTCTCTCTCATTCAGCACCGTGCTCTGCCCGAGGCTATTTCAGAGCAGCACAGTATTGAAATGGACTGATATTAATGTATTTCCTTCATTCAGTCAGATATCTCAGTCCAGAAAATCATGGGTACTAATATATTTCGGAAAAATTGTAAAATGGTTGCATAAAGGAACAAAACTCAGTTTTGCGTCAGTTTTACTTGGGTCTCAAATTTTCAGGCAGAAAATTATAATTTGGGATTATAAGGGACTAACTCCTTTTCCCAGCATTCTGGTTTTGTGGATCAGCTGGAGAGATGTCTTAGTGTTGATTCCTTCCACCTCTGAGCCACTGTAAATGGGCTATAATTGCATAGCTGCTGTAAGTAATATTATAAATATTGTATTTCTAGATGCCAAAGAAAATTTAGGAGACCAGAAAGATCTGTATATTTTCTTTTCAGGTTATGAGGACCAGAAATGGATCTTTTAAAGTAAATGAGGAAAGTTTTATGAGCCTTAAAAGCACTCTCAGGTTCCAGTTAAATACAGTTTGCCAGAGATTTTTTTTTTAAACCTCTTTGGAGTCATAATCTACAATTCAGAGGATTTATAAATCCTAATGTGTATAATGTTCTTAAGCTCCAGCACTTAAGTGCCATG
Source organism: Motacilla alba alba (assembly GCF_015832195.1). NCBI lineage: Eukaryota > Metazoa > Chordata > Aves > Passeriformes > Motacillidae > Motacilla > Motacilla alba. The sequence continues at coordinate 1,908,407 of NC_052016.1, read as the reverse complement.
TGGTTAAATTGCCAGAACAGCAAATGGAAATATCATCCTTTAAATAATGAGAAGGAAGTAAAAACTTGATGTGACAACCTGCACTGTCATTGTCCAGGCCAGTTCCACCACCTTTCTTGTAATGCAACTTAAAAACAACATAGCTAAAGGCAAAAAAGTATTTAAGTCCTGGGGTTTGTTCAGCTTGTGTTTTACGACATCCTCAACAAAATCAGTTGGGAAAGCAAAAGGTTTGAGTAGAAAATACATTCACTGAGGTGCAAATAATTCCCAAGTGGAAAGCTTGTTTTGAATTTGGGTGTCTTAAACTTAGCTCAGTGACAAAAGGTGTGAAACTAATAAATAATAATGCTTTATGAGTGACCCCCTCATTTGGAAGGCACACAACCTGTGTTTGTGTAGCTGAATGTACCCAAAATTATTGCAGTTGAAGCTATATGAACGTGGAATGAGTGTAGGAACAGGGATTAAGGAATTTTCACTGTTACAGTGGAATTTCACCCTTTTATCCAACTGCACATCCTGGAAGCTGCTGGTGATGGTGGCTGGGCAGATGTGTGCTCTGGTACCTTCTCCCTGAAGGTGCAGCCAAACCACAGACAGAGGGGAGGTTATATTTTTTCCTCTCTGAGCAAAAAAATAGTCTTCAAACAATGTTATGTTTAAATTTTACTTATCCCCAGTTTCCAGACTGTCAGTGCATTCCCTGCTTAGATTTCCTTTGTGTGCTATAGAAATTGCAATTATGACAGACCTGAAGATAATTTCTGTTGTGAGAACTCCCCATACTCAAGGGTATTATATGCTGAATATTTCATTCCAAAAAGTTCCCTTCCCACACCTCCATCCCGTTTTTTTTGTTTTTTTTTTCCTAGCCCTGTTTCATCAGGCGTTGTTTTGATAACCCAGGGTGTGGTACCTGTTGGGAAATCCTGGAGTCTCTCGGATAAAGGGTTTTGTAGTGTCACCTAGTGGCTAAATACAAATACTGTGAATGTGCCCTGACACTATTCAAGCTCTGGGTCGTGATTTGGGAGGAAAAATAGGAACAAGAACAAAACAAATAAATTCCGTAGCCAGGTGGGAGTCAGGCTCTGGTCACAGGGAACAAGTGACAGGACAAGAGGAATTGGCCCCAGGCTGCTCCAGGGGAGGTTCAAGTTGGACAGCAGGAGGAATTCCTGCATGGAAAGGGTGCTCAGGCCTTGGCAGGGGCTGCCCAGGGAAGTTTGGAGTCCCCATCCCTGGAAGTGTCCAAGGAAGGCCTGGACGTGGCACTCAGTGCTCTGGGCTGGGGACAAGGTGGGGATTGGTCACAGGTTGGACTCGATGATCTTGGAGGTCTTTTCCAACCTCAACGATTCTGTGATTCTGTGAAAAAGAAGAACTGATGAAATGAAATTTTCAGATAGGGAAGGAGGATGAAATCAGGGTGGGCTAAGAGGATGTCACAGGTGTCTGTGTTTAATGTTGAGAAGTTCAGACAAAAATTATGAAAGCTGAAAACTTAGGTCTGACCTCCGACTTTTCAGTACCAGCTTGTGAAACAGCAGAAAAAGAGAGCAGAAGGAGCCCAAGAGACCCTGTCTTGGTGAAATGGGAGATTTGGGGTCTGACAAGGACAGTGCATGTTCTGCCCAGGTGTTTAGAGGGGAGGCAGCTGTCTCCATCCTCCCAGCTCTGCCTGCATGCTCCATGGGGCACTCCCAGGTTTGCTGTGTGGGACTTGCAGGCACATGGCAGCTGTTTTCAGGGACACAACAGGGGGTTTGCTCTGTGCCATGTTGCCTTGGCGCCCAGCACGAGAAACACAGCTCTGGAGACTCAGGAGAGGGTTGCAGGACACCTGCAACTCCTGGGACTGTCTGCAGGGCTGGGTAACAGCAGTGGGGAAGTCAGGGCTGGGTAATGCACAGCAGGCAGGGCACAAGGCTGTGCAAAAGCTGTGAGAATCCAGCACTAAAAGCACCAGCTCTGAGCGTGGGTGCAAGGCAAACAAGGCTTCTCCTGGTGGCTCCCAGCATTTGCCTCTTCCCTGGGCTCTTCCTAGTGGGAATCACTGCTGGCATCCCTGAGAATCACACACTGAAGTAAACTGTGCCTTAAACTCATGGCTGAAAGCCAGCCCTGCTGCTCCTGGTATTCCCTGCAGAAATCAGGGAGAGGAAGAAGCAGTTGGAAGTGGCCACAGTGTAGTAGCCCCCACCCGGCCCCTTAATACCCTGGTGTGGGCATTTAGAAAGAGGTGGGTTTTGCTGGGCTCTGGTGAGAAATCAGCTGTAAAGCAAAGCTTGAAGGTCACCTGCTCTAAGCTGTAATGTTCCTGGGCCGAGAGAGCCCTCAGAGCAGCGTGGAGTGTCAGGAGCACCTCCACTTCCACCAGCAATTCCTTGTGTTGACTTGGAATTCCTTGTGTTGGATTGGAATTCCTTGGATTGCCCCTCTCCCCAGAGACATTTTGAGAGGCAGAACATGGGAGCTTCCCTTCAGTCTCCTCCCTCCCTTTTTGTTATCAGAGGCAAGGGCTTGTGCCAAAGGACAGGTGAGATGTCTTAATTGCTGGGCTCATTTAATATTCATGGTTAAACGTGCACCACATCCTTCAGCTGCTCTGGATTGAAAATGTTACGAAGCAAAAGGTCAATTTTCTGCTGCTTCCCTCCAGAGCAGGAAGCACAACCCTCATTTCTGAGCAGTGTACTCAGCCTGGAATGTAACTGTTCCATCTGCCCACCCCCACGTACATTTTGTTTTTTATTGCAGGTGCAGAAATCTCTGCCCCTTGAGGTGCTGCAGCAGATGGATGCTGGTCTGATTAAAGTGCTGGTAACGGGGGTTACTAATGGGAGCACAGTGGTAAGTTTCAATTTGCTGCTTGCAGAAGAAGTGGACGTCCACCATGTCATCACCACTTTTTGTGAGGCCTTGGAACACAGCTCCTACTTCACCATGGACAGGAGCAGCCTCTCCATACACGGTGAGGAGCAGCTTGTGCCCCAGTAATTCTTCAGAGCCAGATAAATGACAAAAGCTATTATTAATCTGTGTCTTCTGAGGTGAAAATACCTGTAAAACACATGGATGAATAGCCTGTCTCTCTCCTTATATTGCTCCTGCTTATCCATCCAGCAAGTTTTTCAGGGAACACCCACAGATGACATAGAAAGTGAGGTACCAACTGGTCTTTGTGACAACATTTAGAATCAGTTTTACAGAGAAAAAGGTAAGGAGATGTTAGAGCTTATGGGTTGAGGGGTTTGTAAGCTACCAGTGGAAATGAGTCCCTGAACACAGCTATAACTAGCACTGTTTAAAATAATTTAAAAACACATTACGCTCTGCTTTGCACTAATAATTTTTCCCTGAAATAGAAATCCCAATAAATAAATGAGCATATGAGTTCTTTTTCACTGGGAGTAGGTGTTTTCCTCACACACCTGTGGGTCTGGAGCTCAGGTGAAAGCCCCCACTTTGCCAAGCCCAGCGTGATGGCTGATTGTACAACTTCTTTTCTTTTATATGTAATTGAAGTAAGTAACAAAAAACATTAATCTCCTGACTAAGAGATGCTGAAATCTGTTTCACAAGTCACCTCTGAAAAAACCCCCAAATACTGTATCCCTGACACAATTTGTCCAAAGAACATTGTTATAAGCTGTCAATTAGAATCTCATGCAAAATTACTTCAGAAACATATTTATGCTCTGCTCTATAATTGGTTTTTTTTTGCCTGTTACACTCACAGCTATAAATCTGAAAAGTTATATATCCTGCTCATTAGTAGGATCACAACTATCTTGTGGTAGTGCTTTGTAGAGTGCCTGCCTCCCTCAAACCTGTGCTGAAACAAAGGGTTTGTTTCAGGGACAGGTCCCCATAGAGCAGGTGGCTGGTGCTGCTTCCTGAGTCCCACCTGTGGTCTGGTTTGCTCCAGTTTTTAGACCTTGGAAAGAGAAAGAGAAGTAAAAGCATGTTCTTTTCTCTCAAAAATGAAAATTTTGGCCAGGTAAAAATTAAGACAGCGTCTAGACTGCAACCTGGACCAGTCACACAAGCCTTCTGCTTCACTCCTGCTGGGCATTTACTCCTCAGAATTGTGAAATGGGGGAAAAACTGAGAAGGCCCCTGGGGTTAGAAGCATTCCCTTGGGCAGTGGATCACTTTGGGAGTGGGAATGTACTATATTAATATTTAATGCTGTAAGGTTCTTTTAAGAGTTCTGTTTCTCATACTTAATATAAAGAAATTGCCACAAAAATAGACAGGGTTGTCAAGATTCTTAGTGATTTTTATTAGCAGTAGCAGAGGGGACAGAAGAGGTGATAGAGAAAGTAACAGAAAATACTTGATAGGTGGCTTGACCTCTGTATGGCAAATGCAGGAAATGCTGAGGAAATGCTGATATTACAAACTACATTTTTCTATGAGCTGATTCATCTGGCTTCTCTCTTTCCTTAGGTCATTTGGTAGCTGATGTATGATGAGTCTTTAATTTCCTAAATTCTCTTAGGCTTCTTCAGTAATTTGTATTTGGTTTTGTGACCACAATAATAAGGAAGACACAATGATTTGTCAATTGATACCAACATTTGTTCAGTTTTAACTAAGATATTCATGTGATGATAAGCTTTTGGGAAATCCAGCTCTGGAAGAGCTCCAACTTTTATTTTCCTTCCTTTATTGTACAAATCAGTGACTTTTTAATTTGGGGCATTTCTGGAAGCTGGGCAGTTCCATAAGGATTTATATATGTGTACAGATTTTATATGTTACTTGGGAAATAGGTGGTATTTTTGTGTTTTAGCCACTAACATTATTTAAGAGAAGTTTTGTGCAATGAGACACATTGTTTGTGCTTCCCTGCAAATGGAGTTTATTGTCTTGATTCTCTCTCAGTCAGTGGTGGGTGAATATTTAGGGTGTAACCCCAGATCTGTGCTGGATGCTGGATGTTTGACACACATTGATCTGAACCTGTGCTTCCCTTTTTTCCCCACTTTTTTCTTCCTGGAGCCATTACAGATTGCCACTGACACATTTATTCACCTCTCTCAGGACACACCTGCAATATGGGGCTGCCACTTTGTCCCATGCATCCCCCAAAATGAGTTTTCCAAAGCACTCAAGGTCCCATCTTTTGGGTAGTAACTGGTCACAAATGAGGCCTGTTTTTTTAAAAAAATCAAACTCCTGGTGATGCCCCCAGCCAGAACTGGGCAGTCTCCTACAGCTCCAGGCAAAAACATACAAGCACTTGCTGAGCAACTTCCAGTGGGGAATATTGTGCAAGCGCTGATCTTCCAAAAGCTGTATGTACATGTGTTACACACTAATTATTGCAGCTGCCAGGAAATAAAGCACTTCAGCTTTACTGATGGCTCTTCATGTGTCTCATGGGCTCCTTTCTAAAAAAAACCCCGGCTTTGGCAGTAAGTAGAGCAGGTTAAAAGAACAAAAGGAACTGGTTTTCCTGCCAGTAACTGTGAGTTTCTTCCTAAGAATTTGCTTTTGCCTAATGACACCAATCTCAACACGTAAATTACAACAGTACCTTTATTTTTGGCACTCTTCAGCACTTCCCTTCAGCCAGGAGGCAACAGTGACGGATAAGAAACCTGTGAACAGCACAATTTCACCTGTGACATCTCTGCAAACTTCAGCTCGTGTCTCCTCCCCTGCTTCACTGGACTCCTCTCCCACTGAGCACAAAGCTCTGGAGGACACCATGTTCTCCAGCACAGCGCTGAGTCCTCTCACCATGGATCCCATGGCAACTCCTGATGCCTCTCCTCGAGCATCTCCAGTCCCCCTGGTCAAACCCGCCCAAGAGGTTTCCATTAAAGACGCCGTGAGCGTGTTTTGTGAGATTGAGAGGATTGTCCTGGCCATCCAGAAGAGATTCTTGCAGCAGGAGTCTATCCCAGAGAGTTCCCTGTTCCTGGGGGAGCCCGGCTGCAACGTGAGCACCAGCAATGGCACCCACGTTGTGCTGCAGGCGGGCTGGAGCGACTGTGGCACCCAAGTGGAGACCGTAAGTCCTCTCATCAAGGGAATGCCAGCGAGCTCTGGAGCACTTTATTTCTCTTTCAGGAGGGGAGAGGCAGTGGCAGATCCTTAGCTATGCGTGCAGTCTATTAGTTGCTGAACTTCTGTTGGAGAAAGAAATCCCCTTCCTGTGATGGAAAGTTACCTCCATGTGTGATGGGAAGCACCAAAGAGGAGGGGAATCTTTGAGGTCAGGCAGCAAAACTCATGGGCCTGTCCAAACTGAGCGTCACTTCCCACGCTTTTTCTGGGTTCCCTTTGCATCTCTCTTTTCTTAAAAGTAATTTCATCATCTCATGCTGACAAATACTTCAATAGCTACTGTTAGTGGGGACAAAGAGTGACAGGTCTCTTTGGATCCCAAACCAAGGCTGTGTTCAGACCATGCCAAAGTACAGAAACTCCCTCCTGGAGCAATGACCATTGCTAAGGAATGATCATTGTCCCATCCCTGGAAGTATTCAAGACCAGGTTAGATGAGGCTCTGGGCAACCTGGTCTAGTGGAAGGTGTCCTTGCCCATGGCAGGGGGTTTGGAACTTCATGATTTTTAAGATCCCTTCCAGCCAAAGCTGTTCTGGCACTCTATGATTCTATGATGTGACAAAAAGGAAAAGGAGGAAGACTGGTGTATTTTCTTTGCTTCCTGTACAGCAACAAAGGTACTGGAGGTTTAATCTCTTTTATTTTTGCTCTCAGGAGAATGAGGAACACCCAAGCACCTGAAACTGGTACAACCCTGGAAATACTGATGTGTTTTCTCCTGTCTGTGCTGCAGAACATGACTACTACTGTGGTGAGAACCACCCTTCGGAATGATGGTTCTGCTCAGGGAGTAATCCACCACTTGAACGTTGCCAGTCCCATCCACTGCGTGTTTCAAAACGACGTCTTGACTTCCTCTGGGTACACTGCAGAAGGGTGAGGAACAACTCTCTCTGCTTTGAAATTCTGCTGCGTGGCTGAGTGCTGCTGCATTGGGAAAACCCCCAGGGGTTGTAGCTGTATCCAGTGGCAGCACTGAGAGCAGTCTGCCATCCTGGGAGTCCTGTGCTCAGAATGATGCCTTAAGTTTTAGCTTTTGTATTTTTCAGATCCTGTCCTGCATTAGTGTGTAACTTTAACTCTGAACTCCATATAGAGTGTTAACTCTGAACTCCATATAGAGTGTTTGTAAGCTCTCTTCACAGTGTGGTCAGACAAAACAATCCTTCCAGGCCTGAGAACCAAAGTCATCATCACAGCCTCAGGCCTGAAAAGTATAAACAAAATTAAATTGGGGGGAAGCAAACCGAGGGAATGTGACTTAATTACCTGGACAATTAACCTCTGATATGCAAATAGACCAAACTTGTATCTGCCTGAAAAACTCATGACCCTTGTCCATCTTGGCTGTAGCCTCTGCCAGGCTCCTGCATGGCCCAAGATGTATCTGTTAAAGGCCTTTAATAAATATCCACTTTATTCTCTAACTCTGTCTAGCCTCTGCTCTAAGCAGCCAGTCCAAGGCATCAAGGAGATCCCTGCTGTGTGCTTCTCTCCTACTCCAGCTAATGTGCCAGTAGATCCAACAAGTTGGCCTTTACCTGGCTAAACCACAGGTGGAAATAAACCTTTGGGAACTGCAGGTTCAGGAGTCAGAATTCCTGATCTCCTCATTGCCTTCCTGGGCAATCCCTTGTAGCAATAACAGCATTTTTCTGCTTTTGGAGCAAATCAATCATGTATTTTTCTACCTGGTGTGGGCCTGCAGATTGCTGTGTGGCTTCTGAGAGTGGCAGTTTTTAACCCCCCACAAATCCTTCTTTGGTCAACTTGAAAAACCAGAAGATGCATCATGCAAATACTTTTTTTTGTTGTGGAAGGCCCCACCTTCAAGTAAGATGAAATCAGAGCCACATTTCACAGAAAATCAAGGCTGTGCTGACAGAAAATGTGACAGCACAAGCATTTTTGTCATGGGAAGTGTCCTCCCTCCATACAAATGCACCTCCTCTCCTGCCTATCATCCTGCTTAAACTATTGGCACCAGATCCAGTTCCTGTTTCCTAGCCCTGTCCAGAAATTGTATTTTCCTCCCTATTCCCCAGCAAAGTCTTTGTCAGGCCACTTTTCTTTGAGCTCTATAATTTTCTCATGCCTTTCACTTTCTGTTCAGATTTTCCCCATCTCATTTTTGTTGGCTCTTCTCTTCTGCACTAAGCTTTTACTGTCCTTATTGTGAGCTTCCAGAGAGCTCATAGCCTTGTTCCCCTTCTGCTCCACTCTGGTATTTCCCTCTGCCCTGTTTGAATTGCTGAGACCACCCTTTGGATTTTTCCACTTGTGTTTCCATTCTCTCTACCTTTCCAGATGAAAACCCAATGCTTTTTCACCCTTCCTTTTGAACTGTGTCCTGCCATCCTGGACTGCAGATTTTAAATATTTGGGGAAACAGGCACTGATTTAAGACTTGCAGAAACTTACAGACAACTTTGTGGTCTTTAAAGAAGGCTAATTGATTTTTCAGACTTTATACCATCTTCGAGGATTTGCATGGATCTGGATACTTCAGAACAGAAATGCAGTTGTTCATTGGAAACTCCCCAGTGCCCAAAAATTTCAGCGTCTCTGCCAGCGAGGATGTGCTGATCCAAGTGGGGATGCAGAGGGCAGACAGCCAGCTCAAGGTGGTTCTCACTGACTGCTGGGCCACTCCAACCAATAATTCAATGGATCCCCTGTCATTTGTTTTTATCAGCAACAGGTACAGCAATGCCATGTGCAAATACTATGAGCCACGCCTTAGGTCTTACAGTGGCACTGACTAATAATGTGTTATATTTTAAATGACTTTTACACCTGTTCTCATCATTCACATGCACAGTCCCTTTCTATCTGGCCCGGGTTACACCTTCTTTGAACAAGAAAAGTAGATATGAAAAGGGATTTCAAAGGGCTATGTGGAAGTTTTTTGGGTTTGGTTGTCTTCCTTCCAATTTTGTGAGGGAATTGTGCTTTAAACCTGAAGAAATCACTTGAAGGTGATTTTGGCAGTCAGTAGTGAAAGAACATTTGAGAAGTGAGTGCTTTATCTCCTGCTCTGTAGTTCAGAGCTTGTGGTTGCAGCTTTATCAAGAGCTTATGTGTCTCTTGTCAACAAAGAAATAGGTTTTTTAATTCCTCACAAATGATATTACAGCAGCCTCTGGTGAAAGAGGAGGTTTGTTCCTGTCTGGATCCCTGATCTCACCCCAATGTCTTATTTCTTAGGCTCACCTTAAAATACAGGACAATCATTTTGCTCAGTAACAAAATCTAGTCCTTTAAATTTGAAGGTTTTTTTAATTTGTGTTCAGTGAAGCCATGTTTAAATCTTTTTTTCTGTTGCTCTTTCCCTCCTTCTCCAGCTCTCCAACCACTTCTCACAGCTCCTGTTCCACTTGGTTACTGTGAGAATAAAGCAGCAAACAGCCCCTTACCACAACTGCACTGCCAGAGCTGCTTCATGAAGGGTCTGGCTGTGACTTCCTAAAGGAAGGAAAACTTTAAAACCCAAGTTCTGTGCTATAAGCAAAACCTGCCTTCTCTAGCCTTAGCTGTTCTGTGTGGTTTTTGTCTCCCTTTTCAGCTGCCCCATCCCAAATACTTACACCACGCTGCTGGAAAATGGGAATTCAAGCAAAGCTCAGTTTAAGATGAAAATTTTTTCCTTTGTCAACAACTCTGTGGTTTACTTGCACTGCAGAATTCGTATTTGTATGGAGTCACCAGGAAGCACCTGCAGGACTGTAAGTGTTTTGCTCTGATATGCTATTTCCCCCCCAAAAAAAATATATATATTTTTCTCAGTGCCATATGGAGTCGTGCAATGGGATGGAAGGAGTAATGTTTCCAAACAAGGTTTAAAATAACTTTTGAGGTTTCCTTTGTTCTCTGCAGAGAGCAGAGAGGAGTGGGGAAACACTACAGCCATATGGAAATGTCAGCTTTTCCTCCTGTGCCTCATCCTCCTAGAAAAAAGCATGGAGCTTGCACAGAGCTGGGCAGCCTGAGAACTGGACCTTTCACTCATTTTCAGGATGACTAAAAAGCCATGAAATTAGGCTGGTTAGGAAAGTATCAGCTCAGATGGATGTGTCACAAAATAGGAACTCCCAGACTAGCAGTGTCAGAAGAATGTCTGAGGAAATTTATGTATTTTTCTGTCCTCTTTTTCTTATCCCCTACAGATTTGCTTCTTCAGCTGAGAGTTTAGGTGCCAGGAAAGGAAGCTCAGTTTCATTAAGTTTCTAGGGCTGTGACTTTAATAGAGATTATTATGGCTTTTTAAAGCCTGGTTGCTTTTTAAAGCAATAATCCAAGCCATGTTCTGATAAGAACTGCAATTTTTAATTGTCTTTACTACAAAGCATTGGATTGTTTCTTTTTACTTGCAAGTAAGTGATACACAGCTTTATCTAAAATGTGTTGCTACCATAGAAATAAGGAAAAATATGTTTAACTGATGGCATTTTTTTCTTACTAGCAGACATTTGGGAATTCTCTTCCTCTGCCAACCTTCCCGGCTCTTTTTCTATCAAGGATGTTTTCATTAGCAGTTTGGTGTTCCCCCATTGTTTAACACTTTCCTCTAGCTCTAAATAAAACAGTTTAAACTCATTATAAAGCAAATGATCTCTTCCTGAAGGATTTTAAAAGGCTACCAGAAGATGCTTGTTTCCTTTCTCAAAGTATAAGGCTTCCTCCAGATTAAAAAAAAAAAAAAAAAAGTAGGGACAGGAAACATGACTGACTGACAATGGTAAGATGGCTTCAGTTTTTGCAGCTGAGTATGAATATAAATATAGATATAAATATAGACATAAATATAGATATAAATATAGATATAAATATATAAAAATATAAATATAAATATAAATATAAATATAAATATAAATATAAATATAAATATAAATAGGATGCATTCTTCTTTCTCCTATGCAAAATTTACCCCATAAGAAGTCAGTGAATTCAGTGTCTTGGATTGAGGCTAAATTGTGATGTGGGGAAGACAAGCACCAGGCACATCTACACAGGGTGAGCAATGGCTTTTGCAAAGAAGGGAGGAGGATCTGCAGAAGGTGCAAAGATCAAGCAAGATGAGCACGAACAGAGGATATTTGTAAATATTGTAAGCTGGCTGGGAAATTCCCTGGGTCTGGGATCTGACCCTCTGATCTGTTACTCTGGGGAACAGTGACTTTCTTCAGGGCAGGTTTAGCTCAGCTCTTCACCCACACACTCAATACTTACACCTTGGATTATTCCTTCTTACTCAGTCTATTTATTCCTTGTTTTCTCTGTGGAAGGGAGTAAGGTGCTCTAAAGTTTAGAGCTGAAAAAACTGACTGGCTGAGGAGAAAAGCTGTAAGAAATGAGTGAGAAAAATTACTTTGAACGGGAAGAGGAGGGATGTGCCACCACCATGCAGATGTTTGGTGGAATGTGGCTGCTCCATGGCCATGCAGAACCAAAAATTCATTGCCACCAGGGAGCAACTACATAAATGTGTTCTCTAACAAATCCACCTACCTACCTGGGAAAGGTACTTGAGAGCAGACCAAAATCATAAATAACCATATGAGTATTTTCCTGGGGGCTGACCCAGCTGAAGATGCTGTTTGCTGGCAGTGGATTGTAGAGGTTTTCCAGTGCAGCCAATCTGGTAACACAGATGGGATATTCTGGTGTCAACAAGCTGGAAGACACCCTGCTGATTTTGCTGGTCATGGTATGATGCTGCCACTTCTCTGGGGATTTTTTTTCGCTCTTCCAGGAGAGCCACTTTGAATAATGCCAGTAGGTTTTGCTTTCCATCGGGGACCTTTGGGTTGCAACTTAAAACGAAAAGGCAGCAAACAAAAACAAAGGAAGTGCACAGAAAATGTCTGTGCGGGTGCTGCTCACACAGAGCAGCTGAGCTCCAGCATCCCACAGGACAGGGGTTTCAGCCTTGCAGTTCCCAGGTCAGTGGTTCTCTTGTCACTGAAGCTGTGGGTAACTTCAGAACGACACGTGGCTCGGCAGGGTCTGAAAGCTGCTGCTGCTTCTGCTGGTGCTGGCTGCAGTGTGTGCTGTGCCTGCCATGGGCGGCACAAACATCCAAACAAAAGCGCTTGCAAAGCCCTGGCGTCAGTGATAAATTTATTCTCCCATAAGATTTCTCTAAAACAAACAGAAAGTTAATGAAAAGGTTGTCCGTGTGAAGTGTCTGTTCACAGCAGTGTGTTCCAGTGTGACTAATTACAGATTTTATACTGATTTTTCCCTGATGCCATTTCTTTCGGACTTCCTTTTGGTGCTAATTTCAGTTTAACAGAGCGTAACGCTAAGAAACAAAAGCTGGATGGTGGGAGTAGGACTGGGCTTCCACAAGCTCATCAGAAGGCTTTGTATTTTGAGTTAGTAAGCCACATGACTTGTTGGGGTTTGAACTGATCGTTGCAGAGGTGCCATGCAAGGGCTCGACTCCTGAAGGCTGGAGAAACCATCGCCCTGCACAGAACATCCTGGGGACCCCTGTGTAAATCAGCGGGTGAGTTGAGAACAGACTATCATGCCACGGGTATTTTGTGCTGGCACACAGGGGTTTTGTGCCCCTCTATATTCCTTGGGAGCAGGCATTCCTGCTGGAGCCACGTGGCAGCGTGGAGAAGCACGTGCCCTCCTCGGAGCAGGGACTGTCAGGTTGTCAAGGGAATGCAGAAAGGAAGATAAAGTGCTTTTGTGTGGCTGTTTGCACAGGGCAGCAAGTGCAACAACCACAAAATCAAACAATTATTTCAATTGTGAGGTGTGAAAGCAGAGTCGATCTTTCAGATTGCAATCGGTTTTCCAAGTGTTTACACTTGCTGTTAGTCTGCAATTATTTTGGGCTCTGAAGTCCCAAATCAGAGGATGTAAGAGATTTTATTGCTGTGTTTGCTTTGGCTCCCTGCTTGTGACTTCATCACCAGGGTGAGGGGAAGTGGCAGAGCACAGTTGATGCTCAGCACCCTTGGATAATTTGGTGCAGGAGAGGTTAATTGAGGGCAAACACCAGCACTAGGGACAAGCAAAGTCTAATTTGTTATTCGCCTGCATTTTCCTGCATTTAACCTGAGCGATGCTTTCAAGGGCCACCTTGGTCTCCCATGTTTTCAGTCATTTGGCCCCCTCCAGCTTTACATTTATAACTTCTTAACATAAACACTCATTGAGAGTGGTTTGGCTCACCAATATCAGAGTCTTAACTCGTGGCTGCCATAAACAGACAGTTCATAATGTTCTTTTGGACCTGGGAACTGACTCTGACTTAGAAGAATGTATTTTTCTTCCATTCCATGGTCTGTTCAAATAGGCCCTCAGTGCTCATTTCTGAATTAGTTCTTAAAAAAATAATACAGCTTTCTTTGTTTAACTCTTACAACAAATAGCTGTCATTTTTGCTGGAGATCCTGATTCATTTCTAATTTTGAAAAATGGCCATTTTCATAGGGCCTCTGGTGAGGGGGCCTTTCTTTGGATTGTGCTAAATTGATTTCTAGGCAAAGGTGGCACTTTTGGATGCTGTCTCTTATTCCTAGTTTGGATAATCACCTCACATTTTAAGTGATCTGCATCTCTGTGTTGAAGGGGATAACATGAATAATGATGTCAGTAATAACAGGTGTAAATGCTGCAGTGAAACATGAAAAACCTTACCTGCTCTGCCAGCACTTGGTCACATGCTATGGCAAAGGCCACTGTTCCGTGTCCCCAGGGGGGGCCTGCTCTGTGTCTGGCCACAGGCTGCCATTTCCACTGTGCATGTTCTACTTTATTCCTTTGTCTCATGCTGAAATTCAAAAATCAGACTAAATATATTACACAGCACTGCTTTGGCCTGTCTTGGAATGATGCCCTGGGTGTCTGCAGCTTGAACACTGCTCTTACTGACCTTTGTGGCTGCCAGCAGTGCCCTTTGGCCAAAAATCTTGTCTCTAATTGCAGGCTTGTGTGCAGTGATATTTATTTATCTTCTGTGTACCTCAGGTACCACACAAGTGCCTGGCAAAACAAGGGCTGTCCTGAAAATGTAAGCAAACAAATGCCTGTTTTTGTAGGTGCAGCCAGCCTTTGCAGGGAGGCTTTATAAGAACTTGTACCAACATGAAGAGAGGCATAATAATAAAGGGAGAGGGGTTTCTGCTTGCACATTTGGACAAATATATGGAAATGGTTCAAAGGGAACCAGGAGAACACTTTCTGTCTGTGATCTGTGCTGCCTTGGGAGGCACTTGGCAATGTGGGACTTGGCTTTTACCCACTCTGGGGCATTTGGGATGTTCTTTGCTTCCCCTCTGTGAGTGTGGGGGCTCTTCCAGCAGGGCACAGGTCTCCTGCAGGTCCTGTGCCCTGTCTGCCAGACTTGTGCAGGCATTGCAGCCAGCCTCAGGCTGCTCAGCTGCCTCTAAATGACTGCTCAGGTGCAGCACTGAGCCCGTGGTGACCAAGCCAGTGTCACTCCACTGAGCCACATCTCTGCTGGCTCAGCTGGGAGCTTGGAGACCCAGCAGACACAGAGAATCCTTCCCAAAAACTCTGTGTTTGAAGAACAGTTATATACATGATAAAAGCAAACCAAGACATTTTTATAATCATAGATGAATGGAGGCAGGATTAAGAGAGGGGAATGCTTCACCTCTAAAGTACTTCTGAAAGCAAGGCAGCATTTTAAAAAGTCACCAGTACTAAATCTTTAATTCTTGAGCTGAAAATCACACTAATGTCTGCAGGGACTCCACACTGGTGTGTAAAAAGAGAACATGGTCTGTCCTCATACCCTTTCCATGAGAGTCACCCTCCCCAGAAGGCTGATACACTTCTGTAGCACAGTTCTGTACTGGCACGTTGGATAATTAACATGCAGGGCTTGTTTCTCTCCCTAGTTAAGAGATTTAGGAATTTCTAAGGGTTTTTTTTTTCTTTCACTTCTTGATTTTTTTTTTTTTAATTTTAAAATTTTAAATTTTTTTTAGCATCTGATTCCAAGAGAGAGAAGAAGGCTGGAATGGGAATTGGACACATCATCCTCATAGCCCTTGCTGTGTTTGGTTTTGTGCTGGGAGTTGTGACCCTTCTCATTTTCCAGTACCAGCGAAAGACAGGAAGATACAACCTCAGGATCAAATCTGACAACTTCAGCTACCAAGTGTTCTATGATTAGTGACTCACAGGTTGCCACATGTAAGTACTCAGTTATGATCAGCTGCATTTTTTAGCTGTTTATCTCTTCCTGAAAGGGTGAAATACTTGTATATGACCATCTTTTGTATGAGGATATTTGAACCTGCTGTCCTTTTTGCTGTGGCTAAAGGCCATACAAGTAAGAAAGAAATTTCTGCTGTTCTTCCCTGTTTTCAAGGGATGCAAACTACAAGAGGAGGAAGACAGCATTTTGTCCTTCATCTTCCTTCATAGCTTTGATCTCAGTCAGAGTAAATGACACATCACCTTAGAAAACACCAATAAGCATTTCCACAAAAAAAACCATGTAATTTTTGGGTTTAAATCAGGAACTAGTATCATAAAGGAGAGAAACTTTACCACTCGTTTATAAATTTTCCTCAGCAGTTACCTCTTTCTGCAAAAGCTTGGGTTTAATTATTATTTTCTTGAGATTTTTTTTTAGAAAGTAGCAGGATGTTAAACTTAAAGAGCTTGAAATATCGAGATGCATAAGCAGTGCTTGCATGTGCCTGCAGAGAGTCTGAAAACACAGCTCTGAGTAGACTTAACCAGTGCCACGTGGTCTTGGGGAATTTAACACTTTTTCAGGATACCACAGGATTCAGCACTTTTTCTGTAACATCAGTCTGTTCTAGCAGCTCAGCATCATTTGCATTCTTGTCTCTTTAAGGGGAGGAGAGAGAAGTGAGAAAGCTGGCAGGCTGAGGAACAGCCCCTAACAGCACTTCACAGCTCAAGGATGTTTGCTGTGCATGGAATTCTGATCCTGGAGACAGGTTTATTTGCCATGATTGCCAGAGTTAGTCAGTGACCCTTCCCTGGCGCAGGCCTCCCACAGGACAATGCCATTATAGAAACAGGACAACCCCCACGGCAGGAAGGAATGATGAGGAGGACTCCACTGATACCAGAAGGCTAATTAAATACTTTAATATACTGTATTATTCTATATTACACTATATTACATTACATCTAAACTGAATCTGCCAAGCGCTCCACTGCACTCCACTGCCCAGAATCTTGTGGCTGTCACCCGACAGTCCCCACACACACACTTGGCCCTGACAGGCCAAGGAAACAAAACACCATCACTCTGGGTGAACAATCTCCAGATTGCATTCTGCTTGGGCACAAACACAGGCGCAGCAAATGAGATAAGAATTGTTTTTCCTTTCTCTGAGGCTCAGAGAATGTGAAACCCAGAAATATTCTTGGGAAGAATTGTGCCTTGCTTTTCTCTGTGAAGAGAAACGTGGCTGCGTGCCATGGCCTCAGTAAATGCACTGGACACATCCCCGTGGCATTTGCAGATAATTCATTTCAATTCACTGAGCACAGCAGTGGTTAATATACACCCCAGGAAAAGGGCAGGGGACACTATCCCAGCTTCCTGCTTGTAGGTCACATTTTGCTGTATTTCCTTTCATGCCAAGGCCACCCTCTTACCCATCTCTGGGCAGCTCCTGGGAGATGGCTGCAGGTGAGGGTGATGCTCTGGTGGCTTCCCAAGTGCCAGAATCCCCAAGGGAAGGTACCTGGGACTCCTTGGTACAACTCCAGCAGCTGTAGTTCCATCATGAATCCCACCACCATGGAGCCATAACCCAGCAAAAAGGGTATATTGAGGTCCATTGAATTAAAACCTACGCATGAAATCCCTGAGCCTCTCCACAGAGCAAGAATGGCTTCTCTTGCATTCATCACTCTGCTCTCCTGAGTAAATACCTCATAGTAATGGGAATTCTGGAGTTGTGCAAAGAGGTTGTAGCATAAAGGATATTGTCAGGCTCAAAACACTTCTACATCATGATGGAGCCTCAGTTGATGGCTCCATTTTGGAGCTGGCACTACTCAGCTCCTCTGTCCTATGTATTTACTGTCTTTGGAAGGGCGTTGATTACCTGTCTCAATCCTGATTAATTTGGTTCATATTTCTTTTTCCTAGTGGGATCATATGTCATCACATGGACAGCTGAAGTTTGTCTTCACTCAGCATTTGGCTTTCCTTGCTCTACACATCACTGACTCTTTCAAATTAATGTCATATATAAAAAGCTTCTGTAGCCCCTTTCTCCCCTCCACCTCTTTTTTTCTTAGCAATCTGGTTCTTCCCTAGTACCCTAAGAACTCTTTGTGACAACAGCTCCAGGTTGAAGTGAATTTTGGCAGTTTTTGCACTCATAAAATAGAAGGGAAGGAAACAAACACATCTGGCTGTCTCTTTGAGTTTCAAGATCTGGTTTTCTCACTGTGACATATCACTGTGTGCTCATCTTAGCATCACTTGTGCCATTAATATTGACAAGCTGCATGTTTCCATTAATATTCAAGGAAGTAAATCAGCAAACCCTCAGCGACATCTCTTTTTCAGTTCGTAATTTGCTGTTTACTCAGGGTGAGGTTGAAACTTTGAGCAGCAACAGCATTGAAGAGCTAATTGTGCAACGCCTTAAGTATACAGAAGCTGGGGAACCAGCATTGGACTTGCCACCAAGTGAGGAAAAGCCACTTTGGATCTGGGGTTTAACCTACTCAGGGTGTTCGTCAGCATGAGTTTTTGAATTTGATTCATTCTGTAATTGACAAGGTTTCAGTGGAAAAGATAGAGAGAAAAAAAAAAAAAGAAACTATTTTTGCTGCTGGCAGCCCATGTTTTTCCAGATAAATCAATTGGTCCCTGTGTATTCAGCTCAATTAGACCCTAACGATTGTGCAGTCAAGCCACACAGGGCTGCCCACCTCAGAGAGAGCTCTCCAATTGCAAATGAAGAGTTCTAAATTTGACCTGAATTTTGCCTGGCTGCACGACCACCGGTGCAGCAGCGCAGGCTCACCCAGTCCATTGGGTACAACAACAGTCTGGTCAGCTGGATAAACTGGAGCAAAAATCTCTTGATGCAGTCAGCATCCCCTGCAGGGCTCTTTCCTGGGCTGCTCTTCTCTGCTGCCCCAAATCTCCTCCTCAGTGAGTGTGTTGGAAGATGGGAGGTGAAGAGGTGTCAATAACTTGTCCCACCAGCCCTTGGTTCTGTTTGCTGCAGTCACTCCTCCTACACGGTGATAATCTGCTGTGCCTGGGTCACAGCTAACTTCGTAACTTATAAATAAATCCCTCCTTAAGCTCAGTGGACACCATTATAAACAACTCTTAGTGGAAAATGGTCCTTAGCTTGAAGTCATGAATGTTTCTAGTGGTCATAGCACTGAGGTGCTGATTTTTGGGGGCAGAATGGCATAGGAAAGTGGCTTTTCTATCCCTGTCCAATATCCATTAAGTAGTAAGATTACTGGGTAAAATACTTCCACCTCTTGCAAAAGGTTGTACTGATTGATTTTCGAGCTTTTATACACGCCTTTTAAACATATCAAGGAATTTCAGAGTGATCATTTGCATTCTGCTTTAGATTCAAGTGACTCTATGAGGAGTAAGACACTTTGACTTGTCTTTTCCTTATGGAAATAAGAGTTACCAGATCCTGATCTAAAAAAAAAAAATCCATTTAGTTTTAAGTGGTGAAACTATAAATTATCTTTGCTGTCTTAGTCTGATGAACATGGTTTGGGTTGGAAGGGACCTTAAAGACCATCCAGCTCCAAGTCCCTGCAGGGACATGGGCAGGGACACCTTCCACTATCCCAGGCTGCTCAGCCTGGCCTTGGACACTTCCAGGGATGGGGAGTCCACAATTTATTTGGACAACAACATAACCATTAGTTCTTGTTATGTAGGAGTCTCTTAACTTTTGCTCAATTTGCTGTCAAATGTGAAATGTGTTTGCCTTCTGCACTCAGTGACAGGCTCAGCTATTTTACTATAAATATTTTTCTAGTTTTTAGTACTTACAATCCTGAGCTTCTTGGAGGTGACAGGATTAGAGATCTGCCTGTTGAATTTGGTGGAGCAATGCCATTTTCAAAAGCTGAGCACTACTCCTCAGGATGAAATGTGAACAAGGATCTTGTATTTGATACCTTGCATGCTCAGCAGAAACTGTTATTTGTGACTGAGTCTGTTTATAGGAATTTTGGTATCTTAATAAAAGCAGCCTTGTAACTTATTGCTGACTTCTGTACTGTTATGTTTTCCTGTGTGATTTAGTCACAGGTATTAAAGATGTGCACTTGGTGGATGTGGCAGCTTCTGAACTGTTCCAGTATCAGTAAAATGTTCAGAAATCACTGAAAACATGACACAGGACCTTATCCAAAACCCAGTGGACTGCAGTTTCCACTTACTGCAAGAGAAAAGAACTCCTGAGGGTCTCTTTCTTCATCTTTACAAAGGGTAAACACACTTTAGTTTCATCCTTTCCAGCAAAGACAACCAAAAGAGCATTCAACATTCCCAGTCCAATTTATTGCAGCAATGTGGGGATTCAGTCTGAAACTACTGTCACACCAGCCTCCCCGGGTATTTAATTTGCACAGTTCTGAACAGCTGCTCCAAAAGAAGAATCAAGAGCTCTTTGCTTGAATAAATAGGTTCTTAAAGAGTGGCCAGCTCTGCACAGCTCCTTTATCCCTGAAGGAAGCTGTCCAGGGGGTTGTATCCACTGATTCCTTGAACAACTGAAAGTCTGGTCTTCTAAAATCCAGTGTTGTGGCTCTTTGCCTGGCCTATATACCTCAGGCTTGTGAAAACCACCAGGGCATGATCACTGCAGCCCAGGCTGCTGCCAATGTTGACATCTCTACCATTTAAAAACATAAAAGTAAACAAACAAACATATAAATAAATAAAACAAAGCGCCCAACATTCACTTTATCTGTGCTGGTAAGCAACAGGTGTAGTAATGCTTCCTGTCTTTTTTGCACTATCACTTGGATTAAGAAATGAACCTCCTCATGCCCCAGAGCCTCCCTGATTGCTCTCAAATCCCTGAGCTGCTTTTCCCCTTTCCAATTTGGCATTGCCCCTATTTCGTTCTTTCAACTAAACACTGGCTCTAAATAATTATTTGCAACCATGGATGGAAAATATGGAGAAACGAAGATTTAGTTTTGGCTTCTCACACTGTTTCCTAAGAACTTTAGGCCAGTGGTGTGCGTGCCTAATGTCCCCATCGTTCAGCACAGCACTGCTGACACCTGATGCAAAACACTCACCACTGTTCCTTTCCCCCATATTATAATGCTGCCAAATTCTGGTCCCAGTGGGGTTGGGGAAAAAGCTGAGATATTGAAAAAATTTCCTCATCCATTGAAATATAAACAAGACAGGTTTTTAATGCCTGCTTGGAAAGCTTTCTTGCAGGCTGCGGAAGGAAACAAAGGAACTGGAAAAGTTTGGCTGCAGTTGATCTAAAACCATGATGTTGAGTGTGATTTAGTCAAAACCTAGAGCAGAGAGCCTCCTAATGGCTTCCCTGATCACAGGCAGCAAATTCCCTTCCCTGCCTCTCCTGCCCTCCTTTTCCCAGTGATTTTTCCTCTGAAATCCACAGAAGGAAGAGTTTCAGAGACCTAACACAAATATTTACACACTAAAAACAACCATAGTGCAAGTGTGAAAGAAGAATTGAGAACAGGCCAGAATATTTGGAGATGGCAAGGGAAAGATCAGAGCAATGAAGCTGAAATTCTGTATGGAAGTTTCACAAATAAAACACTGGTGTAGTGCTTGCAATGGATCTCAAAACATCCACTCACAATTCTCTTTAAATCAGCTGGTGTTCAGTCCTCCCTGTGATGAAGGCTAAAACAATTAGGATGGATGGGGTAAATGAGTGTTTCTGCTTAGAAACTGGATTTGGTGAAATAATAACTGTAAGGAATGAAAAAATATTCGTTTTATCCAACTATCTTTTTGTTTGTTTAGGTGTGTTTAAGGGAAAGTTAAGCCTATTTAGGAATGATGCAATTTTACAGCGCAAAGAGATCAATTTGAGCTCATCTTTTCCCCTTTCTCCTCCCCCTTGTCCTTACAGAGGAAATACTATAAAAGTGCTTTTTCCTAGGTAATTTTCTCACATATCAAAATATATATAAAATATTTTATCAATATCTATTAAATATATAAAAATATTTAATACCTTCTCGAAAATTACAAGTATTTGTAGGAACAGGTGAAGTAATAAACCCTTATTTAAACAGTGATTTTTTTTCTCCTTTTCCTGCTTTACTACAGAACTAATAAATTTCAAAAGAAAAGTGTCATTTCTCTTCCACAATATTTCTGTTCTAGCCCATAAAGAACACAATCATTCGGCAGCTGCTTTTCTTTGAGTTATTGGATGTCTGCTTTTGCTACAGGTAACTCTGAGGAGGATCAGAACCTAAAGAAAACGAGAAGAGAAAATAAGCTTTGGATACTTTATTACTGATACAGTGAATATTTGGCAAATTGCTGCGTAGGACTTTAACTCTTTCTTCATCTGGATCAAGCCTTTGGGAAAATCCAAGGAAAAAAAAATTGATACAAGCATTGAGAAGTGCTGTATGGTGGCATTATGGAGTTGTTTTCACTGGTATTTGGAGGCAGATCAGGCATGGTTCAGTAGGATGTGAGGAGCTGCATTCTCAGCAGGCTGACACCAATCCATCCCAAAAAACCCTGCTCCCTCCAGGACTGTGGAGGTGACTCTGAATTCCAAGAAGAGGCTGCCTTCCTGACAGAGACATTTGGGTAGAATTTTCATTCAGGTGTAATTATTCCAGCAAACAATATCACTGCATCCTTGGGAATGTGCTGGCAGCTAATAACACTACTGACAGTGTGGATTCTTCATGGCTTATGCTTAGTGATACTGAAACTCTGCAAATCCACTCAGGAAATGTCCGGCTTTGCCTCTCAGAGTGTCTGGAGCTTTGAGATGGAATGTTGGCCACAAACAGTGCTCTCATTCACTAGCTGCCTTTGGCACCTGGCAATTTGAAAAGATGAAGGAGGGGATTCACAGCAATATTTTGAACAAATGCAGCTGTTATTGGTGCATGGAGACAGAAGGGTGGTGTGTTTGTTCTCCTGCCAGCCTTGAGAGGCTAATTACTGAGTGTTGCATATCAATAGTGTTCTCAGGATTATTCCAGCACATTTAATTGTGCTCTGTACCATACCTGCCCAGTGAGCAAAGTTGTCCACTGGTTACTCAGCCAAAAAAGTGAAAATATGGAGGAACTGAAATTCAGAATGCCATGTTTTACTGAATCCAACTTTAATTTTTACAGAGCAGCTCTGGGGCCCCACCTTTGTGTGCGTCTGTAAGGAATACATCAGGAGTTACAGCTGAACAAGATGCTCTTTGCTTCTGGGCATGTTTTTATTGTCCCAGAAAGATTTTCAGCTGATAAGCTGTTTGAGACTGCATTTTGTAGCCCATATAAAAATCAGCTGGCTTAGTCACAGGAGATGGTAGACACTGCTGCAAATTTCCTGAGTTTCTTGGCATTTATCTGACTACCTGTTCTCCTCCTTTTCACTTGACTGGCTGCAGCTGTGACATCAAATTCGTGAAGAGGAGAAAGGCACCTCTGTTTTCTGAAAGGTCTGTGAGAAGCATGACCTTGTGAAGTTTAGTCTCTTCCCTGAAAGGCCATCTAACTCTCACCTGAGTTCTCAGAAAGCCAAATTCAGTGTGCCAGGATGTCCTCGCTGTGTCTTTGTCCTGTATCTTGGATGTCCTGTATCCTGCACTTGTGACACAGCACTCCCGAAGATAACACAATTCTTACCTTCTTCTGTACCTGTTCTGGTACTCTCTGTAAAGACTGGAGGCCGTGTGGCCTCCCTCAGAAAATGCATGTTTGGCATCTTCCAGGTTGTCATTTCTAGCACTTCCCCTGTGGGAACCCAGAACATCCCTCTGGGTGCCCTGGATGGCCCGAGCTGCTGGCAGGGGGCTCTGAGACCCTGGCAGCAGCCAAAGACACACGTGGGGTTTTGATCTTAGCCCGTGGAGCAAATTACCAACTCTGTATGAAGAATTACAAGCCACACACACAAGTTTAGGTGTTGTAGTAGAAGCAGTCAGGAAGTGAAAGGAAGGATTTTTGAGTGCTGTACAGGGGGGTTTTAAGCCTTGTACGCAGGGGTCCAAGTTTTGTCCATGGGGGTCAGGGGTTCTAAGATGGAGGGATTTGGGTGTGCCCTGTCCTCCTTCTTTCTCCTTCCCAGCCTCCATGTCTTTGGTGATGTTGGCACTCACAGATTGGTTTAGAGTAGAAAGTCACCATTCAATATAGATAGTAGGTACTGGGGAAAAAGCATAAACATGTAACTCTTAATATCTGATATAAAAGATGGCAGCAGCCCCTGGGAGGGCAGTGTGCCTTTGTCTGACCTGCTGAACGGGCCACAGCAGCTCAGGAGAAGAATCTTTTAGATAACCAACAATAAACGACCTTGAGACCGGACAACAGAGGACTGCTGAGTCTTTCTTTGAAGGCACGGGTTGGAGGAGAGACTTTTCCATCTTTCGGGGTCACCCCGATCCGGGGTTGAAACCTGACATTCCCCCAAAACTGAATTTTTTAAACTGGGATTTTCGTGGGATAAAGGCACACACACCAGAGAAAGGAGCCCCTGGGGTGGCCTCTGCTATTGACTCACTGCCTTCCTCTGCTGTAACCACAGATGGAAATGTCTTCCCATCCATATGAGCAACTGATATTTGTGCCATGTCTTGGTGTGCTGCACCTTTCCTCCTCCTCCTTTGAATTTCCCAGTGCCACTCAAATCCACTCAGCTGCTGTGGCTGCCCCTGGCACTTGTCACTGAGAGCAAGATGTGACACACATTTGCCTCCCGGCAGCCTTCATTCAGGCCTGTGCAGGCATCTGCTCAACTTTTTTAAGGAAATTCAAAACTGAGAGTAAGGGATGCAGTTTGAAGCTAACGTGATGGGTTTAATGTAATGGGTTTTAAGTTAATGCCTGGGTTTTTTGAAAGTGGGGTGCTGACTGAAAATACAACCTCCCTTTGTGCAAGTTGCTGATATTTGAGGTAAGTCTTCATGG
The DNA here is from genome assembly GCF_015832195.1 of Motacilla alba alba. Classification (NCBI taxonomy): domain Eukaryota; kingdom Metazoa; phylum Chordata; class Aves; order Passeriformes; family Motacillidae; genus Motacilla; species Motacilla alba. Next base: position 1,884,177 of record NC_052016.1, on the reverse strand, counting down.
CAGCCTCTTGCTGGAATTCCTGCTGCATTTGGCAGATGATGGATGAAGCAGGAGATAGAATAAAGGATGAAACAAAGCCTTAAATTGTTTCTGTGATTGTACAGCTTTTGTGTGTTTAGGCACAGGTATTAGTGACTGAACAAACTGTATCTGTGCTCTAAAAGTCACCTGCTTGGAGTTTGTTTTCTTTCCCAGTCTCCATAAAGATGCAAACAGATCTGTCTCTATTTTAGCACTTCCTTGGGGAGTCAGATTGACCCTGCTGACCTACAGAGTCCCTTCACCTTGCTCTGCATTTACTGACACAGGTTCACCCAGGTTTTCTGTCTAGTTACACACAAAATCTGCAATTACAACTGCAGGACTCAATAAGTTCTTCATGGTGCCCTTGCAAACCAACCTTACATTATTAACATGCCCAAATCAAATCTCATGGAAAGTTTCACTGTGTTTTTACTGCTGCCAATGCAGCCTTGACTAACTCGCTCAGCACAGGCAGGTGAGTGAATGTTCTCTACCTGTTTCCCAGTTTTCTGAGTTCTCTGCTGGGAGCTCACAGTGGTGCCTTTGGCCTCTGCTTTGCTGGGAGAGGATCTGCAGCCCCCAGCAGCAGCCCCTCTCCCTGTCCAGCTGTGAGCAGCTGCTTTCAAGAGATACACAGAGGGATTTGAGCTGGCAGAGACCAGGAATCTGGCTGGTAAAACACCATCCTCTGAGGTCACAGCTGACCACACACACCTTCCTCCTGGAGATGCCCTGGTTGAGGACCAGCCACCCAGTCCCTGGGCTGGCAGCAGGGGCTCCTCCTGCTGAAGGGAGAGGGCAACCCTTCCTCTGCCTTTCACAGAGAGACTGTTTTCCCTCCTGCCGACAGGGCTGGGGTTTTATTTTTCTGCTCATGCTGCCATTGCTTGGCCACGTGCTGGTGCCAGTGGCAGGGAGGTACCCAGGGCAGGCAGAGGACACTGTCAGGGTGGGGAAGCCTGGCACAGGGCGCCCAGAGAAGCTGTGAATTCCCCAATCCTGCAAGTGTCCAAGGCCAGGTGGAAGGGGGCTCTCAGAAATCACTTCTAGTGGAAGATGTCCCTGCTCAAGACAGAGGGTTGGAAATAGATGATCTTTAAATTCCCTTCCAACCCAAACCATTGAATGAATCTACGATTCTAAGTCTTAAAACTATGTTTAATTTTTACCTTTAAAAAATATTTATATAATATAAATTATATTAAAAATTAATTTAATTACACTGTTGTGTAACACTGTGAAGTCAATTTCCTTCTTTTCTTTCACAGATTTCATAATCCCAAAACCAGGGGGAGGCAGCTGTACTGCACATGCCAAGGTGAGCCAGCACGGAGTAACATGAGGACAAAGTGTTTTTGTCACATCACTTCCTTGTCACATGATTTGGCACTGGCGGATTTTTCCTTCCCAGCAGAAGGTGGAAGCTGTGCAGCATCTGAAACGAAAGTGTTGTTTTGTTCTCAGCAGTGATTCATTCTGCACTGAGGACTCCTCAGCAATCTGGCAAATTTTTCTGTTTATCTACCAAGCAGAAGATGACACAGAAATAACTGTTCAAAGTACTTTGAAACCACGTCCCAGTAATAGCACAGGTTCTCCCATTTTTTCACAACGAACAATAAATGCTTTTGGCCTTTGGTAGGATTTTTTTTTCCTGTTGTGACTATACTTATATGTCCAGTTCAAACTTGTTAAAGTGTTTTATAATTTCTACCATGTTTTAAAGCTGAATGACTTGCCATGTCTTGGCAGGGTACATTTATTGCTGCACACTATTTATCATATTCTTTTGTACCACAGATATATGTAAATTAGTTTATGTAAATTATGTATATTAGTATATGTATATTAGATCTATGTAAAAAAGTGTGTGCTTTTAGCCGACAAAGGGATTTGCAGAGCCACGCAGGAGAAATCCATGTGTGATAAAGAGATCACACAAAGCATATCAAGAACGTTTTTCCCTAGATGCCTGACCTGAAACTGCCTCTTAACTCTGTGCAGGTGGTTCTGACCACAGGACAGAAATTTTTTCCTCATTTCTCCACACCTTTCTCAAGCTCTCCATTTAAAACAGCCACAGATACAATAATTCAGCTGTTCACAGTTTGTTGCCACTCGCTGTGTACTTTTATCGTTGCCCGTGGATTTCTCTTTTCTTTGCCCTGTGGCAAATAACACATTCCCATAGAAATCAAAGGACACATCACTTTCTTTACAAAACTGGAAACTCAGTGATTTCTACGCTTCTTCGAGTGGAAATGGCTTCTGTAAGACAGATCCTGTTCTGTGGCTTGAATCACTCAACAGAATAACAAACTTTATACAAGAGCATGCAGTGATAGGACAAGGGGGAATGGGAATCTAAACCTACTGTCCTTCAAAGATGGGATATCAGAAAGAAATTCTTCCCTGTGAGGGTGCTGAGGCACTGGAACAGGTTGCCCAGAAAAGCTGTGGGTGCCCCTGGATCCCTGGCAGTGCTCAAGATGAGGCTGGAGGGGTCTCTGAGCAAGCTGGGATTGTGGAAGATGTCCCTGCCCATGGCAGGGTTTTGGAACTTTAAGGCCCCTTCCAACCCAAGCCATTCTATGATTCTATGAAATAACTCATCTCTCACTGCAGCCAGGGGCACAATTTAAAAGTTTGTGGTCAGATGGGTTGAACTGAAAGAGGAAAGGCAGCCCTCTGCAGCTCAGAGGACGACCTCTGGTAGAAGTGAAGGTGCAAAGATGGGAGAGGAGGGCAGTGCAAGTCTTCCTTCATGCAGCTTTTCCTCTGCTGTGCACTTGAATCTACTGTCAGGAATATTCCTGGAAACACTCCCAGGAGATGTTCCAGCCCATCTGTCCATGATGGGCTCTCTGGAAGGCATCCCATGGCCTAAAGAGGATCGGAGGCCTGACACATGTGGGCAATATTTTAACTCCTCTAACTGCTGCATTCACAGAGCTGGATGAGCTCACATTTTGTACACTCCCATATTTATATGCAGCGACAAATTTATTTACCGTTGATCCTTAGAGATGACGTAATTACTCTTTTTATAGTCCCAGTGTCTGTTGATAAGCATCAGGTGAAGCTGTTTAATCTCTGCTCACATCGCTGCAGGGAATTTCCCCAGGCTAGGGGAACGAGCCAAGGGCAGCCACAAGTGAGGTGTGTCATTATTTCTGTCCTTCCTCCTCCTCATTTTTTCCCCAGTTTTGACCAGCTAAAAGGTGAACAGAAACTTTCTTCACTAAAAGTGCACTTTAGGGGTGCCTTTTTGAGGCATCTTGCTGTGCGACTGCATCACTACTGAAAACTGCTTTTTCATTTCTGCCCCTTCAAAACTCCTCTGTCCTCTTTCCCCCTTTCACCTGGGGCAGACAGACTCCTCTCCCTCTTCAGCCAACAATAGTTTGGCTGAAAATGCTTTGAAAAACTCTAAAACTGAATTCTTGCAAGGCTGGAGTGTATCTGGTAAATTCACTGCACCAGCAAGGTTAACCTGCTCATGGTGTCAAGAAACCAGAGTTTGGGTGGCAAATCTCCACAAAACCTGAACCCTCCTTGGTTTTATTCTTTTAAACACAGAAGAGCAAAGATATTGTTCACTTGGAGAAAGGAGGGAAAGCTTTGGGGTATTAAGGGAGTTTGGAGAGCCAACCACAATGAGCCAAATCTCAGGCTTCGTGGGATAAGAGTGGATCCTTTCTGGAATCCTGCAAGAATATCTTTGGATGAATCACTTAGTGGAGAGGAGACCAACCTAGGAGAGAAAATATGTTTTCCCAGTCAGATAATGAACCTCTCAGTGCTCCTCCCTCCACCCCCTCTGTTTCTGTACTGGTAGCAATAACAATAATTTCAAGTGGCATGAGTTTGGGAAAGTGTTGCTTTCCAGTGCAATAATGCAGGAAATAAGCAAAACCACAAAGCTGCCTATGATACAGACAGCTAATGAGACTCTTTTCTGAGCCCGTGGAGACCTGCTGTGCTGGGCACTTGAGCCTGGAGATCGTTTTGTCCTGCTTACCAAAGGATCTGCCACTCCCGGGAGCTGCTCTGGCTCCCTGTCCCCAGGTGACCCCAAGCTGCACAGTGAGGGCAGGGGTTTTACAAAGCCACGTTTGGGACAGGGGAAGGATGCTTTGAAGTGTCTGCACATCACAGCACAAAGCAAAGTGTTTATAACGTGACTTGGAGCCAAGACAGATTTTAGCACATCGCCTGAGCACACCAGTGGATGTGTTTTGTTTCTAGTTGGGCTCCAGCTTTTTGTGTTTGGAGGAGCTGGGCTGTGGCCAAGCCATGGTTTTTTTCCCAAACCTCCTCTCAGGTGGTGCAGTGCTGGTCCCTCCTTCATCCCTCACTTTTACCTTACCCCAGTGCAGTCAGCCACATCGTGATGGACAATGGGAAAAGCCCTCAGCAATCCTGCTCTCGGGCTGGGCCATGAGGCACTCAGAGCCAGGAGCAAGGAGAAAAGAATGTGCTGAAGCAAAAGCAAACACAGATCTGCAGTGATAAGATCAGAAATGGCAACGGGGGTTTTTTGTTCTCCTCAACCGAACGCAGGTTCTGATTTTTGCGGGTTAATTTTAGAGACTTGGCTTCAGCTTTCAGGTAGTGTTGCTTGTTTGGACAGCACCTGCAGTGTAAATTGGAGTCAGATTGATGAAATTACTTTCACTCAGCCAATAAATCTCACAGTTAAATAAGAAACCTATAGGGAAATATACTTCAAGAGTACTTGAATTGCTGCTTTTCTTTAAATATCCGGGGTGTGCACTTTTCTTTTACATTTGCACATGAATCTTTCCCTATAAATTTTATCCGCCTGCTGTTTGAGTAACTCAGGTTAGAAGGCAGTTTGCACCTGACTGTTAACATTGCTAAGTGATGTGTGGATTCAGGATTGCTCAATAAAGGAGGGGCTCCTTCCTTGGCTTGTTTCCCCCTTCCCTTTCATCTCATCCCTGTGTAATTTCCCCTTCCCTGTTACGTAGCAGAGCTGAACAGAAAGTGGTCACAGAATCAGAGAATCGCTGGATGGTTTGAGTTGGAAGGGACCTTAAAAATCACCCAGTTCCAACCCCTGTCATGGGCAGGGAACCTTCCACTAACCCAGGTGGCTCTCAGAGCCTCATCCTACCTGGTCTTGGACACTTCCAGGGATGGAGCAGCCCCAGCTTCTCTGGGTACCCTGTGCCAGGGCCCAACCACCCTCAAAATAAAGAATTTCTTTTAAATATCTAATCTAAACCTACGCTCTTCCAGTTTGAAGCCATTCCCCCTTGCCCTGCCACCACCTTCCCTCATAAATAGTCTCTCTCCACCTTTCTTGTAAGATGAATTTTCAGCTTAGTCTTACAAGGCTAATTCAGAATTTGCAGCCCGTTTTCACTTCTGGAGACTGAGTTCCCAGCTCCTTTTGTGCCTTCAGCAGTAACTGGAAGACAAAGGCAGTAGAAATGCCTTTGTGGAAAGCAAGAGGGTTTAATAATTCGTGTCCCAGTAGAGCAGGGGGGCAGATTGGCAGTGGAGCCACTGTGCTGACATGACTGTCCCTTTCCCAAGGAGATCACAGTGCAGGAAGTGACAGTGGAAGAAATAAGCTGTATGCAAAATACCCAATAAGAAAGAAATATTAAGAAATTTTTATGGTTTTGGGGTTTTGTTGTTTGTTTTTTTTTTTATGCCATGCAGTAACTCATCTCCCGTGCAGTAATATATGCCACATCACAGAAAAGGAGATTACTTACCACCAGCCTGTGTGATTTATATTTCACACGTGCATATATTTATATATTTTCTCTATCTACAAGGACACATATGTCATGAGGAACTCAGCACTGAGGCTTTTTTCCTTTCAGTGACTTCTGCACCCACCTCCCCTGATGTTCCCCACAAAGGGGCACTTGCCACCCTCCACACCCATTCTGTTTTGCACACTGGTGTCCCTTCACCCTCAGAAACCTGTGCATCAGAGGGACACGTGGTGGACAATGAGCAAGAAATGTGCACGTGGGCAGTGTGTCTCAAAGTACTCCAGTTAGCAGCAGGTAACCATGTCTTCCTTTCTTGGGGAAATACATTTACAGTCCTAAAGTTTCTCTGTTTCTTCATCTCTCCACAACTTACACTGCTTTCATAAAAATAAATAAATAAAATACACATCCTCATGTTGTTCAATCACTTGCATTTATTTGGGTTTTAAGCTTTCTTCAGGGAAACAGAAATTTTTCCAAGTGCTTGAGGTTTCCACACACCAGTTCTTCACCTCTTGTGGTACCAGTTGATCTGCTGCACTGATTCATCTGAAAGCTTTCCATGCCACATCTGGGCAGATTTTCAGTCTTTAAGGAGTGGTATCCGTATTCTTCAGTGGAAGTACTGAAGAATTCCAATTTTTGTGGAAGTACTTCAGCCAGATATCTAACCACTGAATTTCTCTGTGAATAAAACAAGGGAGATCCATCTCAGCGAAAGCCTTGGAGCAGATGAACTGTGAAAAGTGGCCAAATTGTGCTTCCAGAATGTTCTGAAAATCTCAGATGGCAGCTGCTGTAGAGATACAAACCTTTAAGGTTGTTTCATAATCCTTGGGCACTGGAATCAAATGACTGCCAATGTCAACACAATCTTAGAGGACTTGAATGGATATTTTAAATTATTTTTAAATATTATTTTATTTCCTAGTGATCATAGATCCTCTTGTCATCCTATGCGCTCTACACTTGAAATACAGAATCACAGAATATCCTGATTTGAAAGGGACCCACAAGGATCAGAGTCCAACCCCTGGTGACACAGATACCCCAACAATCTCACCCCGTGCCTGAGAATGTTGTCCAAACTCCTGGAGCTCTGGCAGCCTTGGGGCTGTGCCCATTCCCTGGGCAGCCTGTTCAGCACCCAACCACCCTCTGGCGGAAGAATCTTTTCCTAAAATCAAACCTAAACCTCTCCTTCGTGCCATTCCCTCAAGCCCTGGCACCGTTTACAGGGAGCAGAGATTGGTGCTGCCCCTGTTCTCACCTTCTCACACACACTTCTTTTGCAAAGCTCCCACAGGAATTTGAAGGATTGTTCTGTGGTGATTTATTTAAAGAACTGGTGCTTTAGAGAAGGATTGTTAGCTTAATTTTTTTTGCCATAAGATCCCTTTGTTTCTGGGTGTATTCTGAGATAAGTGTGCCAGCTTCTCATATGTTTTGAAAGCAGGGACAGATCAGGCTGGTGGAGGAGAAAAGTCTCCAATGCCACAGTCTAGCCTAGAAAATTATTGAATTAATACCCCTCAGGAGAGCAAACCAGACCAGATTAAAGTGAGGAAAGAAAAGAGCATTCTAAGGAACTGAGACAAAGAAATAACAGCGGAGGACAAGTCTTAGTCGTTGATCTCCTGCAGGAGCCCTCAAAGGAAGACAGGGAAACAGAGCCTTCCATTATATTTAGTCCTGAAAAGAAACAAAACAAGATTATGGGTCCCATCCTCCTCCCATTAATGCTGGCAGGCCCCAGAAGAATAATTTGCATTCCAGCTGAGCCCTTGTTGTTTTCCTACCTGACTTGCAAAAATGGTTTCTCAGGACTCAGCTGGAACAGGCACGGGGAGCTGAGCCCCCCTGGCAGCTGGATTCACCTAGAGAGGAGCTTGGTGTCTTTGAGCTGCCCCAGAGCATCGTCACAGGAAAATTCAAAACCATCTTAGGCTGAAACTTCTTTCACAAGCTTATGGGGTGGTTGCAAACAAGGCTGTTTAAACTCCCTGTGCCCCGTTCACAAATGTCACCGAATTCTTGTTCCCACACCTGTGCTGCGTGGGGACATTTTTTGTGAGGCTTTTGAACAAAAAAAGGGATTGTGATGCCATGCCTGGTATACTGAGCACTCATTACAGGTAACTAACTCTTTTTTTTTTCAAACTGCACAAAGGTTGAAGCTGTTTTTCATTGTGAGGGAAAAAAAAAAACAACAACAACAAAACCAGCTAGAAGCATTCAATAACCCACATACTCATGGAATTAACTTTGTCACTAATTGGAATAATTGGCGCTGACATTCTGTTGTGGTGCTGAGGATAGGCAGAGAGTGGGAGAGTCAGGCTGGGTATTTTTAGGGATGGAAGTTTCTGTAACTCTATATCCAGGCTCTGGATGGGGCTCTGAGCAACCTTGTACTGGGGAGGGGGTCCCTGCCCATGGCAGGGGGTTGGAAGGAGATGACCTTGAAGGTCCCTCCCAAAAACAAATCACCCCATGACTCTGTGTTGCGCACACCTTCAGGGTAATGTGTGTACAATGGATACAATATTTACATTTGTATAATTACATGAGTCACCTATTATCTCATTTTCACTGCTTTGAAGGTGTTCATGACATTGTCATTTGCCTGATTCATACCTTCATTATTCAACTGTTTCTAGTGATAAATAGCAGTGCTTAAGGCCATTTCAGTGTTTAAGGATAAATCCCAGATTTTTGCTGGGATGATTCCACAGGAGGCATGCCTGACTAGAAAAAATAGGTTGTAACTGCCTTGCTGCTAGTGATCAAAATCGAAATTATTTGTGTAAGAAAAACTGAACTGGTGGAAGAAAATGTGCACTAACTGCCTTGTGTGTTCCTCTGCAGGCTGAGCTAGTCAGAATTCCAGGGTCAGCCCCTCTGCCTGGACGTTTAGCAGGGAGCAGCTCCATTGCTCTTGAGCTATTTGTGCAGAGGGATCCAACCCAGCCTGGATTCCAAGGCTGCTCAAGCACGGAATGTTTGGCTGCTGCACACAGTTGGTTAACTCAAACGTACAGAGTGAATTCTTGGAAGGAAATCACTTCTTTAGCACAGCAACCAATAAATGATCAACATTCAGTCCTCAGCCAAAAGAGATCCCCACCGTACCCTCAGCGCATTTTCTTCATGAGGGTCTCATCCTCTAATTCTGGTCCTGAATCTTTTAGATCTTGCACCTGTCATTGAGACATTGAGACAATGAAAAATGTATGGTTGGAGCCTTTCCTTGAAAAAAAAAACAACTCAAAAACAAACAAACAAACAAAAAAAAAAACCAACAAAAAAAACCACAAAAAAACAAAACCCCCAAAACAACCCCCAACACCCCCCCAAAAAAAACCAAAAAACCCCACAAAAACAAACAAAAAAACCCACAACAACAACAACAACAACAACAACAAAAACAAAACACAAAAAAACCCCAAAAAACTGAGAAAAGCTTCCACAAATGCCTTCTCTGAATAAAAAGAGGTAACACATTCTCCCAGTGACATCTATGCTTCTGAAAAAGCGTGTGCCAGGGAGAGAGTTGATGCACTGAACCTCTGATCTCTCACAGGGCTTAACTCTTAACTCACTCCCTGGTTCTCCCCAAGACAAACCTGCTTTAGAGGGATGAGCTCTAAGCAGTGTAATTTTATCCAATTTTTGTCTCTTGTTTTGGGGCCCAGGAGGAGTCCATAGCTCCCATTTAGTGATGTTTGTGTTGAGGGTGATATTTTGGCACCTCCTTTTCTTTTTCACTTCCCATTTCTCGAAAAAAACTGATTTTTTTTGTCTGTTTTTTGGTTGTTGTTGGTTTTTTTTGTTGTGTTTGTTTCTTTGTTTGAGGGTTTTTGTTTGTTTTGGCTTGGTTTTTTGTAAAATCTCAACGATTTGAAAAAGGTGGTGGAAGTCTGGAATCCTGGTCCTGGCCGTGGTGATATTTTTTGCATTGTGTTGAAGCAGCAGTAATGATTTACTATGAAAAGGGTGGAGGTATGAAATAAGGCAGCCTAAAATGGGGTGAGGTTTTCTTGCACAGTCATTACCTAAAGCATATCAAAGAAAATGATCAACATAGAGGAGTCACTGGCAAAGTAATTGCTCCATTCAAAGGTCTTTAACTATGTTTTTTTTACCCCTGAGAGAACAGACTGTTGAAAAACAAAACCTGTTTACATGAAAAGAAAATCTCCCTGAGAAGCAGACCCTTTTCACTGGAATTATCTTGGAAAACGTCTCACAACACTTCTTCCCAAAATACTGTCAAATAAGTTTTACCTTGCCTTTATAATTGTATATTTCGGGTAGCATTGCCATTTCACAGAGTTGGGAAATCAAAGTGTTTAAATTCAGATAAGAGTCAAAATCAGCCTGCTCAGCCTTGTTGCAACCAAAACTTTCCTTTAGACTGAAAATCTTCTTTTTTTTTTCACAGCACCTTGCAGCTCTTTGGAGAGTGGAGACATTTTGAGTCTGGAGGTTCAGAGCCTTGAACCAACACGGTGACTCCCGTGGCTCTCACACCTCCTGCTGCTTTTGTTAATGCTGAGCCCAAACAATTTTCAACAATTTTCAACAATTTTGTGGCTCACTTCTGTGGACTAAGGCTGGGGAGGGGAATAAGTGATTTATAAAATACCCTTCTTAAAAAACATCCCGAAACACCTGTGGCCAAAAGGTGCTCACTGAACGAGTCCTTTGTTCCAATGTCTATAGGTGAAACAAAATTATTGATCACAAGGGTGGATACAGAGCATCAGAGCTGTGGTTGTTGAAGTTATGCTCTTACTGTTGGCAACAATCCCTGCCTCAGTGCTCTTGAATCCTACCCTGGAACCCACAGGTAATTTCTTTAATTTCAGCCCTGGTCTGTGATTAACGTGGGTGTTTGTCCTCTGACAGTGGGGTATTTGAATGTGTTCCTGCAGCAGAGGTTGTGTTGGGGATGCTGCTTCTTGAAGAGCTGGAATTCCTTCCCTGCAGGAATTTTCTCTTCATTTTCCCGTCCAGAATTATGGGGACTGCACAGCTTTATTCCCTGGCACAGCAAACGAATGCAAATGCAAAGCACAGAAAAAAAAAAGAAGTAAAGAAATGCAGTCACAGAAACAGCATGGTGTCATCAGCATAGATCAAAATCATCAGAGTTTTTCTAATTCTGGCTCTGCAGCCACCCTGGCTGCTCCTGTCTCTGTGCAGTGCTGCCGGCTGAGGCAGCAGCATCCTCTGGTGATGCTGTGCTTTTGGTTCTGTGCCCTGCCCAAGTGCAGAACTTCCTTCCCCCCTTTCCAAACTCTTCTCCTGAACAGAAATTCTCCCTATTTTTGCTACCCTTATTTCCAGAGCATTTTGTCAAATCCACGTTTTGGAAGCCTCAGGGATCCCAAGTGATGCTGTGACCTGTGGGCATTGATTTGTTTCAGCTGCATCTCTGATTCTTTAGCTGTGCTGTTTGTCCCTGGTGTTTTGGACTCGATTCCTCTTCCATTTGCTCTTTTCTGGATCACCCAAAGCAAGGCTGGGAAGGAAAATGTGGGTTTCATGCAGGCACAGCTAGTCAGAGCCCACTCAAACCCTTTGTGGCTCAGCACCCAGCCTTGTCAGTCCTCCACAAAAGGATTCTGCTTTGCCAACTGCAAACAGCAATAGTTTATAAAGCATTAAAAAGTATCTCAACATGAACTCCAAATTCCCTAAATCTAGGAGGCAAATAGAGCTACTTTTTGTCTCTTGTTTCTTTCTTTTAATTTCCTTATTTTTTTTTTTCCCAGAAAAAATCATGACTTTCCTTAACTTTGTTGGGCTGAGCTTTGGATCTTGTTTTAAGGTTTTCAGTGGGGTTGATGTGGGAGAAGGGACACTTTTGGAACGTGTTGTGTTGTTAAATTGCCAAGGCAATTTTTACTCTTTGAATACCCAGTGCCAATACCATCCAATTTCCTTATATCTGATTAAATTTTAATGCTTCTCAGAAACATTTTTTTTTGCCCTGTAACATTTTAAACTCTCATGACCTGTTAAGTTTTGAGAGCACATTTAAAGCCAAACACTTTGAATGTTTGTGGGCTTCTTTTGGGATTTATCATATCTGTGCTGTTTGAAATCCCACCAATTTAGAAATGCACAAATCAGTTGAAAATAAGAGAGTTGTTGAAAAAACAAACTCCATATTCTCTCTGGCACTGAAATTACAAAAGGTAGCTTGTCTGGAAGCGGTTTTAGACATGGGAGAATCTTGTGATTCATGACTGATGAGAGAGTAAACATCAAATAAAACCCTACAGTTCTGAGTTCATATGCAAGAGGCTGACACAGAAACAAACCCCGTGGTTTCCTCTGAGTAATGCAGCTCAGGGGGGCTGAGCCCTCTGATCACCAAGGAATTGAAGAGAAAAATTCAGTGGGCACTTCTTTCACAAGTGTGGTTGTGAATAATGCAGAATGGCAGCTGGAAACGTCACCGACCTACAGCTAGTATTAAAATTATAACATCAATATTAATAATAATAATGATAATAATGAAAATAAAGGAAATTTCTACAACAACAATTGCAGTAATAATAATCTTGAGTGATTGTAGAAGGCAGGAGGGTTTGAATGGCTGAAATCCATACTGTGGCCACACTTTGTGACAGTGCAGGTACATCCTGCTCCTAAGGCTGTTTCATTCACCAGCATTTCCTTGTGAGAACAGGTTGGCTACAGAGCCCTGTTTGTGTTATTCTAACACAAATAATAAAGTTTTGGGGTTGTTTATTATAACAAAACACATTTTGATTTTTACCAACGACAGGTATGTGAACTTACAGGCATTTTTGCACACATGGGAAGCACAGTTCTTACCTAAAACCCCCATTTTTCCTTCACTCCTAACACCCACAGGCCAATGCACATCCTCGCTGACAGTGCTGGCACAGTTTTGGAAGTTCTTGGACACGTAAGTTTGGTACCACTGCAGGATAAGAAAGGGTAAAAGCAGCATTATCCTCTTCCCCCAAATTGTGATTTCCACAAGAAATTCCATCTCTGACATGCAAAATGACAAGTGGGAGTCTGGAAGTGCTTGGGGATGGCTGCCAGGAGGGAAAATTAGAAAGCAGAGTGCCTCAGGATGGGTTGTTTATTTTTCAGCTGTCACTAGCATTTCTCCCCAACATTTGCTGCTTCTAATTCAAGTTGGCTGAATTTCGTTTTTCTCCACATTGTATTCTTTGATTTAATAAAAGATATTGCCTTCAATTCAGCTGATCTCTGTATTTCTTTAACCGTCATCATTATTTTTTTTGTTTGTTTTGAGAAGTTAAACCCTTGGTAAACACAGGCTTTTGAGAAGGTTTTTAAGCAGATGGAAATTAGTATCTAAAAGGTTTTTAAGCAGATGGAAATTAGTATCTAAAGAGAGTTTTTTTTCAAAGTCCTGAGTCTTTGATCACCCCAAAGGAATGACAAGGTTTTTTTTGCCAGTGAACTACATGTCATTTCATCTTGTTATTTCCTTGTGTATCTCCACCTTCCAGCTCTAGGTGAAACCTGAGTTTCTTCAGCATCTGTCAAAAATAAATGTAAGAATTAAGTGATCATTTAAGTCTTGGGTTCAAAGGTTGGTGAGATGAGTCACAAGGAACTTAAAATATTTGAGAAGGGTCACCAGTTTCATACTGGAAAGTCTCTTACCTGTTAGGCATGTGGCAAAACTTGTTCTGTGTTTACCAGAAAGCAACTTTTACTGTAAAGTACACGACAGGCTGAATTAAAAGTTGGTTTGGTTTTGGGCCATTGTCAAGGTGAAAGAAGAGAAACTGTGGAATTGAGCCTGCCTAACAGAGGAGCTCATCTGAACCTCAGCCCTGGGGACAGGCTCTAATGCAACATCCAGCCCCTCTGCTGTACCTATTTCCTGAAAAAAAAAAGAGATTTTTGGGTTTTTTTTTTGTTTTTTGGTTTTTTTTTTATGCAATATGTAATTTGCTGTATGTTGCTAAGAATGGGCTTATGCTGCTAAATCTGAACTTGGTTTCTTCTTTTGGCTCATAAGAGACTTCACACAAGGTAAGCGTCCCTAAAAACCAGTGGTGCTTCTAAGATACCAAGAATTAGACTTAATAGGCTTTGCAGCCAAGTTTCCATGGATGTCATTTCAGAGAAAATCCTGGTTAAGAAGGTAGGGAGTGGCATTTCCCACCCTGTACTCCACAGTTTGCAAGCTCATTAAAGGTTATTTGCACGTGAGTTGGACCTGCAGAGGTCAGGGGAGGGGCTGAGGGTCAAAACCCACCCTGGTGGGTGGAATTGTACCACCACAGTCCCCATGCTGGTATAATCTTATCTTATTAGAGATAAGAGTCTCTGATTCTTATGCCATGAGCAAGAATTAGAGACTGGGTTTGGTCTCATGGAAGTCCAAGAGAGAGAAGTCTGACAACGTTGACCTCCTAAGCAGAAGGAAAATGTGATTTCCAGTTATTTATGCAAGTGGAAATAGCTTGTTTTTTATCTTTAAGAGTTCCAGTTAGGTCTGTAAACAGGAGATTGCTAAGAAAAGATCTGACTGAGTCAGGAGTTTCTACATCAAACAAGGCACAAAGCTGAAATTTCTGCCTCACACCAGAGAACAATACCCTTCAGTTCATTTCAAGGAAAATTTTTGTCCTACTTCCCTGTCAGAGTAAAACCAAAATGAAACCAATTCTAGAAAACAGCTGCCGAAGCAAAATCTGGAATTTATGCAGTTGTAGATGTGCCAAGTCTTGCAGGTCTGTAAGAAAACTTGAAAAAGAATTAGGTAAATAATGATTTTTCCCTCTTCAGACCTTACTCTGCCCCTCTCCACCCCATCCCACCCTACTCAGGACAGCATTCCTCTCACATGGTGTGGTTGGGAAAAAAAACCTCACTGCAAATGATTTCATGAAGACTTCTAGCAGAATAAACCCCAGGCAGGGTAGGGCATTAAAAACATGACAAAATGGAATTGTTGAAGTCACTGATGAGCCCCAGGCACACAGAGGCAGGTTTGACATCGCTGAGTTAAAGCTGTGAGCCAGATTTGGTGACTGTCCATGGCAGCTGCCTCTAGTCAGGAGGAGTTTACCTGCTAAAGAAAGTGGGGATAAACTCCGTTAAAAATGACAAGCCTGGACACCCAGTATTTTCCACCTGCTTCAAAGGAGTGAAATAATGGAGATTTACAACCACTCCAGTCTCTTTGCAGCATTGCAGAACCAATGTCTGGCATCTGTTTGGTGCATTTCCTGCAATTTGTTGTTCTAACGCAATAAACATGCAAGTTAGAACTGAATATTTAAACATTTGCTCCCAAAGAATTAATAATACAGGAAAATATGTGTCACTATAGGGTACGAAATGACGACACGCAGATTGTTGTTTTCAAGGTGAAGAAAAAAATGGGAAGTTTATTTTTCTGATTCCAACATTTATAGTTTTCTAACAGTGACAGAGGATTGGAGGGTGACAGTGCCACCTCTCCAGTGACACTGGATAAACTAACAGTCTATCAAATCTCTCCTCCTCCATGAAAGAATGTAAAACAATAAGATATTTACAGAATTGTGTGGAAAAGTTTGTTACAAAAATGTAAACATCAGAAGGCTTAGCAAAATCTTAAAAAATCCGGGCAACAAATATGGAGTGGGAAAAGGTGGATCTCCGCATTAGGGCAAGACTTGTGGACCCAAGATTTCTTTTCTTGGTTTAATTAAAAAGAAAATTTTGTAACTGTGTCATTTATTAGCTACTTTATGTTTTCTAGCTTTACAAGAATATATTTGCTTATTAATTGCTTAATGCATCTTTTTAACTCCTATTAAGTGTTGCATTGCCATGAAGTCACGCATTGCCCAGACCCAAGGCTGTCAAAATATTTTACTCATTGAATACCCTGAACAAAAAGGTCTTCAGATGTGTTGCACTGCTCACTAAATCCCTCCTGTCTTTGCCTCACCTTTGGCCCACCTCTCATTCCTTGCTCCATCAAGGAAAAGCAAGCACGCTTGAACAGAGAACTGGGATTTACTGCAGGGCAGGTCAGGTGTGAGATTTTCGTCGCGCTGGCAGTGGTCCCGGCGTGCAGAGGCTGGGAGGTGACACTTGCAGCCTCGCCCCTGGTTAAATTCCCCGAGTGTTCCCTTCAAAATGCCACTCTCAGCACGGGGGCCGGCGCTGCGAGGAGGGGGACACTCAGCATGGGCACTCAGAACCACCTCTGGCATTTCATCCTCGCCGCTCTCCTCTGTGAGTAAAAATTGATCCGATTGTTTCTTGTCGCTGTGCATTTAGAGGAGGTCACTGGGAAACATTCAAAATGATGATCAAGGAAGATCAATATTTATTAAAAATAAATATAAATCCAGTAACATGCAATATTTACAAGGTTGTGGTTCGTTGGGTTGGGTTTTTTTTTGGTTTTGCTTGAATGCCTTGGATTTCAGGAGATATTTTAGTAGGGATATAAAGCTGTAAGTAGGTAAAAGAATGAGAGCAAAGTATTCAGAAAACTCATCTAAAAGATCAAACATGCAGTGTCTGACCAGATTTTTTTACTTTTTTTACCCCTAAGTTTAGTTATGAATGATGCATTTTGCCAACTTTTCTCCTCTGAAAGACTCTTTAGGAAAAAACACATAAAGAAGCATGGATTAGGTTGTATTAACTGTGCTGTGTTCTCACTGCACTGCAAGAAATTTAAAAAAAATCTAGAAATTCAGAGGGCTGCATTACTTTATTCCTAATGTCTGGTTTCATGTCACTGAGTGCAGATGAACACAACTTTCTCGACTGATCAATACCTGCCGTTAAAAATCTGGGAGATACAAGCACAGGATCTTACAATTCAAGCTGTATTTGTAAAAAAGATATCAGTCTGTAATAAGGATTTTGAAAAACATTACAAGTTTCTATGTAGACATTAAAACAATATGAAAATACCACTTTGATTTTACAGGTGAATAGAGTCAAAAGCAGTTAATTAATGTGGTCCTTAAGAATTTGATAGAGCTGCTCCAGTACAGCCTGTCTGAGAATCCTCTAAATTTCATTCAGCCAAACCCGAAGATCCAGGATAATAATTAAGTGTTGCTAAGGAGTAAAATTGCAATAAGGCAGAAGGAAAATCACAATAAGGCAGGAGAATATGTCTGTGTTTTTAACAGGAACAAAGCCACTCTTCAAAATCAAAGCTGAACTACCAGATCAAGTAAATTAAATAAGCCCAAATTAGCCTGACTGTTTAATCACAATGAAAAAAGAGATTGATTTTCCTTTCAAAGAAACTTTGAGAGTGTTAGAAGTGTTGTCACCTTCACATTTGGGAACTACAGGAGTTACAATTGATTTGTAGTTAGAAATAGAGGTAAACACAGGAAGGCAATGAATTTTCACCCGGAATTAATATGATTTAGAACATCAACAGAAAGATATCTTCAGAAAAGTTGTTCTCTCCTGCCTGACAGAAGGTAATTAGGAAAGAAATAAATGCCTTGCAAAGTAAAGAAATTGAAGCAATAAAATATACACAAACAGGTAAGGAGAAAATTGTGCTGAAAAAATCATTCTGCTAATTTTTAATTTTCCTGTTAATTCTCTAGGAATTGTACTTTAGAGCAGTCATAGGATCATAGAATCATTTAGGATGGAAAAGACCTTTAGGATTGAGTCCAACCTTAAACCTAGCACTGATGAGTCCACCAAAAAACCCTTTCCTTACTGTAAACAAAATAATATTTACAAGAAGAAAAGTACATAGAAAATTGAAAAAAAAGTAGACTAAGAATAGAAAGGTAATATAAATCTCTACATTTATACAGAAACAAAGTATTACCAGGAAATTGGTAAGATCTCCTCAAATTTATGCAAGTGGGAAAGGAAGTAACAGAGATTTCATGGTAGTTGAGGAATAGCAAAGAATATGAAAGTGGAAATGAGGAAGGGAAGGAATCACAATAAAGATGAGACCATTGAGTGAATTTTTCCCCCAAGAACACAGTTACACTTGGTAGACTATTAAAGCACTTCACAGAATTTCAGGGCAACAATCCTTAATCCACATTTCTGAAATTCTGACAGGTACCCCGATGGCATTAGAGGGAAGAGGCACCACGACTGCCACCGCTGAGACCCCCCTAAATGTCTCAAGGAGCACAAACAACAGCAGCAGAACTGGCCCAGCTGCAAACAGCTCCGATGGCTCCGTGGCAGAGCCTGACACCCTCACAGCCCATTCCCTCCTGGGCACAGCCTCGCTGTCCCCCTCCACCATGAGGACAATGGGTGAAGAAGGGATGAACACAACATCCACAACAGTCATGCAGGAAGGGGGCTCGTCGGGGATGTCTGCCAAGAGCAGTGCAGCGAGCTCAGCATTCCCAACAACAGGAACCGGCACCACCACTGCCCCACAGAGTGGCACTGCTTCTTCCCTGTCCTTCAGCTCAGCAGTGATGAGCCACTCCTCCTCCTCCTCCTCCTCTCCTGAGGGCTTCTCACCTGTGCCTCCCAGCCCACAGCAGAGCAGCACCAGCAGCACCACTGGGATGCCCTTGGCCACCACATCCCAGCCATCCACAGCCCTGCTGCTCTCCTCTCCGTCCTCCACTGCTGGCACGAAGGGCAACGAGTCAGAGCCCCCTGTGAACAGCCCAGCTCCCACCACAGCCAGCACCAACGCGGTGCCTTCCAGCCCTGGCACCTCTTCCGTGGGCTCCCCAGCTGCGCCTCCCAGCCCACAGCAGAGCAGCACCAGCAGCACCACCGAGGCACCCTTGGCCACCACATCCCAGCCAGCCACAGCCCTGCTGCTCTCCTCTCCGTCCTCCACTGCTGGCAGTGCTCAGATCTCAGCTGGGACAGGGACATGGGGCCCAGCTACCCCCAGGCCTGTGGCTTCCACCTCTGCTGCCTCAGGTACCATCGAGGCCAGCCCTTCACCCACTGTGGGCAGCAGTAAAGAGACAGCGACACCTCAGCTCTCCTCCACAGCCCTGCCCCAGGGACAGCCGCCGGGGCAGGGGACAGCCACGTCACCTGCCACGGGGAGCCCCTCGCCCTCCACAGCCACGGCCTCTGCAGGCAGCAGTGCCACCACTCCTCCTGGAGAAGAGGAGGGTTCCACCATGAACCAGGGGGGCAGATCAACGACCGAGAGCTCCCATTCCTTCCCAGCCACATCCCTGGTGTCCACGATGACGACGGCGGGTGGAGAGGGGAGGACGGACGCTGCACCCGCAACAATAACGTCACACTGGGGCTCACTGGGGACATCTCCTGGGAATGGTGCAGTGAGCCCAGCATTCCCAACAGCAGGAACCGGCACCACCACTGCCCCACAGAGTGGCACTGCTTCTTCCCTGTCCTTCAGCTCAGCAGTGATGAGCCACTCCTCCTCCTCCTCCTCTCCTGAGGGCCTCTCACCTGTGCCTCCCAGCCCACAGCAGAGCAGCACCGGCAGCACCACTGGGATGCCCTTGGCCACCACATCCCAGCCACCCACAGCCCTGCTGCTCTCCTCTCCATCCTCCACTGCTGGCTCTAAGGGCAACGAGTCAGAGCCCACTGTGAACAGCCCAGCTCCCACCACAGCCAGCACCAACGCGGTGCCTTCCAGCCCTGGCAACTCTTCCGTGGGCTCCCCAGCCGCGCCTCCCAGCCCACAGCAGAGCAGCACCAGCAGCACCACTGGGATGTCCTTGGCCACCACATCCCAGCCACCCACAGCCCTGGTGCTCTCCACTGCTGATGTTACAGACGTGGGGTCACACACTGTGACAGCAGAGCAGGTGACACCCAGCCCAGCTCCCAGCACAGCCAGCACCACCCAAGCTTCTGCCACCATCCCCTCTCCTGCCTCAGAAACCACTGCGCCCAGCCGTTCATCCTCTCCAGGCAGCAGCACGGGGACAGCAGCACCTCAGCTCTCCTCCACAGCCCTGCCCCAGGGATGGCCCACGGGGCAGGGGACAGCCACGTCACCTGCCACGGGGAGCCCCTCGCCCTCCACAGCCACGGCCTCTGCAGGCAGCAGTGCCACCACTCCTCCTGGAGAAGGGGAGAGTTCCACCATGAAGCAGGGGGACAGAACAACTGAGCCCGCTGCCAACGCCTCCCATTCCCTCCCAGCCACATCCCCGGCGACCCCATCCACGACAAACCACAGAATACCAACATCTGTTAATCCTTCTTTTCCTAGGACTTGCTGTGAGTATTTTAACACACGGTACTAAATTTATTTTCCTCTATTTTTGGAAGAATTGAGTATAATTTTCTTTCATTACTGTCATTTTTTGGTTGGAATTTGAGCTTTTTACAATGTCTTTTTTTTAAGATGGGAATTGAATCCAGGAATATGAATCCCCTGCATCCATCTATTTTCTGAAAAGCTGCAGTTCCTGTCTGGAGTAGCTTTTGAAACGACACACCTTATGTTAGGCAGTGCCACAGGGGTAAAATAAATGCTTTATAGTTATGCTGCATAGGCCAAGTTATGTCAATAGGAAATTTTATTGGTTTTTATTGGTTTCTATTGGTTTCCATTGGTTTTTATTGGTTTTTATTGGTTTTGTTGATTTTGGTCTTGAAATTTCCTCTTACAGAATTCTCCTCTTGAGATTTCCTCTTACTAGAGGCAGTTCCCTCAACGGGAGAACCCAGTTGAATTTTTTTTTTTTTTCTGACTTGATTCTCATTTGTTTCAATACTAATTCTTTTCTAGTGTATCTTTATTTTTATTTTTATTTTTTTTCCAAAGGGCTATCTGCCCATATTCAAAGGACGTGCAGGAATGAACCTCTCATCGTTTTTCAATGGATAAAAAAAGTAAAGCAAAGAAGGAAAAGAGGGGAATGCAGCCTTTTTGTACTCTGCACCCAAAAAACCAAAGGGCAGCATGACTTCCATTTTTAGAGCATAATAGCATTCTTCAGAGGGGTCCAAGGGGTTAATCCATCCCTGATGTGGAGTCCCAGTGTTCATGGAGTGCAGTAGGAGATCTGCACACACACAGTAAGGTACAGCTTGGTCTTTGGCAACGGCTCCGTGGCCAAGGACAGCCCAGTGGCCAGAGGCTCCTCGGGGGTCACTCCTGGGCCTGGCACCATTCAATGTCTTTGTGGGTGGCACTGACAGAGGGATTGAGGGCACCCCCAGCAAATCTGCGGGTGACACCACACAGTGTGGTGCAGTTGGCACTGTGGAGGGAAGGGATGGCATCCAGAGGGACCTGGACAGGCTTCAGAGGTGCCCCCCCGGCCATGAACGGACTGAGAGCAGCTCTGAGGAGAAAGACTTGGGGGTGTTGGTGGAGGAAAAGCTTGGCATGGCTTAGCCCTGCGCCCCCACAGCCCAAAAAGCCAAAAGTGTCCTGGGCTGCATCCAAGGCACCGTGGGCAGCAGGGGAGGGGGGATTCTGCACCTCTGTCCTGCTCAGGTGAGACCCCACCTGCAGAGCTGCCTCCAACCCTGGGGTCCCCAACAGAAGAACACCATAAACCAGTTGGAGTGTGACCAGAAGAGGGACACAAAGATGCTCAGAGTGCTGGGGCGCCTCTGCTATGGAGACAGGCTGAAAGAGTTGGTGTTGTTCAGCCTGGAGAAGGCTCTGGGGAGACCTTAGAACCCCTTCTAGTACCTAGAGGGACTTTGTGCAGGGGCACGTAGTGACAGGACAAACAGCGTTTAACTGAAATAGGGTAGGGCTAGAGTAAATAATAGGAAGAAATTCTTCCCTTTGAGGGTGGGGAGGCCCTGGCAAGGCTGGCCAGAGAAGTTGTGGATGCCCCATCCCTGGAGGTATTCAAGGCCAGGGTGGACAGGGCTTGGAGCAACCTGGCACAGTGGAAGGTGTCCCTGCCCATGGCAGGGGGTGGAAAGAGATGATTTTTAAGGTCCCTTCCAATCCATTCTGTGATTTTGTGATGTGATTCTATGCTTCCTATCTTTACAAAAACGTTGCAGACCCTTACAGCATTTCCCCGGGCTGTCAGTTTCCCGTTAACACTTTGTTCCCTAAAGACACACAGACTGTGACTACGTGTTTCACACCAATTTCCCTCTTGCTTTTCAGCTCCCATCACTTTGTCCATCCAGCTGCTGAAGGTGACCAGCAGAACGATCCAGTTCAGATGGAAGCCTCAAGGTGGCACAGCAGACAGTCCTTACACTGTGCGGCTGCTGGGAAAACAGGGAGAGGCGCAGCAGAAGAGCCTGAATGAAACAAGCACTGCCTTTGAAAATCTGCTTTCTGCTCACCAGTACCAAATATCCGTGGATGTTTCAACTTGCTCTAAGAATGTCAGTGCCTCCCTGACAGTTCAGACAGGTATTTCCTCTGGAATTGTTTCTTTTTCTGTCAGCAAATTAACACATTCATGGCCTGAACATGAAGCCCTTTTACACTGAACACCTACCTGGACATGAACAAGCTACATATTGAAAGGAATAGGCAAAAGGAGGCCAAACTTTCAGAAATTTAAAGTCAGACTGCAATTTTTTCATGGGGAAAAAGTGATCCAGCAACTCACTTTACTGAGCTGGAACCACAGTGGCTCAATGTTCTAGCCTCTCCCAGCTCCATGCCCTTTAACTCCCAAGCCTTACTTAGCTGAGAAACCATTTTTAAACAAAAAGTTCATTTTTCCTGATTATTCTTTCGTATGTTCACAGCTGCTGAAGTCTACAGTGGAAACCATTTTTAAACAAAAAGTTGATTTTTCCTGGTTATTCTTTCATATGTTCACAGCTGCTGAAGTCTACAGTGGAACCACTAGGATTACCAGTGAAGATTTCAAGGATGAATATCAGAATAAATCAAGTACAGAATTCAAGGAGTTTGAAAAGAAGTTAATTATGGAGGTATTTTGCTTAGAAAGTCTAAACTAAAATTTTTATTTTCTGCTGAGCTTTTCCTAATGTAAATAATCATGAGGATCTGGGTATGAATATCTTAAATGTGGGTGGGAAAGATTATGTGATGGTTAGAAATGAAGCAGAAGTCATTTTTCATTTATATTGTCCTCTGAGGCCCTGATTTAAATGAAATTCTGTCTGGAAGTTATAGATATTCTCCTACTGTGAGAGCTGCTTTTTATTGAATTATGGCTAGCATATGTTAAAGAAGTAAAATAGACACTAACTTAAACCTTTTACCTTGCAGATAACAAAACATCTGCCACAGAAGATGCAAGAACTAAAAAATGGAACAAAAATACGTATTGTAATTAATAGCATCGAGGCAGGCAGTGTGATTGTGAACTTTAAGATCGTGTTGGATGTTGGACAAAACATAACAAAATCAGAGATTTCAGATGCTTTTACAGAGGCCCTTAACAGGAGCACACTGTTTGAAGTTGATCTCAACAAGACTTTTATAGAAGGTATGAATTTGTTCATCACTGTGAATTTAAGCAGCGGTGTGTGTTTTTCACTGATGGTAACATCTGGTGAAATGGGATCTGGGTGGGGAAAGGCAAATGCTACTCGGTTTATCTCTTTTTCCAATACTGACTTAAATCTTTGTTCTTTTGTTTTAACTCCACTGCAGCAAGGAACAGCTGCAAGCCAGGCTTAAATGACTGTGACCAAAATGCTGCCTGCACTGCTGAAGAAGCCACTTATTCCTGCCAATGTAACAAAGGATTCACTGATGCAAGCCCTCAAGTTCCAGGGAGAGTTTGTCACCAGGATCAACCTTCACGTAACTGCTTTATATAAATTAAAAAAACCCGACCCAAACCTTAAAATAATTGCATGTAATGTCTTTTCTGACCCTGACCCTCCTTATATCTTACTATAATTATGTACACTGGCCTTGGAGGGATTGGATTTTGTGTGGTACCACACTTAAACATTTAGGCAAGCGATAGAAGAATATTTTCCGGGCTTGTTTTTTTTTGGAAGTTGTTTATGAAAATAAGAAGCATAAACTTGGGCAACTTCAAGATAAATTCTGCTCACTGCCTCCAAATTTCTATTTCACAGAACACACAACTCCAGCCCCTCCAAAAACCGACACAACTGGATTTACAGGAACTACATCTGATTCCATTTTCACTACCACATTTGCGTCAGCACCTTGCCGTAAGTAAATATTTGATACTGAATACTAGAATGAAAATTATCCAATTAGACACAATATTCTTGTTCATGGGTCATAGCAGCTGTGAGATAAAATCCCTGGATATAATTTCAGTAGGGGAAGCCTGATAAAATCACTGGAAATGCATAATTATGCAAATATCAATCAAGGCAGCTCCTACACTTTGGTAAAGCTCTCCTGGATCCGGTAAATGTTCACTGGGTGCCTGCTTGCAGGCATAAATCACTGTGAAAGGTGGGTTTTCTTAACCCTATTATGAAGCACATTTAATAAATACCTCTCTACTGCTCGGAACTTAGGTTTTCCTGGTGGTATTTTAAAAATCCATCCTCCTGAGGGTATCAGGATGAGACAAATACCAGTCCACTTCAGAATGCTCACGTTTTTCTCAATCGGCCTCATCAATTCTCTATTATCTAAAAGCAACATTGCACAATTCTGACCATTTCCCACACTTTGCCTGCAGTTACAAAGGCAAGGAGCAAGCTGAATATCCCCCATTTGTGTTTTGGAGCCATCAAACAAAGCACATTAATGTATGGTTTCTGTCTGTAGAGCAAATTGTCCACTTCTGCTCTTTCGGGAGAATGAGGCGGAGAACTGAAATCAGCTCCAAGAAGCCACACAAGAGTTTATATTGGTTTCATTAATATTATTTCTGCAATAATTAATGTGTAGAATTGCAGAAGTGCAACGGGCTGCTCTCAGCTGTATGAAACTTTCACACTTTGCAGTGACAGTGTCCATCAAAGTTCAGAACGTGACTGGAGAAGAAATACAGCTCAGCTGGAGCAGCAGCAGCAAAGGCAGCCTCTACAACATCTCTGTCAAGGATGGAAAGGAGATTCATACAACAATTACAAACAAGACAAAAACTGTGTTTAAAAACCTGCTTCCTGGCCACGTGTACAACATTTCTGTGGCACTGTCATCTTGTGCTGAGAACAATCCTGCTTCAGTCAGTGTCCGAACAGGTACCTCCTCCATCACCCTGGTATTTCTTTTTAATTAATACAAATGTAATTATTTATATGTATATAAATTTAAATAATTTAATTTATATAATTGATCTATATAAATTTATATAATTAATATAATTATAATTATTTAATTAAATGAATTTAATGTAATTAATATAAACTCACGGTATGCCATGTGATCTGGATTTGATCTCACACACTATAATTCCTGCAAGTTGTTTTTTTGTTTATTTGACTCATCCCCTTATTTGGACGGGACTGCTTGAATCAAACAGGAGTTTGCAAGTGTAAGGGCTTGCTCTGTAAAATTTCTGATCGTGTTGGATTATTGAGCCAGATAATTCTGTACAGGATATTTTGGTTGGAAATTTACCAGAAAGTATTCTGGTAGTGTGAAGTTTAGGTTCTACATGCTGGTGTGAATGCAGGCAGTCCTTAATTGCCATTGTTACCTTTTCCCTTTCATCCTAGGTTACAGACGTTAAGGCAAACAGTTTAATTGTGTCTCTGTACTAAAACTGATCCGCAGGAACATGACACATAACATCCCTCCAAATCAAGGTTTCTCCTTGTAAAACTCCCCATTGCCATCTCCCCCTTAGCCAATCCCTTTAGAAAAAAAACTTTTTCCACTAAACAAATTACCACTTGGCAGAGCATACTGCTGCTTCTCCATCGCTGGAGGAGATCTCAAAGCCAGCCTGTCAAAGGAAGCCACTGGGTTATTTTGGCATGATCCACGTTTGATAAAGCTGTGCTGCACTTTATCATTCTTTCCCAGTGGCTGAGAAAGTGCTCAGGATTTCTTTTTATATAACTTGAAAGATCTAACTTGACTTGTGGCAATCGTTACTTTCTTCCAGCATTTTTTTTGACCTCTAAAGCATAAATGTCCTTGTTGCAATCCTTTTTTGAGTTCTCTAATGGATTGTCTGATTATTCTCAAAACCTTTCTAGGGCAATTCTTTTGGAAGTGGACTGTGGGGTTCCTTCTGATGGACTTACCTCTCTCTTAGTCTTTAGGACCACAAAGTCAAGAAATTCTCATCATTATTTCCATTGAAATCTTTCAATTCTTCAGTCCAGTGGCTTTCATTTATTATATTACTTTCTCTATTCAAGAAAAAAAAAAAAAAGTTTCCTTTTGCAATCTGGAGCCATCTGCCCTACCAGAAAAATGTTTGTAAGCTAATTTAAAAGATCAATAAAGCCCAAGTCATCCATATTTCATGTGAAAATAAAGATTATGTTCAATTCTATGAGAACTAGAGATATCATCCAATGAGCTAACCACATAAAACCTGCTATGCCAGCCTTTGATGGGTTTTGACCCTTCATAAATATTTCAGATTAGGAAGTCCTGACAAGCATACTGAGGTTTTGAGACTCCACGATGCATATTTTTTTTTCCAAAATAAATTGCAGGTGACTTCTGAAAACTCCATCTAGCTTACCTGAGTTGTACAAGCACGTAATAGCACAACCTGTATCTTTAGCTCCCATAAGAAATCAGAGTTCTCAATGCTATTTCAGTGAGCTCTCAAATACCACCTACCCACCCACCACCTGCCTCTCTTTTGATGTGCTCCAATCTCATCATTTGCAATTCTAAGTTTCTCACTGGGCCAAAGGAACTGCTGCTTGGGTGACTCCTTGGCCAAAATTAAAGACTTTCACCTATCCCATAATTTTCTTATTAGCATTAATAATGCATGCACAGAAGTGGTTATCTTGATTTTTACATTTATTCTGCAGATGCTGGTTCCTGTTTCAAAAGAACTGGGCTTTGTTTAGCACAAAGTACTGGCTGCTCTGACTTAAAACGCATCGTGTGCTCCAGTAAGTTTATAGAACCTCAACATTTGTTTATCCATAACTACAGGGTATTATTTCACAATATAGTATCTCCCAGGAGTATTTTGCCATCTGCTTTATTATGTCAGTTCACACAGCATCTGAAGTTCACACTTCTTTGGTGAAGAAGCTGCCTCCATCAAGCTTCAGTGTCAGCTTCCAGCTCTATTTTAGTCTGGACTTTTCTATGTAAAGCTTTCTTCTTTTGGCTCAGGGCTCATCCACCCACTCAGGAGGATTTAAACTCACTCAGAGCCTTGCAGAGTCTAACAGGCTGGTGTAGCTTCTGCTGGAATCAATGGGAGGGTGAATTAGGGAGTGGGATGCACCCTAAATAATACAGGAATGGTGAACAATTTGTGAGGATTGTGATGGATGACAAATGTGGAGAGAGTCAGCTCTGAAGGTTCCAAATCCACTGCATTAGACACACATCAGACACTTAAAAAAATTATTACTATTATCATCATCAATCATCATCATCATTATTAATAATAATATATTAGTTTCTGGTTTTATCAATTCATATTATAAATACATGAGATAACAAAGTCCAAAGACCAGTTGTGGAGGTAATCCTGAGATTCACCTAATTGTTTCTTTTTTTCTTATTTTTTCCAGATAACCAAGCGTTTGCCTGCAGAGTTTGGTTTGAAAACCAGACATTTAATAACGCACTTTATAACTCTGATAGTGCAGACTACATGAACATGTCTGAAAGTCTCAAAAGAGATGTAAGTTGATGCGATCTTCTTTGTCAATGAATGAACTGCTGAAAGGCTTGTGATTAGCAGCCTCAGTCTCCTACAGTCATGGTTAAATCAGGACCTTGATAGGTGAAAAAGAAAAAAAGCACAAAATCTGCCAAGGACAGAGAGCTTGTTGTCCAGTGAGGAGGGCTACATTCCCTAAGCCATCCTCAAATATAAGTTATTTAGTGAAAGGCACTTTAAAATTCTATTTTTGTAAGGAACATCCCGTTCTGTTTATTTTCTCCCACTTCACCAAACTGATGCCTGTGGAGACAAAAAAAGGGAGTTACTCAAAACCAGCACTTCAGCACAGATTTGGGAACATGAGAACTTTGCAAGTGTGTACTCCGAGTCCAGATCACTGGCAATTCACCTCACAAAGTGGCTGCAGGATTGGGCGAAGTATCAAGGGGTCCATCTCAGGGGGAAAATGAGGAGAGAAAGTGGAAGCTTTGAGCTGGTAGTGCTGACAGGCAGAAGCATCAGTCTGCCACTCAACTGTCTTTAGCACCATGCTAAAAAAAGCCCTCTAATGATTTCAACACCTCTCAGGAATCCTGATATATATAAACCTGCTGGAAAGGTAAATCTACTGTGAGATTGGGGTAGACTGCTTTCAATAACTAACACAGCTATTTTTAGTGTGATGATCACACCCTTTAGCTAAGAAACTCCACAGATTTCAGAAGCAGTAATTAATTTGTTCTCACCACGCCAACTCGGAGGTAACCTTGTCTTATGGCTGCTAACATCTTCACTTCATGGATAGAAAATGCATTTTAGTGGATGCAAAAGGTTTCCTCCAACCTGACTGAACGCAGCAGGAATTCCTTTCCTGGCTTTTAATAAGCTTTTACCTCATGCAAAGTGTCAGCTTTTCTTCAAAAAAAATGGCAAAATCAAAGAGAGGCTGTACTAGCATGGTTGAAAACATAAGACAATTTCTCTATTGGATGTTTTTTCCCCAATTTGAATGTTGAACTATTTCTTTTATATTCCACAGTACTTCCACTCTGTAGCTGTAGCTTTAAATGTTGCAGTTTTGCCTGCATAAGTCAGGTTTCCTATCTAGACTGCTCATCAAAGTGAGGGAAAGAAAATAATTTTTGAAGCCTCTGTCCAAAGAACTTAAAGGGATGTAAAGTTTGGGGTGGGGGGTTTATCCCATAGAAAAGATGGAGGCAGAAAACGGAGCAGCCACTCAGAACAAAGTTTGTTATCATCTTTGAAAAATAGTAATCTTTCAGACTTTTCAGGTAAAATACCATATTTATCCACAGGGAGAAGATAACTTCTCTTAGTGGGTTGAATCAAACACCTAATTTGATCCTGACAAAAACATTTCAACCAGTCTTACTTAAAAAAAGGGGACTGCTTGTTCTTGCTTTGTATTCATATGAAAGCACTAAGCAAGGCTCTGCTTTTGGAGGTATCAGTGTAATTAATTTGATTTTGATTGATGTCACAGGAATACACTTGGTTGATGCCAGAATGATTGAGAGGCAAATCACACCCTCGTCTCTCTTTGCAAAGGTATTCTGTAACGTCATGACTTTGAAAATCTGGCGACAAAAATAAGTTTTAGACCTCTCACATGAAGTTCTGTGCTGGTAGTGTGTGCAGGACCACGCTTGAAGCTTAGTTGCACATGTTAAAAAAAAGTTAGGGGGCACTGAACATAACTTTAGAAATATTGGATGCTCTTTGTAGATTCCAAATTTTGTACAGTAGAGGTCCTGTATGGGTTTGTGGAGGAGGACAACTTGTTTTAATGCATTATTCATTGACAACCAGCTAAACAGATTGGAGCTTTGGAAGTCAAAGTCAGATTTCACATTTTCAATCACAGACAATGCATCGCTCCAGAATCCTCTTCCAAAGAGTTTTTTTTATTTGTTATCCCAAAGCCATTGCCCTGAAAGAGCAGTAAGTGAGGAATATCTCATACCCTGATGTGTGTGCTCCTGCTCTGCCTCAGCTGACTGCCAAGTGGAATAAATACCAATTTCACCTTGCACAGGTCGTTGAAGCAATGAACGCTGAGCTGGGCCATGACCACTCTGACATTTTCGTGCTGGGGTTCAGACCTGGCTGTGTGATCGCTGATTTTCTCTTTCTGCTGCCAAAAGAAGAAGCCATGGATGTGGATAATATACAGGCCCACCTGAGGAAAGTGTTAGGGAGCAGGTTTGGGAGCCAAAGTACAGTGCAAAGTAAGTGATGCTGAAAGAGCTTCTCTGTAATGGTGTGGGGATTCAAGGGTCAGATCTACTGCTGGTAAATTAGGATGAGAAATTAGCTTCTCTCTTTTAAGAGATTCAAATAGTTCAAGTAACCTATTTAAACATTCACTGAGCATATAGTGATTTAATGGAGATTATGGATCTATTTTAAAGAGTCATCACACATACCCAGTTCCAGACTCAAAGGATGGATTCTCTTCACACTAAAGCATCTAAAGACTCTCAAGTTACACCATTCCATCCAGCAAATCCTCAGAGCAGCTGTTATGGGTGTCACCAAGAGATCACAAGGACCCTCATGAAAGATTTCTAGTTAACAAATCTTCACCACATACAAAAACATTTTCAATATTATTCAAAATTTCAAAGCTGCCAGGCAGTAAAACACAGCTGTCACTTAGGGCTCCAGGATTTCTTACTCCCACTTTTTTACTGTTTCTAGCTAACATTCCAAAAATGTGTTTTAAATTTCCAGCTCTGTCTGTTCAGTCATCACCTGACAACAGCTCCTCCTGGAGAGTAGCAGTGATTGTCCTTGGAGTTCTCCTTGGAGTTGCATTAGTGCTGATCCTGCTGGCAATTCTGTTTTACATCTATGTGAGGAGAAGATCAGGTAAATACTTGGTTGAACCCTCAGGACTCATCGGAATGTTTGTCTACAAGCACTTATAAGATAAACCCTCAGTTTCACTTAAACATTTTGGGTGAGGCAGAAAATTAATATATTTATCTTATAATTCGATGTTAATTGTGCATAATAACTTGGGATAGTTCCACCCTTTCCTTCCCAATGTCCATTGCCAAACTCCTGAGCTTCTAACAACACCTAATGAATCTTCCTTTAAACAGGTATGGAATTTCCCCCATTGTACACGTGGTAGAGTGAGGAACAGAGAAACTTCTCTTCAGCCTATCCCCTATAGGTACTGCAATGATTTTTAACACTGGCAATCTAGAGAAACAAGAGCCAAACTACTCAATGCTGTATTTAGGTGGCACTGAAAACAGGGTGCCTGAGCCTGGTAGCTGTGGCAGGTCACCTGAATGCTCAGCTGAGCCCAGAGTCATCCTGTTGAGCGTTGTGCACTTGCCCAAGGGGGATTCACCTCCCCTGAGCCTTCTATCACTGCATAAAATTATATATATACATATATAGATATGCCTTTTTCTCTCCTGTGGCTGCAGAATGAGCCCAGGGTAATTAGCATTCCAGCACATGCAGCTTGATGAGGGGTTTGGAGAAAAATGGGATACGTCTCAGTTATGTGCACTTGCTATAGAAGTCTGGTGGACCAGAAACTTGATTTGGAGGCTTCTGAATTCAAGGTTTCTTTAATAACTGCTTCTATGTGTCAAGGGTATAGCATGCTAAATACGGCTGTGCTTTCACAGCACAGTCTCAGAGATGGGGAAGGCAAACCTTAGGTCAGTTTGAGCCAGAAGTATTTCACTCACCTCTTTTTGCCTGTCAGAAATGATTGGCTGAGCAAGGACGTGCCATATAGGGCAATTTTGTCCTGCTCTTGACAATCCCAAAACAGAGTCCAGTCCAATAGAAGCAACTCCTGTGGCATTGGAGCAGACCTTGCTTCAGAGTTCATCGAATTACTTTAGAGCAATTAGGAGAAATGACCTTCACCTTTTCCCACCACTCTCCACTGCAGTCCTGGTGAAGTTACATTCTCTTTCTACTGCGGTGCAGTTTTTCCTGCTTGGAATGTGCTGAACGGATGACAAAGGGGCAGTTTACTGCTGTACCTACTTCCAGCAGGATTTCTGAGTTTCATTTCAAACCAGCTCTCCCTGCACCTGTATATTCTGCCAGCCTGCCTACATTTGGAACTCCTGTTGAGGCACTGAGTATTAACCCATGATGCTGAGGCCCTGGCTCACAGCCCCTGAACACCCCTGGTTTTTGGGGATCAGGTTGTGGTTCTTTGGCACAGATGAGAGTACACTGGTGCCAGAAGTGCAGCACAAGCAGAGTGGAGGTGCACAAGCAGCTCTGCTCCCTGTGCAGCCAGCATTCATCCTTCCCATCCCTCCTTCCCTGTGCTGTAACACAGCTCCTGGCACAGCCCTGCTGAGGACCCTGGCTGGAATATTATTTTTTGTAGCAGGGACCAATGAAACAGGGTCTTGCATGCCTTGCTCTCCCCTTCCTTCCAAGTAGGGTCAGCTTTTCTATCCTGATTGAGATCTGGGGTGTGGAGTCACAGACACCTCACTGGTGGGAAGAGAGTGATTAGTATTTGTTAAACCTATATTCTGTGGCTTTTAAATATAGCCAGCTCTGGTGTTCTGCTCACTGAGTAGTCACTTAACAATGTGTTCTGTCAGTAAATACAAGTTCTCCAGGGAGCTCTGTTGAAAATACAAATGAGCGCTCTCATTTATGTTAATACTCTTGGTTTTTGTGTGTTTTTTTTTTTTTTTTTTTGAGGGATCTACTTTGAATAGCAAATCCTCATTGTCAGTAAACCTTTCTGATGTCCTTGTAAATAGTGTTAAATAGAGACCATGTACAGCAGGCTTGAACAATCCTGGGGCTGTTCATGCCAAATGTATTTAATGTCTTTGGGGAAAAAAAGGTGGTATTTTAAACAATTTTCTCAAAGATGCTTTACAAATAAAATCTTTATTTTTACAATTGTGCATTCTGAAGGAATCTGCTGTTCTTGTTTTGTCATGTAATTTGGAGCCTCTTCCACCTCCAGGGGAGGAGAGGGTGGCCAGTGCAGTCACCAACAGAGCTAACCTTGGCATGATTACACAGAAGGATGATCTCTTTGAGCTAAATCAAACAAGAGAGAAGATCTACTGAACCTACCCTTTTAAAACTTCAATAAAAACCTTTTTTACTTCAATAAACAACCCCCCCTACCACCACAGTGTGGAGTCCAGACTCTGGGAACTCTCTGAAAATGAGAGCAGGAGAAGCCAGACCTCCCCTTTCCAGAGAGGAGCATTTGGGAATGCTCCCAAACATTCAGATGGGCTCCTCATGCATATTCCCTTCTCTGAGAGAGGCAGCAAGTGGGACAGAGAAATAAATGGCTGAGGATAAGACACTCCATTTATTGAGGCAGCTGGCTCCTCTTGGAATCAGTGGGATTTAAGCAACTCCTCCATTTTTGTGTGTGACTGAGAAAGGGATTCTGCCTGTTTCAGACTTGCTTCTTTTCCCCCTGGAACTGACTGACACTATGATCCAGAAAAACCTGAGCTACCACTCCCTCCCTGCATGCTGTGATCAAGGGCAAGGTCTTAGGAAACGCTGTGTTCTCTTCCTATTGCAACTGATGGGATGAGACTCAAGCCTCCAGCTGACATTTTTTAAACTATTTCACGTTTCCACAACTTCTTATTCCAGCTGATGTCAAGAACCAAAAGCTTTTGCTTCATGACTGGGAGAAAATCATGGTTCTCTGGAAGCAGGACCATACCCACTTGTTGCACGGCATTCCCAAGGACACAGGCAGTTTGGGACTGGATAAAGCCAAGCTTGGGAGGAGCAGGTTGTGCACTTGCCATCTTCTATCAAATTGAGATTATTTAGGCTGAGGAGTTGCCATCTTCTATTTAACTGAGATTATTTAGGCTGGGGAGTTGCCATCTTCTATCTAATTGAGAATATTTAGGCTGGGGAGTTGCCATTTATCTAACTGAGATTATTTGGGCTGTGCTAGGAACTTCCCTTAGTGCCTCTGTCATGGTAGATTCATGATGGAACAACACCTTGAAAGGGAGGAGAAAGCAACAAGCCCTCAGACTTACCCAAGCAGGCCTGGGAACACTGGGAATGCCATGTGTGCCCTGCTGTCCCCCAGCCTGTGACAAGCCAGGTGCCAGAGGAACAGAAGGAACTGGGGATCAACACAGGGAAGCCACAGGGCCTGAAGTTCCCTCTGCAGGGAGCTGGATCTGCCATGTGCTGAAAACTGGAGTGAGACACTAAAGGGTCTGAAGACACTCAAGTGACACAAACCAGCCACAAGAGGGGTCAAAGTCACAAGAAGCACAGCACAGTGCCTTCCCCAAACCTAGCTGCTCGCTTTCCTCTCCTCAAACTGCAAGGAAGGGCTGTAGGACTTCAGGACATCCCAAGCACAGACTGACCTATAGCCTAAGGAGTGCTTGTGTGCCCTCAGCACAGCCTGGGGAAAGGAACTGGGGGATTTGGGACTGGCAGCTGGTGCCATGACCTGCTGAGACACCAGCCAGCCCCCTCCTCAGGCCCACACTCCCTGCCCTGGACACTGCAGGGCTTTACCACTGGCCGTGGCTGGTCCTCATGATCACCTTTGGAATAAAAAACCTGCTGACATCAGCTTCCAAGTGTACTCGTGAGGAAAAACATTCCAGGAACAGAAATATTACTGTTGGTAATCCAAGCAGACCTATGTCCTTTTAGTCACTTTTATGGCAGCTGGGCTGTCCAAGGACATTGCATTCTGGGGACCTAAATCAATGACACCCCTGTTTAGCTACCATTAAATGGATCAAGCTGCTCTATCTGCCTGCTGGAAACCCAGTTTTCCCTTTCTGAGCAGATCCAGACTGTGCTGCTGCTGAAAAGAAGTTGGATTTCAACCTTTTTTGGTGTATAAACACACCCACCTGCCAATTGTTTCCAACTGGTTCTTTTAAGGACTCTGTTTCTGAGCAGTCCAAAAATTTAGGGCTGTGCTCCACTTCTGGTTAGAAAGTTTGCAGTGGAAAACTGGGATTTGTCCAGCTCACATCCACTTCGCTGTCCCATGGCACCACTTAAAATTTGTCCTGAGAAACTGAAGGTCTTTTGAGCTGGAGGTTAAACCTGCCTCCATTCCTCTTGCTGTGGTGGACAAATTTATTTTTCTTGAATAAAGAAAGTAATAAATACTGAATACTTGTGAAATTGGGCTAGAAACTATAGCAATAACTGATGTTTTAATTTAGGGATATTTAAGCTGTTGCTGCTGGTGTTGTACGTGCCCTGTTCTGATCTCACCACGATCCTGTGCTGGCAGCACAGGTTAGGCAGCATTAGAAAGGACTCAAAATGATTTTAGGATGGCTTGGTCCTGTCAGTAGCTGAGGCATTTCCTACACCAACACTGGACTCACAGAAGACAAGTTCAGCTTCATTTTCTGCACTTCTGTGCTCTCCCAGTTTGGCTGAGTTGCTGCAGTGAGTCAGTGCAGCTCTGGGATCCCACAGCAACCAAAAAATATTTAATGGATTAATTAGGAAAGGGGATGTGTGTGAGTGGGCTGACTTCAAAGCTATCTCACTGCCAGTTATCCCTTCTTCTCAATTTCCAGTTTCATAAAAAAAAAAAAACCCAAATAATTATTTATTTTTAAATGAGGCTGAACGATTAAAACAGCACACCTGAGCCTCCATAAATCCTGTCGACACCTTGATTAGACGTGCAAAACTCTCCATCCAGGAAGGTGTGGGATCTGAAAGTGCTGCAGAGTGCAGCAGGAGCCACCAGATAGCGCTCCCTGTGCCGCCAGCAGCTGCTCCAAGACCTGTTTGCACCAAAATCTTCACTAATTCACCCATTTTCGGCTCAGCACAGGGCAGCCTGGAAACTTGCTTCATTCCAATAGCTTCAGTGCATTTCATTTCTCTCTTCAAGCAGTGCCTTCTTCCCCAGCACATGGAATGCCCGGAGAGTTGGGGAATTAATAATAATATAAATAGAATAATGTAAAATAATAAGTTTTATTGCTCTGGAGAGGTGGCACAGAGCAAGGAGAGGCTGGACACGCCAGGGGAGCTGCACATCCTGCAGGTGTGACCCTGGGACACCAGGGGAGCTGCACATCCTGCAGGTGTGACCCTGGGACACCAGAGGAGCTGCACATCCTGCAGGTGTGACCCTGGGGACACCAGGGGAGCTGCACAGCCTGCAGGTGTGACCCTGGGGACACCAGGGGAGCTGCACAGCCTGCAGGTGTGACCCTGGGGACACCTTTGGAGCTGCACATCCTGCAGGTGATGCTGGACACACCTTTGGAGCTGCACATCCTGCAGGTGACCCTGGCAGCAGCTCTGGAGCCTTGGTGGCACAGGTGTGAGGAGCCACGCAGCTCTCTGGTCACACATGCACTTAAGCTCCTGGGGGAATTCCAGCCAAAAAAGGAAGGGATCAAGGTGTCTGTGGGAATCTCAGCGTGATCCTACCTGTCTCTGTGGGCACCTAAAGACCAGCCTAAAGCACAGCCCTGAACCCTCAAAAAGCACTTGAAGAAAAAGGGGGTTTTGCTCCAAAAAATCCTCTTCCATTTTTTTTTTTTTTACGTTCTGGATTGGTGCAAGGTGAAATGAGGACATCACAACTCAAGGAGTTGTCAGCCACCTGCCTCCCCCTGAGGCACTGATGTGGTTGTTGGACACTACCAAAGCTACCTCCTTGTCACTGTGGTCAGATGTTGACAGCAGCTCCTAAACTCTTATTTGTCTCATGGCTACAATAAACTATTCAACTCATTAAAAGCTTAATTGTCTATGAAATACAGTTGACATCTTTATTTGATTTCTCATAATCAGAAACCTTAAGCAGCCTATGGGCTCTTTATTTTTTCAGTTGTTCCTTGTGGAGATTTCCATATTGGATTCAGGGAACCAGCAATTTAAGTAAATTAATATCAAAAGCAGATATAATTTCATGACCATGGCCAAATTATCTGTGAAAAAAAACACCCCATGAATCAAAAATGTAATTAAATATTAGCTTTTGGTAATTAAAAAATGAGATATTCCAACTGTCACTTTTCTTCCCTGCCAGTCAGGTCATTTCCCATGTCTAATCATTCCCCTTGTCTAAGGACAGGGATAGCTGCAGAGGGCAGCTATCAGCGAGCTTCCTCTTGAGTATCACATATTATTAAATTATAAGTCATTGTCATATTTATATATGACATCATATATAAATTAAGTTATTAAACCTTAATTAGTGTTTAAGGAAAAGATAATTTTTTTCTTCCCTTCTGCTGGATGCCTAAATCCATGCCTGGTACTCACTGAATTCACACCTGGAACATGGAAATAAGAGCATGGATTAGCAAGAAATGCCAACAGGAGGCCACCAAGTGGGTCACTGCTGTGGTGCTCAGCTGTAGGACACATCTTGGGTTGTAAGATGTGGCTGGGGGTGTGTGTTCCATCACCATCTGTCAGAGCTGGGGCAGTTCTCTGCTGTTCTTTGGGCAGTTTTTTCTTTATCTCTCCCACAGCCAATCCTCCCTCCAGGAGATCTCTGCTGTCCATGGCCACTGAGTGTCCCTGCAGGGCTGATCAAATTCCATCATCCCATGGGGAGATGCTCTGCCCAGGGCAGGAGCCAAGCATTCCCACCTGGATCCAATCTGAGCCTGGAACAGCACAGCAGCCCCCTTTCCCAGAGGAGCAGCTTTCTCCTGCCCTGCATTCCCAGAGGAGCAGCTTTCTCCTGCCCTGCATTCCCAGAGGAAGAGCAGGCCCATCTCCAGCAGCTCTGGAGCTGCAGAGGAAAACTCCAGCCTTGTGCAGGATCCCATGCTCCAGCAGAAGCACAGCTGGCACTGCAGGAGGGCTGAGCCACCATGGAATGGCACTGCTGCCACCACCCT
This sequence comes from Motacilla alba alba, assembly GCF_015832195.1. NCBI lineage: Eukaryota > Metazoa > Chordata > Aves > Passeriformes > Motacillidae > Motacilla > Motacilla alba. The sequence goes on along the minus strand of NC_052016.1, from coordinate 1,846,851 downwards.
GACACACAGGGCCTCAGCTCCTGCTCTGACACTGTCAGTGGTTTGTTTTGCACTATTACATGTGTATTTTATTTTTTTCCTCAAAAAAATAACTGTTATTCCTATTCCCACATCTTTACATAAGAACACTTTAATTAAAAAATTAGAATAATTCAGAGGGAGGGGGTTTCCATTTCCCATTTCAGGGGAGGCTGCTGCCTTCCTTAGCAGACACCTGTCTTTTCAAACCAAGACACATGTGATGTGCCATAACCCTACAGCCACAGGCTAGTGAACAGCCCTAAAGTGCCAAAGAGATGAGCAGAACAATCTCTTGCCTCTCCTTTCTGTCTTTCCAGAAGAAATGGACTTGGGAAGAGCAGCTCATCCTTGGCCTGGGGGCTGCCACCCAGCAGGGCTGCCCAGGAGGAAGGAGACCTTGCAGGAATGCCAGCCTTGTGTCCTCCCAGGGATGCAGCTGTGTTTGCTGTGGGTGTGATGCTGCGGCAGGGATGAGGCTGCTGTCTCGCCTTAGGCTGGCCTCTGCTGTCAACAGAGAAAAACAAGCACCTCCAGGACATGATTCATATGCCCTGTGCTGTGTGTCTGCTTCAGATGAGATGAAATCTCCCAGAAATGGCAGTTTTTATCCCCTGTATCTGAAGGGATCATAGAGCAACACAAACTCCATTCTAGCACAGCTGCAGGGGCTCAGAAAAAGATTCCATTCCCAACTTCCACGACTCGGAAGAAGGTACCAGCTTTGTCATGCCGACACCTGGTGAGGTGGGTCAGCAGATCTACGGCATTATAGGCATAGGCAGAACATTGTTTTGGAACAGAACATTATATTTTTCATGAAGAAAGAGCAGGAGTTTTTGCAAGCATGGGGAGTTCAGCAGCAGCAGCAATCTGGGAGGCTGTGGCTCTGCAGGCACACAGCTGGCACTGGAATTCTTCTCTGTTTTCCAGGATTTTGCCAAAAGGGTCTATTTCCCCCATCTCCTTTCATGACTGGTGTTTTTCCTCCCCTCTTTGCTTTGAGTATCCCAGAATAACAGAATAATTTAGATTGGAAAAGACCTCTAAGGTCGTTGAGTCCAACCTGTGCCCAATCCCACCTTGTCAACAAGCCCAGAGCACTGAGTGCCACATCTAGTTGTTCCTTGAACACCTCCAAGGATAGTGACTCTACCACCTCCCTGGGCAGCCCTTTCAAATGCTGAACAACCCTTTCCATGAAGAAATTCCTCCTGTTGAGCAGCCTGAACTTTCCTGGTACAGCTTGAGGCCCCTTCCTCTAGCTCTAAATAACTGCATAAATGGGACGGATCTCACTAACAAGATTTTGGTCCTGTGTGGGATAGGATGTAGATCCCTCATGCCTTTCCATCCCATATCCCTCTCGCCGCGCCTGCTGAATGCATCTTGACCTCAACACACACACACACACACATTACAGAAAATGCACTACTGCACGTGCCCTCCTCCCTGCTCACAGAGCTGCTGCCTGATCTTGTGTTTTGGCAAAGCCCAGGAGGAGAGGAGACAGAAAAGGAAAAGGATTAAAGCAAGGATAAGTGGAAAAAAAATTCTTTAGTGCCAAATTAGTGCATGCTGGTTGAACTAAGATCATTTAGGAGGGTTGTGATGCCTCCCTCTTCATGGCAGGTCAGTGCACAGTGCCCTGGAAGCAGCAAGAAAACTAGGATGTGTTCTGACTGTGAGAGCCTGACAGGAGACACCTGCTCTGATTCTCACTGCCAGCAACCTGCCTGCCTCAGACAAGCAGCTGGCAGCAGGGTGGCTCAGCTGATACTGAGATGGAAACCAGATAAACCCCTCCTCTTCCTTTTTTTAAAAATATATTTTGTCTAGGCGCAAAGGTTTGTGGTTGGCCTGTTGCTAATAATGAGTGTCCTTATGCTGCTCTGAGAAAAATGTCCTCATTTCTAGCAAAAAGTGCTGAAAAGACTTGTTAGAAAAGAGAATGGATCTGCAGTTTTATGCCATGCTCGAAAATGCCCTTTTCTTTGAGTTTTCCAGTCTCATGCCAGGAACTGGTTCCGGCTTTGCTGTAACAACTCTGTACTCAGGCTGCCCTTAATGCCTTTTGCAGCACGAGGGTGCAAAGGCATGTGAGGTATTTACAGTTCTCTCACAGGAAAATATGCTCTAGGCTGTCACTGCCCAAAAAAAAAAAAAAACCACCAAAACAAAAAACCAACCAAACAACCCAAAAGCCCAAGCAAAGGAAGCTCTTGGGTCACTGTAAAGAGGAATCTGATTTTGTTCAGCTTGTGCAATGGTAGAAGTAGTTGATATCCTAAATATGAGGAAACAGAGATTTCTGCTGTGTCCTGCAGCTCGTATTGCAATTGTCTCTGTCTTGTTCTCTTTTATTAAATCATCTCTCCAAGGGTAGCCAGGAACAGTTATCCTTTTTCATCCTCTATGCTGCACAATGCAGTCTGTAATTATTTCATTATGACTTTAATTAGTTTTTCTTACATTAAGGTTACAATCATCACATATCTTTATTTATTTATTTATTTATTTATTTATTTATTTATTTATTTATTTATTTATTTAATTGACTACTCAGCTCTTAAAAGAGCTGAGGGATTTGAGCGGCTTAAAAGGGAGTGAAATGGCTATTCAGTTTTGGAATTACCTCTGACACAGACTCAAGAGTACAAAACTAGCTATTTTTTTTTTTCCAGGCCCAAATCATTGCATTGGAAAACTGCCAAATTCAAATGGCTCTGTAGAATCCTGCTTGATTTCCTGTCAGCTCAGACTGGCCAGGGAGGCTGCAGGTGCCAGCCTTCAATCTGCTTCAAACAGGATGGTGGGGAGCTCAAGAGTGGAAACTTCCCTGAGGACTCCTTCCTTCCCTAACCATCTTCTCCTCCTCCCCTTACATCCCCAAATAAAGGCCCTACAAAACTGGAAGAGCATCTTGAATAAAATTATGCTGGAGATATTTCCACCAGTCTAGGGTAAAAAAAGTTATCTGAGCAAAGTCTGAGGAACTGCTGTGATAATTTGGGATGTCCAGTGTGCGCTCCTGCCCTGTACAACACGCCCTGCTGCTGTGGAACATTTGTTACACCATGAGCACGTACATGACAGGCTGCCAGGAGCTTCTCACCCCAGGTGCTACATCTGGAAACTCCAGATGTCCACAGAGCGTGCACAGGTGAGGTGGAAAGTCGATCCAAATGGTTCAAAACAGAAAAAGGAAACAGAGAGATGCTTGCTGTCCATGCGCTGTGCAGAGCGCACCTTGGTGGAAATAAAAGGAGATTTTTAGCTGTTCTCTGCAGCTGTCGGTGCTGAACCAAGGCTGGAATCTTTAAAAAGTATTGATTTGGTAACTTTTAAAAACGTTGTGCTCAACATAGGGTAGCTGTGCATTTTCTGTCTCACTGGATCAGAAGCCAGTGGCTGCAGAGGCACCACTGCTGCCAGTTCTGTTCAGAGAACAGAACAGAAATCTATTTATATTTATATTTATATTCTATTTATTTTGTATTTATCTTCTGAATAGAATAGAATAGAATAGAATAGAATAGAATAGAATAGAATAGAATAGTATAGAATAGAATAGAATAGAAAAGTTTGGGTTGAAAGGGACCTTAAAGATCATCCAGTTCCAATCCCCTGCCACGGCCAGGGCCACCTTCCTCTAGACCAGCTTGCTCAGATCCCCATCCAACCCAGCCTTGAACACTTTGAGAGATGGGGCACGCACACCTTGACACGTGATTCAGCTACATTCTTGTGAGGTTTGAACTAGTATCCTGTCCTAATCTGTCCCACACTGTACAGTACCATAAAATAACAGAAATAGTTTAGCAACAGGTAAAATAACATCCCTCAAGGTATTTATCACTGGGAAAGCTTCTAACGGGCATGTTTTGATTAAGATTGCACTGGAGGCACGGTTAGGCCTGAAGAGATTAAATATTTGAATCAGTGATTTGGAAGTAAATATAACTCCTCTGCTGATTAAGGTGTGTGACTTATGCAGAATGGTAAACAAAGAGGCAAGAACGGCTGCAACGCAACGATCTTGACTCCTTGATAAGCTTGACTCACTGGAGTGAAAAAGTATTTGAGCAGCTGAACTGCCCAAATGCACTTCTAGGAATCAGGAGTGAAGGCCATGTCTCCAGAACAGGAGCCTGTATCTCCCAGCAGGAACGGATTCAGCAAAGGATTTGGCAATGGAAGGATAAGAAGGTCAGCCCGAGCTCCCCTACAGTTACACCGTGGCCAAAAAAGGTTGATGGGATGCTTGGATTAACAGTGCACCAGCAGGGCAGGAGCAGGGTGATGTTAACTCTGAACATGGCATTAGTGGGATCAGCACTGAGGTGCTACATCAGGTTTTGGCATCGACTGCTCGAAAGAAAGGCTGGGAAGGTACTAAAAAGGAGCCTCAAATGATTGGATGGCAGGAGAAAGTGCCACAAAGGGAGCCCCAGAGGGTTCAGCGCATTTTGTTCATACAAAAGAAAAAAAAAAAAATTGGACACAACTTTGTTATGTCTTTGCTGTTACTATGAGGTATTTGCCTTCTTGGGACCTGGAGAGGGAAAAGTACCAGCCTGCAAAGGGCTTTTAAACCTAGTCATGCACACATGTAAACAAGCAGCTGAAATTTGGGGTAGGTATGTAAATACTCTACAGACTATTTTACAGCAAATGACAAAGTGGTGGAAAAAACAGTCTAAGGTAACTTTGCTCTCCTTTGATTTGATACTGTGAAAAGCGCCAATCATTTGGTTTTAAAATTTTAAAAGTTTAATAGTAATAAAATGGTTATAAAAATAGCAATACAATTAGAGTAATAAAAATTTGATCAATTGAGATTAGGACAATATCAGACAATAAGAACAAAGAGTTAAGGACAGTCTGGGTACCTTTTCTGGCCAAAATAAGCCCGAAAAAGGACACCCGTTTACAGAGGATTAACCCTTAAAAACAACAGCCTGTTGCATATTCATACACCTCATACATGACACACAAATTCCATTCCAACAAAGGATTCTGTCTGGTCAGCATCAACTTCTTCCTCTGAATCCTAATGGCATCTTCAAGACTGAGCAAGGTGGAAAGAAGTTCATTTTTTCTGATAATGGAGCAATAAATCCTCTTTCTCTGAAAGCTTTAGGTGTCCTGTGGCTGCTATCTGGTGTGACTACCTCATTCCTTTCTTTAACAAAATATCCCACATACATAGTTTCTATTTTAACATTATGTTATAACCTAAAACTACACTTGAGAAGATTAATACAGCATAACTTCCTAACATAACACATATAATATTCATCCTAATAATTGTGAAAAGCCAACCATAAAATACACATTTTTCACAGTATCTTCAGATAAAGCCAGGATACAGAAGAGAGCTGAACATTGCTGGCTCTCGCAGGGAGTAACTGCATGGCTGAAGGACTGATGAGATTCCAGGGACCAGATCAGCAGATATGACCAGGTCTGACATGTTAGGGAACCAGGGACATGTTAGGCATGACCAGGGACATGCCACGGGGATGGCGGGGGAGACGGGAGCCAGGGGAAGGTGTCAGCGGTGTGGGCATGGCAGCAGAGAGGGGAAGATGCCATCAGGGCCGGTGGCGGGGCGAGGCGGCCCGGCAGCAAGGAGCTGCCCGGCGCACAGCGGCGGAGCGCACCCAATGTTCGGCTCACAGCGTTCGCCCGCTGCTGGATGAGCTCTGTGGTGCACGGGTTCAAATCCGCCCCCCGTCAGTCTCTCAGACCAGCCATCCGCCGCGGGCTACCATCGGCGGCATCCCCCAGGCTCTCTGCAGTGCCTGCTAGGTGGGAAGACAGGACATGTGCACATCAAGTTCCATCACTGGTCCTTGCAGTGCCCCAGCACTGACAGCCTGCAGTGACTGGGGTCGTGGACATCCAAACCTGCCATTCAACCGCCTACAGGCAGCCAACAATCTCAGCAATGCAAGACTGCAAACCATCCTCACACCCTACCACCATGGGGGATAAACATCTCCCTTTTCCTTATTTATTCTTCTCTTACTCACTTCTTACCCCCTCACCAGCTTTTCCTTTCCTCTTCTACCTTTTGCCCCACTGCGCACTCACACCTACCCCATCCCACAAACACACAGCCTCACAACCAAGCCAACAATCAAAACAGCTTTTTTATTTTCGCAACACCCTCTTCAAACCTGTGTCCTTTCCACTTTCATTTCCTTAGAAAAAGAACTGACAAGAGCCACAAGACTTTTGCATGCTGATTGCCCCCACCCCCAACTATTATTTCCCTACATCTTCAATAAACCAACAAAAAAATGCAGCTGGCCATCAGAAGACAGCAAACGTACACCACAAGCCATCCAAACCACTTGCTCTTTTCAAGTGCCAAAATGATCTTCTGTCCACCACAAACTGCTTTCGTTGGGTTTTGTTCCAGCAAATCATTGCATGAGAATTTCACAGTGGGCAGGTTTTCCTCTCACCTTGACTCTTTAGGAAGATTTCTCCTGAAATCTTTTCCAGAAAACTCCAACTCTGCCCACAGCAGCTTCAGCTAACAGCAAGCTGAGGTGCAGTTTGAGTGAAAATGCCATCTCAAATATTTAGCCTTTTACAGTTCTTTAGTTCTCCCATCTCCGGGGTGAGCGTTCAGGGGCAGGGTGCTGTGGGAGAGGTGCTGCTTGCAGCTTTTGGTGAGTTTGGGTCATGGCTGAGAATTGCCTTTGGAAACAGCTTGTAGGCACTAAGGCCAGGGCAAATCCTCCAGGCATCAGTCTTTCCCTTTCAGGCATTTCCTAACTTTTCCCGGTGATGCCTGCGTGTCCCCCTTTGCCAGGTGCTTGACTCCATCCCTTGGCACTGCGCAGGGAGGCTGAGCTGAGGGATTTGAGGGGATGGCTGCCATGGCTCATTTCCACGTTGCCCTGCAAATGGAGACTGCAGCCTTCTCATCAGACTGCCAGAATATTTCCTTCCCCTAATCTGCTCCCAGCAGGTTTGCTGGAGCTTTCCCTTGGCTATCACTGCCAGAGCGCTCTCACTTGCTCCCCTGTGCCCAGAGCCTGAGGCTGCAGGCTGGGCAGGTGCAGTGCAGGGAGCCAGGGGAAGCATGGCAGCGGTGCGGGCATGGCAGCAGAGAGGGGAAGGTGTCAGCGGTGCGGGCATGGCAGCAGGGAGGGGAAGGTGTCAGCGGTGCGGGCATGGCAGCAGGGAGGGAAAGGTGGCAGCGGTGTGGGGATGGCAGCAGAGAGGGGAAGGTGTCAGCGGTGTGGGCATGGCAGCAGGGGGGGGAAGATGGCAAAGGTGTGGGCATGGCAGCAGAGAGGGGAAGGTGTCAGCGGTGTGGGCATGGCAGCAGGGGGGGGAAGATGGCAAAGGTGTGGGCATGGCGGCAGAGAGGGGAAGGTGTCAGCGGTGTGGGGATGGCAGCAGAGAGGGGAAGGTGGCAGCGGTGTGGGGATGGCGGCAGAGAGGGGAAGGTGTCAGCGGTGCGGGCATGGCAGCAGAGAGGGGAAGGTGTCAGCGGTGTGGGGATGGCAGCAGAGAGGGGAAGGTGTCAGCGGTGTGGGCATGGCAGCAGAGAGGGGAAGGTGGCAGCGGTGTGGGCATGGCAGCAGAGAGGGGAAGATGGCAGCGGTGTGGGGATGGCAGCAGAGAGGGGAAGGTGTCAGCGGTGTGGGCATGGCGGCCCGGCAGCAAGCAGCAGCCCCGGCGCTCGCAGGAGCAGCGGACCCGGTGCTTGGCTCAGTGCCTTGCGGCGCTGCCCGTGAGAGTCCGCAGCGCAGGTTCGAGTCGCCTCCAGGCTCAGTCCGGGGCACTGCGGTGTTGGAACGCCCCGCGGCGGGTATTGAGCGTGAGCTTCGTGATGTCAGCGGAGCGCTGGCCGCCTCCTAAGGGCCACCGAGGAGAAGGCCTTGTCCCTGCCGGGAGAGGCTTGCTCCGCTGAAATCAGCACACTACACTCTGGGCCATCTCAGCAACGCAAGACTGCAAAGGATCTCAGTGCCCTGTCCAAGCGGGAGCCCAAAACACAATCACATCGGCTCCTGCACTGGACGGGCACCTCCAATCATGGGAGGCAAAACCTCCCTTTTCCTGTACATTCGTTTTTCTCTTCCACTCACCTACTTCTTGCTCTTAACACCCCTCTCTCCCTATCCTTTCCTTTCCTCCTCTCTTTCTCCACTGCGCACTCACACCTAACACCTCACACTAACACACACGCTCACTACCAAAACAGCTTTTTTCTTCTCACTCTCATCTTTCTCCTCTTCAAACCTGTGTTCCTTCCACTTTGATTTCCCTACAATAACAATTGACAAGACCCACAAGACTTTTTGTTTGTTCCCCCCCCCCGCCACTTTTATTTCCCCAGATGATAAAGAAATCTACAGAAACAAAGCTCACAGGCCAGAAGAAGGCAAAAGAAACATACTCCACAAGCCATCCAAACCACTTGCTCTTTTCAAATGCCAAAATCATCCTCTGTCCACCACAAACTCTTCTGGCTGCACTTTCATTCCCGCAGATCATTGCATCAGCATTTCACAATGGGCGCTTCCTTTTTGCTCTCACCTTCACTCTTTAGGCAGAGTTCTCCTGAAATCTTTCCCAGAAAACTCCTTCAACTCTGCCGACAGCAACTGCAATTAACAGCAAGTTGCAAACTGGTCAAGCTGGGCTGCACTTTGAGTGGAAATGCCATCTCAAATATTTCTCCTTTTACAGTTCTAGCTTGCCTTTTCCCATCTGCCTGCTCCGCACTCTCGCTGCACTTTTCCCACGTGTTCTATCCCAGCACTGGAGTCCACAGCGGCCTCTGCATTTCCCGAGGCTGCAGCATTTCTGCACATGAACCAGTTCTTGCAGAGACACCCGAGCTAGCAGTGCTGCACTAAAATGCCTCCCGTGGCTCTGCTGAACATCTGTCCTCTCTTGCCGTCGCTGCATTTCCACTTTTCCCTGCCCTTCCCAGTGCACTTCTGCTTCCAGTGTTCTTTTTCTTTCCTGTGGGCTGCACCAGTCCAGTGTCTGCAATGCTTATCCTCCTGTAGCCTGGAAGCTACTACTATTTCCTCATCTATTTTAAGAGTCTGGGTTTTGTCCCTGCCCGCTGTCCTCACCTTCATGTGTAACTTCCCTCTTTTATTTTATTTTTTTTTTTTGTCCTGGATTTTTTTAACACAGTTTCAACTCTCTCCTTTTTTTTTTCTTTTTTTTTCCCCTTCACACAGAGTTGTATTCTTGACATTTTTTTGTCTGCAGGGACCAGGGGATCACCTGTAAAGTTAATGGAAGAGTTAATGAGGGAATGTAGGAATGCAGGAGACTGCTATTTTTAGCATGCTTCATCTTATGTAATAATTATTTTTTTCCCTGTGTGGTATCAAAGTAGATACCAAAATACCAAATAGAACTTGGTTTCTGATAAACCTGTTTTATGTCTCAGTGTTTTACAAGAAACCCTTGCAGATACTGATACTGCAGCCACCATAACACAGATAAATCCCAGGGATCTGGTCATTTACACTTGCCCAGGAAAAACTCTTGTGGAAGGCAGCACCTTGGTACCCCAAACTTCCCATGGACAGAGCTGAAACTTGGTTTGTGCACCAGATTTCAGGACTGTACATTTCAGTTCTGCTACAGCTTCTATGCTGCTTTCCTTGCTTCTCTCTCGGCCTTTGGGAATTCCAACAGGATAGCAAGCATCGTGCTGGGCTAGGATCCGGTTTTGGCTTCCTGGGTCTCCAGTTCCACCTCAAAGTTAAAATAATGATACCTTTAAGTATTTTTTTACCCTGTAAATGCCTTAAACACACACATCAGTATTTCGTAGCCCTTTTCAGCTCCCGTGTGGAGATAATGCAGCTTTTACAATGTTCCAAGGAAAACTACAAGAGACAAGTTTGAATAAATTGTGGGTGCTACAAACACATGCTCCAAATCAAGCTAACTAAAAGCCTGGGATCCTCACTGGAAGAATGCATCATACATTCTCTTTATGCCTGATATTAGGTGATAATTGTCTTTTAAAATGTCTACTCAAGCACAGTTTAAGCCTTCGGTGAGGACTTCTGGATGGGTCCATCCGTGTTTGAGTGGTATTCCACAGCAGGCAGATATTTCTTTCCCAATAAATGAGTTATAAGTAAATAACTTTCTGCAACACCAAAGGACTGAATCCAAGGCTGAGCTTAGAGCCTCCACGCTATTCCTTGCCAGTGGGTTGCAGTGGATGGTGAATTTTGCATATTTCCAAGGGGGAGTCTTCCCTCATGGAGAGATTCCCACTGAGGGTTATTAGCCCATTCTGGAGAGACAATGGCATCAGGAAATCCTTGAGCCAAGAACAGCTGCGGGCTGGGGGAGCATCAGGGAGACATTTGACAGAAGCCAACCCTGTGCTGCAGCACTTTTTTGTGCATCCACCTCGCAGCCACTGTCAGGAGGGAGGACACTGCGGGGCAGGGACCACATCTGACCTGGCACAGATGTTCCGGGCAGCAGCTCCCTCCCTGCAGCGCCGCGCTGCCTGTGGTAAACACAGGAATAAAATACTTACCTGCCTGCCAGGGGCTTTGTGAGGCTTATCCCATGTCTGTACAATGCTACACGAGTTCCGATGACTCTGGGAAGCTCCCTGATTAGAAGATTCCTGTCAGATTATGAACTCCTGTATGTCATGTTTGGTGGTTGCTCTGAAACCAGCTCTCAGACCGCTGCTGTATTTTATCCCCGCTTTCTGCTGCTTCCACAGGAATTGAGAGGGAGCCTCAGCACGCACCTAAAGCAGTCCCAGCAGGAATGGGAACACTCGGATGGCTGGTGGGTTTTTCAGCATCTGGCTCCTTGGGGCAGAGCTTTTTGTCCCCGGGTAGCACAGCCAAGGAATCCACCTCCAAGCCCAGTCACGGAGCCAGATCCAAGGCAGCAGGGCCAGCAGAGCCCTAATGCCATGTGAGCACCACGCAGTGCCCTGCATGTGCAGGAGCTCAGCATCCAAAGGGAAGTGTCAGAGCATGGGCCAGGCTCTGCTCAGTGGTGCCCAACAATGGGACAAGAGGCACGGGCAATGTCTAGGAAGTTCCATCCGAACATGAGGAAGAACTTTCCTCAGCAGTGACTGAGCACTGGACAGATTGTCCAGAGAGGGTGTGGAGTGTCCTTCACTGGAGATATTCCAGAACCATCTGGACACAATCCTGTGCTGTGTGCTCTGGGATGACCCTGCTGGAGCAGGGGGGCTGGACCTGGTGACCCACTGCCAGCCTGGCCTTTCTGTGATTGAGTGATTGTGTGACCTTCCTGAAATGCAGGTCTTTGGTGCGAGGAGTAAATGAATGGAGAATGTAACTCAGTGACAACTTTCCTTCCTCTCCGTTCCTGAACTACACTGGCTTGCTCACAAATCAGTGGGTAGGAGTCCCAGGGCCAGAAGAGCTGTCTCACCCTCATGGGATGCACAAGGCGATATTGGATGGTGTTTCTACGCCCCGTTTCCTCAGGGAAAGCCTCCGGGAGCTCTTCAGGAAGCCCGTCCCTGCCTGGAGCGTGGCGACAATGCTGGCTGCCCTCCCCATTCTGTGCCGGCGAGCGACCTTCGGTGCCCCAGTCCTCGGGACAAGCGTCTGCCGCGTGTTTGGACAGAGCGACAGCCACGGGCACCAGCGGCTTGGGGACACGCTGCCCACCTTCCCCAGTGCCGAGGGGTGCCCCGACCCCGCCGCTCTCCCCAACCCCGGTGGGGGCGGGCCGGGGCGGGGGCGGCCCCAGCTCCATCCCGGCCCGCCCGCCTCCCGCAGCCAGTCGGGGCGGAGAGGCGGCACTGGAGGGCTCCTCCGCCAGCAGCCGGGCGGGCAGCGGCGCACATGGCATGTCTGATGGCGGCTTTCTCCCTGGGCAGCGCTTTGGTAAGGCGCGCCCTGCCTTCCCTCCCTCCGCGGGGCCGCGGCGAGCGCCGGGCGGGGGGCGAGGAGCGGGGCCGGGGGACGGAGATGGAGCCGGGGCTCCGCGGGGAGCTCCCGAGGAAAAAGCAGGGTCGGAGGGTGCGCCCGGGGCTGCGGGGTGCAGGATGGGGGCTGAGGGATGCGAGATGCGGGGCGCAGGGTGAGGGATGCGGGATGAAGGATGCAGGGTGAAGGATGAGGGATGAAGGATGCGGGATGAAGGATGCGGGATGAGGGATGCGGGATGAAGGATGCGCGATGAAGGATGCGAATGTGCGAGCGGCTGGCGGCGCACGGCGGGACTTGACCGCTGGTTACCCCTGTCTGTAGCTAAGGCGGGGGGATTATCGCCGAGCATGCTCCCTGCGCCGCTGCGCCCCGCCGGCTTCCCAGCGGATTTGCGGAGGGACTGTAACCTTTGCATAACACCCGGGGCCGGCGGGGGACGGAGCGGGCAGAGCCCGCGGGACCGTCCTGCCGCTGCCACCGGGCGGGCGCTGCCGTCCCCGCCGGGCGCCGGGAGCGGCCCGGCTCCTCACGGCTCCGTCCAACTACATGGGAAATAGCCCAAAGTGTCCAAAAGCAGCCGAGAGGTGAGCGCGGTCCTGCGGAGCGGCCGGTCCTGCGAGCGCAGGGCTCGGGATGCGGGGCTGGGGCATCCCTGGGGGGTGGCAGCGGGGAGGAGAGCCCGCTGCAGGTGGTGGAGCCTACAGAGGGGGTTCAGGTGTGTCTGTGCCTTACACACGGCTGGGGTAAGCCCGTGCCTGTCGCAGGCACGGCATTGCCCAGCTTTTTCCAAGCGAAGGTGATCCCGGTACCGGGAGGCGTTTGGATCATCCCAGTCGCGCGGGGGGATCCTCACCCACAGCGGGTGGTGGCTGCAGGAGGAAGGTGTGTGAACACGCTGTTCGGTCCACAGAGAGACTGAAATTGTCTAATGTCCCAGCAATAAAAATCTGGCTGCATGCTCTCGGATGATTGAGTAGTCAGAGGCAAGGGTCTTGTCCAAGGGATATTTCTTTTGGAATCCATCTGAACTGGAGAAGCTGTGACTGTCACCTAGATAATCAAGGTGACCTGCTCATTCAGAGGTCATTTTTGAATATTCCCTGTGATTGTCTGAAGGTGCCCAGTGGTTCCTCAGAACAAAACAGGTTGTGAGTGCCAAAGTCAGCCTTGAAAGCATTCAGGGAAGAATATTGTTGACTCGCCTTCTCTTAGTTTTTAGGGAAGTTCCCCTGCTTTAATTGCTGAGCTCTAAGATGTTTCCCATTACTCTTGTTATGTTCAAATTACATACCGTGGCAGTGGACTGTTTAAGAATTTGACAGTAAGTGTTACTGGATACCTGACCTCTAAGTAAGGTGAGAGCATGATTAAAATCTCTTTCTTGAGAAAATGTGGTGAGCAGAGCTGATTATTTTCATCCAGAGCTTGGGGCTGGTGCGTGGAGAATGTGAAGACGCCAGCTATGGAGTGGTTAAGCAGGAGTAATTTTTTTAATCAGTGATTATGTAGGACTGGAGTTTTTTTTAAATGTTTTTGTCAGCATTCATGACAAGTGACTGATCTGAGCTGGGCTGTTGTTACAGCAAAGATGGGAAGACCAGGCACCGTGAGAGGGAAATTAAAGTGGCACAGGCAAGAGGAGGCAGTGTCACCTCTTAGCTGAATTAGAGAAATAGAGACAAACAGTGGCAAGATCTGCAGCTCTGCTTGTGTTCATGCATTGAAAAGTAGTGCAGCACATCTGCTTTCCAGGAGATAGCTTTGTATTATGCGTCAGCATGGAAAGCCCGGCACATCAGCCATCTACAGGAGTCCTTTCCAATACAAATCTGCATCAAAAATACTAAATTTCCTAATAGACAACTGTGCAGATGTTTGGCTCTGCTTGACATCCACCAAACAACAGGTGACAGTGAACAGCCTTTAAACAGAACTGTTCAAACTCCTGTTTAGCTGAAGAAAATTCCTGACTGTTTTTCTTTAGAGCTCACACACATCCTGCTCATATTGGTGCGAGGCACCTGTGCTGGTAAAAGGAATGGAAGAAAATCCAAATTTTGGATTAAATAAAATAATAAAAGAAAAGAAGAGAAAGGTGGGAGGAAGGCCATTGTCATGGCCAGGAGGGGAGGGGAAGGAGGTTTAGTCCAAAAAGTGCCAAGTGGAATTGCACAGAGTGCTGTGATGGGGAAAGTGGAGCAAGAGGGATGGCTGTGGGCACAGGGCATTGACCTTACAGTGGCAGTGGTGCGAGAGCTGGGGCAGGGTTTGTGTGTTCGTGTAGCTGATAAGATTTCCATTAGTTATCACTATTGAGCATGGAAAGCACTCAAGGATTTTGGGTGCAAAGCATTGTGCTTTCCTAAAAGACCTCCAGAAAAGAACTTGTCCTGTCGTCCCAGGTTGCATAGTCTCCAGAACTAGCAGTGCAGGAGAAAATAAGGCATGAAATAGTACATTTGAGAATTCTCAGAAATATAATTTCATCTTTACATAAGCATGGGCTGATCCAGAGGAGCAAGAGCTCTTAGGCATTTTGAGTGGCTTTCTTTTGAAATGTCTGCACAAATAATTGTTCAGGCAGCTCCCTTCCCCCTTCAGCTCTGTCCCAAGCCCTGGAATCAGAGTAACTAGAACCAAATTCCTTGAGTGCATGAGAAACCAAATACAATGGGGACTGAACTTATAAATGTATTAATCAGGTGCAAGATTTGAAAGAAAAACGAGTGCTAAAGGATCTGTATGTGCTGCAAGAGCTCTTTTACCTCTGCTGTCAAGGCTCAGGCAAAAGAACCAACAAAAGCTCGCTCTGTTTTGCTCCTCTTTCACCTTTCAGCGCATTTCAGCGCGGGATTTTTGTGCTATTTAAAGAACAATTCCTCTGGTGCAGAAGGTTTTGGAACGTGTTCCTAAACAAAAGTCTGTGAAGTTTCTCCACTTTCCCTGCAGGGTGGCAGCAGTTCTGGTTGCACCATGGCCGAGCCCAAGTCTGTGTGTGTGTCGGTGGACGAGGTGGTCTCCAATGGCACAGACACCCAGGACATTCGCCTCATCAATGGACACCTAAAGAAAGTGGACAATGCTCTGACAGAAGCTCACAGGTTCTCCTACCTGCCCCGCAGGCCAGCTGTGAACATTGAGTTTAAAGAACTGTCCTACTCCATCCAGGAAGGGCCGTGGTGGAGAAAGAAAGGTGAGGAAAGCAAGGCTCCATCCCCAAGAGGCCGTAGAGGCAGCAGTTCACACAACTGCTTATTTCTGCCTCCCAATTCTTAAGGATCTGAAGTAAATATAGTGTTGCTGTGCTGCCAAATATCTGTCCTGTGATCTTGCCTGTCTACAATTTGTTGTTGAGGGTGGGTAGAGCATGCAGGAGTTTAAAGATGGGGGTGGGGGAAGTGAGGAGGCTTTGTTTTTTTACTCCTGCAATTGGCTGCTTTGTGAAGTGGTTGTTTTTTCAGTACTCTTTCAGAACAGTGAGTATCTCAGAATTTCAGAAGGCATTAGACACCGGGATAAAAACTGTTTTCTTTAAAGGCTGTGTTAGGAAGGAAATGCTGTGAGCTATAGGTTTCCCTACAGCTTAGATGGGTCTGTCAAAGCTTGTGATTTCTGTGATGAAATCACTGGCTCTTGCTGGGACTGAATCCTGAGGTTCAGTCCCGGACCAGGATGCTCTTTGGGTAGCTCCTTTGCTGATACACACTGCACAGAGTTCACAGGGCACCAAAAGGACAGCTATTGGGCACTTCTTAAGGAGGAGAAGCGTTGGGAGTAAGAAGGGATTATTCAGCTCTCTTCTCTATAGGTTCTTGGTTGATTCCAGTTCTAGAAGGTGATTCTGTCCTTTCTGCTCTGCTTGGCATCAATTCCTTTCATGCCTTCATTTGCTTTGGGTATTTCCTAGAGAGTTTTGGGTTTTTTTGGTGGTTTTTATTTTTTTTTTTTTTTGGTGTGTGTGACTGGTTCTCTCAGAAAGGAAAACTAGGTCGTGCAGTAAATTCCTGCCAGTGAAAAGAAGTATGCCCAAGAGAAAAATATTGACATCTTCAGGAGAATTTTGTGTACTAAATGACATAATTGCCCTTCCTTGAGGAACTCCCTCCCAGTAATGTAAATTGGTATGTTGCTTTAAAGGTTGTGTGCTTTAGTTCTTTTCAGAGATAAGGCCCTGCCAGTGCAGCCCTCACCTCAGCCATACTTGATACCTGCACTGGCCCCGAAAGTACAAATCCACTGGCTTAAAGGTTCCACTTGAAATTGTTTCACCAAGTACTTGGCTGCCATCTGTAAATTGTATCATTATCACAACACCAAGGCTTCAATAGTCTAAAAATGTGTGGTATGAAAAGCTCTGGAGCTGTTGCCATGAAAGTGCTACTGTATGCGGACAGGCTGTGCATACGATTATTCATTTGTTGAAAGATCTGCAGATTTCATGCTTTAATGGGTTTTTCAACATCAAAACTGTATGTAGACCCACTGGCCTTCTTTTAATTACTTGCTAAAATTGCATGGAGCCACATTGTCCACAGGAGAACAACTTGGCTTGGCAGCAGCTTTGGTACATTCAAAATTATTCTTTATCTTATCAGAATGGACACAAAACACTGAAGGTTTTTTGTCCTCCAAGAAATGGAGCTATGCCAAAATGTCTCATTTAAGATTTAAAAGCTTGAGATTTTTAACTGAATCTCTTTCTCACTGGCCAGAATTGATTGAGGGATTCTATACCCAAAACCTCTGCTCAAATTTTCTGACATGCCTGGGTGACTTGGCTTGAACGAAACAATGTCCTGGCAAAACGTCCTGCTGCTGAAAATGACCTGTGGAGGTTTTAGCTCTGGGCTATGGTTATGACTGTGTCACCACATTTGGGTTTGAAAGAGGAGATTGAGCTCTCCTGGCTGTCTGTGTGGAGGGGTTCAGATCCTCCTCAGCTGGTCTCACACCTCGTGTCACTCCTGGGACCACCAAGGACAGGCTGAGAGTGGCTGAGCTGCTGTCTGCCCCCAGGGCTTGGCTCTCCTCTGCTTGCCAAGGAGCTGACACAGACCTGGGAGGTCTGCGCCCAGTGCCAAGGGCCTGTGGGCCAAAGAGTGCTCTCACAGCCAGGAGGTGAATCCCATCACGTGGCTGAGGCCATTCCCAGCTGGAGGCCAGCCCTTACCCTGCTCCTTCCTCATCACTGAGAGCACAGCTGGAATATTCTCTCAGTTGGGGTGCTTCCATCACTGGGAGCACAGCTGGAATATTCTCTCAGTTGGGGTGCTTGCATCACTGGGAGCACAGCTGGAATATTCTCTCAGTTGGGGTGCTTCCATCACTGGGAGCACAGCTGGAATATTCTCTCAGTTGGGGTGCTTCCATCACTGGGAGCACAGCTGGAATATTCTCTCAGTTGGGGTGCTTCCATCACTGGGAGCACAGCTGGAATATTCTCTCAGTTGGGGTGCTTCCATCACTGGGAGCACAGCTGGAATATTCTCTCAGCTGGGGTGCTTCCATCAGTGAGAGCACAGCTGGAATATTCTCTCAGTTGGGGTGCTTCCATCACTGGGAGCACAGCTGGAATATTCTCTCAGTTGGGGTGCTTCCATCACTGGGAGCACAGCTGGAATATTCTCTCAGTTGGGGTGCTTCCTATCAACAGAGATAAGAAGCTGGAAAGGGTCTGTCACAGGGGTGAAAGAATGGTCCAGGGGACCTACAAAGAGCAGCTGAGGAGTCTGGGCTGCTCCTGCCAATAGGTCCAGATGATAAATAACAAGAGCCCATGGCCACACGTTGCAGTTTGGGTGGTTCAGGGTGGACACCAGGAAATAAATTCCCGTTCCCCAGCTGCAGCACTGGGATGTGTCACCCAGGGACAGTGGGGCTTTCTCCATCACAGGGAGTGTGGAAACGTGGCCGAGCTGCTGATCTGATCTGGAGCTGGTGGTTGTCTTGCTTTGAGCAGAAGGCTGGGCCAGGTGACCTCCAAAGGTCTCTTCTTCCAGTGTTTCAGTGAGTTGCTGGTCAGATTATAGAAACCTTCTAGAACCAGACTTTCCTCCCAGCCATGTTCCCTCCTCCAGAGACTGGCTCAATAAATTTGTTTTAAGAGAAAGGATTTTCCATTAGAGAAATAGAAAACCAAATTGCCTAAATAGTCCCCAGTGAAGGTAGGAACCAAACAGTTCAGATTCTCTGAATTGTTTTAGTGGTTCTGCAAGTAGAGGACTTTTTTATGTGTAATTTGGGATATCTCTGTTCAAACCTGGTGGATTTGTAGCTGAGTGCATTACATATAAAACTATTCTGAATACCTTACCCTGGTTTCTGTTCCAGTGGGAAACTGGGGCTTTGCAGTGCCCAAGAGAAGGGCAATATTGTACCTCTGAATGCTGGTGTTTGCTGCAGTTCAGTACTCCTTGTGGATTCCTTGTGCTAGAAGTCTCTCTCATAGCTGTAATGTGAAATATTTGAATTCACTTTTTATGAGAAGAGTAGCAGAAAACATGCTGGGGGAAAAAAGAGAAAGGAGATGTCTCTCAGTTCACATTGTTCTTGGGTGCTGGTTGTGGTAAGAAGAGATAAGGAATGCTGTTTCAAAAATGTCTTTTAATTAATGGTGTTTCTATTCTGAAATGGAGCTTGAAAAAGAAAATCTACTATTTCTACATCATTCTCTACGACTGTAATGAATTAGTTAAAACCTTTCAAGAGTGTTGGATCACAAAGGCAGAAGTGCAGTTTCCTTGCAAAGACAATTTGTGCCAGCATGTTGGACAGGAATTCAACTGAAGTGCAATTCCCTTCAGTAAAAATGGCATTGCAAAGTAATGTTAAGGTTAGGCTCTAAATTAGCAGGAGGAGGAATAATTAGTAGTGCTGCCATTGTGTTCTGTACTTAGCTTGATCAGACAATGCAACTCATGGTATGTCATGTCTTTTACTTTTCATTAAAAGCCTAAAGAAAGGTGAATTTGCATTGTCAATAACAAAGAAGCTAAATAAGCCATAGTAGACTTCAAATTGGAATTTTTCATTAATTTTTGTCTCAGCCTTAAACTGCTTAATTAAACTATTAAATGTCATTTTCTCTTTACATATAGGGAGGGGCATTTTGATTCCAAGGTTTATATGATAAATGCTGCTCTCCTTATGAGGTTTTATTAGACTCATAGCAGAGATTGGTGTGACTCTGGAGCTGATTAATTCCTGCTGTAATTTCCCCTGAGGCCAGTGGCATTAACAGGGAAGGAACATGGCAGGTCAGTCCTTGATCAAAGCTGCTGTGTCTGACCCATTCCATTCACTAGGAGCTGTTGCCAATATGGGAATTTGGGAGAGGTCAAAGAGGTAAAAGTTTCAGAAGGTCTCCGTTGACTTTGGCATTTTCCCCATAAAGCTTTTAGGGATTGGTCAGCAGGTAGAAACAGCTGTTCCTTCAGGTTTGAAGGAAAGGGATTTTTGAGTGACTTGTGAGGTTAAGGATCTTCCCAGAATTGAAAATGTGCCTCAGTCTTTGAATCCAGGCCATGTTCAAGCATGTCCTGGGGGTTTCCTGTGGGTCAGTGAGGTTCATGGTTTCAGAAAGCTCCAGGGCTCCTGGAGGAACTGCTGTGAGGTTAAGATGGACTGGCAAAGCCAGAAGAAGGAAGCTTCAGCACATTTATTAGAAATAACTGAGCTGATTAGTCCCTGGATTCTTCTCCTTTCTTTTAGGATGAGGGACCCAGCTGGCTTGGAGGGAAAAGAAAGAGTCCTGTGTTAGATCCAGTGTGGGTCCTTAAATGTGAAAAGCAAGATCTGCCGAGTTTTGGAACAAAACGTGGCCAAAGTTTCAGTGTCTTGTCACAAAGCCATTTATCTAAGGGTTGAGAAAGAGATGGAAGTGGGTCTTGGCTTCTGAGCTGTGTGTTTAAACTGCAGTTTGAAATGTAAATCACAGGATCACAGAGGTTGGTTTTACCAGTTCATAGAAAAATTGCAGACATGTAGGTTTTCCTACTAGGACTCCTGAAAACTGTTTGCAAGAGGATTTGGTAGAAAAGTCAGTGCCTCGGGTTTCTGTCATTTTTGTTAAAAGCACCATGAAATAATCTGAATTGTGGTTCGGGGATGAATTATGTATAGTCCCCTATACAAAGGGGGCGTGAAAAGTACTTTGGAGCTTTCTGTCTAGGTCAAAGTCATTCAGCTTTACTTGAAAAAGATACGTACATTCTATGTAGCCACGAAAGGACATTTGTTCTATTGTTTCTAGGTGGGTTTGGATGGAGATGGAAATCTTCTGCCTATATAATTGAGTGCATCCAGTAAGAAAATAGTAATAAATCAGCTTGCAAAACACCACAACAACTCAGGGATTGCTTTTCTTATTTTTTTTTTTTTTTCCCTTTCCCTCCCCTCTCACACTTCTCAGTATTCATGGTTAATTAGGCAACGTTTTCGTTGGAAATTTCTCCGCGGTTATTTTTAGGGCTGTAATGAGTCACTTGCGCTGCGTTCGAGCTCTGGTAGGATTTGGTCTGGAGTAACCTCTGAGGGAACGGGCTCCGGCCGGCCACGATGCAGCCGGGGATTTTCGCTACACAAATCCCTGCTCAGCACAAAACGCCACATTTCTTGTTATTTTGGGTGGGGTTTTTTTGTTATTTTCTTGTTATTCTGGTGGCTCAAACGCCGTGCAGGCGAAGCGGAGAGGCGCTGCTGCTGTCAGCGCTGTTCCGCACCTTTGAGCGGCAGGAGAGGAACGAAGGACCGGGCTCGTCCTGGATGGCTCCGAGGTGTCCGAGCGGGGAACACGGAGCCCTTGGCAGGTTGTTTGGTATTCATGGAAGGCCGAAAGTGGCCGTCACAGCCCGAGATAGTGTCATCGGAACAGCGCGATCCCTGCCTGCCGGCTGTGTGTTATGTTAATGCCGTTCTCTGCATAAGATGGAAACTTCACCGCTGTCAAACCATCAGCAGAGATTTAAACAGGCTGGGCTTTGCTGATTTGCTTCGCTGCTGTCTTAGGAATTAGCTGCGGTACACACGCTCGGACAGACCCCTTTCCTTTCATTTAGCTGCGCTCTTTGTTTATGTTTTCTCTTCGCAGCATCCTCTCCGTGACTGAAAAGATCTCACACACTCCCCTCTCCCATCCCCTCCAGAGATACCCAAACGAAACACAGGAGAGAGGGGGGGCCGGCAGGGGAGGATTTGGCCTAAATGATGTGCTAATCCGTGCTGGGGGAGTCGGAAAAAGCCGGCGTTGCTGGGGCAGGTGCAGTGCGGTGGAGGTGCCGCATGCCCGCCCGGCGCGCCCGGCGCGGTTACTGGCGGGCGATGCACTGCAGTAACCCCGGGAGGGATGCGCCTGCCTGCTCCAGCCTCTGCTGCCGAGAGCAGGGAGGGAGGGAAAGATGCAGAGCAGGAACCAGCGAAAACCCACTTTCCGAGAGAGATTTTTCTCTCTCTTTCTTTCTTTCTTTCTTTCTTTCTTTCTTTCTTTCTTTCTTTCTTTCTTTCTTTCTTTCTTTCTTTCTTTCTTTCTTTCTTTCTTTCTTTCTTTCTTTCTTTCTTTCTTTCTTTCTTTCTTTTCTTTCTTTCTTTCTTTCTTTCTTTCTTTCTTTCTTTCTTTCTTTCTTTCTGTCTTCTTTCTTTCTTTCTTTCTTTCTTCTTTCTTTCTTTCTTTCTTTCTTTTCTTTCTTTCTTTCTTTCTTTCTTTCTTTCTTTTCTTTCTTCTTTCTTTCTTTCTTTCTTTCTTTCTTTCTTTCTTTCTTTCTTTCTTTCTTCTCTCTCTCTCTCTCTCTCTCTTTTTCTCTTTCTCTCTCTCTCTTTCCCCCTTTCTTTCTCCCTTTCTATCTCCCTCTCTTTCTCTCTTTCTCCTTTCTTTCTTTCTTTCTTTCTTTCTTTCTTTCTTTCTTTCTTTCTTTCTTTCTTTCTTTCTTTCTTTCTTTCTTTCTTTCTTTCTTTCTTTCTTTCTTTCTTTCTTTCTTTCTTTCTTTCTTTCTTTCTTTCTTTCTTTCTTTTCTTTTCTCTCTCTCTCTCTCTTTCTCTTTCTCTTTCTCTCTTTCGCTCTCTTTCTTTTTCTCTTTCTCTCTTTCTCTCTTTCTTTCTCTCTTTCTCTCTTTCTTTCTCTCTCTCTTTCTTTCTCTCTCTCTTTTTCTTTTTCTTTGTCTCTCTCTTTCTTTTCTTTCCCTCTTTCCTTCTCCCTCACTTTCTCCCTTTCTTTCTCCTTTTCTTTCTCTCTTTCTCCCTCCCTCCCTTCCTCCCTTCCCTCCTTTCCCTCCTTTCCTTCCCTCCCTCCTTCCTTTTTCCCCCTCACTCTCTCTGCCAGATGGGTTGTATTGTTCTCCACCATTTTTCGCCTGCTTTGTCTGAGAGCGTGTTTTCATCTCTTGTGCAAATTAAGATCCATATGTTAGGAAAAATAAACAACTCAGGCCAGTTGAAACCAACTGCAGTACTGGTAAAAGGCTCTTTTTAGGCAAATATTGTGTAGATTCATTTTCAGTGGCTTAAAGTGTTGGCAAAATTAATTAAAATTAGCCATGATTTTTTAGCAGAGGGTTTCTAAGCACATGTTTTAACCTTGATAAAATCTGTGTAGTTTTGCTTTTAACACTTAAGCTGTGGCAAGATGGTAAAAATATAATGAGTAGTCGCTGTTACTGGAACAGTTCACAGTGTTTTATTAAGTGGTAAATAAGTTTTCCCAGTGTCCTCTTGCATGTGTTCTGTAAAATAGAGGTTATTGGGAACAAATCTTGGTCAGCCCCTTTGTCTGATCCTTCTACTGTTTCCCAGCTGAGTATGCCCTTACTTCAGCATTACTTGTTTTCCTTCAAGCAGAATCCATTGTTATTGTGGGTTTGTTTTTGTTGGGGTTTGGGTTTTTTTTGGGGTTTTTTTTTTTTAGATTTTTGGACCTGGAGCTTTTATAGAAATGTGCCTTGAGTTTGACTCAGTGCTTTTTGGTCACTGAGTCTTTAAGCAGAACATCTTCTTCCTCTCTGCTGTATTGTTTGTGAAACCTAAACATTACAATGACCTCACTATTTTTCATCCTAGCTAATGTTTCGATACAATACATTTTATTAACTGCTGCTGTGAAAACTTGTGGCTGAAGAAGGAGGTTTTAGAGAGTTACCAGTTAAAGCGTTCTGGAATTCATATGCCAGGAAGTGGTCACAGTGAGTTGTTGGGACTCTGGTCTTTGCTGTTTCCATCTCTCACAAAAAGTGTTGGGGGCTGGCTGTAACTCACCCTGACACCCTTCCACTACAGCTTGCTGTGTGCTGAGTGGGGTTTGATGAAATGATTTATCCTCTGCCCATAGGTGGTCATGCCCTGCTCGAGGTGTTGAGGAGGCAGAGGCAACATCTGGGTGTACTTTGGTCCCATTTCAAAGTAGGCTTTAGTTTCTGTAGTCTGGAGATCCGTCTGAAGGCTGAGGAAAGATGAAGCAAGAGGCATTTTGCAGTTGGAGGCTTCAGACATCACATGGTTGACCAAGGTTTTCCACAACCTCGCTGAAAGGAAAGAGAAATCACAAGAGCAGACAAAAGCAGAAGCTAACTTGAGTAAAAATGCTGTTGAAGTTCATTTTTTGTTGTGCACTTGCATGCCATTTTGCAAAGTGCCTTCTGGAAGTCCTTTCCAGCTCTCTAGGGCAGATTTTTGTTCTATGGGGATTTAATATCTCAGAGTTCAGCTCTGTATCCTCTGAGAAATTATTTGCTTCTCACACTTCCCTGTAGCATTGCTCTTGTGGGTGAGCTGTGGAGACAGTCAGAACATGACGCTACTCAGAATGTGGCAGGCCCTCACTCAACTCAGCTGCTTTGTAATTCACATCTGCACCCTTTAAACTTTGGATGGATAACTTTGTCTTCTGTTAGAAAACAGTGTTTGGTCTTATTATTAAAATAACAAGTCAAGACTTCAAGAAACAACATGCACAGAGATGCCCAGAAAAATGTACATGGTTAGCACGTGGGAACGGACTGATTTGGATTTATAATTAAAGGCATTGCAAACTGAAAGGTGGGTGTTCATTCTCAAAGTCCTTGAGGCAAAACCTAAATCAGCCAGTGATGCTTTAACCCCAGAACCTCTGTGTCTTGCATCTGGAGAGGTGCAGAAGGACATGTATCTTACATAAGACTGAGTTTTTGTCAAAAATAAATTGGGAGTTTGGGTCATGGTGCCCAGAGTCCCTTCCTTTGCTGCAGGCATTTGAGACAAATGACCACTTACCTTATTGTGGGATTTATTTATTTAAGAGCTTTAATAAAATACCTTGTTGAAATGTGACATCCATGATGTCAAAATTCCCCCCTTTTTTAAGGTATTCCTTCTAAAGGAAATCACATGCAATTAATATTGCCAATTCTTGTATCAGAAACTTCTGCACAAGGCCTTTTATCTCTTGTTAAAAGCCTTGGGGCAGCAAGAAGCTGAGGTTTTGGTGGTTCAGATTGCCTGCCCACTGTGCCAGCTTTGCACCCAGCAGCCAGCAATTTTTTGGTTAGCACCACTGGTACAGAAGGACAACAAATCCACAGGCTCTTACTTACCATGTGGAAAATTTAGTTTTCTACTGTGAAAATAATTTACAAGCAGAGCTCTAATCCCTGGGACTGGCAGAGTGTTCCTTATCAAGCCCAGCACCAAGCTTTAACAGACATCTTCTTCTTGATATCAAAGTCTGTTGGGAAATGGAAAAACTGAGGGTCCCCAAATTGCCCAGATGTACTCGCTTTTTTCACCAACTTCATGAGAGGAATACATAATACACCATGTATGGAAGAATTGCTGCCCTTTCTAACCAGTTCTTTAGGTTGTTCATCCCCAAGTATGATGGAGAAGGGTAACAGCACAGACAGAGGCCAAACAGTTTTGGTTGTTTCCAGTAACTCTCTGAAGCTCAGGGACCTCCTACAAGCAACTGGAAGGAGGCCTATTGCCGTGGGTCTTCAGGGCAGTCAGGACTTGGTGAAGGGAAGGAGAGATCCTGACTCCATTTCAGAAGGCTGGTTTATTTATTATGATATATATTACATTAAAAAGACAACACTATAACTATACTACAAAGAACAGAGAGAAAGATTCATCAGAAGGCGAGACAGGAATGGAAAGGAATGAATAACAAAGTTCTGTGACTCCAGAGAGTCCGAGAGCTGCTGCCTCCTGGATTGGCCACCAAGCAGAAACATCCCACACTGACCAATGGAGGAAGCACCTGCTGCATCCCACAGCAGCAGATAACAAATTGTTTACACTTGAAGCTGAGGCCCTCTCAGCTTCTCAGGAGAAGAAAATCCTAGCAAAGGGATTCTCATAAAACATCACAACCACAGAGGCCTGCTGCAATATCCCATTAATCATTATTTTGAAATCTGCCCCCCCTGTGAATTCTGTGCTTTGGTGCAGATGTTTGAGTTTAATTTGGCCTTTGGACACTTTGTCGCTTAGAAAAGAAGATTTCAGAGAGAATATTTGATCTGAATGTGAGTGGAGGCATAAAATCCAGCAGGACCGGTGCTGTGTAAGTGTCTCTGGAAGGAGGACAAAGCAGTTCTGCCTAGGAAATGGTGTGGCTGGAGATGTGTGCTGCAATGTGACCCGAGTCAAACTGCAGGTCCTCACTGGCCCTTCTTGTCACTGCTGGGCTTCTGTTCCCATTAACAGCTCATTTAGGCTCTGCTGATTTGTGGGGGAAACAGATGCACTCTGCAGACTTAATTTTCTTCAGAAGGTACAGGGATAAAGCCATCCAGATTCTTACCAGGCAGAACTACATGGAATTACATAATAGCCAAGGAGATAACCGCTTGTTTGTTCAGGTTTTTTTTTTTGCTATGTATCTGTTCCAAATAAAAATAAATGGCAGAGACCTTGGCTTTACAAGCTAATTTCCCATCTGCCTCTCATCCAGTATGTACAGCCTGCATCTTTTGTGTAAGAATCATATTTCTTCCGGCTTCACATGTTTAGAGTAATGACAAATGTTGTTTATAATTGCAGAGCATCTGCTACAAAAGAGAGGGGAAGATTGAATATGCAGTGGTCAGGTTCCTGGGTAAATGAGAATGGACCTGTGCTCTGTCTCCTGCTGAGCTTTGGAGGCAAGGCTTTTATGCCAGGCAGAAGAAAGAAGTTTCAAATCAAGCCGTGCACCTGGTTAACACGAAATTTAAAGGAAAAAACCACCACAAGCAGAAGATTTTAATACTCTAGTTAAGCAATGGAGCTAAATTCTGCCCTGTTGCATCTGTTTTGTGCTTTTGAAGCAGTCAAGTGGATGGGGCTGCTCCAGCAGAGCCTGGCCGGTATAATTCTTTTTAGTCATGATGCAGCTATTACCTCAAGTGCTTTGAAAATTAAGCGCTCTAATAACACCAGCATGGCAGGGCTGGAATGGGTAAATGAGTACCCAATTAAAAGAAAAGGGATTGGAGCTAAATATTTGCTATTAGAGGAAGAGCATTTTCCTTTTCTGGGTCAAAAAGCCACAAACTGCATCCAGTTTATGGCATACGAATATCAAGGGCTGGTGTCTAAAATGCTATTTGAGGCTCATAAAGCTGAAGCCTGTGGGTGGCTGTCTGGGATGGGGTTCCATTTCCTTCTCCACTTGCAGACGTGAACCTCTGAGGCTGCCACCAGAGAAATGTGAGCCAGAAAGCCAAGGACAGTGCAGGGGGGCACATCTGTGCACAGCTGGCAGTCAAAAGTTACTCCCTTGGGTTTTCATTTTGACCCTGAGTCTTGCAGAACTACTTGAAGAAGAATTTTCCTCAGAGGAACAAATTGACAGTACATACATATAGAGATGACTGATGGGAGAGCTTTTGGAAAGGGACTTGGGTCAGTCTGTTTTGTACCCAGAACTGCAGGGTTCTTCACAAGGAGAGTCCAAGGATAATGACAGTAATTAGACAGTAATAAAAATTAAGCTGTTAGGAGCAGCTGGAGCTGGTGGGGCTTTGAGACATGAGGGGATTCCTCCTGCCCTGGTGCGTGGCAGCCTTGGTTCTGGAATTCCAAGTCCAGGTGGTGGTGAGGCAGGGCACCCAGGCAGCTGTATGGGCCAGCAGGAGGACAGAGGGCTTCTCCAGCACCCTCCTGAACTCAGATGACACCTGGGCAAACCTGAGCAGCCCCAGTGCCGCTGGGGCATTCCTCCTCTCTGGCTGGCTGTGGGTTGCACACACAAACACACACAGAAGATCTCTCCACCAGTGGGTTTTGGACTTGCTGTCCATCCCGTCAGCCCCTCAGACTTTGGTCTCCTTCAGTTGTCGGCGCCTGGGCCTGCAGCAACCCCTCAGATTGGCAACCTCACGCTCCAGCAGCCAGTGTGGAAAAATTTCTGCTACTGACCACTGGGTCCATGGTGGTGCCTCCTGCACATGAGCTCACAGTGGTGAGGGCATTCCCATGGGAGAAATCTGGGAGCAGTGTTTAGCAGGAGTGCAGGGATGAGGAGCTCTGTCAGACCGGTCTAGCTGCCTCCTGACATGCCTCTGGTTCCTTTAATCCCTGTTTCCATCTGCTTTCTCAGGCCTCTTCCTCCTCAGTCCTTGATCCATCCCTTTCCCTGCCTTTGGCAAGTCCCCTAAGTGTGCTGTGATGGATGTTTGTCACTCTGTAATTCCCATGGCTGGTTTTACACCACCCCAGACTCCTGTTCCCCCTGCACGGCGTGGTGAAGTTCAGCATTCCACAGAGACAATTTCCCTTGGGACACATCTTGGTGGGTTTTCCTCCAGGAACAGAAGTCCTGTGCTTTCCACTTTAGCATCTTCAGAGTGCCCAATTCAGGGGGCTGTGTCCTCTGAGCCTCAACTCAGCCTCTGTGCTCACTCCGCCTGGCCTTTTATCACATAACTGAGCAAAGACCATTGTTAGACCTTCTGGGCTGATTTGATTTTTCTAAGCTTTGAATTTAAAAAGAAATGAAATAATATGGCTGGGCAGTCGTTTGTTTAAGCCCATGGAAAGTTTCCCTGTGGTGTAAATCATCACTGAAGTGGAACTCACATTAGGCACATTTTTGCCCTCTCCTGTGAAAGTTTCAGGAAAGTTGTGAGTGACTGCAAATAGGGAATGGAGCTGCTGCACTTGTGATTATAATAAATCAGGTCCTGCTGTCTTACAGGCTGATTTATGACAATATGTGTGAGCTGCTCTATCACAAACAGTCAGAGGAGCTGACAGACAGCCCTGAAGGAGGATTTGATACTTGATTTCTTGCCTGGGAGAACGATGATGAAAACCTGAAGGAGAAATGCATTAAACCTGAAGGAGAAATGCATTAAACCTGAAGGAGAAATGCATAACCTGAAGGAGAAATGCATAACCTGAAGTATTCACCAGTCCCTGAGCCCTGGGGTCACTGTCAGACTTGGTGTTCATGGAGGATGATTGTGCCTCGTGCAGTAGTCTGACATCTGGGGACACCAAAAGAAAGATGAAACTTCTGAATTTACATGATAATACTTCAGAGATTTACTCTTTAGTCTCCCAGCAGAAATATGGGCATCGGTCTCCTGAATCCCATACATCCTATTTGCATTATAAAATCAATCAAACAAATAAAAATAAAGCAGGCCTTCCCAGATAGGGCATGGCTGTGACATTTTAGCACTCGTCCTTTTATTCTTATTGACAGGCAGTAAAAATAAGCTCCTCCAGCAAAGTGAATTGGGGCACGGGGGGGGGGGGGCACATGTTTTACAGTAAATAAAAATAACTTCAAAGCCAACCTACAATTCTTTTTGGATGCTCAAACTGTGCTGCTCTAAAAGTACAGGCCCAAAGGAATGTTGGAATCACTGCAATGACACATTGGACAGAGTTTGGCCAAGGAGCAGGTGTCAGCAGTCTGCCAGGGTTGTTGTCCTATCAGAGAGTATTTTGGACCAAATTAACAGAAATTAATAAAGTTTGATGAAGGAAGGGTATGGCCTGATACCCAGAAGGAACTTTTTCACTTATTTGTATGTTTCACTGCTAAAACTACATTCTAAAGATTACAGAAGCCAATGAAATTCATTTTAAATGTCAGTGTTGAATGTCACCAACGTTCAAGGCATGTTTATGTGGTGATGGAGTGTGTCAGCAGAAACAATCCCATATAGATGTGTCTGAAAGCATCAGAGGACCTCCTTTCAGAGCACTGAAAATAATATATTACGCGTATATTGTATGTGCATTGTCCTTCTGGATAGAAATATGTTCAACATATGTACATTGAATTTACCTGTAGAGATACCTGTAAATATGAGTGAGTGTATATATATATATATATATATATATATATATATATATATATGTATGTATGTATATGTGTGTATATATATCTAAATCTATATATCTATATATCTGTATATATATATGTATATAGGTTACATATAGATATTTATAGGTTATCTCTTCATATTTGGATGAATGTATGCACATGCACTCAGGTATATATTTATTTATGTACTAAAACCGGCTGCATATCACTGCAACAAATGCTTTGAAGAGAACATTTTAATCGAGGTGTATATTCCTCCTCCTCCTTTGTAGTGACAAGATGATGTAATTATGGGAAAGCAGCAGCAACCTGATTTTTTTTTGTTTTTAATGAAAAGCAAGAGAGTAGCAGTTGCTTAGAAGTGGTTCAGGTCTGTTGCCACTGGATTAACAGCATAACAGGCTAAAATAGCAGGAGAAATGAATGTAAAATGGAAGCTGTTTTATCTGCGTGTCAGTGGTGAAAAGAATGCCATGAAGAAATGGCAGCATTTTGCAGATGCTTTTCAATGGGGACTTATTACATTACATAAGTTGAGTAATTTTCTGCTCCCAGTCATTGCTCTGGTAATCAGATTGTTTGTGCTTTGTTCTCGTTTCCTTTAGATGTTGTAGGAATTGGTTGGAGCTCTCATGTGTAGCAGTGGTGGGTCCAATTCAGACCTCTTTGGGTTATTTTGCCTGCTTATAGCTGCCAGCACCATTGTCTGAATTTCCTCATTAGCTGAGCATCTTTGGAGCTGGCTTTCCTGCTGGGTGTAGAGGAGAGGATGTTTATGTGCCAGATAAATGGCTGCTACTTCTCTTTGTTTCAACAGTGGCTTGCTGGTGAAAACTGGGGGGAGTTGTGTATCTTGGATTGCAGAAGGAAAATACTGAGGTTTTAAGTAGAATAATGTGTTTTGATTTGCAAGAGCCGCCAAGGGAGTGGTGCAGAGAACAGGGATATGGTGGAGATGTTCTTCTGGATGGTTTTCCTGGGGACTGGAAACATTCCTTAACTGCACCAGGAAGGCAAACAACAGCCCTGCAGATGCACAGCTGAAGAGCACTTCCCAGGGAGAGCTCTCTGCACATGGTGGGTGCCCACGTTCCCCTGTGGCTGCTTTTGCCTTCCCTGAGCACCTCTGACGTGGGAAAGGGAATGAGCTAGGGAGGGAATTGTCTCTTTGTGGTCAGCCTGGAGAGGACCCACACTGTGCACCCTGACACACCTCAGAGCTGTGAGCAGGAGTGCTCTGTGGTCCCTGCATCACTGCGGTGAGCAGAGAGGGATGGGGATGAGCAGAGCTGTAATGGCATTTCTGCTGGCCACCCTGGCACTCCCACCCCTCGGGATTGGTGTGAATTGCCCATTTAGAGGATGGTCCCGCCTGTCCCTCCTCCAGTTTCCCCACCCACAGTGGCAGCCCATGTGTGCCATGGCACACATGGCACCAGCCATCCTGTGCAAGTGCTGGCGCTAAAACCACAGAGGAAGAGGTGGCTCCAAATGCTTCCAGGGTGTTTACAGCTGTGCACAAGGAAAGGAGATTGGGGATAGAGTCAAGATTAACCTCTCCTTTTGTATTGCAGTATCATTATCTAATGAGATCAGAAGCAAAGCCCAGCAGCTTAGTCAGTATTAGAGCGTAGGCACCCATTTCAGGAGGGAGCCTTTGAGAAGAGCAATCCTGAGCCGTCCTCCTACACCATTTTCTTTGCAGCTTTGCAAGATGGAAAAAGTGACAGCTGTAAACCTCCCCAAAGGCAGTTGCATGTTCTCCTCATGTGCATTGCCTCCAGACACTTCTGCCCCCCTGCACCGTCATGGGTGATGTCCAGGGGTGACCCCAGCCTCTGCTGTCCCTGCTCTGCTGGGACAGAAACAGAGCAGCTCTGTTGGAATTCATGGGGACAAGGTCTGGTTTTGAGCCATCCGTGCTATTCCCACCAGACCAGGTCCCATTTTTGGGGTTTATGTACTTTGGGACTCATGCCCTGTTCTCTGCCCTTGCTTCTGCATCAGTTCTGAAGGTACTTTGTGGTTTTAAGTTCAGCAAACACCCCTCTGCAAGAGCATGCCTCGTGCAGTTTCCCCTTGCATTATTTTAACCTAACAGATGATGGGATTTTTGTGAGCAAAGCCAAATTTTAATTTTTATTCCGTTTTGAATAAACCACTCTATGTGACCTTCGCCCTTACTGACATATGAGGGTCACACTGAAGAGCAGTGCTGTGGGAACTGCAGCAAACCCTTCAGCTGGGCATGGACAATTCATCATCAACAAATAAATGGAGAGTGTGGGAGACAGGAATTGAGTAGGTAAGATGCTGTCCCTGCTCCAAGATCTTGAGCTTAATATTTGATGCCAGTAGACTAAGAACGTGGGACCAGGGCATGTGGAGGCTGCTGTGCTAGCAGTAATATCAGCTGTAAATGCACAGGAGCTGTTACAGATACTACAAGTACAGAGGTGGAAGCTCATCTGTTGGGGGCAGATAGCAGAGCTTAAAAGCAGCGTGTTGGGTTCCACTCAGGTCTTCGTTGGAAGTGGAGCAGTGACTCAGTTTTAACACATACACACAGGGATTTAAAAACATGGCAATATTTTGAAAATGTTGTGATCTGGTAGCAGAGCAATGTTCTCTGCTTGTGCCATTACCCAGATTGCTGCAGCCCCTGTCAGAATAAGGTAATCTCACCTGTTGGCACAAGGACAACAAAAAGAAGACACAGGTGGTGCATTCATCACTTGCACACAATGGTCAGAAGCATTTAGCCAGCACTGAAATGAAAACCAACAATATTAGAGGTGCTTATTTTGCCATTTGCACGCAGGCTACAGCTGTTATTACTGTGCCTTGTTCTGCCACATACACTTAGAAAAAAATTGCTCCAAAACTCTGAACTTGTGCATGGCCCATATGGCACTGAACATGCTGCCCTGAGAATTGTCTGTAGCCTGGCAGACCACAATTGCTCTGTCACTGTGTGTAATTCATGTGACAATGAGATTTGAAATTATTTGACGGTATTATTTATTTTTAAGGTGTTTTTAAAACCTTGGATTGCATGAGCTGTTGCACTAAAGGTAGTAGAGCAAATTTTTTTCCTCAGGCGTCTCGCAGCAGTGAGAAACAGGGCTGGACACATTCCTAGAATCACAGAATGGTTTGGGTTGGAAGGGAGCTGAGAGATCATCTTGTTCCAATCCCCTGCCGTGGGCAGGGACACCTTCCACTGTCCCAGGCTGCTCCAAGCCCCAGTGTCCAGCCTGGCCTTGGACACTTCCAGGGATGGGGCAGCCACAGCTGCTCTGAGCAACCTGTGCCAGAGCCTCCCCCCCTCACAGGGCAGGATTTCTTTCTAATATCTAATCTAAACCTACTCTATCTTAATTTGAAGCCAATTTTCCCCTTGTCCTGTCACTCCATCCCTATTAATCCGACCCTCTCCATCTTTCTGGTTGGCTTCCTTCAGGCACTGGAAGGCCACAATTAGGTGGCCAAAAGCTTCTCCTTTCCAGGCTGAATCAGCCCAGTTCTCCAGACCTTTCCTCACAGCAGAGGTGCCCCTCCTTTGAATCCATGCAGGTTCCTGCTGTGTAAGAGCACATGCACAAATTAGACGGCAACCTGGGCTCCTTTAATTGGCAAAAGATTTCATTGATGGTCAGCAGGCTGTGAGGTGCTATGAATCTCATCCAAAAGATGCCAGACAAGTGAATCTCCACGATTCCTAGGGGAAATAGCTGTGGTGGGGTGGCCCTGGCCTGTGGCTGAGCATCCACACAGCCCCTCCATGCTCCAAGATCAGGGGAGAGCAAAAGCTGAAAATTATGAAGATGAAGATGAGGGCAGTTTAATAACTAGTGAAGCCAAGCTGCCCGTGTCCCTTCCCAGCTTCTGGCACAACCCAGGCCACTCTAAGAACAGAAAGACTTGACTTTCTGCAAGCCCTGTCCAGCAAGAGCCCAAGCTCAGCGTGTGACCAGTGCTGCTCCAGAACTGCCCCTTGGGGGCTGCTCTGCAGGAAATTCACTCTGTGCCAGCCAGACCCAGCAGAACAGCTCACTTTTAATGTTTACACCAGAGGTGTTTGCAGCTGGTTAAAATAAACCCCACGCAGCAGTGTTACTGCATGGAGGGTTTCCATCTGCCACTCTTTTGAGTGGTGCAATGTTGCCTTTTCTCTAGGTTGTCATGAGTCCCTGCTTTTGATCCTTGTGGCAGCTTCTGAACCAACACAACTCTGTGCCACTGCATTGATTTTAATGGTGCTGTGTTGTTTGGCAGGAGCTGAGTGTGGAGAGTGCCTGTGATTTTTAGGATGAAAGCATGTTTTGAGGTGACACGGATGTTCTTCTGGCTGTGTCTCTTCCTTATTTCATTTAAAATGGCAGGATTTGTGAGGGAAAACTGTGTAAACACCCTGGAATCTTTATCTGCTCTTTATTTCCTGCGTGTACTGATGTGTTAATAGGTAGCAGGGATAAATGACTTGCAGAGGGAGTAAAGTATAGGTGGGCCAGTGATACAAAGTTATAATAAGGGAATAAAGAAACCTCAAGTGACAGGGCAGGTTGAGTTTTCTGGTAATGCGTTCAACCAACACTTGTGAAATGTCCTTGTCAGTGTAGTTGGTGGTCAGGAAAAAATGGAAACGTGTTGCTTTGACTTTGGGAGAAAAGATGTGCACTGGAATATGGTTTACAGAGGCATCTAATTAGAAGGATTTGAGAAGACCAGCACTTTTAAAGTGTGTCTCTCTTACTAATGATATACATGAGTCTTCAGGCCATTAAAACAGCTCATTTCTTTTGATGGACTTCCAGTTTGTGGAGGAAGCAGCTGCTTTTACTACCAAATTTCTCCTGTCTAATTAGACCAGTTGAGTCAGCCAGCTCAAATCAGCCCATAGTTTACCCTTTGCCTCTTCACTGAAGAGCTGAATAACCTAATTGTAAAGAAGGACAGAAAATGTCAAAAGGAGTTACAGTTGTTACTGGGAAATGAACCAGTGCAGAGTAAAAAAAAATACAAGGGGAAAAAGGCTGTTAACACAGAGGGCCTCCTGATGAGCCCGTAATGGAAATCCCTCTGGAAATTCTCAATATCCTCTATTTGTTGGATAACGGCAGTGCAGCAGAGTAGAAGCTTGTTGTTTGTTCACTGAATTTTCCTCTGGCTACATTTTCATGCAGGAGATTTGTTAGATGGAGGACTTTTGTAGTCAGGAAGAAGGAAAGCCCAGCTGAGGGGTGACCAGGGAGCTTGAAACTCTGTGAGACCCAAGCTGAAGTTCTTGATGCGACTCAAGGACCGAGGCTTGGATCATCCTCGCCTCAGTGAGTTCCACCAGCCTCTGGAATGACTTGTAGCTGGTTTGCCAAGAACATAACCAGGCCAAAAAAAAATCCACCTCCAAAACTCAGAGCTGAATTTTCTCTCTGCCTCAGAGTAAGATGGAAAACCTGTAGTGGAAGTCGTGCTTTTGTGATATGAGTTACTGCTTCCCACCTTGCTTCAATAATAACTCTGTAGATAATTCCAAAAAGACAGGATTCCCAAAATACTGAATGACTCTGATGCCTTATTTTAGTATGTCCTGAAAATGTGAATCAAAGTTCATCCTTTTTTATTTTAAACTTCAAATAATTTTAATAATTTGATTTTTTTTTAAATCTGTGAAATCAAAATTAATCAAATGGGTGGTATTTGTATTACAATTAAAGTGTGTCTATCAAATTATTTTTTTTTCTGGTTTGTGTGTGAAGAGTTTTTCTCTTAAAAACTTTTGATTTTTCCACGGGACTTGTTATTGATGAAACATTTAATTGCTTATGATACGTGGTTAGCAGCAAGACTCCTGCTTTGCTCATGCTACTCTACAAGCTTCAACTAATCCATAACTTAAAATGTAGGTCAGCTGGAGCTTTTAAAAACAGATGGAAATTCAGCAGTTTGTGGTAGTGCAATGGATGTGTGTCCCTGTGAGGCTGCCAACTTCTCCAAATGCAAAAAAAAAAGCAGAAATCAGAGCACTGAAAGGTGCCCATTCTACCTCATTTCCACTCCAGAACCAGCAATGCCCTGTGCAGTGGCTTTTGTTTGTAACATATTCAGGACTGACATGCCACAGAAGATGATAATTAATTCTGAGGTGTTTATTTACTTTGTTTGCAACAAAAAGTATTTGAATTTGGGCAGCTTCATTAGTGTAAATATTCAAGAAGAGAGAGGTAAAAAACACGGTTGTTCTAAGTAAAATGTGAGAAGTGGAAGTAATCCAGGTTTATTTCTGCACACGCTTCAGGTTTTCCTTTGTTTTTACCTTCAGGATCACGGGTTGCATCTTTTACCAGATTAGTGAGGAAATAAAAGAAATACATTACCAATACAGGTCATGTATTTATGCGTTTCTGTTTCATGAAAGTCTTGAGTGTTCGGAGGAGAAGTGATGAGAGGCAGTGTGGCTATTTCTGAAAGCAGAAGCCTCCCAGGACCCGTGCTGCAGCTGTCCATATGGCAGGCAGCAGGGATGTCCTGCTGCCATCAGGGCTGCTCTCCCAAACCCCAATTCCTGCTCCCCCTGACAGAGCTTCTCCTGCTTCGGAGGCCCATCAGGAAGTTCCTCTCCATGTCTCTGCTCCTGGGTGTGTATGGTAGGGTTAAAGACTTGGTGCATGAGCTTAAAATTTGCTTTTTAAAACAGCTCTGGTGTTTGCCCCCGGGTGTGTTTCAAAGGGGCCTCCTGGCTCTGAGTGCTCCTCGCCTTCTTGTGGGAGAGGAAGGGGCAGGAGCAGTGGGAGTGTGAGGGGGTGGAAGTGCATCTTGCAGTTTGCAGGGCAGAATTGGTCTGGGAGGGTGGGAGAGGCAGGGCAGGGATGTGCAGGGGTTGCTCAGAGGGTTGGAGAGATTGCCTGTTCTTCAGAGGAAGTGCCTGTCATCACTAGTGCAGCTGAGCTGGACTGATGTGAAAAAATTGAATTTGTTTGGAGTCAAATGCAACATTTTGAGTTTCCAAAGCTGACTAATGATCTGTGATTTTTTTCTTGATATCAGACTCTCTGACAGCTTTTAAATTGCAGTGACTACGGCTGAAAACATTTTTCAAAGTCCAGGAAATGACTCTCCTCGTGTCTGAAAGCTGGGGACAAAGCCTTGTCTCGTGAGGGTGTGAACCATGGCAGAAGTCTGTTTTAGACAAAACTCTGTTTCTAATAGCCTGAGAAAAGGGTTTTTTTTTCCCTCTGCAGTTTACAGGAGACATCTCATCACATTCCAGTTTCACCTAGAGGGTGTGATGCAAATCACAGGAGGCTTTCCTTTGCACACCAAGCTCTTTGGACCAGACTGCCACGAGGCCCAGTGTGGAGGAAAGAGATTCTAAATAACTTCAGCTGCTTCTGCTGTAACTCTGGAAAGCCCCAGGGCTCCCCTCTACCCCTTACACAGGTGGACAGGAGGGAAGAGCCAAAGTTTTGCTTTTTCCCCTTCCCTCCTTGCTCTGGGTAGCCGTGAGCGGGGAGGCTGGGAGGAGGAAGGGAGAGGATCACAGTGAAAGGGAACCCTGAGCATCAGCACAGGAGAGCCCGAGCAGTGTTCTCTGAGGGAGGAAGGCTTTCTGTCTGCAGGGTGACCCAGCTGCATCCACGCTTGGCAGGGAAGGCAGATGGGGCAGTTCAGTTCAGAGCAGCTGCTGGGATAGTTCAGAGTATCTCCCACTTGAAGATTTTTTTTTTTTCCCAAAAAGAAGGGGCTGCTGTGAAGGATTCTGGTTTTATTTGTTTGTGAGACTGTGAGTAACACTGTTTGTACCTTGATGTACGAAGGTACTGCAATTATGAGAAATTGCTTTCTGCCTGATTGTCACACATAAACAGCTTTCATCTCACAGTGCACCAGGCTCGTGACTCCAGTTTGTCATTCCAGGGAATATGTCAGCCTTTCATTTCAAACTGGCTTGGCTTTTCCTTTTGTCAGGAAGGACCTTTCCTGTGCGCTGAAGTAATAGAAACAAAGGCAATTAAAAAAAAAAAAAAAAGAAGGCAGCAAAAAGCAATTATCAAACAAAGATTAGGCTGTGGGTATTGCTTGGAAAAGACAATTCCACTAGATTCAGAAGAAAGATGAAGCTGTGCGTCATTCATACTTTATTTTTTTTTTCCTCCTTTCATATTTCCTAAGGGTTGAAGATAAATTAGGGTAGCTATTTTCTGTACAGGCAAAGTACAAGCTATGCCCCAGATCTCCAAAATGCTTCAACATGTAAATACTGCTTCTGGAGCCATCAGGTCCTGCTGCAAGTAGAGATTTATTTGCATTCATGTTTGAAGGTTACTTTCGTTCACTGACCTATTTAATTGTCATTCTCTATCCCTGGCTGCAGGCATATGGCTCCGTGTGCCTGTGGAGGGAAGAGGAGCAGCTTTAACTCTCTCAGGCAGAAACATTCCACAGGGAAAAAAAAACCCCAAGAACTGAATCTTAACATGGATGTAGCGTGGTAATAATAACAATAATAACAATAATAGCAATATATTGATAAGAATGAAAGAATGAGAAGTAAGGATGAGAAGTAAGGATGAGAATAAGAATAAGAATAAGAATAAGAATAAGAGTAAGAAAGAATAAGAATAAGAATAAGAATAAGAATAAGAATACGAATAAGAATAAGAATGAGAATAAGAATAAGAATAAGAATAAGAGTAAGAATAAGAATAATACCCCTGGCCTCATATATAATGGTAATCCTCCTGTAAACCTCACTAGAAGGCTGCAGAACCAAATAAAAGGGAGGCAGAAAAGCTGAATGCAAGGAGACACAGGTTACTTAGATGCTTCTGCTCTGGTGAAAACCACAAAAAACATGGAATTAAAGGGGGCTGGCACAAACCCATGCATCTCCCAGCACAGTGGGGAGGTGTAAGCAGTAGTAGCAGGGGCAAGGAGGTTTGCCACAGTATTGGTGACACTTTCTTCCTCTCTTCTGATACTGGAACATTTATCAAGAAAAGCAGAATTCTGTGTCCACCTGCAAACACCTCTGTTTTTTGTCCCTTGGATGTGTGGGTTCTCCAAATAAGGGGTGAGAAGTTGTATAGTCTATTAAATCTTCAAACTCAAAATTAGGGGTCTGCAGGTCTTGCAAGCCTAACAGAGTCATGACTTATTTGAGGAAGAGCAGCATTCAGATACTAAAATAATGTGATGAGCAGCCAGGATAACAGAGAAAGAGCATGGTGCACATAACTCCTATTTCAGAGTTTCAAAGGAGTGGAATCTTCACTTAGTCAGGGCTTTTTTTTTGTTTGACGGCACAATGTGAACTGTCACATCCAGTGTCTTGCATAAGTTTAATATCTAGTCCATGGATCTGAGAGAACAATGAAATGAAAGGATTTTGCAGATTCTTTCTAATCTACAGCTTGGTTGAAGATTCTCCCTCTGCTGGAACTTGGTTTCTTGCCTGGCTGGCCTTCTTCTCATAATTCTGTTTTATTATACAACATGACCCACAGTTACTGGGGATTTTGTGTCGTAAGTCTTGGCTTGGGGGCTCACAATCACTTTTTAGGCTGCAATTTATTGTGTGTTTTTCTGACTTGCCACAGAAGGAAGTTACTGTTCAGCACAGAGGAAGTGCTGTCAAACATTAGGCATTCGCACAAACAAAATCCAAAAACTGCTTTTAAGTTTGTCCTTAAATGTTTAGCTTCTGGTTAACACCTTCCAAAGCTCATTTGGGGGTTTCAGGCTCTGGGATGTTCTGGTGAAGTTTAAACCCAGTGCTACCAGCACAGGGCTGTGTGCTGGAGCTAGGGGATAGCTTGAAGAAAAAAATATGTGAAAAAGAGTGAAAACAGCATCTGACATCTTTGTGCATCCTGAACACGGCCAGGCTGCTCTTCTTGATGAGTGCCCAGGGAGCATCTGGAGGTGTGGAGTTCCAGTCCAGCCTGAAGATTGGGGTGTGCAGTTGCTGTGCTCAGTTCCTGCAATGCTGCAAGCAAATGAGGGACCACAATCAAACTGGCATTTCAAC
The DNA here is from genome assembly GCF_015832195.1 of Motacilla alba alba. Lineage (NCBI taxonomy): Eukaryota > Metazoa > Chordata > Aves > Passeriformes > Motacillidae > Motacilla > Motacilla alba. The sequence goes on along the minus strand of NC_052016.1, from coordinate 1,807,568 downwards.
CCACAAAAAAAAGATACTAAAGTCAGCCATCATTTTCTTGGCAGTGGATGGGATTTCTCACAGCATCAAGAGGCTCACCTAAGTTAATTGTCCTGAACTCCCACTGTAGTGAAGAGAGAGGCACTTCCATAGGGTTATTTATCCCTTCCCAGAGCAGGAATGCAAAATAAGGAGAATTAATCACCAGTTTGGTGTGCTGGTTCCTATCCACTGGTAATTTATGGGCCCTAGAAATGAAGTTGGGTTAAGCATCAAACATTTTGATGTGTCATATTAGGTAGATTGAGCACCCCAAGCCTCGCTGTGAGCTGGGGCTAAGCCCTCCATCTGAGTTAGGATTAATCCACCTCATGACCACTAAGTGGGAAATCGGCTGTGGATCAAGAGCAATATGTTTGACAAGGCCTGGCTGCGGGCTATATTAAGAAATGCAGTTTAGTCCACTACAAAGAAAGAGCTTTGCTGCCCACAGGGGGATTTCTTTTCTTTTTTTGAAGCTTGAAAGACTCACACATTTAGGTTGCGAGGAATAAATTCCTCATTTCTGAGCTGGAAGGAGCTGTGAGGCAGAGGAACTCGATTTGGTTACTTCAAGCCCTCCCTTGGCTTCTCTGCCCTTTCTGATGTTTTGGTGCCTGGCTTGTTGTTTTACAGACATTTACATAACGAAGGTCGTTTCTCCGAGGCAAGGTACAAGAATGCATTACAATTGCAAATTCCCTTAATTGTCCTAAAGCAGGGCTCAGGGCTTAGGCAATGGAGAATCCCATTGTTGGGTGTCACCGAGGGACTGTGTGAACAGAGCAGGGAGATGTGGATGTGCTCATTCTGAAACCAGAGCGGGAAAACGATTGGTGGAAAAGGTTTGCTCACTTTTGATGCACAGTGGATGGCAGAAATTATGAACCAATGACATATAGGTTCACAGATGGGTTTTATTTGGAAGGCTTAAACATGTTTATTATTTCTAGTGTGAGGTTGCCTCTCCAGGCTTTGTAGAGGTACAGTTCAAACCAGTATAAAATTAGGAAGGTGCCTGTTATTAAAGCAATATATTTCTTCACTCTGTTTGTCAGGAAAGCTGTTTTTGTCCCCTAGATTTTCTAGGAATTAAAAGATTTTTTTTTTTTCTTCCCAAGTATCTGTACCTGTAATTCACTTTAACTTAAGCTCGTTTGAACTCAATGTGGAGCTTGGGAAAGGAACCTCCATTTAAATAATCCCCATCAGAGGGTTTTTAAAATCCAAATTATTTAAATAATCTTCAACTGATACAGATAATCCCTTTCGAGTGAGAATTCACAAACTGGAACATCTACAAACCCTGTTGATATCAGAGAGAGGAAAGTGCTCTGTGCTCAAGCAGTGGGAGGGGAACACAGTGCCCTGGCTGGTTAAAGCAGAATTAGAAATATGTGGCAAACACCTCCCTGACTGTATTCCAGCTTAGGGGAACACCCTGCCTTTGATCTAATGTTGGTTTAGGTGAAAAATCACAGGATGCAGCAGATTGGTGCGGTCCCTTGTAGTAAACACAAAGGTGTTTTCTGTGAGGGGGGCTTCTCAGGAGTGAGGAAAGGGCTGAGGTGCAGAAAGTGAGTAATAGATTGAGAGAGAGCAGGCAAGAGAATTTCCTTCTGGCATATTCACACCTGGAAAAGGATGACGTAAAAATGATGAGGAAAAAGGTTTCCTAACTAATGTTTCATTACACCTCCAAATGTAATCTGGCCTTGAGCTGTTATCTCTCTGAGTGTGTTTCTCATCTTGTGCTTCTCCATAGACTTTCTGCCAGTGTTTCCCAGCTGTTCAGCTTTCCGATGGGAATCTGAAGAGCCTACAAATGAAATGCCTGCCAGGTCACCTGAGGGTGTTTCCAGAGTCCGGGTGGACTTCTGCAAGGTCCTTCTCAGCCCTAAGTCACTAACTGCACCTTCAGTATGACACGGGACCAGGTTCTCCTGCTTTTCCCTTCCTTGTGCAGCTGCTGTCCAGTTCATAATCCAGGGAATGGCCTTTGGGACTCTGGTGGATCTCAGGGGCAGCAGCAAACTCAGGAATTTTCCAGGAGTGTTTCTCCTTGATGGGAGGACTCCTTGCCTCAAGGGGAAAGATGTGACAGCTTGGTTCCCTTATTTCAGTTTAGTGCTGGAGAATTCCCCGGACTTCTGCATAAGTTTGGAGATTTTTTTAATTGATGTAAGATGAGGTGAGGGCTGAGCAGACAAACTTTAGAGTAGAAAAATGCAATGGGGATTCTTCAATGGGTCAATATACCGGGCCAGGAAATTGCTGTGGTTTCTTTTCATGGTTTAAGAAACAATTTTGCTGGTAGTACAGGAGAAGAACATGTTTGTGGATTGAAATTTAAACTGCTGTTTAAAAAGCATGTTTCTTGTTGAAAACATTAAAGGAAGGCAGGTAAGTAATACAGTGGTTGCCAGAGATGTCTTCTGTATTTCCAGCTGGCTGTTTCTCAGCAGGAATACATCCTATCCAAAAAAAGCACCACAAAAAGATGCAGAAATTGTACAATTGTTTAATTTTTAATAAAGGAATGCATCATCTCTGCTGGGCAGGGAGTTTGGAAAGGGCAGGTTATGATGTCTCTGGTTTTGATTTTTAAGTGCCAAATGCTGATTTCTTTGTGGCTCAGTTTCCAGTCGTTTGTAGCTTTGCCAAACTCGCCCTGCCTTGAGTTGAAATTTCCCCTGTTACCTTTTACTTCAGTCAATGCTCTGAGAAACCTCTGAGCAGTTTCAGGCACCAGCAGTGATTTCCTGCCTCCAGAAGAGCCTGTGATGAAAGAGAAGCAGTTCAAATACACTGGGAAGGGCAAATCCTGCTCTAATTGCAGCGAGCAGGGAAAGCCTGCTGTGCTCACCCGGGACCTGAGACAGGGTCTGGGTGCCCACTGATGGAGGCAGAAATAGGTTACAGCACCTAGAAACTTCCACGAGTCTGTGTGACATTTCTCTGAGTAACAAATGAGGATTACTGACAATGAAATGCAAATGAATGAAGCATTTCAGTCAAAAAACTAGAGGTGGTGTTTACCTGAAGAAATTCACTGTGAGGTAGGAGTGGGTTTTTGGTTATGTTTTAATTGGTGCTGATTCAGACACATCCTGAAGCATTATTCCTGCCCTGAGGATGAGGAGGGGATGGCTTGCTTCTCTCCAGATTAATCATAATTTCTGTAGGAATGGGAAAACCAGATCTCCCCATAAATCTCTGTAAAATCCACGAGGAAGCAGATAAAACCATCAACATGTTTCTCCTTTGCTGATTCCAGTAGTAAAAAAAAAAAATTTTTGACTTGAGCAAGGAGAGCTCCCTTAGTATCTTCATCAAGAGACACGAGGTCACCTCTGTCCATTCATTGAAAAAGGGGCTTTTGTGGGCTCTGTGCTGCTGCCAGGCAGGGAGGGAATCCCACCTCTGCAAGGGAGGTCTGCTCAGGCCAGGCAGTGGTTCAGCTGTGAATCTGGTCAAACATCCCAGTGCCTCACGTTTGATTTCATGGGAAATCCTAACATGGGAAAACAAAACACATTCTTGCTTCTCAGGAGAAGCATTTGAACTCCAGAACATAATGTGAGGTGAAATTAAGACCAAAAAAGTTTTGTGTCACTAGAATTTTCTGTTTCAGCTTTGGTTTGTTTCTGCTGTGCTCTATTTTTTAGGGGGCTGGGCTGAGAAATGTGCTGAGGGGTTGTTCTGGTTCGTGATGGCATGTTAATGTCAAACTCGTATTTTAAGTAGTCCTTGAAAACTGATATTAAAATTCCCATGGGTTTCAGCCCCTAAATATATATTTTAAAATATATACTGGTAATCATCCTGTAAACCTCACTAGAAGGCTGCAAGGTTGTGTCACTGTACCTTCAGGAGGAGACGCAGGGAAACTGGAAGATCCAGGCTGATTTCCTTTGGAAATTGAAACAATTTTAGGAGAAGTGAAAAACGAGAAAGTCACAATTCTACACTTGCTCTTGGTGTCAGTCCAGTCCAAAGGGAGAGAGCTGGAGCTGAACAGCCCAAGGTGTGCACCCACCCTGGAGTGAGCTGGCTTTGGGGCCCAGCCTCCCATTAAACTCTGCCTTATCCAAGCTCCTTGCTGCAGGGACTGAGCAAAACCAGGTGGGCTGTGTTGCAATACTGACAACACTCACATGCTGAGGTGTCTAAGGCAAAAAAAAAAGAAAAAAAAAAAGCCACGTTTATTTCAGGACCTCGATATTTATCGAATTCCAAAAGTGACCATGGGTTGGAGGATGAAATTGCCACCTCTCCAACCACACTGGTCCAAGCCAACAGCCCATCAATTCTCTCCTCCTCCAGAAAGGAATGCAAAACAACCATTGTTTAAATGGAAAGCGTGTGAGACACTCCATTACAAAACTGTAAACATCAGAAGGCTTGGAAGAACTTTAGGAGAACGGGGCTGGGGTAGAAGGCAGTGAGCAATTCCTGGTGTGTGGCAGATGGATGTGGAACAAGCCCTCTCAGTGGGAATACAATCCCCTCCAAATGCATAATCTGTTTCTCGTGAAAGACATGTGGCCCTGTATAGAAGTTTTAGGTCAACTGATTCAGTTGAAGATTAGCCTTGATATTCTGAAAGGGGAGGCTGTGGTTGCTTAGGGGACTTTAATTCCTCATAAAGGATTATACTGGGGCACCACCGCTGCTGCCACAGTGTCAAATCTTTTTGTGGGTTTGCTAAATTAACCTTTGTAATGGAAAAGCTTATTATGCATTTCCAGCCAAAGGAGGAGCTTGGGTTTGTAGCAACTTAAAATTCCAGTGATAAGGATCCTAATCTAATATTCATAGTTTTGAGGCTTTTCTTTTATTTCTTCTTAAAGCATATTTCTCTACTCTATTGCAAATGACTTGCTGAGAATTTCAGGAAGAATTTCTCCATGGAAAAGGGTGGTCAGCCATGGGAAGGGGCTGCTCGGGGAGGTGTGCAAGGAATGACTGGATGTGGCCCTCAGTGCCCTGTGCTAGTTGACAGGGTGGTGATCAGTCAAAGCTTGGACTTGGTGATCTTGGAGATTTTTTCAAGCTGATTCTGTGTCTCTGTGGTGAGTCCTGCTCTCATTTAACATCGTGTGCAGGATACTTAAAATGGAAAACTCTATCAGAGGGACAGAAACACATGAAGGTCATGAGGGGGAAGGTGCTGCAGTTAAAGATAAACCAATCTTCACTTGTGAAACTCTGGAGAAGTGACTTTAATGTGTGTAATGTTAAATCTCACAGTCATACGTAGGGAGAGGAAAGGTTTCAGCTTTAGGCAGTGATATCTATGTTACCCCATGTTTGCAGCTGCTGAGCCTGCATTTTAGGTTGTATGTCCCTCATTTTTTATCCTCCCTCACGAGTTTGTACAATAATCCCTGGTGCATAATGCAAATAATTGGTGGTGCACTCTAATATTTAAGTCTCTTACAGGTTTAACAGGGTTGGGAGGGAGCAGGTTCTCATTACACTGAAGAGGGAGAATGAAGGACTTTGTTCCTGCAGATCCAGTTTATTAAATATTGCCGTGCCTGAAAGGCCTGATTGTTCCTTCCCTTTGCCTCCAGATGCTGCTGTGGATGGGGGCCTTGGTGTGAAGGACAAGCTGCTTGACCTTGTGGGGGTGCCATGGATTTCTCTCTTCAGAGCTGCTCTTCCTTTGGATAGATTGTCCTTGCTTTCCTTTTCAGGACTGGTGCCATAAACAGGCAGTGTGGATTCTCTGCTATTTTTGTACCTCTGACCCTCGTGGCTTCCAAACAAGTTGTTTCCTTTAGGTCCAGGGCAAGATTTATAGTAAAAAAATCGCTGGCCTATTAAAAAAAAAAAAAAAAAAAGGCACTCAAGAAAATGGTTCTTTTGATCCATTTAGTCAGTTACATTTTCTAGGACATCTGCCATGAAAACTGTAGGATCAGATATTTCCAGAGAGGTTTTGTGGCTCCTGCATTGCCCCTGGGCTGGGTGTGCTGGGGAAGAGGATTTGCTGTGGATTTGGGAGACCCCACAGCAGCGTGACAATGTTTTTGGTGCAAAGTCTGCTCTCTTGGCATAGGAGGAGTGGGCATCGAGAATGGTGACGAGAAGAAAATTTAAAGAGAATAAGTGGAGATGAAAACGAATAATGAAGTTAGGAAGAAAGAGAAATCAGAAGATAACCCACAGTTCTTTTTTTTCTAGGAGCTTGCAGACAATGTGGGGCTTTTCACAGCATTTCCATGTTGCAGCTACAGCCTGTGCTGACCATCAGAGCTCTGGGATAGTTTACGTGTGGAATTTACATTCTGCCTGCATGTCCACCAGGGTGGCAAAATGGATTGCCAAACCCTGACTCTGCATTTAAATGGATTTTCCACCCTTCTGTTTTAGTTTTAATTGAACCACATAAACATTGCCAACATACGAGATTGGCTTTTGACACCTTACTTAGCATTTTTTAATTATTAAAAGCTTTAGCTAGAAGCACTGGCAATTAAAATAAAGTAAACAAGCAAAGAAAAGAAAAAGACAAAAGGGAAAGAGATCCTGAAAAATTTAAATGCTGGTCAGGGCTCTCTCCACCTTCCTTACACAGTTTTTATGCCTTTACATGGAAATCCTGCAGGGCAGGGTGGATGCAGTTGGTCCAAATCTGGAATTCTCACTGGAGCACAGTTTGCTTACACTTAGAATAACATGGAGTAAAGGCTTCTAATAAAGGTTTACTGGCAAAGACAATTAACTCAGAAATAAGTTGAAATGCTTGAAGGAGGTGGTGTTGTCAGTCTAGAACATCCTTGCCTGAGGATGTAATTATAGTGGCATGAAGTTTTGGATTAATGGATTAATGGAAGAATGGATTAATCTAAATGAAAAAAAACCACTATGCATGTTCTTAACTACAAATTTTCCCTAGAAATTGTTTTTACAGTTACTGTGGTCAGTCTCCCTGTCTAGAAAAGCCTTTAGAATTCCCCTGGTAAGAGAGTTCTCGTGGCAAGAGAATGAAGAAGTTTCTGTGTCTCATCCTGCTGAGTTTCTTGTCATCCACGACATTTTTTTTTCCATTTCTTTTATGGAAAAAGGCAAAGGTTTCTGAGATCTCAGCTGTTGCTCTCTCTAAGAAGTTGCTGTTTTGGTGAGAGGGCAGAATTTTGGCACTGAAACTGCAGTGATTGGAAGGTCTGCTCCAAGACTGTTAGCTGTGGAGTGTTGAATATTTTAACAGCATCCTGGTAAAGTACTCTGAGAGGACTCAGCGTATTTATAGTATTGTAGCATTTTAGTATTTTATATTGCTGCCACTTAGAGAATGGCAGCAAGGCTTCATAGCCCTGTTCAAAAACCATCCTGCAGTGAGGCAAGAGTGTGAGACCCTGTAATCTCATTTTTGCCATGGCAGGAACTGCTGCTCCCACTCACAGCTTGGCTTTTGATAGTTATTTTTCACATTGCAGCACGCTGATGTTGGCATCAGCCTCTCAGGAGGTGGCTGTTAACGCCTGTTTGTCGTCAATATTCAGTGGAAATGGACTTTCATTGCTCCCCAGATGTGATGAAGGGTTCAGTGAACTTTTCTTTCTTCTTCTTCCAGGTTATAAGACCCTTTTGAAAGGAATTTCAGGGAAGTTCAGCAGTGGAGAACTCGTTGCAATTATGGGACCTTCAGGAGCTGGGAAGTCAACGCTTATGAATATTCTGGCAGGATACAGGTCAGTACCAATGAAGACCCCAAGTTAAGATAAGATCACCAAGGCTGAGGGCTCCTTGGAGACAGTGGAAGAAGAAATTTTGGCCTAGAGTTTGTCAAAAACAGGCACTTCAAAGATTTTGAATTAGATTATTTTTTCTTTTTTTCCTCTTGTGTCCTGTTTTGGTCAGTTGGGATTTATCTCTTAACAGGTCTGATCCAAAAATAAGAAGGAATTTAAAATCCGAAAAACACATATATAAAGAAAACCTCCTTTTTTGGCTGTGTAACAAATCTGACTCAGTGTCTTATGTTTGTGATGTTTTTTAAAATCACATAAACACTTGAAAAATCTACTCTTTTTAGTCACCACTTCATAATGTTGATGTCTTCCCCACCAAAATGCAGTGACTGTGTTTCATTTTTCTAAATCTCCTCTTGTATGGCCGTACAAGGTGTCTCTGTCTTGCCATTTGGGGCATAAGGAACAGGATAGAGAAACCTAAAAAAACACCCCAACTTCAATTTCTTGATAGTTTTTCAGATTTATATACAACAGCACACATTTTGAGTAAAATTTTCAGCATTATGGCATGAAACTTTATATGAAGGCAAGCGTAATCAGGAAATAATTTCATTTCTATCCAGTCTACCAAATTTATTTCACAGTGACAATAATTACCTAAGACTTCCGTGTGCTCAGTCATTTGGCAGCCCAAGCGAGGGTGAGGTTCACCTCTGGTTGTTGCTGTTTGGTTTCAGAGAGACGGGAATGAAAGGAGAAATCCTCATCAACGGGCAGCCCCGCGACCTGCGCTCCTTCCGCAAGGTCTCCTGCTACATCATGCAGGATGACATGCTCCTTCCTCACCTCACTGTCCAGGAAGCTATGATGGTGAGCTTTGCTCCTTGCTCTGATTTATCTGAGCAGCAGAAAGTGGAGAATGGTTTGTGTTGTGCCCTTGGTCCTACTCCTGGCAGTGCCACCAGATGTTATCCCTGTCCTGCTCAGTGAGAGTTCTTGGAATTTGGTGACGCCTTCAATTCCATTTCAGGCTCATCCTTCTAGGGATTCTTTGGCTTTATAATTTCCAGTTTGTGCCCAGCATTGTGATTTGGAAGGAGATCCAAGTGTCTGCTCCTTAGATCTAGGGAATAGAACCTGAAATTCTTCACAAATGAGCCTTTGTAGGGACCATCTGTTTGCTTGGGTGGTGGATGAGTAACCTCATCTCTCTCTCTTTCTCCCCATCTTTCATGTTCTGACTGAAAATTGGTATTTACGTTTCAGTGTGGTCTCTCTGCCACTTCTACTCTTTTGTGCCTTTTTTAAAATAAAGGCCTTTTATAAAATCTCTTTCATTCCTTCAAGAGAAAAAAAAAACAAACCAGGAACAGAATAAATCCAAGACGTACAGGCAATGTTAATTCTTCTCATTGTTTTGCATCACGTCAGCAAGTTTATGAATTGCCGACTTGACCAGTTAGTCTGGAAGTGTCTGTAGCTCAGCTTGAGCTTGAGAAGTGAGCCAGTTTTTCTCAGAAATTGTTATCAAAATAAGGCTGAGGTTGCTCACACTGTGCCAGCTCAATTCACAAATTTTAAGGCCAGAAGAAATCACTCTGGTTTTTATGTGGCTAATTTTCTGCAAAGGCTCTTTTTTTTTTTGTGGAGAAGTTTTTTGTCTCCTTTGTTTACTTGAGTGTTTTCATCAGAATCCCACGGGACCACTTTTGCAGAATTTGGCCCAGATTATAGTTGCTGTCTGAAATTAATCAATCAAGGCTCTGACAAAAAATAATTACCTAACAGTTTAATTGCTTTTAATAAAGGTTAATCATGATGTTTCGTGGAGCTGCCTTTCAGGACAGCAGATGACATCTTTCATAAGATTATTTATTTCTGTGCTCACTTGTTTGCATGCTGGAGAATGGCAGAGTTCAGTTATCCTTACAGTGGGAATGAAACACAAATAAACTGCGTTTCTAGCATTACTTGGGGAGTTTTTGGATGTGCAAAATATGCCACTCTCCCATCCTCCTATAAAGCTGTTTGACTTGCAGAATGGCCTTTTTTTCTAGTACACTTTCTGTTGGGTGCTTTGCCCAAGTCACATTAAACTCAGTTATTTGCTGCACAGAAAAATGTGATGCTTGTGACTGGTACATTCAAGTTCATTTTTTCTGACTGGGTTGACAGAAGTTGTTTAAGTGGTACCTTGGAGTGCTGTGCCTGAGACATCTGCTCTGAGTGGTGGTTGTGCTTCAGACCAGCTCAAAATCAAATTCCATTTTTTTTTTTGCATTCCAGGTATCTGCTCATCTGAAACTTCAAGAGAAAGATGAAGGGAGGAGAGAAATGGTATGTACACTGCCCATCAAACTAGAATTTGAGGGATGCCAAGAAGTGAGCTCTGTAAAAGCAGACATTTTTTATCTAATTCTGAACTGCACTGGGCTTGTAATGACAGAATAATTCATATCCTCTAGGCTGACATGTGTCACTAGGAGGGAACGTTCACTGCAGCCTCCATGAAAGCTGCTTGCAGTACAAGAGTGGAAAATTGTAAAAGGTTTACTGAAACAAATCCAGGCTCTGCAGAATCCCTGTTCATGCACCTCAGCCCCTTGGGCTCTCCTATGAGCAGGTCTGGGGGCTCAGGCATCTCATGTGGGGTGAGATAAAGCACCCAGCTGGACCTGCACCAGGACCTGTGCTCCTCTAACCCATCCATGGGAAAAGCACAACATTTTTCCTGAAATATGAAAACTGTAGCAACTTCCTAGATAGATCAGCTGGTTTTGTGACTGTCCTTTCTCTGTGCTTTTGGGGCAATTGGCATTTCTTCATGTTCAAAAGAATCCTTGAAAATCAGAAAGGGAAACTTACAGGAATCAGCTTGTTGTGAAGAAAACAAACACAGTTGGTTTTTTTTTTTTAATTGGAAAATAAATTTATATAGAAACAGCTGTTAACTTAATTGTACTTTGGAAGCCTTAGTTCATTTATACTTTAGTGAAGTTAGGCCAAGCAAGTTAATTCACTTGTTCACACTGTCACTGTAATTACAAGCAGCTCTTTGAGTTAAAAATCTGTGCTGTGTTTATTCAACACAGGTTAGAAGAATTTTCTAGTTCGTGTTACTGGCCTGTGCAGGAGAAGATAATTCATTTTATTGTTGCAAATTGGAGTGTAAATGTTTATGACAGATAAATGTTATGAATTTATAACACACTTGTGCTAGCAGGATTGCAGACTCTTGTTTAAAGCAGGGACAAGTGAAAATCCTCAGGTGAACCACAGTTTATCTTTCTTGCTGTTCTTGCTTGTGCTGCCTGAGTCCTGTTTAACCTTCCCACAGATAAAGGGAATGAGGTAGTTGGGCTTTTTCCTCTGAGAAACAAGGCTTAGTGGGTTTTGTTCTTTTTGACTCCCTCTTACTGGGAGGGGGAACTCCTGGAAATCAAAATCAGGACAAGCAAAGGGTCAGGCCCTGGTTGGTCTCACCAATTTTCACCAGGTCAGGTATTCATTCTGGAAAACTCTCTCCATCCAAGCAGTTGATGCTTTGAAAAATGGTGGGCTCTGTTTCCTAAACTTCAGTGAAGTATTAAATATCTGGGCTGCTTTCTGCCTTTGAAGTGCTGGAGTTTGTTAATTGCACGAGCAGTGTAGCTCAGGGATTCACTCATTTTTGTGCCCATGCTTTTGTTGAAGCCAAAGTGCTATTTCCCTTATATAGAGCTGCCAGACCAAATCTGCAGCCACTGGAACAGAAAAAATCCTAGTGCCTGGGATTGTTCTCCTTTTGCTCCAAAAGCCGTGGGACGAGCTGTGCCCTTCCTGAGGCTGTGCCTTGAGGAAACCCCGAACATCTGAGAGCACCTGTGACAACTGCACTGACTCTGAGTGGAATGAAAACACTTGGAATCAGTGGCTGCACTTGAAAGAGGAGACTGTGGGGAACAGATGGGATAAAGCAGGTCACTGCTCTACAGAAACCACTGGTTTTTGTTATGGATCCCTTGTACAGACAGCCCAGAGTTCTGTTGAAAGAAGCTTCTTGGTTTCACTGTGTAAGAACCCCTCACACGCAGCAAAGCTCTTCTGATGTCGCTGCCATACCCATAAATACACAGCTACAGAAGAACTGATTCCCACTCCTTTTTCACCTCCTTACTGAGTGAGGTCCTGCAGGACAAGCAAGCAGAATTTGGGTCAAAAACAGCAAATGGCAGACTGTTAACACTGAGTCCAATAAATGGCTAATAAATACATTAGATGGGAAAGGTTTTAAGCGCGTGGGTGACGGAACAAAGTTGTGAGCTGGTTTGCGACCCCCATGAAAACCAGTGAAGGGGCTGGAGGTTTTTCATGTTCTAACAGCCTGGAATGTTCTGCTCCCTCCAGGTGAAGGAAATCCTGACAGCCCTTGGCTTGCTGACGTGTGCCAACACGAGGACTGGGAGTCTCTCTGGAGGCCAGAGGAAACGCCTGGCCATTGCTCTGGAGCTGGTGAACAACCCCCCTGTCATGTTCTTTGATGAACCCACCAGGTACTGCAAGGCCAATAGCCAGACATAGACAAATGTGGTTTTGTGTAAAAGAGCAGATCTACAGAAAAGCTATTCACCCCTAAATCCTTGGAAAAGGCTCCTCCTGTGTTGTCTGCAAGCACTGAGCTAGGCCAAGAAATAATTTGACTTGGGTTCTTGGTGCCTTGGGTCACTGCTGGACTGTGGGGCTGTAAATAATACTTAAAGCATTCCCAAACTGCAGGAGGAAGGAAAAGAGAGAGGAAAATACTGTGGCATGGATTTTCTTTTTCCAGCAAAGACTGCTTGAAGACAAACATTTTCAAATGTGACTTTTGGTAATGAATGTGATCAGTCTGGGAGGAGGCTGGCAAAGCTATGAATATGTATCTGTTCATTAAAGCTGGGAGCATTCAAATCTGCAGCCCTAAAATGTGGAAGTCCCTTAAGGCAGCTTCCAGAATACTCTTTTTCATTCTCAGGCATGTTTCCAACTTAATTAAAAGCCTGATGGAGGAGTACAAGCATCAGGTTGGCATATGATAAAGTGAAAGTGCTACAGAGAAAATTTGTGAAAGGATAATAATGGGATACCACGTGGCAAATGCACGTGCTGGTTTTGAGTGGTGCCTGTGGATAACAAATTTGTTTGGGTTTTTTTTCAGTGGCTTGGACAGTGCATCATGTTTTCAGGTGGTCTCTCTGATGAAGGCTTTGGCCCAGGGTGGCAGATCCATCATCTGCACGATTCACCAGCCCAGTGCAAAGCTGTTTGAGCTCTTCGACCAGGTATTGCTCTCAGATTTTCTCTTCATGGGTAGTTCAGGGTGGTTATGCTTTCAAGGCTATACTCTTTAATCAAAAACCAGGAATAATTCTAGTTGATGGCTACAAATCATATAAAGAAATTAAATAAATAACAGCAAAATATACTTCTTTATTATGTTTTTTTTTTCCTTCTTCTCTGCCTGTTTCCTTTATTTATGTGTAATGTTTGTGAAAAATCTTGCTGTTAGGTTTGTGAAAGCAATATTATTGCTCTGGTGATTATCATGCCTTCACCCAGCACTGCTCCTGTGCACGGGGCTGTCACTGAAGTAAATCAGAGCAATATAAAAGCAGGAGAGCTGCAGTGTCAATGTCTGCAACATATCTGTGTATCCTAGATACACAGGTGTAGACTGAGAAGGCTTAATTCACATGAAATAATAATAATTGAATTTAGTATTGAAAGTTAATTGAAATCAAGTCAGTTGGAGAACTTCTCTCCAGGCTGACAATGGCATGTGGACCACGTGTGTTTAGATTAGATAAAAAAATGTATTTTAGGCTTGTTAGAGGATTTAGATTAGTCCTGTGAGAGTTGAGAGAAAAACCTCCACCACCACAGGTGAACAAACTCCTGCAGCTTGCCAGGCTGGCAGGGAGGTTTATTTAAAGTCAAAGTCGTGGCTGAAAGTGAGAGAGATGGAGCTGTTTGCTGTTGCTGTGCTGTCCCAGCTCTCCTTCCATCCCTGCGCTCCCCAGCCTCGTCTCCCAGCCAAAAATATCCATAATGTGTGGAAATCAGATGGCTTGGCTCTCCAGCTCCCTGTGTGTTTTCAGCATGTGCCAAAGGCTGGAGTGAGTGTGTTTCTGTGTTAATGTGTTTGAAGTCCTGCAGGCAATGTGTGCAGAATTCCAACTCCAGGCTTTAAACTTTCCATTAGTTGTGATTCCACACTAAGTTCATTTCAAGTGGTGACAGATCTTCCCAAGGTGCTCTTCCCACAGGGACAAGGAGATGTTATCAGGCAACAGGTTCAAATATTTTGATGCTATTTCACATTTTTTCTTATTTCTTTTTCTTCTCTTTTCTTTTTCTTCTTTTTTTTCTTTTCACTGTTGAGACTGAACCAGTCTATTCAGATGATCTGAACCTCCCTTAAAGAGGATTTTTCAATTAAAAGTGGTGTCAAAACTTAAAGGACTTGGTTATTCTTGGTTGAGACTATTTCACATTTTTTCTTATTTCTTTTTCTTCTATTTTCTTTTTTTTTTTTTCCTTTTCTTCTTGTTTTCCAGCTCTATGTTCTAAGTCAAGGTCAGTGCATTTACCGTGGGAAGGTAACAAACCTTGTCCCTTATTTGAGAGATTTGGGGTTGAATTGTCCAACCTACCACAACCCAGCAGATTTTGGTAAGGACAGCTCGAATAGTTTATTTCATTTGTTTTTTATTTTATCATTTTGTATTTTATAATTTTATCACCTTTTCAGGGTAAGGGGAACTGTGGTGTGATTTATACTTCTGTACAAATATTCTCATGTGCTTTGTCCATATATGAAGCAAAATTCAAAATAAAAATAATCAGATTTTTTTTTTTTTAAGTAATTTGAATGCCATCTAGTGGTACAATTTAGTGAACATTTCTCTCTGTTAGGAGTCCAGGTTCAGGAAGTGAAAGATCAAGTGTATTCTTTAGTGTTTCATAGTAAATAGTATTAGTGACTTTTTAAAGTGGCTCCAGTGTTCTGCTTGTTTTCTTTTTATCTTGAGCAGCCACTGTGGTATTGTACAGCTTAGAGCATTGAGAGGTTTTTCAGTGTGGTTTCTTAATTTAAAAAAAAAAGGAAAATGCCACAAAAATAGACTTTTGTCTGTTTTCTTTATTCACTGCCTTTCCCCTGAACTGGTTCCTTTAACTTCCAGGATGAGGAGATCTCTCTGAAAATTTGTGGAAAGATGCATTTAAAAGTTGTTCGTGTACAGATATGAATTTGCACGGGGCATTTTAAGGCCTGTACTAAAAAAAAAATAAAAAATAAGGAAAATGGAAATAAAAAATAAATCTGGTTTTGTACCTGGTCAGCAGTAATTCAGCCTTTGCAAAGCAGTAATTCAGCCTTTGCAAAGCAGTAATTCAGCCTTCTGTTTTTGCAGTGATGGAGGTGGCCTCGGGTGAGTACGGGGACCAGAGCAGCCGCCTGGTCAGGGCTGTCAGGGAGAGGACTTGTGACACAGACTACAAGAGAGACGTGCCTGGGGAGCACGAGCTGAACCCCTTCCTCTGGCACCGGCCCTCGGAAGAGGTAACTTGTGCATCTCAGCCCCGAGGGCTGCAGGGGGAGGGAGGGAATTTAAATCCTCCCTCAGTGGAGGAGTCCCCGGGCGCACTCAGCTGATGTGAGTGGGATTTTGTGAATGGAAACCAAAGCAGAATAGTGCAGAGGGAAGGGGTTTATTCTGTGCGTGTTTCTGCAGGACTCCTCCTCCACAGAAGGCTGCCACAGCTTCTCTGCCAGCTGCCTAACCCAGTTCTGCATCCTCTTCAAAAGGACTTTCCTCACCATCATGAGGGACTCGGTAAGAATGGCTTGATGACAACTTTTGTGGCCAAAAGCTGGGTGTGAGGCACTGCAATACACCTCGGAGGTGCTGTCCAGCAGCCCGCCCATGAATTAGCACAGAATTCCAAAGGGATTCTCTCAGTCTGCTAACTCCACCATCTTCATTGTCCACGGCAGCTTTCTGCACAGCACTCAGAAGCACCTGGCCTAAAAGCCCAAAGTTCAAATCCCCTCTGTGCTGGCAGGTCCCTTATACAGTTATTAATCCTACTGAAAAGTGAGTGGGAAGTTGTAGTGCCGTGTCACAAAATTAGGTTTTCCAGAAAATTCAGGATGGAGGAGATAGTAATTTCAGTGTGATGTAAAGTTGCTACTTAAAGTCTTCATTTTTGGAAATGGAAAATTGGTAGATGAAAAGTTTGCCATAGCTTGTTCTCCCTTCCTCCTTTTTGTAAGTGCATTTGTCAACAAGGATTAATTAAGTTAATGGATTAAGATCAGGAGAGACTGTAACTGATTTGCTGATGCACAGATTGAAGGAGAATGTTGCTTTTAATATATTTTTTTCCTGCATGACTCTAAAGGCTTGCACTTGTTCCCAATATTATTATTTCTTTTGTTCTTCCAAGCCTCTTGTGGGAATACAGTGTTGCAGAGAAGACACAGAAAGCTAATTTATTCCTGATGAAGTTACTTTGGTCTCCACAAGCCTGAAGTACCTTTTCTGCTTCTCTTCTGCTCTGGGGAAATTTATCTTTTAGTCAGAAAGTCTCTTTCCCCTGATGAATAAGAGCTTCATGATATTGGCAGACAGTGAGATTTCAGGTTGCAGTATTTGCAGTTCCTGCTTGTATTACCTGAAAGAAATTTTCATGGGAAGATCATAATTGTTCTTACCTGGTAGGAAATGAACATTTCTCATGGCAGGGTGCTGGAACTTGGTGATCTTTAAGGCCCCTTCCAACCCAAACCACTCGATGGTTTCTATATAAGATTTTCTGGACATAAGTGCTCCTTTCCTGCAATCAATCCGATTTCAGCCGCTCTGTCACCGTTTTTGAGCTTCCTGATAAACGCCACTCTTCGCTTATCACAGGTCCTGACACACTTGAGGATCACCTCACACATTGGCATTGGGCTGCTCATTGGATTGCTCTACCTGGGCATTGGCAATGAAGCCAAGAAAGTCCTCAGCAACTCGGGGTTCCTCTTTTTCTCCATGTTGTTCCTCATGTTTGCTGCGCTCATGCCGACCGTCCTCACCTGTGAGTACTGGCTGCTGTGTCACAGCACAGGGGAGGGGATGCTGGAGTGCTGGAATGTGTCTGGGTTTCTGGAGGACAGCGTCTGACTCGGGATTCTACCTCTAGGACAGGTGGGGGGATAGACCTTGCACCCACAGAAGCACTACTGTGCAAGCAGAAACAGCCTTGGCCAGGGGCACTTCTCCCTCCCCAGTTTTCCCAGTGTTTTTCAGCACAGACAGTTCAGTGGCACAGTCCTGGATTGGAATTTCTCCTTATCCCAGTGTGTCTCAGCCGTGCCCTGAGCTCGTGGTTGGACTTAGGAAGGATGGAATAATTTCTCTGGGGCTTCCAAGTTATGACTCCTGCATAAAATCAGCTTATTCATGTGGTGTCAGAAGCAAACTCCTGCAGACTGGACTGCTTCATACTTGCTCTGGGAGTGCCGTTACTTTGGATTCCCTGTTGGACCACAAAGAACAACCAAGTTCTTTAAGTTCTGACACCACTTTTAATTGAAAAATCCTCTTTAAGGGAGGTTCAGATCATCTGAGTAGACTGGCCCATAGTCTCAACAGTGAGCAGCTCTAGGGGCTGACCTTTTATAGTCCATTACAAATCACTGAAACTTTTGCTGCTCTGTGAAAGACCTGAGAGTTCCACCCTGGGACTGCAGCAGTGCAGGATTAGACATGGGTGAGTCTTGGTTTCACGTGTTTAACAGCAACATTCATGTCGTTTTTATGTGATGCAGCGTTGCACCCTGCCAGTCTGACTGAATAATCTGTGTTCTCTGCAGTTCCCCTTGAGATGGGAGTATTCCTCAGAGAGCATCTCAACTACTGGTACAGCCTGAAAGCCTATTACCTCGCCAAGACCATGGCTGATGTTCCTTTCCAGGTACATGCTCCACTCTTCCAGAAAACAGAACCATTTCAGTTCATGAATGACAAGCCCACTTGCCAAGAAGATTATTCCCATTGGAATAGTGGGGGAAATGTCCATAGGAATAGTGGGGAAGATGTCTGGTGAAGCTTCAGGGATGAATCAGAAGCACCCTGAGAATCCAGGACTTCACAAAAGCAACCTGACCCAAGGTTCTTTTATTAAACACGTGACCAGCTTTGCTTATTTGCAGGAGGGGAATTGTGAAGGGTTGGGAGTGGAACCTGTTTTCAGCTGCCCAAGCAGAAAGGCAGGTATCCTCCACCTGTCAGGCAATGGAAAGGCTGAGAGCTGTGGATTGATGGAACCCCCGCCACGTTTTTGTCTCTCTCAGAGCAGCAGTGAATGTCTGGCTGTCAGGGGCTCACTCCCAGTGCTTGTCCTTGCAGATCATGTTCCCTGTGGCTTACTGCAGCATCGTGTACTGGATGACCTCCCAGCCCTCCGACGCGCTCCGCTTCGTCCTCTTCGCAGCCCTGGGGACCATGACATCCCTGGTGGCTCAGTCACTGGGCCTGCTCATAGGTGCAGCCTCCACATCCCTCCAGGTACATGTCTTGGGCATCTGTGGCATTCACATTCTCTGAAAAAGTCCCTTCGCCCAGGATTTTTCTCCTGGGAACCCGAGAGGCCTCAGAGAAAAGGGAAAGAATTCTTATCTCATTTGCTTCTCCTGTGTTGTGCTCGTGTGGAATGTGTTTGGAGATTGTTCACCCAAAGGTAAACAATCTGATTGGGTTCTGCTGTGAGTTGTTTTGACTCATTGGCCAACTGGAGCCAAGCTGTGTCAGGACTCTGGAGAGAGTCAGGAGTTTTCATTATTATCTTTTTAGCATTCAGTAAGTATCCTTTCTGTCTTCTTTAGTATAGTTTAGTGTAGTATTCTTTAATATAATGTAGTATTATAAAGTAATAAATTAGCATTCTGAGAACATGGAGTCAGATGCATCATTCCTGCCTTTGTCGGGGCACCCCACAAATACAATAGGTGTCTGCTAAGGAAGGCAGGAGCCTCCTCTGACATGAAAAATGTAAACCCCCTCCCTCTGAATTATTCTAATTTTTAAATTAGGGGGCTCTCAGGCAAAGATATGGGAGCAGGAATAACAGTTCTTGAATAGGAAAACTAGAAATACAAATGCAATAGTAGAAACAAAAAAACCCAAAACCCTGACAGCATCAGAACAGGAGCTGAGCCCCTGTGTGTCAGGGCGGTGGCAGCAGTGCCATTCCATGGTGGCTCAGCCCTCCTGCAGTGCCAGCTGTGGTGCTGCTGGAGCAGGGATCCTGCACAAGGCTGGAGTTTTCCTCTGCAGCTCCAGGGCTGCTGGAGATGGGCCTGCTCTGCCTCTGGGAATGCAGGGCAGCAGAAAGCTGCTCCTCTGGGAATGCAGGGCAGGAGAAAGCTGCTCCTCTGGGAATGCAGGGGGCAAAGGCTGCTGTGCTGTTCCAGGCTCAGGTTGTATCCAGGTGGGAATGCTTGGCTCCTGCCCTGGGCAGAGCATCTCCCCATGGGATGGTGGAATTTTCTCAGCCCTGCAGGGACACTCAGTGGCCATGGACAGCAGAGATCTCCTGGAGGGAGGATTGGCTGTGGGAGAGCTAAAGAAAAAACTGCCCAAAGAACAGCAGAGAACTGCCCCAGCTCTGACAGATGGAAACAGAACACACACCCCCAACCACATCTTACAACCTAAGACAGTACTGATGGTGATTTGTGGTCTCACAGGAACTCTGCTGTGTCCTAACTCTGCTCCCTGTCACAGCTGCTGTGTCCCCAAGATGTTTGTTGAGAGGTGACAGGCAGAAAGCTTCTTGCTGTAGCAGAGTTCTTGGTGCTCCTCACTCACCCCAGAGCACAGACGTGCCCTGGATGTGAGGCTCTGAAGTTCCTGCCCCACCTCAAGGGGCTGTGCCTGCCCTTGCTTGGGTGGATTGTCACTTGCTGTTCATCCCAGACTGAGCAGGTCCTGGGAACTGCAGGACTGATGTGTTTCTGCATCACCACAAACTGGAAATTTTCCACAGTAGCTCAGGAGAAGGTTCTTCCATGCACGCCCAGAAAAGCTGTAGAAACAAAGGTAGGAAAAGGCTTGCCCAAACCCCAAATTTCTGGAAAGGGAGGGAGAGTGGCAGCTGTTGGCGTGGCTGGAAGCTGGCCATGTAACTCCTGGCAGGAGATGTGCTGAGGTGACCATTCCACAGCAGAACAGATGATTCTGACCTCAATATGCATTGATGCTGTCAAGATTTCTGCAGCAGAACACTTGATCCCTTGTCTGTCCACCCTGTGGAGACCAGCATAGCCTTACTGCATCATCCCTGCGCTTCTGCTCTTCCCCTCACAAGGAAAAAAAAATCATCAATTTTCTAGTATTTCAAACAGTGATAATTTGGGGGAGTAGAATTACTCCTAGGAGTAACAGAAGAGCAAGTTAATTTTTACTTTTTCTGACAAGAGACACTCTGCTCCTTCTCTTCACAGGTGGCAACTTTTGTGGGCCCAGTTACTGCCATCCCAGTCCTCCTGTTCTCTGGGTTTTTTGTCAGCTTTGATACCATCCCAACATACCTCCAGTGGATGTCCTACATTTCCTATGTCAGGTACTGCTGGGGAGGCCTTCACCCTCCCATCTGGAAGTGCTGTTTGTCTGCCTTTGCCTGCTTGCTTGCTTGCTTGGTTATTTTGGGTGCCAAAGGGACTGTTCACAGCATGTGCTTTTAGAGCGTAAACGTACTCATACATGTGATTAAACCACATTATCTCTCTGCATTTTAAGTTGTTGATGTTGTAAAATAAATAGGAACAGGTCACTGGCCACAAGTCTGTGTAAATCCCTTTGAATTCACTGGGATTGCACAGCATGAAAATCTTCCTGGATTTTGCAGTAGTGGATGTATGAAATAATAGGGACATCACCGACTCAGAAATTGATGCCAGCACCTCATTTTGGAAGAAAATGAATAATTCACTGCTGTATCCTAGATAGGTTTGTTGGATAAAGGCCTGTTTTTAAGTTTTGCAGTAGCACTGCCACAAGAGGCACAGGATTTGTGTCACCTCTAATTTAAGCTGCTGCTTTAAGATCCATAGGCACCTTGTAGTGCCTGTGCCTGTGTCTGACTCAGCTGTCTTAGGATGGGGCAATTCCCACCAGGAAACCTCTGGAGGGATAGTTTAGACCAGAGACTGAAGTGTTTTTAGCTGAAATTAGGAGAGGGGAATTTTCCCATTCCCCATTTCCCCACCCTGCCCAAACTGCACTATTACAGAGAAATCCCAGGCAAAGAAAAAAATCCTCTTTGCCAAGTGAGGTCCTACACAGATTCCTATCAAAGATAATGAGATTGCACCCCCTGAATTACCACTTAAAATTCAAGGTAAGGCCTTAACTCATTGCCTGGCTCATGTGGGGTCTCCTGAAGCCAGAGGGAGTTTTCATAGGCGTGAGATCCATGATGGTTTATCTCTTTGCAAAAGCAAATACTGGGAACATGATCAGTGAAACTGTAAATGTACGGAGGGAAGGAGAAGGGACATTCCAGACTGATGCTGGTTTTAACATTTTTCTGACTTCAAGCCATAATTGCATCCCAGTTTCTTGTTAAAAAAAAAGGCAAAATAACGACGTCACTTTTAAATGGGGAATTTGTGAATATGAGCTGAAATTATGCTGCTTTCTGATTCAACATTTTTCTTTCGGAGCACTTGCTCTGTGCACTAACTGGAAGCATTAAAGGCAAACCTCCTGCCTTTGCTCCCTCTTACATAAAATGCCCGTGACATGTGATGTGCCTGATTGCAGCAGGGATAGAACTTGCCCCAAGACAGATGTGTCAGAGCACCGTCGAACCCCTCAGCATTTGAGCTGAGCTCTCACAGGGTTTGTGTTGCCCTTCTAACCAGATCACCAGCATTTCCCTTGTAATCCCTCCTCCTTCTTTCCAGGTACGGGTTCGAAGGCGTCATCCTCTCCATCTACGGGCTGGATCGGGAAGATCTGCATTGTGACAAAGATGACACCTGCCACTTTCAAAAATCAGAGGCCATCCTGAAAGAACTGGACGTAGAAAATGCCAAACTTTACCTGGACTTCATCGTCCTTGGGATTTTCTTCTTCTCCCTGCGCCTGATCGCCTATTTTGTCCTCAGATACAAAATCCGAGCGGAGAGGTAAAGGAAAAGCAGCTGAACCAAGGCAGCAGGAGAACTTTAGACATGCAATAGAGGGCACTTGACATTGTCTCACTGTGGCAGGCTGGTCCCCCGTGGGGACAGCCAGATGCTGTCCTGACCGAGCCCATGGAGAGCCACAATGGGATAGTGGACATTCAGTGTTAAACCAATCAGTCCAGTTGGGTTGGGTCATGTTTTCATTACACTTTCTAGCTTTAACTAGGAAGAAGAACTAGAAGGGAATTTTACACCGCAGAATATCAATACCGAGGCAGGGTAACTGTTAACAAGAAACCTGGCTGCAGGAGCTTTCCTTATGAAAACCAATTCTGGGATAAGGTCACCAGGATCCCAGTCCTGGCGGCCAGAATTGTGTAATGTCATCTCTAGCTGACAAGGTAGTGAGATGCAAATGAGGAATGCAAAGAAAATAGGATTCTCTCATCTTTTTAAATTTCATCTTTGCAGTTTTCTATGTATTATTTTGCAATTCTTTTCCACAGAATTACCCCTTCTGGCTAAAAGTCTGTAAATGTATTAATAGGGTAAAGATATCTTTTTAATATGGATACTTTTTTAAAAGAAACCTAAGGTGATTCGAGTAATTATTTTTGTTTCTGTCTGAATTTAGAATTCTGGTGCTTTACTTGTCGAGCTGGTCTCATATCTGAAAACTGTAATGATAGGAGGAAAAGGCAGGTTCTGAATCTGCACTAAACCTGTGTTCCCATTTGGAAGCAGCACTGGATAGCACATGCAGTTAGACATGGCCAAGCTGTCACTGAATGGTTGAAACAAATATTCTTTTGCAGTGTCTTTAAATCCTTAGTATTTGTGATATTTTGGGATACTGGCTCTGTTCATTATCTGTTTGATCTACCTCCTGCAACTGAAAAAAAAAATCAAAGCACTCCAAGGCTTATTTTTAATTGAATTGTGAAAGCAGGATCTGTCCCTAAAGTGATTGTTAAAGGAGTGCAAGAGCTGTCCACAGATCAAAGCTTGGGCTGCTGTGTTCAAACACCTGTGACTGCCTCATCCAGAGGCGTTCATTGTATCTGCAACACCCTCTGTGTGGGACCCTCCCAAAAATACACAAATGACTTCGTAACGCTGCAGGTCTAATTATGCCAGGCAGTTTTGTTCTCATCCCTAAGTCTACATGCACAACATGAGAATTAATTGATCTGAGCACCAATGAAACTGTTGTTTTGGGTATCTCGCCTCTGTAAATGTGCCAGGGGCAATCCTGGTTCCAAGCTGACGTGAGTTTTCTCACCGATTTTCATGGGTTTGGATTTTCAACCCGAAATGAATCCACCATCCTCACGCTGGACACCTTGGTGAGCTTTGGTGCAAAGTGCAGGGCCTTCTGCCATGACTGTGAATTTATCTGGGTGCCCCAGACCCCTGAGTGAGGCCTGAATGTTCTGTAAATGCGTTATTCCCATCAGGATGCTGGAATCTTGCAGGCTGGAGGCAGCTCAATGCCAGCAAACCCTTCAGGAGCCCAGCAGCTCACGGCAGCAGGGTAGATGAGAGAGACCTGCTGCATCTTCTGTCCCCCAGCAGTCAAAAATCCACAAACTTTTCCAAGACTCTGTGGCTGTGTCTATCCTAGTGAAATAAATAGCGCCAGGCCCAGCTCTGTTAGTCCTCAAACAGCTGGGGCTAACAGGAATGGCCCCTGCACTGACTTTTGCACAGCCCAAACACTGTCTGCAAAAGCTCTGGCTGTGCTGGGCTGCAGCTCTGCCGTTTAGCAGGGAAGAAAATTGTTTCCCAGTTTTCCTGGCCCGTGCCCAGTCTCTGTTTGAGTTACCAATGCAGACACAGACTGCGTGTATCTGTTAAACTCAGGACATCTGAACTAAGCCTGGGGTCTGGAAGGCTTTAAATCAAGCCCCATATTTTAGGAAGGCTAGCTGAACTTTCCCTGAAAATAAGGTGAAAGCAAAATCAATCTTTACTGTAGAAGAGAAACCAAATTCCTTGCACAGCCTCTTTGCATAATTTTTGTTGCTGTTTTTTTTCTCAAAAAGCTTTTGTACAGCTCTGCAGCTTTTCCAGGCATAATCACGAGCAGGTACAAACCTATATGGCTGTCAGATTTGAGAAATCAAGAATTTGAGCTATTCTAAATTAATACTCATAGCTGTGAACAGTTTTTAAACAAGGCACAAGCTGAAATCCCTTTAGCACAATGTGCCTTGATTATTTCACGACTCTCGACGTATTGTGAGTATTCCAGGCAGTTCAAACACTTTTTGCAAGCAGACAAAGGACTGCACATTTGCCAAATTCCTCTTGGGTTGCAGACTTTAGGTCCGAGCTGAGGTCAAAGAGTGTGACATCCCTGGCACTGAGTACCTTCAGGGTTGATGTTTTGTCTTTACCAACACCACTCACCAAATGCAGCCTGGCAATCCCCTGCAGTGCTCCAGATGAGGTGACTCTGCTGGCATTCCCACACTGGTGTCTTGCAGGATGCTGTTCTCTCCAATCTAGGGCAGTTTAGCTGTGTGAATTCCTTGGATGCTCTCTTGTTATCTGTGCCCGTTCCTCTGGTTTTAGACTGTCTCATTTTATGTTTTTAGCCTCCAGCATGTCCTCCTGTACTGTAACTTTGAATTGTGTTATGCTAGCCAAAAATCTGGTCCTCCACGGGTGTTTCTGAAAAAATTCCTGCTCTGGGAATATTTTTTGTCACTCCTATTTTTGTTAGATATGCTTTTTCCAGCCTTCTGCTGGCAGCATTTAGCTGGAAGTTACTATTCTTAGGAATGCTTTCAGACTGTAGTATCCCAGTAAAGAATTCTCAGGAGACTCAGTCATACACATAGATGAGATAATAATTTTTTCTCTCCCTGGCTCACAAATTAACTAATGATCTCTCTTTTGTCACTGCTGTGGGACAGAAGCATTTTAAAATCCATCCAAATTATGTCTTCACCTACTGCAAAGATTTGCAATGTAGTCTCAGGTTGGCTTCTTTTTCTCTTTACGTGGAGATAAATTCTAACAGGATGGTACAAAACACATTGCCAGGTTAATGGGCTGAGCATGCAGGTGCTGTTGTGTTGAGCAGCACTTTGTGAAGCTCTGGAGGCTTCACTTGGAGGAATAACAAGGCCAGCAAGGGTCTGAAGGCTTCAAATCCTCAATTTTCAAATCCTCAGTTTTATAGCCATATATAAAGAGCCATAAACTCTCTGAAATCAATGCCACTATTACCATTGGAACCAGTCACAGCCTGGCTAGAAGTTATGTAAGAGGCTCAAGGCTTCTAAAGGTCACTTGAAAACTGAATGTCTGATTTTTGTTGGGATTGTAGGAAGACTTTAGTGTCCTGTTGGCCCCCTTGTTCTATTTTGACTAGTTTTGAGATGCTGCTTTGGTTACTGTGTGCATTAGTTAATATTTTAGGTCCTTCACACTTCTTTTGTTGTTTTTCTTCGTGGAAACTTGCATATGATCTGAAAAACCCTGAAGGTTTTAAAAAATAGCTCGAAGCATTATTATTTACATATAAATAAGATTTGGCAAGCAGATTCTACCCTTAAGAAATGGAGAAGGTTCCATTGTTACGGGTCAAAGGGAGTGGAAGGAGAGCGGTGCTGAAACCCTCTTTCAGCTCTTAAAATTTGGAGCACCAAGTACCTATTTTAATTAAAAGAGAGGAATCTGTGCACATGTGACAGGGAGAGCTGGTTATGTAAGTGGCAGATAATGAACTTGAGTCCAAGAGCTGGATGTCTCAGGTGATTGACAGTCCTGTCCACACTTCTGTGTCAAACTCTGTGCTCTCAGCAGAAAGGAATGTTTTAGTGAGCACTTGTTGCTGTGAGGAAGTGGGGTGCATGCTGGCCTGTGCCACCCCAGTGATCCTCACAGAGCAGATCCTGCCTGAGCTATTTTCAGGGTACTGGGTGGATTTTGGGGTTCTAAGAACTGGGGAAGGCCAGCAAAGGAGATACCCTGGTGGGAGTCTGTTACAGGCCACGCAGCCAGGATGGAGAGGCAGGTGAAATGTTCCATGGGGAGCCTTGTGGCCAATGCCCCTTTTCCTGTGGGAGACTTTAACCTGCCAAGTGTCTGCTGGAAATACGGCACAGCAGAGAGGAAACAGTCCTGGGGTGTGTGGGAGGTGGTTCCTGACACAGCTGGTGAGGGCAGCAGGCAGTGGTGATGCCCCACTGGCCCTGTTGGTGAGCAGAGAAGGGCTGGTGGGTGATGGGGAGCCTGGAGATCCTCTTGGGCACAGTGAACACGAAGTGAGAGGGTTTGGTTCTTGGGGAGGTGGAGGGGTGGCAGCAGAACTTCTGGAGGGCAGACTGTGCTTGAGGGCTGGACTGGCACAGTCCCTTGGGAGGCAGCCCTGAAGGGCTGAGAAGTCCAGAAGAAGGGGATGCTGAAGAAGGAAATCCTGAAGGCACAGCAGGAGCAGGCCATCCGTGCCCACGAGCCAAAGGACAAGCCAGAGGGGCAGAAGGACTGGCCTGGCTGAGCAGAGAGCTTTGGCTGGAACTCAGGGAACAAAACAGGGTGTGTGACCTTTGGAAGAAAGGGCAGGCAGCCCAGCAGGACCACAGGGACACTGTGAGGTTATTCAAGGAGAGATTAGAAGGGCCAAAGCCCAACTAGAACTTAATCTGGCTACTGCTGCAAAAGACAATTAAAAATATTTCTGTAAATACAGCACTAAGGAGAGTCTCCATCCTTCCTTGGATGCCATCCTTTATTTCCTACCCTAGGGTACAACTGCTCAGGAATTTCTGTGTGCACATCCATTTATAATGTACGATCATGTGAAAAGCTGCTGGGAGCTTGAAGTAGGCAGAAAATGACACCGTGTCATGTCCTGTGTGACAGCTTGTGACAGGCTGATCACTGCAGTGCCACGCAGCACTGGTGAGTGCATTAATTGAGTGCTGAGTGCCACTGGAGTTAATTAGGAGCTCTGCCATCTGTGAGCAGGGGCAGTGGCATTTTCAGGGCTCAGGCTCCTGCTGCCCTCCTCTTGAATTCCTGTTCCCATCATACACAAAGGGGTTGTTGTGGTGTATCCCACTGAGTGATTTTTTTTGTCAGCCCACACAGCGCTCTTCACATTACATGTCTGAAAGTTTCAGGTTGAGCCTGCAAACATAGCAAGTTTCATTTTAATTCTGTTTAATGCTTTCTTTCTGTTTCTGTACATATTTCACATAGAGCTTCTGGAGGAGTAATTGTACTGTAGAGCACAAAATTCAGCTTCAGTCTTTTTGTTATTTTGAAATCTTACGAAGAATGATCATTTTATGCAGTTGTCAGCTGTAGAACCTTTCTTTAAGAGATTTAGATTTCTGTTGAGACCTGTAGAACACAGGGTGACCAGCCAGGATGTGTCTCCTGTGGCACAAAACATGGCTGTGGCTCAGCCTGCACTCTCTGCACTGGTTGTGCCTTCAGGACACATCCAGCTTTTGCTGGTTCTTTTTTTTTTATTTTCCCCCTGGGGGCTCCCATGCAGCTCAGCCCATGCCTATCCATTGCTTGTGTCCCTTTTTTTCTGGATATTCATGGCTGCTGTCCACGTGGGGTGTGAAAATGAGCTGCTGGGAAGAGTGCAGGCTGGGTAAAGGTGGAGGGATGACTTTTGAGGCTTCTTTGAGCCACCAAAACCCCAATGTGCTGGATCTCTGGGTGTGCTTTACTCAAAAAAAAAAAAAAAAAAAATCAAAAATGTCTTTTTCAGCAGATTGCAAGGCAACATGGAAGCTTCTGCTTTTAAAGGTTGATGGGGTTTTCTACTTCAGTGGCATCTGTGATGTCTCTTTTTCTGACCCCGTTGTAGCTTATTTTAGTGGCCCATTTAGGGTAATCATTATACAAATTCCTTTCTGTTACTTCCAGAAACAAGCTTTCCTGGCCTCAGTGATAATTATACCAACCTTTCCAAATGTGAATTAGTTGTTGAACAATTAAAAAAAAAAAAAAATATGGAAAAAAATTCTCTTAAATTATGGCAAAAGGAAATTAAATTTGAGACAATTACACTGATATATCTTAAAAGAGGAAGACAGCAAGTCCTGCAGTGGGGCCAAGCCTTTACCTGTGTCAGTAAAGATTTATCAAATACCTTTTCTGAGTCAGTTGACCTTATTGTGAGGTTCTGCCCTTGAACCTCTTACTGAATTATTTAACATTTGGTTCCTTTGTTTCTCAAAGCAAGAGTCAATGCAAGGTATGATTTTAAATCAGCGTGCTGAAGTGTGCATATTCTGAATATCTAATATGTCATTGTTGTCTCTTGTTTCTGTAATGCATTTGCATTACTATGAATCAATTTTATTCTGCTTCTCTAGAGACTATTGCTGCCTGCACGCTGTGATATATTTGCACTGTTGTAGATATATATATATACATATATTGTAATTATATTATACAAACCATGTCTTTTTCAGGTTGCTTGTTACCTTTGTAGTTTATGCTTCCTGGTACAGTGGACCTGAGTAAAAATGTGGGATGTGGGGCATTCTGATGATATATTACAGTAATAGAGAAATCTTTGTATATTTCTGTATACTTAATACCTGTAAGAAGAGATTTGTATGTGCATTATTTTCCAGACTTAGGGCTTTGTTTTCTGAGACTAGAGAACATTTATGATAATGTAACACACACAAACACACACAAAAAAAAATCAAATAAAGTGTTATTATTTTCAGACAGATGCCTTTGTTCCTGTTCTCACTCTGAGGGAAGTGGAAGATGTGTTGGTGGTGATACACTTTCACTGCCTGCTCCTTGATCCTGGCAGCCAGCAAGGACATGGAATTACCTGCTTGCTGTTGTGGTGGTTTCAGGTAACCCCCAATAGAGGTGGGTTACAGAAGTATCCAGTGAAAATCCATGAACTGCTGTCACGCTGGGGGTTGGAACTCGATGATATTTAAGGTTCCTTCCAACCCAAACAAGGCTTTTGACACCCCCGAATCAGGGGGTGCATCTCTGAGAAGCCCTACCCGACTGAAGGACTTCCCGAACCAGTGGAATTAATTACCTTTGTATTTTCATCCAATGTTGATGAATTTTTCTTCCACAGACTTATCTGTTCAACTTGTCCTTGCTACCTGCAAGAGGCAGATGTTCCCTGTGCTGCTTCATTACAAGAAGCAGGAAGGGATCGTTCCCCGTTTGCCTTCTGCTTGGCACTCTGGAATGGGTGGGTTTCTTCCTCCCTTCTTCCCAGATGAACAAAACCTCTGTTTTATCCTGCCAGCCCCACCTGTCCATTTCCCAAGAAGCAGGAAGGGATCGTTCCCCGTTTGCCTTCTGCTTGGCTCTCTGGAATGGGTGGGTTTCTTCCTCCCTTCTTCCCAGATGAACAAAAACTCTGTTTTATCCCGCCAGCCCCACCTGTCCATTTCCCATTTCAGCAAACACCCTTGTCCCTCATTCTGCCACAGCACCTGTGTGACGCTCTGCAGCCCTCAGGGCATTTCTGGCACCAGGAAAGTCTTCAGCTTTTTTTGGAGGCGTTTGCAGTCAAATCCACTGTTCACATGGCTACAGGTTTGTTCTTTGCTGCTAGCACCCACCTGCTCTGAGCTCCTTGTCTGTCCTGGTTTTCTCCCCTGTCAGTTCTCCCTGACAGCCAAACACAGCTTTTCTGATTACTTCAAAATGAGCGATTTCCCAGACCTTTCCCCAGGTGACGACTGCTTTAAAAGCCAGCAGAACATCTTCACTCACTGAAGCACCATTGCAATCAATCTGCGATGTCAAACAAGCCTTTATTAGAAGCTGGAGCTTTGGTGGCACTCAGCTGCCATGGCTGCAGTTCAGGACTCTTGGGTATTTAGGATTTTCAACGTCATTCACTGCGTAAGGGCCCCATCAGCACAAAGCCTTTGTGCCACAAATTGACAAAAAACGGCTTCCTGTACCACCCTTGCTGATGAAAATCACAATGCTGACCTAATTTTTGCCCCTTCAGAAAAACATTCAGAGCTTTGTTTACTTATTTAGCACTGGCTGCGTGGTGTGCAGAGGTGCACCTCCAAAGGGTGAGTCTTTATTCAAGGCTTTTTCTCTCTGAGGCTGTAAATGAGGCCCATGGACGCTGACTCAGGTGAGGGGAGCCCTCAGGAGATGAAGGTCCCTCCCTACATCTCTGCAGGTCCTCTGGGGTGCACTCTTGTTTTGGGATCTTGCTTTGCTCTGCCTTGGCTCTGCCTGGCACCTTCAAACCCTCAGCAGCTGCAGCTTCCACTCTGTTTCTGCCAGTTTTATTTTCTCACCAAAAAATTAGCTTTTAGAATTCTAGGCAGGTTTTTCAGGTTCCTTTGTGTGGGTGCTGATAACAGTCTACCTAGAGAGACCTCGAGCGCTTCCCAAATGTAAAATTGCCAGAACTGACATCATCCCCTCGGACTCAGTGATGATGGCATATCCTTGGGTGATGATTATTGGTGCTGTGAGCAGCTAACTCTGATTTATAACCCCAGCCCAGTGGTGGCTTAGCTCTTGGGAATTCGTGGTTCATGAGCAGGGTTCATGGTTTTTGCAGGTGGCATCGTGCCCGGGGATGATGCTGGGGGCACTTGGTGTGCTCAGCCTGGAGAAGAGGAGGATGAGGGGAGACCTCACTGCAGCTACAGCTTC
Organism: Motacilla alba alba; assembly: GCF_015832195.1. Classification (NCBI taxonomy): domain Eukaryota; kingdom Metazoa; phylum Chordata; class Aves; order Passeriformes; family Motacillidae; genus Motacilla; species Motacilla alba. The sequence continues at coordinate 1,776,989 of NC_052016.1, read as the reverse complement.
TTGTGAGGGGCAGAGGAGGGGCAGGCACTGATCTCTGCTCTGTGGTGACACTGACAGGACCCGAGGGAATGGCCTGAAGTTGTGTCAGGGAAGGTTTAGGTCGGATATTAGGAAAAGTTCTTCCCCCTGAGGGTGGCTGGGCACTGAACAGGCTCCCCGGGTTCTGGCCACAGCAGCAGCTTGGCAGAACTCAAGGAATGTTTGAACACTCTCAGGCCCAGGGATTCTTGGGGCTGTGCAGGGCCAGGAGTTGGATTATATTTTTGTGGGTCCCTCCCAGCTCAGCATTTTCTGTCATTCCTTGAAACACCTCCAAAGACCTTCAGCACACTGCTCAGCTTCTGGCTCATGTTACAACAAGTAATATTGGGTACTATGGGCAACATGGATATGGACCATATTCAAATCCTGTTATTGAGTCTGTTAGACATGGTTTGTGAATGACTGATTTTTTTAGCTGCCTGGATAAATTTACTCACTATTAAAGTGTGCAGGGGTAAATCAAACCTCCAAGGGGCCATGGTGGAGAGGAAGATTTGTACAGTGGGGGCAGTGAAAGGCTGCAACAGGCTGCTCAGAGAAGTGAAAAACCCCTGGAAATGTTCAAGGACAGACTGGATGGGGCTAGGAGCAGCACGATCCAGTTGAAGATGTCCTTGCTCAGTGCAAGGGGGTTGGATTAGATGATCTTTTAAGGTCCCTCCAAATAAACCATCCTATGGCTCTGTGATCCTGTGTGTCCATCTTTTCCTCTCTCCTTGCAGCACAGCCCTGTACAGCAGGATTCACATTCTCTGAACCTGAGAGAAGCAGTGAGGGAAGCAGAGAAGAGAATCACCAAATCCCTTCAGGCAAACAATCTTCCATAATACACTCCACTTGTGCACAAACACAGGAGCAGCAAAAGAGATAAGAATTGTTTTGCTCATTCCCTTCTCTGCTTCTCTCAGGTTCAGAGAATGTGACTCCCACACTGTACAACTGCTCTCCCCTGCAGAGCCCTGAGCACAGTTTGCTGCTGCAGCACTCTCAGGGTCCCCATTTTATTCCCAACACAGCTCTCAGAGCTCTTTATTGAGCTCTCCCTCAGCTGAAGCAGGGAAGCACTCGAGCTGCTGGCTGGGTGTAAAACAACCCCAGGAGAAAGCAGGAAAGCAGCCACACTCAACACCAGGAGCTTCTCCTGTGTCTGGTGAGACACAGCAGCTCCATTTCAGGTTTAGGCCAGGGCTGGGAGGGCCCCTGTGCTGCTTTTAGTGCTGCAGAGACATTTCCTGAGCGTGACCCCTGGGACCCGCCTGTGGTGAGCAGCAGGGACAGGGAGGTGAGAGAGCAGGAGCTGTTTGAGCCAGACCAGCTACCAAAGGCACCCTTCCCTATGTCTCAAGGGGAAACAAAAGCCCAAACCCCACAGCTAAATCCATATAAAGGCAAACTCTGAACATTTCCAGCATCCAGAAGCACGGGTGGCCGGTGTGATGCCAGCTGACAAATTCAAGCAGTCACTCGCAAGTGTGAAGAGTAACCAACACAAAAAGCTGAGTGCTGTGCTCCTCTTGGAAACCCTGGTGCCTGCTCCCTCATCAGCAGGTTGCTGGCATGCCAGATTTCCTGGGAAATGGAGAAATAGCTTTTAAGTAGAGACAGCAAAAAAAAAAACCAAACAAAAAACCCTCACAAGTTGTGTTGTACTTGTTTTATTACAGTGAAAACCCGTGCAGTGCTAGCCTACAGAGAGAATAAAAGCTACCAGTAACTTTTCATCAGAAAGGATGAAATCCCAGTCCCAGATAAGGAACAGCCTAGAAATCATGGCTGTTGCAAAATATAAAGTCTGAGCTGGGACCTCCGTCTGTCGTTCCGTTGGAGTAGATCCAAAGATCGCAAAGTTCTCGAGGGAAGGTTCTCCTTTAACAAGCTGGGGAGGTAAAGAGGAGAAGCAGATTAAGGGGCATGTTTTCTCCATAAACCACACCAGATGCTAGGAAGAGTTTTGCCTCAATGTAGGACATCCAAAAGGCAATTTTTTAGTCATCTCAACCAACCCCCCCATACATAGATTTGTTTGCTAAATATGATCCAGACCAGTAAAATCAAATTAAGGTGAGCTGTATGTAGTACAGAACACAGTGTGGCTGAGGCTACTGGTTATTAAATATGCTGAAAGGCCAATTCTAACTAAAACAAAGTTAGCTGGGGATCAGAAATTGATGTAAGTTTCAGTCCACCTCTCCAAAACAAAGTCTTTTATCTCTCATGATAAGGTGGATGTGAGTCAGGTGAGAATAGGGTGACTGCACCCCTATTCTGGGATTAACTGGGGTCTTAAACTCACAATGCCCACAAATCCCTGGCTCAGATGCATCAGCAGCACCCCATTCTCTGTACAAGAAGCTGGTTTTTTAGGGTTTAGCCACCTTTTTGTGCTCACACCCTTAGGATTCTCTAGCTGGCACAGCACACCAAGCCTGGGCAGAGCAGGGACACTGCCACTCTCTGTACAAGAAGCTGGTTTTTTAGGGTTTAGCCACCTTTTTGTGCTCACACCCTTAGGATTCTCTAGCTGGCACAGCACACCAGGCCTGGGCAGAGCAGGGACACTGCCAGGAGCACCCATGGGGACACGGGGACATCTCCTGTGGGACCTTACCTTCCTCCACGACGCGGTGGTAGAAGCACCAGGGGACCCCAGCGGGGTGTGCCCTGAAGCAGCAGCCCTTCCTTATGCACTCCCTGGGCTTGATGCCAGGGTAGCCACAGTTTATCCTGCTGTAGGGATCGTTGGGACACACTTTCTTCACTGTGTAAAGCAAAAAAAACCAAAAAAAAACCAACAAAAAATAAAACAAAGGAAGGAAAGACAATGTGTTACTTCGTGCTCTGTCTGCCCAGTGCTGTAATTCAGAACAAAAGGCAGGACACAAAGATGAGGGCACTGGGCAGATGGGATGGCCACAATGACCTTCTCTGAAACAACTGCAGCCAGCAGATTCACCCAAATCCCCACCCAGCCTCCTAGGCAAATTAAATCCCAAAGGGTGATGGATTGCTGCTGTGCCCCAGGGATAAGAGGAGGCAAAATTCACCCCTGGAAGTGTCTGGCAGCCTCCCATCCTGAATGCAGCAACGGGGTGAAAAGTCCTGTGTCTCCTGCAGTGGTTACACACACACTGGCCTCAGAGCAGGTATGCCCATGACCTGCCCCCATGCTGAGCCCAGAGCAGCCTGGCTCACACAGGGAAAGGACCACCCAGCCCTCTCTGCGTGCCAGCTTAAGCTACAGAAAGGATATAAGTGTTTTAGGAGGAAATCACAGCTCTCTTCCAGGCACTTAAAGCTAAAATCCCAAGTAAAGAGATTATACCACCCAGCTTGAGTACTTCAGTTTTCCTCTCATGGAGCAGTTCTGCTCAGAAAAGCAGTTCCATGAGAATGCCACCCTCAGTTGCTGCTGCTTTTGTTTTGAGGTTTACAAGAATTGCAAGCAGTGCTCAAAAGCAAAACTGTTTTTTTTTTTTTCCTAATTCTGATCCCTGTTGTCTAATTCCATTTTATATCAGGTTCTTCTGTTGGGTAACATTGCCTTTGCACCCTCATTTCCTTCCATGTCCCCTGTGCAGCTGCTGAGACTGCCCTGAAGTTCTCCTAAGAAGGAGTAGTGCTGTCAGCCCAGCAAATGTAGCTTACACTGAGTTAATTAACACAGCTAATTACACTCCATTACTTAACACAGTTATGTAAAATATACAGCTAATCCTGGAAAGACCAGGAGAGCAGCTGTTATCCTCTCTGAGAAAATAATGGTAAAAAATAGAAGCAGGATGCTGATAGGTGTCAAACAAATAACCACACAGCAAACCCACTCAAAGAAGTGCTGAGTACCCCTTGCTCTAGCCATGGACAAGACCACAATGACCCTGAAATGTCTCTAATTAATCAGCACAGGCTGTTTGACGACTAGAAGCCTGGAGGAAGAGGAAATACATTGTGTGAAGAGGATGAGGCAGGAGTCTGACGGGTAAGCAAGGCTCAACTTTGCATTTTACTGCCACTGCTCTCCTAACAGAGCTTTGTGCCCACTTTTCTTGCCTAAGGAGAAAAGCAGAACTGCTCCCTGGTTGCACACGTTTCTGGGTAATCAAACACGAGGTAAATCAGTGCTTCTGGCAGAGACATTACCTTTCTTTGGTTTGGGATTGTAGCACCAGGGCACGCTGGGGACTGAGGCGTTGAAGCAGCACCCAATTTTCTTGCACTCTGCTGCTGAGATCCCTGGGTAGCCACAGTTTGTCCTCTCCCTGGGAACCACTTTACACTGGCATTTCGCTGTTCAGGACAGAAGGAGCAAGTTACAGGTGTCAGTTTGCTCTGTTGTCATGGAGGGGTGTTTATCAAATGCTCGGTGCTTTCCATCTTTTCAGTCCCCTGCTAAGACCACGACCTGAGTGGTTTAAAAGTTGCTTTTAAATCACTATCAAGTTTGGTCAGGGCTGTACATCACATTTGGAGGGTCTGCAGTCTCCCTTGCAGCCAAGCAAGTGGGGTTTGTGGGCTTCAAATCGACCACACCAAATGGGAAATCCCAAGAATTTCAAATATTAGGGTATTAAATCTTTGCTGCTTTGCCCATCCCATGTGAAGAGGAAAAAGACTTAAGGGTCCAGTGGATATTCAAACGGGTGTAAAGATACAAAATCTTTGCAAGATTATAAAATATAGGATGATGTGCAAATAGCTGCAGCTATGCTTTTAAAAAACATTTTAAGTCATTTGCACAGTCAGCCACAACCAAGAAATTCCAGAGCTGTCCTCCAGCTGTCATTGAGTGACTTGCTTTCCACTGCTGGAGCTGTCTAAATGACTTGCCTTTAATGAGGAGGCAGATGGACTCCTTTAAAACTGCATTCACGTGGCAAAGCAGCATGAACCAAATGTCAGAAGAAAATTGAGGCAAAGCTGGCTCCTGCTCCAGCCCTGGTCCTGTCCTAGCGCCCACCTCTGCCTTTGCAGTGGCCTCCTGGTTATTCCAACAACGCAGGAGTCCAGCTGCAGTCTTCCCTTGCTATTGATCTCTCTGATGAAAATCAAAAGGCAGGCTCCACTCTGGGGACAAGCAGCAGCACAGAAAGCCATTTGCTGTCTGGTCTGCCCAAGCTGACAGGCTCTGGCTGCCCTCGGTGGGACGAGGGTCCCACACGTACCTGGAAGGCAGCAGCACATGGAGGTACTTACTTGGAGGTGCAACTCCCTCCGCCAGGGTGCTGAGGGCTATGACGAGGGTGATGGAGAGTGCACAGACCACCTTGAGATCCATGGCCCTTGCAAGAGGAGAGGTGCTGCCTCCCCTGGAAGCCGCGGGTTTTATGCGCTCCTCGTGTTTGCCCAGCCAGGTCTGATAACATTGTTCCCTCTGAAGCTTCACCCAGAAGGTTGGGTTTTCTTTTGTTTGCTTAGGAAGTGTTGCCATGCATATTTTGATATCCCAGAGATAAATTTCTGGGCTCCCATGAGCTATTGATCACATAACTATTACGTGCCGATAGATCCATATCTATTACGTGATCCCACAATCAAATGGATGCTGCTGGGTGCCTCTGGGAGCCAGAGGCTCTGGCTCTGTGTGCCAGAATTCATTGTGCTCTGATTTCGTTGCCTTTAGAGTATTTTAGACCTCTAGGCAGTTTTATTTTCCAGTCGCTACTGAAAAACATGTACATTTATTTTCTACTCACTGTATCTTTTCTGCCTCGGTATTTCCCTGGCCTTAAGGTTTTGGTTATGCTTATTCTGAAACAGGTGAGGGAGGAGGGCTGGAGCTGTGATGCCTCCAAGCTTCAGGAGAGCACTGAGCACCTGAAAAAAATACATAAACACAGAATCTGGAAGGTGTGGCTGAGAAATACTGAGCACATAAGGCCACTGTTGGTTTCCAGACAAGGGGATTTAGGAAAAGAAGGTAAGAGCAGGGAAAAAAGCAAACCCCAAAAGCCCCAGAGGTCCAATACAGACACAAGAGAAGAAATAAGAGTTTCTGCATGATCTCAGCCTGCTCCTCAGGTCCTCCAGGCATCAGTCCTGAGTGTCCCAGCTTTATTTTGGAGTTGCTGCCCTGTGCAAGGTCCTGTTCCAGAGGTGCCAAAAGAGGGACTGTCCCCAGCCCCTCTGCCTGATCCCCAAAGCAGAGCAGCACTTCCCAACCCATCCAACGCCTCCTGCATGCGTTTTACCAAAACCAAACTTCTGAAGCACCGTGTTTGACCTAATAATTTCCTGATTGCTTTTCTCCTGGTTTCAAAGGTGGCCTCCCAGGCAGCTGTATGTTTTATTGGCACAACAGGCCTTGGGACTTGGACTGCTGAAGGCTTTTATCTTCCGTTTGGACAATTTCCTACCATTTACTGTAACAGCTCTTAACTTCTAGCTACTTGTCAGCTGTTAAAGACGATCAGAGCGGTGCCAGGGAGGGGGGATAAGCAGTGGGATGGTGGAACCATCTCCCCACAGGAGGCACCTGCAGAGCAGGCAGGGCAGGCTGCAGCCCCTTGGGTGCTCTGCAGCATCACTTTTCCTATGGGGAAACCACCAGGTGACCCTTGCTGTTCATCACCAAAATAAAGAGATTCAGTGCACTTTTTGCATCTTTGACAGAATTGTGTCCCCTTGCTTTTGAATATTAGACATGAATTTGGTTTGTGCATCTTCCCATTGCAAAGCTCAAAGTGTGAGCTTTCAGCTTCTGTGGTTGTGTTTTGGAGGACGTTTATTTGTTGAAATGTTTTTCCAACAAAGTGGGAGGGATTTTGTCCTACAAGGGGAAAAAAATAATAGGGTTCTTTTTCCTAAAGTTGAACTTAATCAATACTTTATGAACTCTATTTATATCCATCCCTATTTAAGATGTGGGAGGCATTTCTCACTGACAGTCACAACTGATAAATCAGATATTTTGTGTATCCTCCGTGTCACAAGCAGAAGAGGGAGATGGAGCAGGAGAGGCAGGAGAGGCAGGAGAGGCAGGAGAGGCAGGAGAGGCAGATGGAGCTGCTGCAGCTCCATCACTCAGCAGCTCGCATCACACTTTTCACCTCCATCACTCGGAGAAAACATCGGACTGACAACTTTCAAATCCAGTTTTCCCCTTCTGTGCAAAGGTCCACCGTGATGCCCGTGCAGAGAAATCACGGGGAGCTTTTCCAGCAGCCTGGGAGATGGGCAGCGAGGGTGGCTGCAGGAGGAAAGCAGCGATCCTGATCCCGAGGGGGACCATGGAATTCTCAGTAGACTATCAGCCCATCGTGTGAGTCAGCTGAAACTGCAGATAACTTTTGTTGCTCCTGCTCCTTTCTGGACATTAATTAAGCCCTTATCTGCTGGCTGTCACCTCTTGGGCCCGATCCCAGCTGCGGGCACAAAGGCAAATCTAGCTCCGAGCTCTCGCTGCGGAAAGAGCGTTTGATTGGCATCTCGGAGCAAACACACCAGCAAGGAACGAGCTGCCTGCCTTCTGCCAGGGGATTACTTAAAGATCTTTAATATGTTTATACAGCAAAGCCTCGAGAATTATCTGGGGTTTCCCTGTAAATGTGTTTCCTTCTGTGAGGCCGGCACCTGCCTGAACCTTTCGGTAACTCTGTGATGGGTCTCAGGCTCTGCAGGTGCCCTTGGCCAGGAGGGGCTTGGAGGGCTCCTTCCTCCTCTCCAGGCTCCGTGTCCTCCCTCATCATCCTCCCCTGGTCCCTTTTAGCTGCACTGCGGTGCTCTCATTTCCTTCCCAGCAAGGAGAAACCACAGCTGGTGTTGGGTCTTGGGTGGCTTGGTGACAGCCTGCGACTCTTTATTCTCCTAAATCCACAATTTTTGAATGATAAGGATATTTTTTTTCCTATCTCTTTTCACTTAAAATAACAAGCAAACTGTACAACTTTGATTTTCATCCTAAAGGGAGTGTTTTGCCCTGAAGGGAATTTCCTTTTGTGGTGACTCTTAATCTGAATGCTGACATGAAGGAATCTGTCACTGGGCCAACATCACTGCTGATCAGCCCACGAAGTAAATCCCAAAATTTTTAGTGGTCTCTAAAATAAATCATCATAACAGAGAAAAAATTCATTGGCAGAGGAGAGGGGTGTCTGCAATTTGCTCCTTCCAGCTGTGCGAGGCACAGGAAAGTATTGAGTTGGCACGTGAAATTTCTCAAACCAGGACAATATCTGTCTGTCTGTCTGAGGGGTCAAAAAACAAGCAGAGGAAACCCTCCATCTTCATTTTGAAAAAGGACAGTTCAAAATAACCCCTGGGATCCCTGGCTTGGATAAAGATCCCTGCCACAGATGTGTTAATGCAGTTGGCAAAATCAACTTGAACTCTGTGAGTTCAAACTCCTTCAGGGGAATTTTTCCAAAGAATATGTCATTCCTGCAAACCACAGACAGTGCTGGAAGAGGACTTTTGTCGCATTTCTGTGGCAAACACCCTTGCCCAAGGTGAAAAGAAAGATTTAATTACTGAAGTGAATCAAATGTGTAACTCAGAGCTGAGTCAGATCTAAAAGCCTGAATTTCAGCATCCAATACTCTCCAAAAAGGTCTGATTGTGACTGCAAAGCCCAGCGCCAGTTTAGAAATACTGATCTGAGCCAGTAATTTTCCCTAATGCTTCTGGGAGCTCCAAGCAGTTCATGATCTCAGCATTGCCATCATTTTCTGTGAGCACCAAAATGACCCAGAAAATCCTTATCTTTCCTGAAATGAGGTGGGGACCAGCCTGTGGAGAAGAGGACACTCTGGCTGGAGCCAGCAAAGCAGGAAAATATATCTTTTGTTTCTTTTCTAGACCCCATCAGATTTGGAGTGGAAGGAAGAAACCCCTGAGAAATGCAAAAGATCTGGTTCAAAATGTGCCCACTGAAAGGTCTTGTGATGATAATGGTTATGGTGTATTCCAGTTTGCCATGCCACAGGCAATGAGGGAGCCCAAATCCTGGCCTATTACCATCCAAAAGGAGGAAAATAAATCAAGGAGACTTCTTCTTAAATTGGGCTTAAGGAAGAGTAAAATGTGTGAGATGTTGGCAAACAGCAGGCTGCTACTGAAAGACACAAAATGCAAAACGCAGTAAATATTTACCATGGAACAAAAAACATGAGAAGGATGTCCTCAGGCACACATGCAGACTCATAATAATTAAATGAGAGAGTAAAGGAAGCTACTAGAAGAAAAAAGACCTTTTTTAGACCTTTTTTTTTTTTTTTCTAAGTAAATTAAAGAAAATTTAAAAAAATACTGCAGGGAAGTAAATTCAGAAAGAGGTAAACAAATAACTTCAGAGAGGAGACAAAGGTCAGCAATCACAGGGGAGAGGAGAGGATTTTTTGTTCAACATACTCATAAATGATCAGGAAAGCTTGGTGAATAATGAAGCAATGAATATGCTGATGATTCAGAATTATTTTTCTCTTTTTTTTTTTTTAAGTTCAGCTAGCTGAACAGTGGTGGAAATATTTTACAAGATTGACTGGGTGATAAATGGTAAATGAAATAAAAACTAAAGTGCATGGAGGAAGAGTAACCTAAGTGTATAATCACCAAGATGGGCTGCAAATTAGCTGCTGTCACTCACACAGCTTCCCATCCCTGTGCATGTGCCAGCTGAATATTCAAAGTGAAAAAAAAAGGCATATTGCTTTCAGCAGTTATTAGGAAAGGAGTACAAAGGAGAAAACACACTTCTGGTTCAGTCCCAGTCCCTTTGTGACGTTCTGGCTGCCCTGGGTTAAAAAGGAGGCAGTGTAATTCGAGGAGATGCTGAGAAAAGGCTTCTGGCTCTGGAGAGCCATGAGCTGTGGAGAAATGTTTTGAAGAGAGTAGGGATCTTAGAAACTAAGTCATCCCAGGCCAGATGGGGAAATTTTCTCCTGGTTTAAAACAAGAAGAGGGCAGGATGGTTTTCACTGTGGGGAGAGGTCATGAGAGGACTCCTTCAGAGAGTTATGCTGGGACCTCTGCAGCCCAACGGGCTCAAAACCGTCTGAAAGAGGAGGTGAGAGGGTAAAACCTGTTGGTGACACAGAATTTCAGTGGCAGCGTGTAGCCATGATATTTGATGAAAATCCTTTTGCCAGGATTTTTTTTCCCCTGAGAAGCTGAGGAGCCTCAGGAAAGAAAGAAAAACAATAACTGTCTGCTGCTGTGGAATGCAACAGGTCGATGTTGGATGTTTCTACTTAATAACCAATCAAGGAGGCAGCTGGGTCAGACTCTCTGGGAGTCACAAGACTTTATTTATTCCATTCTATTCCCGTCTCGCCTTCTGATGATTCCTTTCTCCCTGTTCTTTTAGTATCGTTTTAGTTTAGCATTTTTAACACAATACATATCCTAATATAATAAACCAACCTTCTGGAACATGGAGTCAAGATTTCACGTCTCTCATCCTTGTCCTGGCTATCCTGAATGCCACAGCAGTGAAAACACGAGGCAGCTGCTCTGATGGGTTGTGCACAATGGGATAACTGCAGGGTCGGATGGCACGAGAGGCATCATTCTGGAAATGTGGAGTGATGCTGCTCACCTGGGAAAGGAGCAATCCCACCTTTTCAGCTCCAGCAAAGGACCCTGAGCTGGCTGTGATCACTCGGGCTCCTGTGTGCAGGGTGAGGATGACAGGAGCATACGGAGGATAACAGTTTGGAGAAAACACCAGCTCAGTGCTTAGCAACCGTGACAAAAGCAGAGGACAGATTAACAATTCTTAGGCAAGGAATAGAGAATCGCAGATTTACCAAGTTTTTCCATTTTACAAACCCACTCCGTGTCTACTTTTTCGTGCTCTCCAGCCTGTAAAAGTCCCTGTAAAAGGGGACAGCAGTGTGGGACAGCATCCACCTCAGGAATATTTGTGCACACCAGGTCTCCCCAGGTCCAGACAGGTCACGGGAGGCACAGCTCATGGTCTCATCTACCATAAAAGTCTCAGAAGAAGTAAGTTAGAAGCACATGAAGGAAGATGGTTCATCACCTGGCACAGGGATATGATGCAATTTAGCTGTGGATGCTAAAACTTCCCACAAGTCTGAAAAGCAACTGGATGAATTCATTGAACAAAAAATGTTTGGGGCTGTCAAACCCCCAAACTGCACATCTATCTCAGGAAATGTCTAAGCTGCAAATCCTTGGAAGTTGGAAGAGTATTTTTGGGAAAGTATCGCTGCCTGTGGCTGGCTGGATTTGGGCAAAAGTTGCTCATCGTTTCTCAGAATAAAACAACCAGAAAGCATTTAATAAAATGATGGAGCAGGATTGGGAAATGAGAATAACGTGGTGTGTGACTGGATTAACTGGCTCAGGAAACCGGGCTAGGGAGGGATTAATTTGGCCAATCCCATGATTTTACCATTGCATCTTTTGAGTTTCATCATTTCTCAGGGACATCTTTTCAAATAATCTTGTGAAAGTTTCAAGCTCAAAGCCAAGATAATCCAGTTTGGGTTTAATGCTGAATCTGGTGAAAAGTCCTAGTTTGGAGAATGGAAAATGCTGATGGGTGGATCTTCACAGATCATTCAGAAACTCACCAAAACCTGAAGCAAACCCACGCCTGTGGATTCATTGTGATTCCCAGAAGACCCAAATCCAGCACTAATTGTGACGTGGAGAAGGTTTTTGGGTCTGTTCCCTTCCACAGTGACTGGCGGGAAGGAGGGAGGGATTAATTCTTGCAAGTTCAGTGAAAAAGCAACACCTGCAAGGGGCAGGAGCCAACATTCTTACTGCACACAGGGACAGGGGGTCACTGAGATCACCCAGCAGCCCCAGCCACTGATGTTCTGAGGGCAATGGCATGAAACAGCTGATAAACACTGCCCACACTGCATCACTTTAGCATAATTCATTCATTAATGTCAGAGCAATTAGCAGTGTAAATAGGAGCAGGCAGGGGTCAGCAGCCATTCACCCTGCAAGCCAAAAGGAAATGCTCCCCTTTTAGTGTTCTGGCAGTTTCTTAGAGCAGATTGAGAGCTCTGGGTTTCACCTCACATGTCAAGGACTGAATAGTATTTGGGACACATGAGATATTAAAAAAAATTAAAAAAAAATCCATGGCTCTCATTTGCTGCTATGGGAACAATGATCAAAACTTTGAAAGCCAGGCAAAGGGCTGCAAGGTTATTTCTGGCACAAATAGCTGAAGAGATAAATACAAATGAGAAATGCCTGAAATAGGAGAAGCAGGAGACTTGGGAAATAATAAGTGAGCCTAAGACCCTGTGTGGGAGGAAAAGGTCATTTCAGAGAAGTTTTGCCCTAGTGGTTTCAAAAGTGGGCAGCAAAAAGACACTGCTTGAGCTGCTGGTGGTGAGGACTGGAAAGGCTGAGAGGGATGTAGAGTGTGACAGGGTCTGTAAAAGAATTGAGGTCAGAGAGTGACCTGGGCTGGCTCAACTGAGCTGATAGCAAAAATTACCTACAGAGCTGGCAGAGTGGAGTCGAGATTATTGCTGTTTTTAGCAAGTTTCACTCACTGCTCTTTTCATTGATGACTGTGAAGGGAGGAAATATTGGCTAGGAAGTGTTTTTTCTGCATCAATTAAATGTGGTTAAAAATAGAGGGAGAAATATTAAGCTCCAGTGTTAGCAAGAGTTGATATATGATGATTAGTGGGAGAGCTACTTCAGGGGAAAACTGTGTCTCTGTTCAGTTCAATTCTTCAAGGGATTTAACAAAATAATGATAGAGAAAAGGCAGAAAGTAGAAAGAAAAGAAGCAGAAATTTCAACAGAAAAAAAAGAAAGGCTAGCTTTATCCTCACTTTAGAGATTTTAAAGAGACTGGGCATACAAAATGAACTGTAAAGTTCTGGCAAGAATCAGAAAAGAAAAAAACAATTCTCTCGAGACAGGAAAATCTTAACAGGAACATCTTATTTTATTGTGGTTTTTTATAAAAAGTTACTGCAGGTGAGAGCATTGCAGGAGCCAGAGCTCAGCCTAGAGGAGCACACCGGAGGTTTCCAGCTGGGATGAAGGATGCCCCAGCACAGGAAATGGCACCTGAGGCTGCCCTTGCTGTGTCCTGCTTACCCGGAGTGACCCCAGGAAAAGTGCTGCAGCCTCTCACTGATGTACAGCTGAGGAGCAAGAGCTGGATCAAACGCACCCAGCAGGATCAAAATTCGGCTGCTGGAGCTGGCTGGGATCTCTCCAACATAAAGTTTTGCCAGGATGAGCGGATTGAAGCAGAAACTTGATGCCTGCAAGGATTGTGTTGGCAGAACAGTGCTGTGACAGCTCCTCCCCACCTGAAGGTGTTCTGGGATGGGGCAGACAGCAAGCAAGAGGGGTCCTTGCCACCTCAACAAAAAGCCATTTGCAACAGCTCCTGGGAGGGAAAAATCCATCTGGGCTTTTAAAAACACCAAAAAACATCACACCTGGTTCATGAATTCCCTGAGTCTGGAACAACCAGCAGCTGGGAGGACACGTGGAGAGGACGCTTCCCCTCTCACTGTGGCCAAGTGTGCCCAGGGCCCGAGGCAGCACAGCTTTGCCCTTCCACACTTGCCAAGGATGTGGCACTGCCTCAATCTTCCCCACTTTCATAGGAAGACCAATCTCAGATGTTCAGGGCAAAGTGAAAGCCAGAAAACCTCTTTGACAGTGAGAACACGAAGCTAGTTTGGTGCAAACAGCAGAGCAGTCAGGTGTTGACGATGACAGATTTTGTTCACATTTTCTCTGCATGTCACACGGACAATGCAGTAGCCCAGGAGGGCTCTCACGTTGGATCACTGGGTTAAACCTGTCATTTGTAGCACCATAAAATGAATTGTCAAACAAATTTCCCTCCACAGCAGCAAAACAGCAATTAATCCATGCTCATAAATACAGGGGGGAAATGCTAACGCTGCAGTAAACCAAGCAGCTTCCCTCTCTAATGTATTTTGCTTTTCATCAATGAGACCTGAATTCTCAATGTCTCCCCGCTAATGGGAAAATTCTTAAAACCTAATTAAAAGGTCTCTATTCAATGGGCTGTGGAGAATTTATAGCAGTGAAACTGCCTGTGTCAGACAGATAGTCCTGTGGGATCTAATGATGAAGGGCTGCAAGTCAGAACGGAGAGGAAAAGGAACTGGGAGAGCAAAAATCACTGGGCAGCAGGCTGGGCATGGTTTCAGGCAGCTGTGGTGGCGTGCAGGGAGGCTGGGGAAGGGACAGGGCTGGTGTGAGAAACAGCTACTCACTTTAATTTAGAAAGGTTTATTAAACCTTATCAAAAGTACAACAGAAGACTGAATAGAGAAAATGTTACGGCACCAGGAGCAGAGGATTTTCCCCACCATGTGCTCACCCACACAATGGAGGTTTCACCTTTTAATTCTTTAGCCCCTCCCAAAGTTCTGTCCATCAACTCCTTCTTCACTGTCCAGTGATGGAGTTTGCTTCCTCAAATCCTGTGGAGGTCAGGTGTCACCAGAGTGACAAGCCAACCCTCCCAAATGTCCCAGCCCCGGCTGCCCCTTGATCACAACACGGGGGGTGAACAAAACCCCACCTTTTCTTAACCTTTATACATGCTATTTGTCTGTGAATTGTGAGGGTCAATCATCACATTACTCACCTGTCACAGCTGGGGACATGCTGGTGTCAGCCCTAAAATGTGCTGGTGAGATCCAGTGGCTGTGGTAAGAGCCACTGAGGCTGCTGGGAGGGCAGCAGCAGCACCTGTGAGGAAAAACTGATGCGCTGAGAGCAGGCTCTGCCACTGATGAACTGCATGGAAACCTGGTGGATTCAGGGGGAGCTCACAGCACTTCCCATTTCACCAGCCACAGAGCAAACAGCGCTTTTCTCCCAAAGGAAAACCAGTTTGCCCAAAGCTGGGACAGGCTCTGGCCCAGCATTACAGGCACGTTCATGCCCAGCAGGTAAATAAAGGAAAGCAGCCCAGCTCTTTCACCAGCCCTGCCCCACTGAAAATGCTTCACTGGGGGCAAACGTCCCCCTGCTGCACCTTCAGAGAGCACTGCGTTCAATTCTGAGCTGCTCCACAAGCACACAGCACGTTGCAGCCAAGGGTCTCCCACTGGAGATGTTCCAGAGCCATCTGGACACAATTCTGTGCTCTGGGATGCCCCTGCTTGGGCAGGGAGCAGGGATTAGATGAGCCTGACCCATCCTGTGAAGGGCTTTGCAGTGGCAGCACCCGCTGCTGACAGGAGGCCAGCGGGGTTTAATTGCTAATGAACTGAATGACGAGCTTCTGCCTGTTGGAACCCACTGTTCCTCTGTTCTACAAATGCTCTCTCCGGGTTTTTAGTCCCAGCCTGGTTGGACTTTGTTTGGAGTGGTTCAAAACCTCCTTACTCACCTCCTCGATAACAAAGGAGAGGGTTGGAAATGTGGAGAACGTGAGGCCCCTGTAAAAATAGGGGACTGCTTTCTGAAGAACCCTTCCCCGCCTGCTGAATGTCCTCCCCATATGGCAACGGGAGCAGCCACTTGCACCTAATGCCCACTTAATTTTTTGCACTAAGAAGGGCCACTGCAAGGGGAGAAGCTGAGAGGGGAATTACGTGAGCCAGAATGAAGCTTTGGATGTTGGGAGCCCCATTCTCTGCTCTCACCTGAAGGTTTCAGGACTGGGGCTTTTCCCCTCATTCTCCCCTCTAGCCTGGACTGGAGGTAAATCCCTGGCTCAGTCCCTTTGACCCTTCAGGATATTTTTATTTAATAAAATTGCATTAGCAGTAAGAGAAAAAAAAGTCCTGCCAAGGATTTAAATTATTTGTTGCCACCTCTACAAGCCCTGCTGCTTGTGCTGGGACCTGTGCAGAGTAACTGTTATTTAGTAAATGCTTTGTTTGCTATTCCTAAGGGTAGTTTTATACAAACTTTGATTAGAACGTTCCCTACCAGTTATGGGAGTGAACACACTGGTCAGGAATTTTTAGCCAGAGGTTTTCTTCCTATGCTGGAACTAAACTTGGCCGTTGCAGCTGCATGATGTAACAAAATAATCACTACTGCAAGGCCTAATTTGGTGAATTCCTTGGTATTACACTGCTCTCAGAGGTTTGCAATGTTCAAAGCAAGGGATCCCTATTGCTGGCCTTAGGGAAGCACAGACCTGCAGAGGGTGTGAAATGGTGAGACACCCTCAGCAGAAATGCTCCTGAAAAACAGCTCCCAAACAGATTTCAGGTGAGGGGACAGCTGGGGAGGGCTTTAAAGGGCAGCCTTGGCATTGAGGCTTTCTCCTTTTTTTTGAAGGAGCTTGTCTGGACACGGAAAGGTGAAATTCATTTGCTTTAGATGTCCCAGGTGACAGGGATCAGCCTGGCATGAACATCTGGCTCCCATTCACATTAGGTGGGTCATCCTAGTGCCAACAGGACTTTCTGGGACTTTCCTGACCTCATTCATTTCACCTTTTAATAGAAGGAAAGAAAACAAGTTTGCCTATGTCCTTGGAGAGACCAATTGCTGTGCCACGGTGGCAGCAAAGTGGGTGAACAGGGGCAGGATGAGGACACGGTGCTTTGTGTACTCCGTCATCTTTATGTTCCTGTAGGATATAAAAATGTGAGTCATCTGTCTGTGGGACTGATAGAGAGAAAATGAACCCTTAAATAATCTCTTTCTTCCTGTTTTTAGTTGGTTAAATCCAATAGGCTTTGTGCATGGAGACCCCTACAAAGCAGATGTGCCTTAAATCCTGCCCTTCACTGAGGTTTGGGCCATTCCTGTCTTGAACTCATCCCTCTCTCATGCCACAGCTCAAAGGAGGGTGAGATTTAGCAGAAAAAAAAAAATTTTATTTTAGCATCCTTTTACCTTTCCAGGAATTTTAAAGCAAAAAATTTGCTCATGCCATAGTGAACGCTCGTTTAACAGCTTCAGGGTTCCTGCTTGCACTGCAGGTCACCCCTCTGACTACAAGTCACCTGAAGCTCAGTGTGGGCCACTGATGGCTTGATGTGACATCTCATGGTCACCAGGGAAAACAGCCCTGCAAAAGCCCCATCCTCATGTTCCTGCTGGTGGATCTCAGTCTGATTCCAGGAAAATGCTACAACAGTCCCAGACTGAGGTGGCCAGACCCTTTTCCACCTCCCCTACCCACCCCAGGAGGCAGCAGGGCTGTCCTGAGCCCCTCATTGTGCTGGCTCAGTGTTTGCTCCTGCAGGAACAAGGCTGGAATTGCTGGATCAGCCTCTGCCCCTGGTTTTGGGAGCCAGCCTTTTGCTCCAAGCTCTTGCCTACCTCATTTTCCCCGCAGGAGAGTCAGCAATGCCTCTCCTCAGGGAAGCAGCAGGATGAAAGTAGATTTCAGCAGGTTCTCTGCTTCACCCCCTTGCCACCCAGCTAAACTCAGAGGGTGTCTTTCCTCTCCAGTCCTCCATAACAAACCTAGAAGTTAGCAAAACTGGCTTTGAGATCACAAATTAATTAGGTTGGGAAAGACCTCTGAGATCATGGAGCCCAAAAAATTCTCCTCCATGTACTGAGGGGTGTGGTTAATTACTCAGAGCTAAAGTCACGGGAGTAAAACCCATCTGAAATGAGAGATCCCTGCAGGAGATGGGGAGGGATGAAGCCACAGCCCTGCACTTTTTGCCCCACTTTTCCTGAAACCACAAGTGCCCAGGGATAAAGCAGCAGGAGTTTGGCTTTGATTGGGCCACAGGGAGGGCAGAACCTGCCCCAGCCATGGCTGGACCCTGCCTGGATCTGGGGCCATCCCTGACCTGGAGGAGCTGCAGCTCTGGAGCCAGTCCTGAGGGCTGCAGGGGAAGGGCTGATAATTGCAAACTCCATTTTTCCTCCAGCTTTCCTCTTCTTCAGCAATACTGGGACAGGAAGCAGGAAGGAATTAATGACCAGAGATAGAGGTCTTTATTTTTTCTTGACAAACTGAGCACGTTTGGGTATGCCCACGTCCCTGAGTGCTGTCCCTCAGGGCTCAGTTTGGTTGTCTGCACCCTTGGTGCCAGCTGCCATAGCCCGTGGCACCTGCAGCACTCCTGGGAGCTGGGCAGCACCACACAGGAGCTGGGGGATTTGCACAACACCCCGGTGTGAGCATCCCAATCCATGCCCAGCCTCTCTGCCCTGCCACGCTTCCTGTGCACAGGTGGGCCAGTGCTGCTTTTTTAAAAGATTCCCATGATCCAGGGGTTCTGAGGGGTCAAGTTTCCCCCTTCCCCTCCCTCCCTCCACCAGCATCTGAGCACATCCATGCCTGAGCTTGCTGCAGGAGAAAGGAATTGACTTTTTCTGGTTAATTTGTGTACTTAATGACCTCGAGATAGAGTTGTTTCCCTTTGGCTCGGGCCAGCACCAGGATTACCCTGAGCTCCTCCTAGCCCTTCTTCTTGCTCCCCAGCCATGCTCAGGAGACCTCTGCTGTGGGCACACAGTGGCATTTGTCTCCCCAGTATTCCCAAGTCCTCCTCTCATGCCACAGCCCTGGAAGAAGGGACACCACACCACAGGCTGTCCCCTGAAGGCTGCGTGTCCCAGAATCACTGGTTTGGCTTGGAAAGAGCCTTAATCATCTGGTTCCAACCCCTGCCATGTCACAGGGTGTCACTGACATATATTATGAAAAATCCTTTTGCCAGGATTTTTTCTCCTGAGAAGCTGAGGGGCCTCAGGAAAGAAAGAAAAACAATAACTGTCTGCTGCTGTGGAATGCAAAAGGTGCATTGTTGATTGGTCCATGTGAGGTGTTTCTACTTAATAACCAAAGATCCAGCTGGGTCAGACTCTCTGTGAGTCACAAGATTTTGTTTTTTATTCCTTTCTATTCCTGTCTCTCCTTCTGATGATTCCTTTCTCTCTATTCTTTTAGTATAGTTTTAATATAGCATTTTAATATAATATATATGATAATAATAATATATAATAATAATAATATATATTTTAGTAGAATGTATATGATAGTATAATAAATCAGCCTTCTGAAAAATGGAGTCAAGATTCTCGTCTCTTCCCTCATGCTGGTTGCCCTGCAAGGACCACAACAGGGTCCTTGTCAGCTTCTCCTCGGTCCCTCTGCTCCTGCCCTTGCCCTGATGGGTAGCCAGCCCTGCATCTGAAGTAGCCACGAGCTCAGGGCTGCGCTGCCTTCCACTATAAATAGGCCCAGCACAGGTCAATCCTCTGAGCAAAGGGCTGCTTAGTGAAGTAGGTTATGGTCCTGGCCTGCTGTTGAAGTAGAATATATTAATCTTCACACTTCAATGTGGTATTTTTTTTTCCTATTCGTACCAGCCCTTCTCTCTGCCTGCAGCCCAAACGCTGCTGTGCAGGGTGGTGTGTCCCTGAGCAGCCTCTGAGGGGGTGGCACTGCCCTTCCCTGTGGGAACAGGCTGGGCTGGAAGCTGGAAACATCAGCTCTTCAAAGGCGCCAGCACAAGGGTGGAATGAGAGTGATGCCAGGAGACCACGGGCAGGTCCAGGTGTAAGAGCTGAAATGAGGGGTGTGGGACTCCAGGTGGCTCTCCAAAATGCAGTTTATTGTATGCAACATGTCACAGCAGCCAGGGGTGACAGAGCCTGTGCCTACAGCTGTCAGCTCCAGCTGCAGGCAGGCCTGGAGACCCTGAGTTTAGGTTACAAATGCATTATATACTTTTCTTTTGGTTACAACTGCATTATATACTTTTATTTGCTGGGCGTCTTAATACAGTGGAACCAATCTATACCTTAACTTTTATCTACAGCCTATCACAACTACTATAATTACCATATTCATGTTACTATTCTCCAATCACTAAAATTTAGTACATTACAGTTTGAGCTAGAAGAGGTTTTTCAGTTTTCTTGCAGTGGAAAATTCAGAGACCTTTTTTCTACTTGCAACATCAGCAGGCTTGTTTGCCTGTGCTATCTTTTTGCTTGGTAAAAACATCTTGTTTGGGGAGGGTTTATCCTTTGCTCTGAGCCATAAAAACCCCTCTAACTCACACACCCTTTGCCTCCTTGGTTATCCAGTAAGACTGGCTCAGCAAATCTTTTCTTCCATATCAAAACTTGCTTTCATTTCTAGTCCTTCTTCAGGTTCTACATTCAAAAATCTTTCTGCCAAGCACACACACCTGTGAGACTTTCTTGTCCAGCTTTCATCCTTCCCAACAGCCGGGGATGGTCCATGGGACAGAGGACGGTTTGTGTGACAGAGGATGGTCCCTGTGACAAAGGAGGGTCCATGGGACAAGCAAAAAGGCTCAGGGAAAACCCCTCAGCTCCACTGAGACACTGATGATGGGTTTGGCGGCTGCTTTTGGCCTGCTCTGAGGCAAACCAGCCCTTCTCCCTCCATCCCCTGGCAATGCTCTGCTCCAGCCACCTCACCAAGGATGCCCCAGGGGCCAGAGGTCCAGCCAGGGGCTCTGAGGCATCACAGCTTGTCCCTGCCTGGCCACAAACCCCACCAGCACAAATCCTTTGATCCTGTTTCACAGAGCATTGCCCAAACAACACCTGAGAGACTCTGCCTGTCCCTGTGCCTCTCCTACTGCTCCTTTTCCAGGGCAGCTAAAGGCACCTCCATAAGAAAGCTTAAGGTTAAAGGTTTTCTCCATAAGAAACCCTAAAGTTAAAGGTTTCTCCATAAGAAACCTTTCTGAGCTGTGTATAGCATGGATTGTACAGGATGATGCCACAGAAATGTATTTAAATAAACCTTACACTATTAGCAGATTAACTAAACATTTTGCAAATCTCTTTTCCCTTCTGAATATTGGCTTGTTTTTTGAGTTCATTTATCTTGGAGAGTGAAAATTGATTTTATCTTGTGTAGCACAGTCCTTGGGGTATGTTCTCAATGCCACTTTATTTTTCCTGGTGTCACATACACAACAGAGTGAGAGGCACCCATACAGAATTTGAAAGCATCAACACAGCTTTACTCCCTAATTCTCTGCTGGTAGGATGGGGCTGCTCCCTTTGAGCTACTGAATGGTTTAAATCAGCTTTTCACCAACTCGAGAAAGAAAGAAGATGAAACAATTCCCGATCTGATTGAGGAAAATGTGATTTTTCATCTGCTCAAAAAGCAGCACTGCTGGGACAGCAGATCTCTGTGGGACTGTGCTACCACAGCTCAGAGAAACACAAATCATCGCTGTCCCAACCTTTACCCCCACTCCTTTTCTGAGGAATAATGCTCAAACTGCCTTCATTTGCTGGGTCCATCATGTCCACCATGATCCTGTTCTGAGCTACATTTCACCTCTGCACATCACTTCACCTCTGCACATGACTTTACAGCTGTAAGCATAATATTCACTTAATGTTTAATATTTCTTGATAGTGAAGCAAGCTCCCTATGAAGTGCTATGCAGAAGCCCAGGCTGATTTCAGGTGCTGGATTTTACAGTTCCTGGATGCTGATAGAGAAACTCCTGAGCTTTGTCTCCGGGTCACTGCTGCCCCACAGCCAGGGAGGTGCTTGGGGTTCAGGATAATGTCCATCTGCAGGCTTTGGGCAGGATGTGGACCCAAAAGAAACAATCCCTTTTGAGGCTTTTATTTTACACCGGTTGTGTTTACTCAAACACACTGATTGTAATTGTGGAGCTTTTAATTGTTTTAATTTTTTTTAGTCCCTTTTGATTGACATGTTTCTAGCACATTTAAAGCTGGCTAGTGGCTGATCCTGGGCAAAGGGAAGTTCAGCCATCAGTTGGGCATTCTCACCAGCCTGGCTCTCATTCATCACTGGGTGTGTGTTCTGCCAGCTGCTAAATCAGTTTTCCAATACAGTGAATCACCAGATCAATGCTTTTATATGTGTGTGCAGCAATATTTTCTATTTGCTTCTTAAATTATGCATGCGATGGGGAGCCTTCAAGCAGTGCTCAGTCCAAGGGACAAAATGAACGGGGGCTGCAAGTGATGGGGGCAAAAAAGGAAGAAATTGTTTTTTTCTTTTGTGAGGCAAATATGTGCAGCCCCAAATGAGACAGGATTTGCAGAGGGGCTTGTTATTATTCCTCCTTTCTTTTAGCAGTGTTTGGTAGATTTGGTACCTGTGCCTTAGGTAAAAGGCAGAGCAGTGGTGCAGTCCTTCCACTCCAGGCTCTCCCTGCCTTGCTGGATAACGTGCAGAGGTTGCAGCACTGGGGAAATTGGGATTATGGGTCTGGTGGAGCTGCAGTTCTGCTGCAAAACCATCCCTGGCAAAAAAAAGCCTGGGAGAAGCCCCATTCCTGTGTGTGCCTGTGGTTTCTGTTGCTTCCTGGGAACTTCCACGGGGCCTGAAGAGAGCTCATTAAATGTTACACTCATTGCAGGGATTGCTATCCATAGGGACTGATTAGGGCTCAGTCAACATTGCAGGGCTGGTGACGTCAGTGGGGTACAAAAGGTGACACTGCTGCCTGCCAAGCTGTGGGGCGGAGGGGTTACCCCAGGCAGGCACCAGCTGGGTGCAGGCAGCCCTGGGGAACAGGCAGCCCTTGGGCAGAGGAGTTTTTGGGAAGAGGGAGCTTTTGGGAACAGGCAGCTTTTGGGAAGAGGCAGCTTTTGGGAAGAGGCAGCTTTTGGGAAGAGGCAGCTTTTGGGAACAGGCAGCTTTTGAGGACAGGCAGCTTTTAGGAAGAGGCAGCTTTTGGGAACAGGCAGCTTTTGGGAAGAGGGAACTTTTGGGAACAGGCAGCTTTTGGGAACAGGCAGCTTTTGAGAAGAGGGAACTTTTGGGAAGAGGGAGCTTTTGGGAACAGGCAGCTTTTGAGGACAGGCAGCTTTTGGAAAGAGGGAACTTTTGGGAAGAGGGAGCTTTTGGGAACAGGCAGCTTTTGGGAACAGGCAGCTTTTGGGAAGAGGGAGCTTTTGGGAAGAGGCAGCTTTTGGGAAAAGGCAGCTTTTGGGAACACAGAGCTTTTGGGAACAGGCAGCTTTTGGGAAAGGGCAGCCCTTGCAGGACTGCAGGAGCCTTTCCTGGGGGGAAGGATGCTGTGTGGGCTGGGAGCTCTCCCCAACAGCTGCCCTGTCCCTGGGATGGCTCTGGCTCCATCCCTGCTCAAGTGCTCACGCTTGAGTTGTGTGTGGTATTTGTGTGATTCTCCTGAGTGACAAATCCCCCTGTCATGCAGGTCCCTGTGAGGACAGGTCTCACAGTGACATCCCTGGTGTCTCACAAAGGGATGCTGGCAGTGCTCAGAGGGCTGTCAGGAACAGCAGTCATCACCCTCTTCTCCAGCAAATCCCTATATCAGGCAGGGACCAGGATTTTCAGGTCCTAAAATCAGCATTTGCAATGGGAAGGGGATGAATTAATCACCTGAAGCAGCATTTCTGAATTTCCAGTCCCAGTCTCCTGGACTGTGAAAGGGGGGGAGCAGAAGGTCCTGGATATAAACCACAAACTTAAAGCTCTTTAACTTTTCCAAGGCATTTTTTCCTTTTTTGGTTGCTGGCTTATGTTTATTTTCAAGTCTATCTGCAGTTTGAGGCTTCATTCCCTTCTCTGCCTCCCTCCTTTCTCTGCAAACACCCCCCCAGGAGGCTCAGTTCCACAGGAGTGAAGGACGAGGTGCCCAGAGGGGCTGTGGTTCCCCTGGGAAGGAGCAGAGCTTGGTGCCCAGATGTCACTGGAGCAGGGGACCAGGATCTGCTGTGAGTGACGCCCGTGCAGGGACAGCAGGGCAAGTCCAGGGATGCTCAAGGGCTGCCTGGGACTGTGACAGGGGCACAGGGCAGTGTGACAAGAGGCTCCACCCTGGAGGGGTGAGGAGCTGAGGAGGAGAGGGTGCTGCCTTAGGAAGGGGATGAAGGCTTTAAGTTATCTTCTACTTTGGGGTTCTGCCTGTTTCTTGCACGTGGGGAGCACGTCTGCCCTCCTTCCTCTGGGCTGCCCAGTCCCCCCAATCACTCCACGCCCTGGTTTTGGCTGGGATAGAGTTAATTTTCTCCTCAGTAGTTGGTACAGCGCTGTGTTTTGGATTTAGCAGGAGAATAATGTTGATAACGCGCGGATGTTTTGGCTGTTGCTAAGTAGTGACCACTTTAAAACAAGGACTTCTCAGTCTCCCATGCTCTGCCAGTGAGGAGCTGCACGAGAAGCCCCGAGGGACAGGACAGGTGATCTGAAGAAGCCAAAGGAATACTCCATGCTGAGGAACCTCATCCTCAATGTAGAAAATGGGGGCAGTTGTCTGCGAGGGGCTGGGGCTGGGCTGGGCATTGGTCAGTGGGTGGTGAGCACTGGGCATCACTTGGCTCTCTTGGGTTTTATTTCTCTCCCTCTCTCCTTTTCAGTGGTGTTGTTGTTGCTTTTATTAATATTATTATTTTCAATTACTAACCTGTTCTTATCCCAACCCACAAGGTTCACCTTTTCCTTCTGATTCTCCTTCTTCTGAGGCAGCTGCGTGGGACTGGAGTCAAACCTCAACACTCCTCATCCTGTTGGACAGAATTTGAGAGAGAAACTGCAGGGGACACTCCTGAAGCCGTGATACCAACATCTGACAAGTTTTTGTGCCAATTTGTGCCAGCTCCCACTGAGGGAAAAGCAGGGATGTGGCAGGTTTGGCTTGGCACCAGCTGCTGGGCTGGTGGTCTGCTGCCCGCCCTGCCTCCTGCCCATGGGCAGGGGACATGAGGGACAGCCAGCAGAGGGGAGGTTGGCATTTAGGGACACAGAGCTGTGGAGGAAGCAAAGGGCTTGTGAGGCAAGAAGGTCTGTGAGAGGCAGAGAGGATCTGGGGCATTGCAGAGGAGGAGCTATAAAAATCAGGGATTATGGGGGCGTGGGTGGATGTGGGGATGCAGAGCCACGGAGGGACAGGGACACAGAGCTCTCCAGCTGCCATGGACATCCTTTCCTCCTTCTGCGGGGAGAAACAGGAGGAGGAGATGAAGGAAATCTTGAACAGGTGAAGGAAATCTTGAACAGGTGTCACCTTTCTCTTCCCTCTTCAGTGCAGCCATGGTGCCATGAAGTATTTTGTTTCTAAAGTTTAACTTCCACTTCCCTACCAGCTTTTTAAAATTCAGCTTTTTAAAATTTTTAAATTTTTTA
Organism: Motacilla alba alba; assembly: GCF_015832195.1. Taxonomy (NCBI): domain Eukaryota; kingdom Metazoa; phylum Chordata; class Aves; order Passeriformes; family Motacillidae; genus Motacilla; species Motacilla alba. Next base: position 1,751,953 of record NC_052016.1, on the reverse strand, counting down.
AATTTTTAAAATACATGGCTGTAAGTGTCTGGCACTGGGTACCTGTGCAGAAATCTTTTTATGTGATGGTCTTATTTTTGCTCTGAGGCCTGTAAGCTGTGATCCCATCCCAGTCCTAGTAAAAATGCTAATAAAAAAGGAAGATTGCTAAACCTTTAAATAAACTTTTTTTTTCTTTCTGTCACTGGTGAGTGACAAAATAATTTCTAAGGAGAAGGTTCTTTTTTGCTGTTAATGTCCAATTACAAATTCAGCCTCCAAAGGGAATAGACAGGTATTTGGAGATGTGGATAATAAACTGCTCAACAGATCTCTCTGGATCACAGCCAGCTCTGCAGTGACATCTTACTGCTATTCCACTGCCACTTTTTTAATGTTTTGAAAATAACAATATATCGCAGCATGAGGAATCCTGAGGCTGTGATTTCCAGGGCATCCCACAGCACGAGAAGCCAGCAGCACTAGCACACAGCAGTCACACAATTTGGGGAGCTGGGGTCAGCACCACCAGAGGAGACCTGGGGATGTCTGAGGATGCTCTGACCACCCTCCCAGGTGCCTGGGAGTTCCCTCCTCTGCTGGGGGAGCTGCATCTCCTCAGTAACTTCTCCTCAAACAGCCAAAAATGTGACAAGTGCTGTGACTGCATTTGCAGTATTCACTGCTGGTGGCTGAGGCACAAACTGGTCAGCGTTTATTTATTTTTTTTTTTTTAACAGAGGGTGGAGGCAAAGCTTTGCTGTATGCTGCCATCTGCTGTGGGCTTCATGTGATTATGAGCATTTCAAATTTTTTTCTGACAGAGATAATGCTGCTTAGAGTAAAGGTGACCAAATAAATGGCACATGGAGTTGTATATGTAGGATCTAAAACTCCCTTTCCACTCGACTCCCTATGCAAAATATCCTTCAAACAGTGGGAAACCTGCAGGAAGGAATTATGATTTACCGATGATTTTAAAAGGCAAATTATTTCCTCTAAGTGCTTCATGCCGTGGTGCTTCAAGGCATTCTTGTTCTTTTCTCTTCCCTCATGCTTTTTCCCTCCCTCCCTGCCTTCCCTCTCTCACCTGAAAGCTCCAGGGGGACCAATTTATGGCTGGCAGCCTCAGAGCAGAGCTCTGACGTGGGTGCCCGAGGCAAGGCCAGGCTCCTGTCTCAGCTGCCAGCCCTGTGCCTGCATTTGCCTTGAGTAAATACACTCCAGCATTAGGAGGTGGGGAAATCAATAATCTTTTTTTTCCTCTTGCTCGTTGCATTTTACAATTGCATTGCTCAGACTATTAAAGCTCTCTTCAGGGAAAGAATTGGTGATGGAGTCAGTTTTCCTTTGATCGGGAAATCCTGGTCTGGTTGTATTTTGACAACCCGTAAGACTGGTGCCTTTTTTACCTCTCCCTTGCCAAAAATGATGCAAACTACTCAAAAACTTACTCATACACCTGGTGTCAATGCTGGGGCCACAACCTGCTGTCCTCTGCTGGGGCTGGAGCTCCACCAGCAAGAAAACAAAGTGTGACAAAAGCAACAAAACAAACTTGGAAGCCTCTGCTGGTGTTAAACACATCAAAAGAGAGATTAGAGGCAATGATCGTGTGCTCTTTCAGTCCAGATAAGAAACACTTCCTTGTACCTTCCCTAAAGTCAAACACACCAGGTAAGCTCCTTTCTTGCTGTGCTTTATGTAATCTGGGGCTCTTGGTGCCCACAACTCTGGAACTGCTTCTCACAGGGCTTTTTTGTTGGAGGAAATAAATTCGGCCTGCAGGTCTGAAACCGGTGCTGCACTCCCAGAGATGCTGGAGTGCGTGCACCTTCCAGGGATCCAGCCAGGCTGGAAGCAGCCCCAGCAGGATGCACAGAGCAGCACTCGGAGTGAAAGCTTTCAACCTGCTTTTTTTTGGGTACTGGAGACACTCAAAGAAGTGAAGAGCCAGATCTAATATTTTTTCAGCTTAATGTGCAGTTCTTGAATTTGCATTTACAGACTTACTTGAATCTTGCCCTAAGGGCAGAGCTCCCCACCTCTGTGCTGGGATGCCCCTGGTGCAGGATGTGTTAGAAGCATGTGGAAAGCAAGCTAAATGCATGTCACCTCTTAGGAGGCACTTTGCCTTCCTCGGACACCAACCTTAGGCTCTCATTTTTATGCTTATCTCTGACTCTTTACAGAAATTTCTTGCTTATTTGTCCATCACGAATGGAAAAGAAAATATTTTGGGTTGGCCAAAGGAGAGTTCCTCCATGTGATATTTCTCAGAATCTCTGGCAAAATTGCATATTGAATAAAAAGCCACTTGTGGTTCATCCAGACTCCCCAGCTTTGTCTCAGTTTCCTGGCTAAGCTGTCATGGTGACAGGAACAGATGATGAACGGCAAAGGAATTTTTCTCCACGTGCTGGACATGTCTCACAAAGTCCAGCACGTGGAGGACATTGCCTTCATTTCCTGACAGTCCGTGACATGCTGCTGCAAGGCTGTGCCCACAAGCAGGGTGTGTTTCTCAGGGATACCGTGGTTGTAATTTAACCCTGTGTCACAGCAGTGATCCGAGTTCCCAAAGCAGAGGCTGTTTCATCAGCCTCTTTAATAACGTGGCAAACAGACACTCCCCTAATAGAAAGGTCTTAAACACTCCCAAGGTGTTTACCATGAAACCCCTAATCAGGATTGCTTAAACCAGGGCTACCTTCAGCCCCACCTGCTTTGGCAGCCCTCTGTACCTGCACGTGTGGTGTTGAAAATGATTTTTGTTGGATGAAGAGAAGAAATGCCAAGGAAAAAGAAAAGTTGGGTAACCTGCCTTAAAAACTCTCTGAAAAGTTGCTCTCCTGTGCACCAGTTCATTCCAGCTGTGATACTGATAACCAGCTCATCAGTCCCACACCTCTGAATAAAGCACAGTGCCCATGTCCATACAAACCATCCCCCACAGCAAATGTCCTAAACCCCCAGGTAAATTCCCTTGGCTTAATATAAAGAAATATGTTAACATTGTGATTATATCAATTTTAAAGCCTCTGGCACGAATGGTAATGGCATATGGAGGGGGAGGAAAATCCAGCTGCAGGGAGAGACTCTTTCATGTGGCAAGGGGGCTGGAGCTGGATGATGCAAGGTCCCTTAGAAACCAAACCATTCCATGATTCTGTCACTCTACATCCTGCCTGTGCATCATTAAGACAGCACAGCGAGGGGTCTAGCAGAAATCAGAAGGAAGAATGAAGGAAGATTTGCAGGCTCACTGGGCTGGGTCCACCCGTAAGTGACTGTCATTCATCTGGGGGTCAGTGTGGCTTCTGCTTGGGACAAAATCAGTAGCTTTCCACATTTTACACTGGGTTTCTCTTTAATACAAAAGCAGACCACAATGGATACTTATCATACGGCCTCTTTATAGAAACAGAAGAGTTCAAAAGGAATTTTCAGGGGTCCTTTCAGAAATATGAAATAACAACACTGTCAGCTCCGAGAGCAGCACTCTCATCTCCAGACTGATGATAATGCTAAAATATCAGCCACGCTGGGCTGTGAAAATGTCACGTTAGCAATCAATAAACATGAAAACTCTTCTGAAAATGTCTCAACTACGCAAGGGTTCAACATACTTTGTTGTAGTTCTGTCATGCTTCCGTCAGTTGAAATTAATCCCAGTTTTGGTGTCAGCTTTGCAATAACGATTCCCTCTTCTTTTTAACAACACGCAGGCTTGGGAAGTGCTGTTTCCATTGCACGGCAGTTTCTTCAATCAGGGGGAAAGGTTTTGGAGCAGTGTCCTGTGACATCAAGGTTTGTATCCACAGAACAGGGTGGAGGCTGACAGTCCACGTGGGTTTGCTGTTTTCTCCCGGATTTGACCCAATGCGTTGCAGCAAAAATTAAGTTCTGATTCTGCTGGCGCTTTCTTGCAGCAGTGGTGATGCAAATACTGATTTAGAAGCACACAGACTGCTTCCAAAACCACATCTCAAGCAGATCACCAGCACCTGATCAGATGATAAGATCAATTTTGGCTGATATTGGAAAGTTCTGACAACATTATCCATTATTCAGCCCACGCCATCCCCGGCGATCAATTCTGAAATTGACAATTTCACCCTGGGATTTCTACAAAGGGCAAGTGTCAAACAAATCAGGCATTTTCCAGCCTAAAAATAGCTGAGACTGTTGCAGTAAAATGGAAATCAGGAAACCCCAGCAGCATTCAGATATTTTGTCCTTTATCTGGCTGGCATCAGTCCATCCACACACTGATCTCACTAAGAGGCACAAAGGGTGTAGGATCTGTATTGTCCCATTAGCAGAGAAAAGGAGGGAAAGCGAGGCATAAAGAAGCTCCACTTCCATTTAAGTTCAGCAATCTCAGAATTTTCCAGTCTAGTTACAACCTGTTGCCCATTTCAGAGCTATTTACTGCAGGAAAACACACAAGAATTTGATTTTTATGAACTTTGTTCACAGTGACATGACAATACATTTGAATTCAGAGGTTATTTTTTCTAAGAGTTGAAGGTACTTGTCTAAAGTGCCAACCTTCTGCTCCCTGCTTGCTTTTGGATTCAAAGGAAGCTGCTGCTGCCTGTGCAACAGAGCACAGACCTCTTGTGTACCAAATGAATGCTTTCAGGAAAAAAGGTATTTTTGTAGTCTTGTTCTTGGAAGGTTAAGTACAAAAATAACAGTGAGCAACCTGATCTATAGTTATTCTAGTCTTCTTCTGCAAAACTTTATTGTGACAGCATTCAGGGTTATCTGCCTTAGCTTTTTTTTCTCCACGTGCAATCTGTAGCTGACAGTAAACACACATACTGATCATCCATCTGCTTCTTGCACCCAAAACAGGCTGAATGTGCAACAGTTTGCATCAAGTGCAGCTGCCAGTAACAAAAAGAAACGCTGAAAGGTGCTCTGTGAAGGTCCAGAGCTCAGAGCAGGTGACCAGAAGAGTGGGCTGGGTCCTTCTGCAGGGCTGGAGTGAGATGTGGGTTTTCAGGAGCCCAGAGCACGGCCACTCCCCTCAGGTCTTCAGTTCTTCTCTCTGGGGGAAAGAAAAACATTTATGCATCCGTTGCAAATGCTGGTGTTGGCACCCACTGAGCTCTGGAAGGGTTTTCCCACTGCACTCAGGTCTCCAAGAGGGCTCAGGGGCTGCTGGAGCTGGTCCTGCCAGCAGGATCACAGAAACATGGAATGGTTTGGGTGGGAAGAGACCTTAAAGATCATCTCATTCCAACCCCCCTGCAGTGGGCAGGGACACCTTCCACTATCCCAGGCTGCTCCAAGCCCTATCCAACCTGGCCTTGGGCACTGCCAGGGATCCAGGGTCAGCCACAGCTTCTCCGGGCACCCTGTGCCAGGGCCTCACCAGCCTCACAATAAGGAATTTATTCCTAACATCTAATTTAAATCTACTCTCTGTTGGTTTGAAGCCACAGCCCCTTCTCCTGTCACTCCAGGCCTTTGTCAATAGTCTCTCTCCATCTTTCCTGCAGGCTCCCTCAGGCACTGGAAGGCTGCAGTTAGGTCACCCCAAAGCTTCTCTGCTCCAGTTTGATCTGGGCTATGCCCCAGTACAGCTCTGCCAGGTACAAGCCATTCCCTTGGCCCCACTTCCAAAGGCACACTAGTTCTACTTTCTTTAGGTTTGCTTCAGAGTCCATTAAAAAGCGTCCAAGTTTCCATGTTGCACCTGAAAATCCTTTCTAAGGGGATAAACTTACATCTGAAGGATATCCTTCTGAATAATTCCAATATTTTAGCTTTTGGCTCAACAAAGATTTTGCTGTACTTTTTTCCTCCTTTGATCACTTTGTAATGGGGATCTGTGATTTCATGTGATATGAGCTCTTAATCTGAAATGTTTGTGTATGCAAATAAATCCCAATGATCTATTCAGGGGGAATAAAATCAATTAATATTACAGGTCTTGAAGATTCAGAAACATTCTGTTTTCCTTCTTTCTTTGACTGACAGATAGGCTTGTGATAGCACAAATCATCATGTGCGATACAAGTTGTGAAAACAGCGTGTGTCACCCAGCATTCAGACGTGGGCTGAGCTGAAATTGCACACATCACCTTGCTTTGGGCGTCCGCTTGTCTGTGGATGTTTGATACTGGCACTTTGGTTTGAGGAGGAAGTCTCACATATTTCACCAGTGAGACGGCCACAGGGGTGGCTCCAGCCTGTGCCTGCACTGCTGGGTTGCTGCTGCTGGGATGGCACCGTTGCTATCCATGCACTCTCTCATCCCCCCCAGGCCGGGTGGGGGAACAGCAGCTCTGTCTGCCAGGGCAAGGCTGCAGCAGAATGGGATGCACACTCTGTGGCTTTGCCACAAAGACAGGAGAATCTCGATTAAAAGCCTCTGCACTGCCAGAACCTGTCCAGAATCCTCCCAGGGCACTGGAGGAGGGTTCTTCTGCCTTGCACTTGCCCTGTCTAGTGCCACTTGAAGTGTCTGAGTGCACTTGGCACCACCTGAGCCTACATAGGGTACCTGAGCCATCCCCATAGGGATGCAACCCAGGGCGAGCTGCAGATCCTTGCCTTCTGCAGGAACAGCTGTGAGCCTGGCAGGACAGCCTGAGATCTCTGAAATGGCTCTGGATGGCCCTGCCTAGGCAATGGAGCCCTGCCTGGAGTCCCACCTGGAGCACGGTGCCTGTCTGTGCTCAGCTGCCTGAACCCAGCAGCTCTCTGGCAGCACCTGAGCTGCTCTCCTGTCACTGGGCCAGCCTTGGGTCAGCTACAGAAGGTGGCTGCAGTGTCCCCTCACCTCCCTGTCTCTGCTCTCCTTCTAGCCAACACCGTGTTCCCGCTGCAATTTCTTTGGCCCACTCGGTTTCCACTCCCCAGGCTCCTCTGTGGCAGCCCCAGGGCTTCAAACCGAGTCACAGAATCACAGAATGTTAAGGGTTGGAAGGCACTTCTAACATCAGCCCATCCCAACCTCTCCTGCCAGAGGCAGGGACATCTCCCACTATCCCAGGCTGCTCCAGGCCTTATCCAGCCTGGCCTTGGACACTGCCAGGGATGGGGAGCCATCACCTCCCTGGGCAACCTCCCCACCCTCACAGTAAAGAATTTCTTCCTGTCTAACCTAAATTTCCCCTCTTTCTGTTCATACCCATCTCTCCTTGTCCTGTCACTGCAGTTCCTGACAAAGAGTCCTTCTCCAGCTTCCCTGCAGCCCCTCCAGGCTCTGGAAGGTGCTCTGAGGTCTCCACACAACCTCCTCTTCTTCTGACTGAACAGCCACAGCTTTGCCAGCCTGTCTTCTTTGTGGAGGTGCTCCAGTGCTCTTATCAGTGCTGTGTCCCTCCTCTGGACTTGCTCCAACCTTCCCATGCCCTTCCTGTTTTGGGGGCACCAGGACTGCACACGGTGTATTCCCCAGGGATCTCTCTCCTCGCCCCCATCTCCTGACTCAGCCCTTCCACGCCTCCCTGCTCCCTGCTCTGCTCCAGTCCCCCTCCCCTGTGATTCCCACCCCTGTGGATGTGCTGTCCTCTCCTCTCTACCCCTGTGGGGTGCCCCCAGCCCCTCACCAAGCCCCAGCACCCTGCTCTGCCCAGGGGCCAGTCCCAACCCCCAAACACCCCCTCCAACTCCACACGTCCATACAACACAGCTCAGCTCTGACAGATACGGGCCAAACCCCGTGTGGCACAAAGTGACAACCAGAGGTGACAGCCAGGGCAAGCCCAGACCTCCATCTGCTCATGGATCCAGTCCAGGAAGGAGGTGGTTCTGCTGTAGACGCCTGGCTTGTTCTTCTCTGCACAGCCCACTCCAAAGCTGGTGGTCCCCACCAGCTTCCAGACACTCATATCTTCACATGCTAAAGGCCCCCCACTATCTCCCTGCGGAAAAAAAGAGTTAAAATGAATGTCAGCACGCCAGAAAAGGAGGGAATTGTCTGTTTGGGGAGGTAAGGGGAGAGACATAATCCAGTAATTCAGAATCTCTTGTTTCTGCTTTGTTCTAGGTCCTGGGAAAAGCACATGACAGCAGGGCTTGGAGACTTTTGAGACATGTATGAGGTTGTGTTTTGCTTTCCCTGGCTCCTGCCTAGTGAGCTGAGCTGAGCCCAAGGTTGCAACACCAAGGTCACATCTGACCTCCTCCCCTGCCTGCTCCTGCCTGCTTTTCCAGCCCTTCCCAGACACTTTCCCACACAGATTCAGCTCAATGGACTCACATTAAGTACTGAAAACTTCCCATTTCTTCTTTGCTGGGACAGTTTCCTGCCCTATGAGAACCAGAGCCAGCGCAACAACTGGAAAAAAGGGAATTTGGAACAAGCCTGTCCCACTGGTGAGCAGGGCTCCTTCTGTCACGTGGAGCTGTGTGCTGAGCACGCTGCCTTTGGCCAGGTCTCCTGGGCACAGCTGCTGCCAAGTGCCTTTTTGGGGGGATTGTGTGCAAAAAAGGGGATGAAATGCAGATCTAGGCACCCGCTGCCTTTGCTTTTTTGGTTTTTTGGCCCAAGTGTGATTGGGATGGAGCAAATCTGGAAACATGAAGTTCACAGAATCGTAGAGAGGTTTGGGTTGGAAGGGACATTGAAGTACGTGTAGATCCAAGCCTCCTGCTTGGAACAGGGACATCTTCCACTAGAAATTCTTCCCCAGCCCTATCTGGCTGCTTTTCACCATGGGCTTTCTGCACCCTGCAGGTCTCTGGAGCTGCTCACAGTGCAGGGAAGTGCAATTCAGTGCAGTGCAGAGGTCACAGCCAAGCAGAGAAAGGATGGCACCGTGCTGCAGCACATGCAGCAAAATATGTCTTAAGCAAATTTGGCTTTAGAAGTAACAGATAAGGTCCAGAGAAGAAGTATAAAAAGGAAATTGTAGCGTGTGAATGCACACGGCCAGTGATTGATAATTGGGGTAAGCAGAATAAATGGCACAAACCCAAATGTTTGCCCAAGAAAAGCCTGGGAGTGCCTTCTGATAACTTATCACTCATGTTTTTCCATTTCCAATGAGCACAGTTGCAGTTTGGAAACTTCCATACCTGGCAGGTGTCCACCCCTCCCTTTAGGAAACCAGCACAAAGCATTGAAGAAGTTATGATCCCACCGTAGACGTCCCTGTGATTGCAAATTGCATTGGAAATCAGAGGAACACCTGCATAATTCATGGTGTCAGATGTGTCACCTGTTAAAAAAACAGAAAAAAAAAAGGAAAAAAACCTTGAAAATAATCTCCATTTATAAACAGAATGTTTTATATACAAAGAATTGGCAAGGAAGGATGAAAGAAGCGTGGTTAAATGGCAAGACAAAAGTAAGGCAACTTGGTGTCTCATCACTTACAGAACACAGCAATTATCTGCTCTGCAGAGATGTGGATTATCACAGTGTATGAAATAACAATAAAATCTGGACATCGTGTGTTTCCACTTCAAACTAGACAACAATGATACTAATAAACTAAAAAGCTGGTTGAACACTGTGTTCAGTACTAGTGCCAAAACCTGTTCTGAATTTATCGCCTGTTGGTCAACAAATCATCTGCAAACATCTGATTTACTTTCTAAATATTTATTTTATTTCATTCAGAGCCTGAACAGATCCCTTCTACAAATGGGAGTATTTGCACACTGCCTATTGTCAATTTAAGGCTGGTTTTTTTTTTTTTTTTATGTGGCAAACCTTGCTTTCATTTTCCCCCCACCTTTGGCTGTTATCTGTGGGTCAGGCAATGTTCTGTTCTTGTTCTCTGAACAACAGGAACACGTTCAGTGACATGAATGAAGAGTGATAAAAAACAATTAACGGGTGACAATTCACCCATTTTCACGTTTCAGTTTTTATTATTGATTAACATGACCCATGAGTCATGGTGAAAAAAAATTCCCTTTTCTTTTTGATTTTGTTTTATCCCACTTCTACATCACCTTAAGATACACATATGCTTTCTCTAAAAAAAAAGGGATGGTTAATTCTTGCATTCATGCTGTGCTTTCTATGCTTGGAGTTCTATAGGGCACAGCCTGTTTGACTGAGGCTGAGTACAACACTGAGCACATTTTATATGTGTAATTTTCAACTGTTTCAGAGGATACCCATCCATTCCTTGTGATAAGTTTGCACAGCACTTTTGCAGCGCAGTTTGTGCATAAAATTTAGTAATATGTCTTTTTTCCCCCTCCAGATATTCCAGAAAATTTAGTGTTAAACAGTGCCCCAACCAAATCCTGTTTTTACTGCATGTAAGATGTGTGCACGTAGTGAAATCATCAGCAGGCAATTTAAAATACCTCCTTCCACAGTTGCTCCCCATCCTGATACCCAACACATTTTCCCTGCTGGGAAATGTTCACCAAAATTGGGCAGACAGATGGGTTCAGTGTGACCTATTTAAAAAAAGAAAAAAAAAAGGGAAAAAAAAGAGAAAAAAAAAAAAGAGGGAGAGAGAAGAGAATCAAAATTTAGCAAAAAAACGTTTATATGTCTCAGAAAAAACTTGAAGATTTGGCTTGCAATGAACTTGTGGTGAACACCACCCACTCCCCACATAAATAGCCTGGCAGTTTTCTGCAGGTTTTTGTCTTGTGGGCAACACTGAGGGTTTGAGACAGCACCCACGGCAGCCCCTGTGAGTTCTGGGTATGAAGCAACACAAGGAGGCATCAGCAGGTCAACAAGTTGAAGAATGAGCAAAAAAGAAATGCAGCTGAAGGGCAGGTCAGAGGTTCTGGGGGTGCTGGGGTGAGACAAGGAGCTGGGTGTGCATATCCCTGAGAGGGCAAAAAAAATCCTTGGATTCTTTGCTTCCTCCCACCCATCAGCTCACAGAGTTTTGGTGCCTCTGTGCTCTGAGACATGGAATTTCATGGGGTAAAATCCGAGCTTGATGCTTGCAGGGACAAACGGGTGCTGAGGAAAGGGAGGGAAAATATAAAATATGACTGGGCAGCTCCCAGGGGTTCTGTTCTGCACAGTGCAGTGATCACAGCTCAAGGCATCAAGCCCCCAGCATGGGACACAGTGGCATCGTGCTCAGGTGCAGAGCCACTACTGTTCCTTAATATTCCTTCCTACTATTCCTTATTCCTTAAATATCCCTTAATAGTCCTTATTCCCAAAGCTATTCATGAGCAGAAGAAATCAGCAGAAATATGAGACAAAACAGAGCAAAATTGAGATCAATTTTTGTTAAAAGTGAAATTTTAAACCATTACAAGGGAATTGATTTAGAAAATGACTGTCTGGATGTGTCAAAGAGCACCAGCTCCCCTTTGCAGCCAGCTCACAGTGATTAGAAGGTATTGGCAGGTCTTTCATTTCATACAATATTATTACATATTATTTCAACTCATTGTATCAACTGCAGGTAACATCCTAACAAGAAAATAACATTAGTTTTCATTTAAATAATCACTACATTCAAATTGCCCTCTCTTTTCTTTGAAAATCAAGCTTGATTTTCAGCTTGGGACACTTCTGGATCCCCCAGTACTCATGGAAAGGACATGATAAAAATCTCTGTGACCTCCAAGCAGAATGAGGCAGGGTGTTTATTTTAGATAGGAAAAATATTTAAAAAGAATAAAGTTGTTTGCCTATTAATAAATGCCTGCAGTAAATCAATACCAGAGTGGACTGGGAACGTTTTGCAGCACGTTGTTGCTGTCCATGCCTGGATATGGAGCACAGAGGAGATGCTCACACTGAGGCTGGGGGGTTTCTGCTGGTGCTGTGTGGACAGGGGGGTTTTAGCTGGGAAGGTGAGAAAGTCAAGTGAAACTCCCAGAGATAAATTACCATTGAGAGCCAGAGGTGCTGCCAGTTTCATCAGTGCTATGTCATTCCCCATAGTCTTGGGCTTATAATTCCGATGGTAAATGATTTTTTCCACTGAATGTGGGTGAACCTGGGTGTCCTGCTGGGTCACAAAACCAACCTGAACGCTCCAGGAGCTCGGCAAGTACAGGCTGGAACAAAGAGGTAGAGGAGAGGGTCAGACCTGCAGGAAAACCCTCAAGTTTTTCTAATTGTCCCCTGAGCTTATACGTACAACAGGCAAATAACTCCAGTCTGCTGTACTGGCTTACCTCTCTATCAAGAGTGGCCATGTTTTGCATCTAATTTTTAAAAATGTAAAATTAATTTTCCTAAGACACTGGGTGACTAATCTAAGTAAGACACTGGGTCACTGGTACATTATCAGGGCAATCCTATGTATCTTATTACAAATAACTGAGAGTTTTGCATCAGCCCAGCTGTCTGTGCTCCTGTGAGACCCCACAGCTGCTGCCTGGCACACCTGCACTCAGCCAGACCTCAGCAGCAATTGTGGCAAGGCATTTTCAAGGAGGAGCTTCCCTTCTGGAAGGTGTTTGTGCCCCACTTCACGAGCTGGCACATCCTTCAGCCTCCAGCACATGAGCAGCTCCTCTCCTTTTGGCCTCGTTCCCCTGGGAAAAGGCTCCAGGGATGTGGGTTGTATTGCCAGCTCCCATCACCCTTCAAACACTCCACAACCACCTGGGCAGAGGGGGACAAAGTCAGGGGCAAAGGTTCTAAAATGTTGATTTCCCAAGTAATTATTTTTATGGCAACACAGGGCCCTAAATAGGAACGTGGAGTGGGGTTTGTCCATCCCATCTCTTCTCTCTTCTGCGTATAAAAGTGTCCTACAAGACCTTACTCAGAGGAAGGCATCCACGTTGTAGGTGCTTAAAAGTGGTCAGACAAATCCCATTTTAGCTGTCTAAATGTCTTTGGTGAAAGTGGCCTGGAGTTTGTAAGAGCAAGAGGTGCTCCTGCACTGTTAGCATCAAACAAGACTGCAAAACCAGACAGCTCATTATAAATATGTTTGTCATTACACAGAGTTTAAACAACTATTTAGCATCTATTTACCACCTGAAGAAGGGCACAAAGGACAGTACAAGTGACTAATAATCACTGATTGGTCCTGTCAACTTGAAAAGAAACCTGTAATTTATCTTGGAGCTCCTGTGGATCAGAGAAGCCAAACACAAATTCTGTACATGCAATTTACAGAAATTGCAGGTTGGGATACCTAAAATCTGGCACTTAAATCTTGTTTTAAGATGTTTTCCCAGGGAGCTGGGAGTGGCCAGAACATCTGGAAACTGGAGTCCTGGGCTTAGATCACATCTTGGGGAAGCTTTTTTTCAATAAAGACTCATGCAAAAAGAAAGGAACAGCTTAAATGTTATGATGCCTTTTGGGGACTACCTTAAAACAGATGTCAGACAGAATTAGGGAACAAAAAGCAGTTATATTTATTGAAGGGCCTTCAGGTACATTTAGAGCAGACAAAGCCCCCCAAGGGGCTGCACCCAAAATGGATGATGGGTCACGGGTCTGCACACTTTTACAAGTTTGGTCCATTTGCATTTTGGGAATGTGATAGATGAGGAATGCAATGGTTGACTCTCATAATTAAAAGGCAAATATCATGTATATATGTTCAGAGAAGTTTTATAGATTTATAGCTGTGTTTTACCCCCCCCCCCCCCCTTGCACTGATATTATGGGGTGGCCTGGGTTTGGGAGATTTGGGAGGGTCAGCTTGTTACTATGGCAACACCTGATCTCCTATGGAGATTTAAGGAAGCAAACTCCATCACTGGACAGCAAAGAAGGAGTCCAGGGACAGAACTTTGGGAGGGGCTAAAGGGTTAAAAGGCACAACCTACATTGTGTGGGAAAGATCCTCTGCTCCCAGCCCCGCAATATTTTCTCTATTCAATCTTCTGTTGCATTTTTGACAAGGTTTTAATAAACCTTTTCAAATTTTGGAAGTGAGTGTCATTTCTCACAGGGGTCAATATTCCAATTACAGCTTCAGGTAATGAAGTCATTTACCCTAAGTTTGCTTCCCCCTAACTCACTTTTGTCTACATCTCTTGGAGCTCAAGACAGCGAGGTATCTTTGCTTCCACCTCTCAGGGCCTGAGACAGTGAAGTGTTCTTTATCCCCAGGCCTGGAGAGGAATCGTTTTGTCTGACCAAAATGGGAAAGCAGCTAACACTCTGTATGGAGTTTAGAGCTGTACACTGAAGAATTACAGGATTACAAACGCATGAAAAACACAAAAGCCAAAACCCCGCGGCATCGGCCACGGATGCGACAGCGCATCCTGCGGGTTACTTTTAAGAGCAAGCAGAGCGTGCCCCGAGCAGGGGGATTTGGGCACTCACTCGTAGACGCAGTGGGCAGCCGTGAGGATCCAGAGCGGGGTGATGACCGAGCCTCCACACAGGTGGTGGCCCTGGAACTGCAGGCTGACCTGCCACGGCCACTGCCGCGGTGACGACGCGTTGCCCCCCACGATGCGCGGCCCGTAGCTGGCGCGAGTCCCACACGCTGCCAGGAAGCAAAGGTTACAGTCCAGAGAGGAAACGCAGCCCTGGTTTGGGTCCCATTCAGCCCCTCTCCTCCCAGCCTCGCTGAGGGTGGGAGGTCTCTGCAGCTGGAGCATCCCCACCCCATCCCCATGGCCACATCCCAGAGGTTTCTCCTCCTCCCTCCCATCCCTGCAGGTCTCTCATGGTCTGAGGTTTGTGGGGTCCATGTCTCTCCCTTCCCTGCAGGTGCAGTGCTCAGCTGAGCTGTAAAACCCCCCTGCTCTGCCCTCCTTCACCCTCAGGGTCCCACACAGGCAGGCTCAAGCATCTCCTCTCCCCTCATGGTGATTTTGCTGTTGTATTTTGAATTTTTGTATCCCTCTCTGGAAACGAGATAGCATGGAGAGGTGTGGGATGAGAATTCAATTAGGCAGAATTTCCCTTTTCCTGCCAAGATGCCAAAGACTTGGAATTATGGTGTGAGTCCATGGACTCAGCACACAGTCCTTAAATATACACTTGGTACTGGGATTCTCACTGAAATGCTCCTGCTATCTGATGCTCCCAATCTGCCCTCCCAGCCTATTTTCACTTTCTGAAATTCTTTCAAATTTTACCTAAAAAAATACCATTTTTCTTTGTGTGATAAGGTGACAGTATAATATGCCCTGAGTACACAGCTGCTCCCAACTCTTGCCATGCAGTGGATAAAGAAGGAGAGTTTCTGCTTTTATTTTCACTTTTTCTGATTCTTACCCAAACACTTTAAGATGATCACATTGCCAGAAGTGCATTCCTCCCTTAGATGAGAAGACAATGCAGCGTTAGTCCCAATTCAAAAATACCTTGTGTTTTTTTCAATATTATACAATTTTCCTGTGCACACAAACATAAGTAACTCATATATTGAAAGAGGTTCAAAGGCATGAACTCATCCAATCTTATCAGGGCCTTTAACTGGAATACTGAAGTCGGGAGCTTGGCCACCCTCAGGAGGCTGCAGACCACACGCTGCCCTGCTGGAGAGGGCTTCATTCTTCCATCAGGGAAGATCTGAAATCTCCTTGGATCTATTGCTCCCTTCTCACTGGAAGGTAACTAAGAAAAACCAGCATTCCTCATTCTTCCATCAGGGAAGATCTGAAATCTCCTTGGATCTATTGCTCCCTTCTCACTGGAAGGTAACTAAGAAAAACCAGCATTCCTCATTCTTCCATCAAGGAAGATCTGAAATCTCCTTGGATCTATTGCTCCCTTCTCACTGGAAGGTAACTAAGAAAAACCAGCATTCCTCATTCTTCCATCAGGGAAGATCTGAAATCTCCTTGGATCTATTGCTCCCTTCTCACTGGAAGGTAACTAAGAAAAACCAGCATTCCTCAGGAGGAGCAAATGGACCATAAAGGGTTCATAAACCCACTGGGAAATGTGTAAGGATCTGCAAACTGAAACAAACTGCTTCATAATGGAAAAACAGAAGTGCCTGGTGCCTACCCATTTTCAAAAATGGCATCATGGGACAAAGAGTCATTTCAAGCAGCTCATTTGAAAGCCTTTTTGTTGATTTTAATAGGTCCTGGATCAGACTCTTGGTTTGTATTCCAGCAAGACTGCTGCTGAACCTCAGTCTAGCATGTGTAACACCACCAATCACAAAGTGCTGCATGCCTGAAAGAACAGCAACAATCCCAAACTATCAGTAATTCCCCTTCCCTTGATTGGTGCCCTCCTGAGGCAGCTAGGGCATACCTGAGGTTGGTGGCATTGTGCAGGGATGTCACTTGATCAGCTGAGAACCAGTGGCCGAGGGACACGAAATGTCTTTGGAACTGTTTTTCAACTGCAGCCACGGGCAGGTAACCTGAACTCACATAACTGCAAATAAACCATAAACACAGCTTCCCCAGACAGCATTGCAGCAATCTGCTCAAATAATTCACCCGTTCTGTTAATGAAAACCACAATAATCAGATTCCAGCATTCGATAAAAGTAATTATTTCCTCCCCCTGTGCTCCTTACCACGTGCCTGTATTTTTGACATTGTCATGTGTGGAAGCCACACATGCTGAGATGCATTTAACTGGCAGAGAAAGTAAATTTTAATTTTAATATTACAATGAAGCTTTTCCTTAGAAGTGGCTGGCACATTTCCTGAGACACTTACGAGCTCATTGTCTCCTTTTCCTAGAGTTATGTTTTGCAGCAGGGAGGATGAATGATTTTCAATTTTTTCTTCTCTTCTTTGTTGAAAAATTGAGAGGCATTTTATCCTAAAGGCAACAAGAACTTATTCAAAGACGCTTTATACTGCTGACTATAACAGAAATCAGAATGATGCCGTGGTAAGAAATAACAGAGCATCATGCCAAATCAGGACTTCAAATCTTTCCCAGTTTTATGGAAGTTTGTGAAAGAAATGGTGCTTTTTCAGGAATGGGATCAAGCAGCAAGAATTGCCTTGCCATGTTCTTCTCTAATTATGAGGTGGACCTTAAATCCTATCAGATGTCGTGACATGATTTGTGTAAACAATTTACCTATAGGGGAAGTAAAAGAAGTGGAAAATGCTCGTATGTTTTAGTGCATCTCTGACAGGCCACTGGAGTGACAAATAGGATTTGGGCACTGTGGTCTTCAGGGTAGCCAGGACAAGGGTGAAGAGATGGAGAAATCTTGACTCTGTGTTTTGTAAGGCTGGTTTATTATGTTATCATATATATTATATTAAAATGCCACACTAAAACTATACTAAAAGAATAAAGAAAAATACATTAAAAAGTGAAACAAGAATAGAAAGAAATAAATAACAAAAGTTTGTGACTCTCAGAGGGTCTGATTCAGTTGTTTCCTTGATTGGTCATTAAGTAAAAACACCTCACATTGACCAATCAATCACCTGTTGCATTCCACACTAGTAAATAATAATTGTTTACATCTCGAAGCTGAGGCTCTCAGCTTCTCAGAAAAAAGAAAATCCTGACAAAAGGATTTTCATAAAATATCATAACTACAGGGCACCTGCATCACACAGGGAAGATTTCGCCAAGCCATTCTATTTAGCCATCATGCAGGATTTATAGCAGTAATAAAAGGCATTTGCCACGTACAAGTGCATCATCTCAAATCTCCTCAATCACATGACTCACAAGGGTGGATTGTTGGGTCATTTTTAAGGCACAGAGGTTTCATTAGAAAGACTGAAGAGCTCAGAGCTTGTTCAAAATGCCAAATGAAGCTTCTGGCACTTGGTGTCCATACCTTGAGAAGCCCAGGTGCTTGCAGGTGGTGTTCCCATACTCTGCCCTCCAGTCGTCGGAGCAGACCGTGCGCCAGGAGCCAAAGGTGAACACCTGCAGCACTGCCCTCTTCCCACTCAGCCTGACTTTGGGATGCAGGACAAGAAAAGCCTCAGTGAGCTGTGGAGATGAACATCAGGCACACAACGGGCACATGACAGTGCCAAGGCAGCTCTGTGGTGTCTGTGTTTTCTGGCTCGCTTAGCCACTACTTATCTTTTTCATCATTTGGATTTTTTGACAGAATTTTTTTCTGTGCTTGTTTTTCCCCACCCCTTCCATTAAAGAGGGGAAATAAGGTACTCTGAGCTAGGACAGCTAGGGGAAAAAAAGTCTTTGCTCGTGGGAATGCCAACTCTAATACAGGTGGTGGAGGCTGCCTGGCCCTGCAGTGGGCTTTAAGGAAGTCTTGGTGATTGCAGTGAGCTGGAGCTGCAGATGCTTTGCCCTGAGGAAACCCATGGTCAGGCTAAGGGATGAAGGTGGCCAGCACCTCCTGTGTCAGAGAGGTGACACTCGTGCCCAGCTGTCCTGGACCTGTGAAAGGGCACATTTGTGAGGGAGAAGGGAGGCCATGCACGTGGTCACTGCTGAACAGGGCTCTCGCTCACGTGCCCACAATTCCAGTGTTATGGAATTGCAAAAGAAGACAGGAGAAGCAGAAGCTGTTCCTGGCTCCACTGACACCTTGAGCCTCCCTAGGGAAAGCTCTCCAAACGCTGAACACATTGTGCAGGGTTAGCTGGGGCCAAAACCTCGTGGTTCTTGCCAATCCTCCTATTTTTGGATGGAAAGCTGTGCTGCCTCCTTAGCTGTAGGTACAGGAGCCAGGACTGCAAGTGCACAGAGCTAAACCCCAGTTATTCTGTTTATTAAAATTAGAGTCGTTTCCCTCCAGGGGCTGTGAACACCACCACAGCACAGGACAGGGAAGTACCATTTAAAGCATCCCTGTGATTCCCAAAACTATCACAGAGAGAAACTCAGAAATAAGTTACACATTTCACACATGAAGCAGCAAGTTCTGCAGCACTGAATGCACAGAAGGCTGATTTCTCCCCAGTCCCACATCCTTTAAGATAATACCAGGATTTTGCAACCTTCAAAACTGACACAGCACAACAGCGTGCCAGTGAACACAGAGTATTCTGTATTTACACAGCATAAGGCAGTGGGGTTACACCTTGCAGGCAGAGGAAGTGCGAGCAGTCAAAAAGCATCTGGACTTCTAATGGAGAAAATTATCCAAAATGGCAGTAACAATATTCAGCAATCATCACATTTATCTAAAAAGCAGTTTGATTTTTCCTAAACTGTAAATCAGTACCTCAGAGCGATCGCTCCTCTGAAGTGGTGATTTAGATATTCCATTGGCCTCTGTCTTTCTGGCCTCACCCAAAATCTTTACAACAAGCATTCCTTGATAACTTGCCGGTTCTACAGGAGGGATTTATAATCAAAATTAAATTACCACATCTGTACTCATCCTCCCCTTCTTTACAGTTGAAGACGCCATTGCACCTGGCTGATTTCTGGATGCACTTAAAGGATGATCGACAGCGAAACTTCCCAATGCAGTTGTACTGGACTAAAAGGAATGAAAGAACACAGGGCAATGAAAACACGCTAGGATTTTAACTTAACACTTCTGCTTTCCATTATCTGTCCAGATTTCAGACTTGCTAAGGAAAAGCCAGCTCCCGTACTCCAGGAACTTTTGAAATACAACCTGGAGGTTGCTACGTGGTGCTGCTAAAACTCATTTATTAGTAATGACTTGGAGGAGGAGTCAGCCTTGCTGTGCGTAAAGCTGACTCTTTCTCTGCTCCCTCCGCACAGTTTAAGTTTCACTTGAGGGAGAGTTCCTGCCTGGTGTCTCAGACCCTGAGCAGGAAATTAGAGGGACCCTTGGAAAACACACCCAGTGCTCGCTCTCCGCAGGGGGATGCCTCAACCTCCCACAAGCCGCTCTCTATTCCAGGTGTGGAGACACAACAACCCCTGGACCTGGGCACGTCACACTTCCCAGCCACAACTAAACTCATTCTGCTTTTTCTTTTCCTTTAAAGAAGTTGTTTTTGACAGCGGAAAGTTCTTTAATTCTTTGGAAGCAAACTTAGAGAAGTGAATTACAAGACAAAAATATGGTGTGGGCGACCCACAGGAGCTGTTTTACCTCCAGTTTCTAAACTCAGCTCATTGCCTGAGGGGAGCTGACAAAATTTCACTGGAGAAAGGTTTCCTGAAGCTGCAGCTTCCCCAGTGTTGTAAATACTACACCAATCTTCCCAGGAGTGCCAGACCTATTTTATCCCTACATGTAAATAAAATTTAAAGCCATCACCTCAACAAGATTTTTACTTCCACAAACAAGCCACAGTAGCAGTTTAATTCCATTCTCAGTAAAAGGCTCATGAAAAATTAAGTATTTGAATGGCTAAGTGAGAACTTAATAAATAACTGATGGTACTCACCACCCAGGCCAATGGCAACTGCTAGGATTACTGCAAGGAATAAACCACAGATGTATGGGAAGTATTTTAGGGAGACAAGAGCATGGCACATTGAAGGTGGTTCAATATCTCCTGGAAAACAGACAGAGAGAAAACTTCTGTGAGGTTAAACCAGCTTAGCTGGCAATCAAAAAGATTTATCTAACATTAAACCAGATGACATCAATAACTCCTGGGTATGCTTCATGAGCTGACCTCACCTGCAGGGATTTAGCTTTGCTCTTTCAGGGAATGAGAAGGTTCCAAGTGCTTTGGGGCTGCTGCTGCTCTCAGACATCTCTTGAGCATTTGCCTTGGGAGGGTCTGAGTTGTGCCCCTGCAGAGCACCTGGCCTGTCCTCAATGCAATCAGCAATGTGAGCTCCAAGTTTTCATTTTCATGGGCTACATTACACTGGGAGCTTTTCAAGCATATGAGCACCTCTGCTGAAAACTTGAGTCCTGGGATAAAAAAGAAAATCAGACCTGTTCTGTCTGTGCAATCAAACCTGTGTGCAGCACATAAGTAGAAGTTCAAGACAAGAAGGAGGAAATTCACTGGTCCCTAGTCTCAAAAACTGTGAAAAAGTGATTTGTTCAAAGTTTTGCTATAAATGCAAGAAGAGAACCGAGTGATGGCTCAAGGCTGAGTCTTGAGTTTTCAAGTACAAAAAGATGCATCTAAAGTTTAAATATATACATTAGCTGTTATTGCAGAATACATTTCATGAGCTGGATCTGTTTACCAACCACTGACCTCCAGAACTGACCTCTGCTTAGGGATACTGCCAGTCTGGAAGATAACAAGAGATTCTGCTGAAAATAATGAGTGATTCACTTGTCTCAAGTGTATTCTGATATACAAAGGGCAAACTGTGGGGAAATAGCAAACACAGTCGGGTCATGAGGGCACACAGGAACTGACAGAACCTTGTCTTTAATTTTAGTTCATGCAGCTCTTCATTTCCCCGTTCCTCAGGCTTTATAATTGAGATTGGCAGATACAATCAGCCAAGGATAAGGAGTGTCTCCAAGGGTTTATAGACTCTCTAGGTAAACCCCAGCTTCCTCAGACTCTCAGGAGCAGCTGAGTAACTGGTTTTGGCAATGGAGTTGGTGTCTGGTATGCCAAAAATCTTAGACAGCTGTAGCAGCTAATGGACTAGAAAATTAAATTGCTCTGTTTTCATTCTGGAAGCTCAGCCTGTCTCTGTTGGAACCCGTGGTTATTTTGAAACCAATGGGAAGCAGCAAACAGATATGCTAATCCTCCAAGGCTGCTGCATTCTATATTCAGGTTTTTTAAAGGACCAATTTCCAGGCTGGCAAAATTTCAAGCAAACCATCCAAAAATGTGTCTGGAAAGCATGGGGGAAACGTTTGCTTCTGTGGGAATAATCTGGCTGTGAAAAATGCTTGTGTGTGCAAGTTGACACAAGATGTCATCACATCACTGAGCTGGCAAACCTCACACCTGGGGGAGGGAAGTGGTGTTTCCTCCTCCTCGGTGTGATTGCTCGCTCTGGGTGGGCAAGCACAGCTTGGCACACAGTGGCCACTGGGATTGCAAAGGCCAGAGGGCTGTGGATTGTCCCTACCGGATCCATCTGCACTCGGGTCCACTCTTGCTTGGGGTATGAAGAAAAATCTTTTGAAGGTAAACTGAATTTGTGGTACTGGCGGTTCATCTTCTGTAACGGAGATGATTTCAAGACTTCCAGTAGTGGGATTTGTCTCTTGAACCTGACTCAACAGGAGAGGGGAAAAAAAGAAAAAAAGAAAGAAAACAATCATCATCATGTTGTCATAGAGTCACAGAATGGTTTGGGTTGGAAGGGACCTTAAAGATCTTCCTGGTCTATCCCCTACCACAGGCAGGGACACCTTCCACTATTCCAGGCTGCTCCAAGCCCTGTCCAACCTGGCCTTGGACACTTCCAGGGTTGAGGCACCCAGAAATTCTCTGGGCACCCTGTTGCCAGGACCTCACCATACTCATAGTGATGAATTTCTTCCTAACATCTCATCTAAACCTTCTTGTAGCCCCCTTTGGGTACGGAAAGGCTGCAACAAGGTCTGTCTGGAGCCTTCTTTTCTCCAGGATGAGCCACACCAACTCTCTCAGCCTCTCCTCATAGCAGAGGTGCTCCAGCCCTCTGAGCATCTTTCTGGCCTCACTCCATCAAGGTCCATGTCCTTCCTGCTAGGGACCTCAGAGCTGGACACAATACATCGTTATATACTTAATTTTCATGAGAGAAGCACTTATAATTAATTTACCAGCTAACTATAGAGGTTAATTTTTGTTCAGATTTCTCTAAGCACTGGAGCTACTTTTAATAACTCACACTGGGGCTGTGAATCCATCCCCTGCTCTATAATTGCAATAGAAAACAAGAGAAAGACTAAAATGCATAGGACAGCAGCACAGCACCTGACAGGATCCTCATTCAGGGGAATTTTACTCCAGTAAACTTTTGATGACTTACTATACAGGGGAAAAAAAATAAAGTTAGCTACACTACAATTTGGGGCAAATAGATTTGAAATGCTAATTTCTGACTGTGGTTCTGCACAATGGCAAAGAGGATTACATTTTTGATCTGAGTGCCTTGAAACAGGTCCAGGTTTGTTAAAGACAGTGGAGCTGGTAAGCTGTAAAAGCAGCATTTTTGCAGGGTCAGTCCCAGAAAATGCTTACAGTGACACATTTTAGGCAAAGAATACATGTTTTATCTGTGACATATCTATAATGGAAAATATCCTGGAGTATTTTTTCACCTTTCAGCAATAAAGGCTTGTGCTCCTTCATTTGGTAAAATTTCACCTACATTTCATTGAGCATAAATTAAACTTCGTAGAGAATCTGCCAGCATGATTGTTAAATATTAAAAGCAAAAAAAGCCTTCTAGCTGGTGCATAATTTGTCCACCAGGAAACAAAACAGCATTGTGAACCAAATTGCATGCAAGCCAAACCCTGACATTTCGCTTATCCAGAGGCTATCACATGCTCCCAAAGCTTCACTCACCTCTTCCTGAGAAGTCATAGTTAAAGGCAAAACTGTTTTCCTTCTTCATTATCAACTCAAAGGAAAGCCGGAGTTTGCTGAGCCTCTCTGCTCGGGGAGGGTTTCCAGCCGGGCGCTGCATGCGGCATCAAGGCCGCAGCCTGTGTAACCCAACCTGGAGAGGGGTATCGGGTGGCCCCGGATGGCACGGCCACGGAAACGGGCAGATAAAAATTCAGCACGCTGTTTAGTTAGCTGAAAAACAGCCGGGCAACACTGTGGGATCTGCAAACCCTTCCCGTAAGCCCTCAGCAAAGGAGCCCTGTGAACGCCGCGTGAGCCGCGCGAGCGCGCGCTCATCCTCTGCCAAAAGCGAGGGCCCTGAACGCCAAGAGCTGTGGGTGGCAGGGAGCAGCAGCCCCAGGGCTTCATCTCTTCATCTCTGATCTCACAGACTCACCTTGCTCCTCCTTTGCTGGGTTTAGCCTTCGCCAGGTGCCCGCGCAGGGTTTGTGAAAAAGCAGCGTCTCGTGTTGCTGAAGGATCAGCTCGGTTGTACTCTGGGATTTAGACAATGGAAATGTTCAGCTGCAAGGAATGCTTGAGAGTAGTGGTGGTTTGGTGGGGTGGTTTTCGCTTAGAAGAGAGATTCCTGATAGAGGGAAGGATGGAGGGAAGAAGGAGATGGAAGGATGATGCAAAAAGCCACAGGAGTGTAAGTGAAACTAGGCTCCTGAGAGGCCAGGAAGGAAGATGAAAGTTTTCCATGATGAAACCCATGTCCCTGGAATATGGCTGAGATGAGAGAACCTCTTCAGTCCCATTTTTGTGCACAATGGAGACTGGCACCTCCAAAGGAGGGGACATCACATCATGATCCTGTTAACTCAAGTCATGACATCAAGAATCCTTCATCATCTCCCGTGTCACTCTTTCAGCAGCTTTCCCTGGAAATGGGGACACTCTCCCCACCTGGCTTCAGAAAGTTCTGATGGTTCTCCAAATGGCTGGAGAACCAGCTCAAGCTGGCCAGGGGGAACTTCAGCCAAAGTGGGGAAAACATGAGGGCTCATTTCAGGTGACCAGCAGCTCAGGTGATCTTTTCAGTCCAAGGAGTGAGGTGTCCTGTCCTCCAGAGGGAACACTGACACCTGCAATGAGGACAGAAAAAACTGTCTCCAGCCAATTCACCCACTCTGGCCACGCTGGAAGGGCTGGGGACCAGCCAGGGCAGCTCTGCAAAGGCTCCCACAGTGGGACTGGCACCACTGGAAAGGACAAATTCTTCTTCCTGCTTCCACCCGGAGCTGCTCCAAGCTCAGCCTCGGGGTGGGATGTCTGGATAGGACATTTGGTTTAATCTTCCACAGTTTGGTTGCTCATTGCCTTTGGCTACGACCAAAGCAGGAGCCACATATGATATGGGCAGGAGGACTTGAAAACTGAGCCCAAAAGGAAAGTTTTGGCCTCTAGACTAACTTCCTACATGCTGCAGGCCTCTAGACTAACTTCCTACATGCTCCCTACTTGTTCCCCCTGGTGCAGTTGCAGCTCAGGTGTATTTCGTGGCTTCCAGGAGACAGTTTGTAGTGAAAAGCTAAAAGATTGCACCTCAGCCCCTTCAGCAAGCTCACTCTGACTGCAGTGGTTACCTCTGGACTCCTCATCTTGTTCTGCCAGGGCAGATAGGAAAAGCTTTTGCTTTTTCAGCCACCCTACGACAAAAATTCAGAGGCGCAGATTCTGTGAAAACAGGATGTCAGCTTTTGTCAGAAAAGATCACAAGGGGTGTAAGGTTGGTTTTGGTGTTGTGTGTTGTTTTTTTTTTTTTTTTCATTTTATCTGCCTCCTTCTCTCTCTCTGTTTCATTTTCTGACTCCCTCCCTCTCTCCTTCACACCCTCCTCCCACCTCCCAGTTTGTGTCAGCGCCGTGGGCACACGGAGAGGGGAGGACACGGAGGAGATGGCGGTGGCTGAGGCACAGCTGTACGCAAAGGTGTCCAGCAAGCCCCGGGGCAGGAGCACCTCTGCCCTCCTCGAGCCTCTCCTGGCCAAAGGATTCCCGGCTCATATCGCGTGAGTAGAGTGCTCAGCTGCCCCGGCGCTGGGAGATTTATTTAAGATATGAGGTGCTTGCCATAAAATCCCTATCCAGGCAGACTGGTTTTTTTGGTCGGGAGATGGTGCTGCTCCTGGGGGTGATGTCCCTGTGCAGAGGTCAGACCTGTCTTGCTCTGAATTTCATATATGAAATTCTCATGTATAGTATGATATGTGAGATATATTTATATTTATATTTATATGAGATATTTCATTTATATATTCTCATATATAGTGTGTATTGCCCCCACAGCAAAGCCAATCTGCTCAATAGCCAATATTTTAAAATACTCTGTAAACCTAAAATACTCTGTAAACCTAAAATACTCTGTAAATCTAAATCTATAGTATGATATATGACATATATTCTCATATATAGTGTGTATTGCCCCCACAGCAAACCAATCTGCTCAATAGCCAATATTTTAAAACACTGTGTAAATCTAAAATACTCTGTAAATCTAAATCTATAGTATGATATTTGATACATATTCTCATATGTAGTGTGTAAGGCCCATGCAGCAAAACCAATCTGCTCAACAGCCAATATTTTAAAACACTGTGTAAATCTAAAATACTGTGTAAATCTAAATCAATAGTATGATATATATTCTCATTTATATATTCTTATATTTAGCATGTATTGCCCACGCAGCAAAACCAATCAGCTCAATACCCAACACTTTAAAATACTGTGTAAACCCAAAGGCACAAACCTTTCCACATCCTGAGTTTTGAGAGGCTTCTTAATGAGTTGAGAAGTTGACCATAGTTTGCTCTTGGGATGCATCCTCTTTCATTTTTTTTTCCTGCTTATTACTCTTATTTTAAGGGAATTAAACATGGGTGTAATTTCTAGCCAAAGGTTTTTTCAGGTCTGGCAAAAATCTCCTGCTGGACGATGTCACTGGAAACTGTTTTTTTCTCCTTAAGATGCCCCCTAAGTCTGTAAATGTTTCTTCCTGTCTTGAATCAGGATCTTGTTCCAAAAATTGTGTCCCACCTAAAAAATAGTAAAGAATGAGGCTCTATTCTTGGCAACTCCAATGGATGAGAGAGTAACTGGTGGCAGGTAAACAAGTTAATGCAAAAGAAAAATGCCAGTCATTCCTCCCCCAAGCATCTCTCATGTTGGATAGGCAAGTTTTGGGGAGCATTTTCCAATTTCTGGATGGCAAGTGGGGACATTTTCATTCAAACTGTTCAAAAAATGAATCTTAATATTGAAATATCAAAGAACCCCCTATAAAAATATTTCAGAAAGAAGAGCAATATCGCTCTACCTTTTGAGTGAAAATTAAGCGAGTGGAAGAGGTTCCATTCGTAAGTGCTGTGTTGTTTTTTGGGAACAGCTGTGGTAGCAATCAGTATCAGACACGATGGGCACAGCTCACAAGGGAACTGTGAGTCCCTTGTTCCCAGGGATGCACAATGGAATTTTAGCTGAAAATATGGCTCATAATTTCTCTATTAATACTGTAACTTCAGTCACCTCACAGTAATGGCTAATTTTGAATATTTTTCTGTTTTATCTAATGCTTTTCCAATCCCCTTCAAAACACTTTCTGCTGTTACAGAGATGACTTTATGCTTCCCGGTTCTAAATCAAGAAGCAGCAGCAGAAATACTGTGCAAATTGATGTAAGATAACAAATGATCAAAAAGCAATTTTAAAAAATTTGATTTCCTATTATTGACCTTAAGACCTTCAAAATTTTGGTTGCATTTTTAAAAAACCTTTTAGCTGTCTCTGTTGTTCCTCAATTAAACTATGAATGAAAGTACCGAAAAGTTTCTTTTGAGATGTCCTGGCCTGAGAAATATTACAAATTTTTCCATCATGTAGAACCAACAAGCCAAAGCAGCATTTCCCCAATAAACAAAACTCAAATATGTGAGGGTCAAGTCTAGCCTAAGATCAAAAGTTTCCATAAGAAATTTTTGCCAGCAGTTTCAATTTTAGGGAAGACCCAGCTTATTCTCACTGTAGATGTATTTTTTAATCTACTTTCATTACAGATTCTCAGTGGTTTATTCTTCTCTCTAGCTGAGAGAAATTGGTATATGCAGAACTTATTCTTTGCATTATTTTTCAATTTTGACTTGTCATCTTGCAAGTGCAGGATTAGTCACACCCCTGGTGCTAAGGGCTCTATAAACCTTGCTGGAAATCATCCTACTGGAATTTCCTGCTGGAAATCACATCCTCCTACGTGATGAGACAAAAGGTGGGACAGGTACGGACAGGAGCACGAGAGAACAACGAGATGGGACTGGGCAGGATGGCAGTCCATGGCCTCAGGTCTCACTTGTCTTATAGTTATTTCTGAAGGCTCCGTGATAAAGAAAACCTGAAGCCAAGCTCGGTTTCAGCTTCAGAGCTGTTCGCACAGAGCTTGTGCCCGGGTGGGAGAGCAGCATGACATGAAGTGGTGAAACACTCCCCTGGAGGTGGCAATGAGTGGTTCTGAACCCTGACATCGCTGCCACTAACACTTCCACAAGGCACAGCGTGGGAAATGGATTTGTAGGGAATGCTCCAAGCCTGACAGAAGGCTCACACAGTGTGCACCTGTGTGCAAACCTTGAGATGAGAAAAGCTGACTTAGAAATGCCATGGAATAGGACTGACATTGTGGAGAGAGAAATAGAGCTAGAAACAAGTTTCAAGGGATGGCCTTGCAAGTAAGACTGGAAATTTTGGAGAAATAGAACTACGAAAGATGCATTGGAGTAGGACCCACGAGGGGGAATTTTAGATGAGTGGCTTTAAGGCACTTACAGCATGGCGTGGCAAAAGCTGATAGGCCAAAAAACACTCGTGATGATTTGTAATTAGGAAATAGTCAGCTTCTGATTGTGATGGCGTGAATTATAACATTTGTATTGTCTCACCTCTCTCCTGAGACTGATGGAATAGAAGTTTTTTAAATGCCTCCAGTTGCCCCATCTGTGTGTCAGAAAAGGGTGTAATTTGACAGCACAGCAGGAAAGGCTGCAAGAAGAGAGGGACAGAGGGAGGGCTCAGAGGAGAGGTAGAAGGTAAAGTTCGAGTGGGAAGGCTCATGTTCGTCCTCATCCCTGTAGATCCCCACTGAAGAGCCAGCAATGGCTGCATATAAATGTTATTAACAAACCCAAGTGTAGTTTTTACACTGAAGAGAGGACAGAAGACTGGGAGGGAACAGAGGGATGAGCCTGAGTCCTGCAGCTCAGTACACACACTGCTGATGTGAGATGGTGTCATGGGGATGGATGAAGAACAAAAATGGGAGGAGACAACACAACTCAATGCCCTCAGAAGCCAGAGTCCAGAAAAGATGGCCTCAAAAGAGAAGGAAAGACATCAGCAGATGCCAAGAAATTCAGTAGTTTTTCCCCAGCGTCCTCTGTCTCTACTTCCCCTTCATGTTTCTTCTGAGACATTTGTCGGTGCATTTCAGGGGTGGAAATGGGGTTCATGAGTGCAGCTGCTGATTGAACACTGGAATCCATCGTCCAGTATTTAGGAATAAAGATTTGCTCACGTGAAACACGCAGCTTTTTGAAAGCTCTAGTTAGAAAAGGAAACCAAATCCTACCTCAGAGAACGGAAGCTGCATTAACAGAGAGAAACAAGAGATTTTGTCCCTCCTGTTGGAATGAGCTGCTGGCTTAGATCTGGCTCTCTGCTGGCTCTGGGGGGTCCTCAATGCAGATTTCAAACCCCAGTATAGTTTTAATGTATGGGCTTGGCCCTGGCATCTTGATCAGACCCTTTCTGCTATGAACCAAGAAAACCCTGTTCTTACAGCGCTTGATGGATGGGTTGTCTACCCCCAAGGAAATTCATATGGTCTGTAAGGCTGCTAAGGAAACACCTCCAGAACACAAAGGAAGGCATCTCATGGGGAGGAGAGGTTACCAATCTTCAAGGAATTAAAGACTTGCAATGAGAAAAAAGCTATTTGGAAGGCTTCAAGAACAGCAGCATTTGCTAGGAAAAACCTTCTTGCTAAAGGTCCTGCCTGTGCTGGAAGATAGATTTGATGACAACAGTCATTAAATGCCTTTACTTCATAAAAGTTTTCTTTCAGGAATTCTGAGGAACCAATTTTGTGCTTTTTCTAGGCAAAAAGCCTTGGTTGCTACTGGACAAAAGACAGTAGAAGATGCAGTAAAATGGTAAGTACCTGTGATTTCTAAGGTGTGCCTTCACATTAGAGCTGCCTAAAAATCCTTGTTGATGTGCTCATCCTGTCGCTGAATTTGAAGTTAGGTGCCATAAAAAAAAAAAACAAACCTGAATTTGAGATTTTTTTTTTCATTTATTTCACTAAGAGAGAGAAATATTTATGTTTGTACTTATTCTGGGGCACAAGGTAGCTTGCAGAAGGTCCAGGTAAATTAAAAACAAGCAGCTACTTCTATCAGTGAGTCAGTTCACAGGACCAGCTGGTCTGGTAAGAACATCCTCCTCAGCTTTAAGCTTCCTGAGAGAAAGGAAGAAGGAAAGAGGGAAAATTTTTGTAAACCCACGACTGCACTTAGCAACACGTACAGAAACAACAGCTGAAGGGGAAGAGAAAGGCCCACCACAAATTAAGGTGAAAGGCTGATGGTCAGAGGAAGGTATTATTACAATTAAAATCACTTCTCAGTTTTGAAAGCCACAAAGTTTTCTCCTCCCTACCAAGATTCTTATGAAGTATTTATATGTCATTCATGTGCTGATAACTGATTTTTTGTTGTTGTTTTAATTCACCTTCATGTTAAATTCAGTCTTTCCTTGCACTTTTTTTTGCTTTTTTGTTTTTTTTTCCTTGGTTCAGTTGTTTTTTTTTTTTCTCTTTTATTTTCTTTTCTTTTGTAAAAAGCCAGAGGAGGCATTTGAGAATGGCACATTCTTTCCAGATAAATTTTTTCAGGGATGCTGCCACACTTCCCAACAGCCATTCTCAATCCAACAGCTGCAAAGACAAATAAACAGCATGTGAAAGACATGGTGAACAATATCATCATATGGCATATAAATTTATGACCTTTCCTTGTGTGTTTCTGATTTGTCTCACTAGCTTTTCTTAGGGCTGAATAAAAAGCCTCATTCTGAGTGTTTTTTTAATCTTCAGCTGGTTTTAATTTTGTCATTCTTCAACATGTTCCACCCATCGCCTTTTTCCTCCTCCAGCTCTCTGTTTCCAGTCACGAAAAAGGGGGAAAAAACCCCCAAAACCCTAAAAAGGTATTTTTTGTTTTCTCTCATTTTCAGACAGACACTGACAGAAGTAAAGGCGCATGATAAAATGTAAAGTAGTCAAAAAATGAGCAGAAAAAAATTTTCTCAGAGAGAAAACTGAGCTTTTACTTCAGCTTTTCATTTGAAAGAAAATAACAAAACTGTATTTCCTTTTTCTGATCTCTGCTATAGAGGCCTTGAGCCACAGCAAACCAGCGGTGCACACACTCACTCTCAGCACTACACTCTTGATTTCAGGTTGCATTCCCACTGCAACGACCCCTCCCTGGACGACCCAATCCCCCAGGAATATGCCCTTTACTTGTGCCCCAGGGGCCGCCTGCACAGCCGCCTGCAGGACTTCTGGAGGGAGAGCAAGCGCCAGTGCGGGAAGAACAGAGCCCACGAGGTTTTCCCACACATCACCCTCTGCGACTTCTTCACGGTGAGGCAAGGAGAGAGCAAGGGTCGGATTTCAGCCGGGTCATATTTGGTGAAACTGGGCCACCTGCTGTTGTCTGACACCAGAACTTGTTGGTGATCAAATGACATGACCCAGCTCCAGGCACCTTGCTCAGTGTTTGAGTGATGCTTAATGTCTGAGTGATGCTTAATGTTTGAGTGATGCTTAATGTCTGAGTGACGTTTAATGTTTGAGTGATGCTTAATGTCTGAGTGATGTTTAATGCCTGAGTGATGCTGAATGTTTGGGTCACAGTTAATGTTCGAGTGGGATGTTTCGGGGTAGCTGGCAGCTGGAATCAGATTCATTTCATTTCCTGAGCCTTTCATTTTCTTTGCTACAGTCATCTTGCCTTTGCCATCCTTAAGAAAATCTCTGCCTGCTCAGCACAGTGTTTCAAAGAGCATGGTTGTTTCCAGTGCCCTTTTGTAGATCCATCTGGAGCCTCCCTGTGCAGTCCAGCTGCTAGGCTCCCATGTGTCCATTGCTGCATGGATTTAGGAAGATAAACCTTCCCAGCCAGGGCAGCGGTGGCTGCCATCAGCCAGACGTGCAGCAGGGAAAGTGTTATCCTAGGATGCAGACAGCTTTGGCACAAACCTGTGGGAATCTCAGGAAAAGATTTGCCTTCCCTAGAGAGCCCCATCAGCTGGTCACTGCTATGGTGGCGTGTCCCAGATTTTACTCTTTTATTGAAGCTGAAGATTTTGTGAAATCTTTTGTGATGTCCAGCACTGGACTGGTCTGGAAAAACTCTGGAGCCTCCTGGGATCCAGTTTTAGCACGTTGATGGTGAACCACATGAATGTCAGCTGTGCCTGGGATGTGCTGAAACAAGCTTGGGCTAGAGCAGCTGGACAAAAATTACTTTGTTCCTCATACTTTTCTGTTAAACCATTAAGTGCTTCCTTCCCCCTAAGGGTGGGTCATCACAACCATGCCAAAAAGTAGACAGTGAAAATAAGACTATTTTGTGGCAAAATACTGAGTGGTGACCATTAAACACAATTATACAGAACAAAAATCATTCATTAATAATGAATGCCACGCTCTTGGGAGGCATCCAGTTTAAAGGCCTGTCTGGAGGAGACGACTGAACTGCAACCCTCACCTTGCACATCTCAGTAAAGGACTGTAGGAGAACAACAACACACATTCCTACTTAGAATTGAAGAAGGAAATTGTGATCCCTGTCTCATTTCAGACTGGTTCCTGCACACCTGACCTGGTAAAATATTTTGGCTTTTTCCTACCTAAGCTAGATAAACCTTGGGTTGAAGGCTCCATCTCCTGTTACAGAACCAGGACACTGTGCTGATCCAACCAAATACTGCTGGGTTTAATGCCAGGAATTTCAGGCAAATTCCTAGGCATTTTGTGTTTCTCAGGAAGGTTATAGCCCCACGGTTTTCTGGCACTGCTGTATGACAGAGGCTACAACACTGGCTGTGAGCTGGTGGGTAAAGCCTGCTCCTCCTCTGTTTTCTTTCAGTGTGAAGACCAGAAAGTGGAGTTGTTGTATGACATCTTAAAGCAAGTCGGTGACAGCTTTTCCCCGAGCTTTCCGCCATCCATTTCCCTAACACTACATGCATCTCCCAGCTACCTTGGCTTCTTCATTGATGACAGCCAGGCAAATGTCCTCAAAGACTTTGCTGTGGCATTCTCATCAGAGGCTTCAGCCCTGGCAGGTAGGACCAACACCAGAGGGAAAATGGGTGGGTTGCATCACAAATGTGTAGTCACAGTACTGAAAACATTTCCTGTGTCTCCAGGGGAGCTTGGATGATGTTTTCCTGCCCGCAAACAGCTTTTGCTCCTACAGATTTGCAAGCAGAGTAGCCAGAGGAGCATGTTTTAACCTTTGGAGACACAGCACTTTGGCCTAGGAGCTGAAATGATCCTGTGTGTAACTTGGCAGGTGATTGATCAGGATATCCGAGATGGGAAGGGACAAAACACATCCCGGATCTCCACCCTCATGGTGCTGTGGCCCAGCTTGATGGTCTGGCTGCATCCCTAGGAGTAGAGCCTAATACCTTTTCCAAGGGAAACTGCATCACCAGTGGAGACTTGAAGGGGCACAGCCCCACCACAGCTTTGTCTGGGAGAAATGAGTTCAGGACACCTCAGGCTGGGAGAGGAAATCCAACCATGACCATTTCTTTTCCTCACAGATGAAGCCCGGAAGCAAATCCAGTCCACATTTGTGAATGATTTTGGTGTGATTAAAACTATGACATCCTTCAAAACCATTATTCAGTAGATCTACTCTACCACTGGTTACTATAATATTTCTTACATCATGCAGATTGTTTGGGATAAAACAAGAGGAGTTTTAAATGGCCTTTGTTCCTATGTTGTGATGTGATTTTCTCATCCCTAGACTGCCACGTGAAGCCCTCCTTGAAGCAGTTCCACCTTACCTTGGCTCACAGGTTTTATCCTCACCACCAGAAGACTTTGGAACAGCTGGCCAAATGCATTAACCCAGGGGAGCCCTGCCAGTGGGTGGCTGCTCTCTATTCACGGGACATGCGTTTTGTGCATTACCAGGTACTGGAATCAGATTTATTTCATTTCCTGAGCCTTTCATTTTCTTAGCTACAGTCATCTTGCCTTTGATATCCTTAAGAAAATCTCTGCTTGCTCAGTACAGTGTTTCAAAGAGCATGGTTGCTTCCAGTGCCATTTTGGGCTGAAAAGCTGTACTCCTGAATCAGTAGATAATACCTTTATTTCGGTAGGTTGCCTGACCTACATGTCTCAAAATATAACTCCAAACCCCAGAGGGGAAAAAACTATTCTTACCGTGACATGATAAAATAAGGGACAGGAAATAATGATCCTTTAATATTTTCTAGGGTTTATCAGTTTACAGCTTTGCAGCAAAATTCTCTTCAGCAAAATCAGTTTTCTTGTTTGTTCCAGCTGTGATGAGAACTGCAGCTGTGAGCATGGGTCAGTTCTTGCTGATGATTTTCTGCTTAGCAGACTCTTAGTTGAAACCAGTCAACATTCTTTCAGTTCTCATTTCCAAATTTAAATTACTGAATGTTCAACAGCTTTTTGTCAGATCAGTAAATCACTTTGTCACAAGTCTTGAGTTGGATTTTAGTCACACTCAGGAGAGCTGCAAGCAGTCACAAAAATAGGTCAGATCTATGTTTGCTTTCAAATAAGTCTGTACTAGTTAGAGGGGGGGAAAATGCATTTTTGTGAAAACCAAGTGCCTCTTTTTAAACATATTGTAAGCGTGGTAGTGCCTTCCTTTTCTCTTGGAATCCGAAATGCAGGAAGTTCTCAGAACTTTGGGCCTGGAAGCCAAAGAATTTAACCCAGGATTTTATCTGAGACCTTGTAAAAGGCTTCCAAACACAGGTGCTAGCAGTGAGAATGTTGATTTATAGTCTAAAGCAGAGACATGTTGAGGAAAGTTTAGAGTTTTAGAGTGAAAAATATAGAAAAAATAAAAGTAGTTACAAAGGTAAATAAGAAGTTTAGAATGCAGCGCTGTAAGTTTGTGTCTCATCACATGATTGGCTAAGAAAGCTTACACTGTAGCATGAGTCCACAAGATGAAATATTTAAGGATTGGGTCAAAAACATAAATATCCTTGGTGGCAGTGCTTCATTGGTCAACAAATCCTTAAAAGGTCTTGTATGTAAAGGTCTTGTGACCTTCTGAACCATGCAGTGAAGATGCGAGCCAAACTCACCCTTCCTGCCTATGCAGATGAAAAATAAATCACATCATCTAAAAAACTCAGAGGTGCCATCTCAAATTCTTTCCAAAACCCCCAAACTTTCCCTCTGCCAAAGTGCCACTAAAGAGCAGGCTGCAGAGTGGAAAACAGAGCTGGTTCTGTGTCCAGGAGAGGCAAACAACCATGCCCGGAGCAGCTGCAGCACGGGGAACACCCTGACCCTGCTGTGTGTCCCCGCAGAGGCTGAGGGCCCTCTTCCAGTACAAGCCCCAGAACATTGACGAGCTGATGATCAACGCTGGGGACTTGATCTACGTGGACCCGAGGCAGCAGAGCGACGCCGGCGAGGGCTGGGTGATCGGCACCTCGCACCGCACCGGCTGCAGGGGCTTCCTCCCCGAGAACTACACCGAGAGAGCCCACGAGTCGGACACCTGGGTCAAGCACAGGTAACTTGGGATTCCGTGGGCGCGGCTCTCCTCGGCGGTTCCTCCTTGCTGGGAATCCTGAGGGTCTGGGTGGGACATCTGAGAGAAAAGGGACAGGACACAAACCTGCAGGAACCCAGAGTTCGTAAGTTCAGCTGCTCGAGGGATGACCCCTGCTCGCTCTTGAAGAACCTGAACGCCCTAATGAATTTTGAAAGAGCACATTCTGCCAGGGCAGGCTCAGCCTTCAGCCTGGCTCCCTGCTCTCTTCTTTTTTTTCCTCCTCATTTCAAGGCCTTGTAGAGTTAGCTTGAAATGAAACCACATAAAGGTTGCTCCACCACCTTGGCACCACCCTTATCTTGTCGATGTGCCCTGCATCAGAAGGCACCTGTCTGGCTTCCTGCACTTCATTCTGCAGCTGACATTCTGCAGCACAGCTGATGCTACTTGTAGATTAGAGCTGATTTTTCTAAGCTGGGAAGTTTTGGTGCACTTCTTGATGTCTCAGAGAAAGGGAGGAGGCCACCAGGCAGTTATTTCCTGCTTGAAGGTCCCACTTTGGCAGGGTTACACCCAATACACACCATCAATTCCTCATATTTTAACCTCATTTTTATGGGGCATATTCTAAATGACCAGCAAAGGGATGAGGTGGATTGCAAGTGTGCAAAAAGTATTGAACGGAACACGAATCCTGACTTGCTGATCCTGTAAATAACATCATGACTCAAAAGTCTCTTCTATTTGTCTGCCTGTGTGTGTTTGTGTGTATGCTGATTCTGCTTTTTCTACAGGGAATATGTTTTTGACACAGCTTCAAGACCCTTCACCAAAACAGAAAAGGAACTCAATGTAAAGCCAGATGGGGAAGCCCATAATCTCAGTATGTCAAGGAGTGTAACTAATGTTCATTCTCTTCAGGTAATTATTTTTTCCATTTCTTATCTTCGCCACATGCTCTGGCAGATATGCTATTAATTAACTGCATTTAGTAATTTTAGTAGCATCTTCCTTTTTCCCCCTCATTTTTTCATGTTTTGTTGTACATTTATACACAGTTTTATTTGTTATAGTGTACATTTATATATACATACACGCTCATACTGTATTGTATAATATCTCATACATTTTTCTGTAATGTATATGATGTATATCACACTTGTCTTTCATAAATCCTTCCCTGTTCCTGTCAGAGTAGCACAACACATGAGTTCTCTGCTCAGGTTTCTCTGAGCAATAAATAAATCAGAATTCTCTGAGAGTGAATAAATCAGAATTAGGCTCACTTTTCACGGCTGCTCTTACGCCTGGATTCTATGGGTGTCATCTTGGAGGTTTCCATGGCCCCAGATCACATTTAAATGTTCCATTTTCTTCTTTATTTTTAGATATGTAGCCAGTGCAGATAACTGCACAGAACAGCTAGCTGGAGTGGTTAGCAGCACTGGTAGGATCACATTTTTCACCCACGTCCAAAATCAACAGCTATCAATTTTCCCCATGCCCACTGGTCTTCTGGTAGGAAGAGCAAAACAAACAAGGACCTGGATTTTTTCCTGCAGCACATTTGCACCCGTGTTGCCTTTTTGGCTCTGTCAGAGGTGCTGAAATGCATTTTCAGTACAGACATGCCTCAGAAATCTCTTTAGCTTCTGGCCCCACAGCCTCTCTTCCTGCTGTGCTGGGCAATAACCCTGGGCTGGTTTGTGCTAACATCAGAGAAACTGAGGGCACCTTGAGGGAACTTCCATCCTGGGGCCTCCAGGACACCATGTATATGACTGTTAAGAACTTTCTGAATAAGTCACACCTCCTTCCTCTGGCTCTTGGCCTCTCTTATCCAGGTCAAATCTGTGGCAGAGCCAAGGCTAGGCCTGAAAAGTGTGTTTTGCAAAAAGGCATGTCTCCAGTCAAGAGTTTCCCTGGCCTCTGGGTTCCTCTCGAGGAGAAGAGGAAGACCACAAAACCTTGGGTTTATACTCTGATCTTGTGGCAGTTGATGGGTGTTTCATGGCAGAATTGCAAGTATTTAACAGAATGCATGAGTATCAACTTCAAACAACTTCTTAAGAGTTCCCTTCTCTGCTGCTGAAGATGCAGAGCACTTATTCAGTGCTGCAGCACTGTTAACAGTGCAGTTTTAAACAGTAACACTGTTTTAAAGTTTTAAAACCTTTGGCCTGTTTCTCCTTATCTTCTTCTCATTTGTATTTAATGTGCATTGTATACTAACCCCAAACTACTTCAAATTTATTTGTAATTCCATGCAGTCTGAGTAAAAAAAGGGGCCTTGTAGGAGATCTGGGTTCACTGTTGATTTGGCCACACAGTTATGAAAATGTAGAAGTAGTATTTTCACTTGGAAAAGGAGCAGAAGCTTGGTTTTAGTGCTGGTGCAGAAAAGGGCATTGCCAGTCAGATCTTAGCTAATTTTCTGCTTTTTGTTTATATCACCTATAGGATACAAATTAAAGTTGTGATTCCTTCCCACACTGAGGTGAAAAGATCTGTTACCAGCACTGCCTTTCACTTGTGCTAACACAGAATTAGAACCTGCAGCCCATGCGGGTCAGGGATGTGACAGGACAAGAGGAAGTGGCCTTAAGAAACCCCAGGGGAGGCTCAGGCTGGATATCAGGAAGATTTTTTCCACTGGAAGAATGGTCAAGCATTGAACAGACTTCCCAGGGAGGTGTCGAGTCACCAAACCTGGAAGTGTACAAGAAACAACTGGCTGTGGCACTCAGTGCTGTGCTTGAGTTGACAACACTCTGGTCAGTCAAAGGCTGGACTCAAAAATCCCGAAGGTCTTTTCCAACCTTAATGATTTTATGATTGTCTTTCATTTGCCTTCAGTGGAGAACCAGTCAGGCTTATCACTGTCCTAAGGAGAGGCATCTATTCTGCTGTCTCTTCTCCAGGAATCCAGGCTTTTCCTGCAGGTTGTAGATAACATCCTTATGAAACTCCCTTTTCCCAGCTGTCCCAGAACGCTGCCCTGAGGAGAGGGGTGCTGGTGCTGCGCCACGGAGAAAGAGTGGATCAGGTCTTTGGCAAGTCTTGGCTTCAGCAGTGCCTGACTGCAGATGGTGAGTAAGATAACAGGAGGATCTTCAAAAACCAGGATCCGATGTGGTCTTCAGGGCAGCCAGGACTTGATGAAGGGAAGGAGAAATCTTGACTCCATGTTTCAGAAGGCTGGTTTATTATATTATGATATATATTATATTAAAAAAACCACACTAAAACTATACTAAAAAGAACAGAGAGAAAGATGCATCTGAAAGCTGGACAGGAATAGAAAGGAATGTATAACAAAGGCTTGTTGCTGACCAGAGAGTCTGAGAGCTGCTGCATTCTTGATTGGTTATTAAATAGAAACATCCAACGAGACCAATCAAGGAAGCACTTGCTGCACTCCACACTAGCAGATAATTTGTTTACATTTGTTCCTGAGGTCCTCTCAGCTTCTCAGGGGAAGAAAATCCTGGCAAAAGGATTTTTATAAAAATGTCGTGGTGACAAGGATCAAACCCAATTAACCCCAGTAATGGGTAGAAGAGATTCGATCTTTGCGTAAATGTCAACGCTGCACGAAGGAGTGGTAACAGTGCAAGTCAGGCACAGCACTGCTTCAACCTGCACACAACCAGCTCACAGCGTCCTAAAGTCCATCATGTTTATGCTCCCTAATTCTGCAGATAAACAAAGCTCCTGTGGTGCTGATGGAAGCATCTCACTGTACATGAACAAATCACAGGAGCACCCTCATCACCTCTCATTACGTGATTCTTGTCAGAACCCTCCACCTTTCTTTGAGTCAGAATCACAAGCTCTTGATCAGAGTCACACTACGTCACTAGTCCAGCCTGGGGAATCTGTGGTAGAAATGAAATGTCAGCACTGACCTAAATGAAAATCTGAATTTCCTCTCTCTCTTGCTCTCTCTCAAAAAATAAAAATAAAAAGGTATGTTTTCAGGTGAAGAGAACTGACCCAAAACAGGGAAATGTGTGTCAGGAGGAAGAAAGGGAACAAGAAGGTGGGAGTTCACAAGTGAGAGGTTTATGCTGAAAGTCTGCCTTGCAATGCTGGAGACTTCCCATCTTTAAGGCATGGAATTCACAGCAGATAAGGAGAGTGGAACCATATAGCTGTATAATCAATAATCAATTGCTCTCATTTTGATTCAGTGGAAATGGGGGTTTTTTTCAGTCATTTTGGCAACTGTAAAAGAATATAGACAGGGAGTCGATTTTTGTTTCTCCTCAGTCCCATAAAGACAAATTCTTCTGATTTCCTGTTTTTTTTTTCCTCTCCTCCTCCCCATTTGCTTCTTCTGAGCTTGAAGAAGAGGGGATGTTGTCTTAGGACAGATAATTTCCCAAGCCAGTGTTGTGACCTTAAAACATGCCCCCTTTAAGGTAATAGCACTGGCTGTTTTTCTTCAGTGAGACACTGACTGTCTGCAAAACAAACACAACACAGCTGTTGCCTCCCTGTGCCACAGCAAAATGTCCTGCCTTGTTTCAGGGAAATACTACAGAGCAGATCTGAACTTTCCCTCCTCCCTGCCGAGGCAGAAAGACAGCATGAAGCAGTTCGAATGTGATCCTCCTTTATCTTGCTGTGGTATTTTCCAGTCAAGGCTTATAGGTAAGCTGGATATTATCCTCCTGCAAATGTAAGGGTTTGGGAAGCAGGCTGTCATCATCTGCCAAAATTCATGCTGGCCTTGCAGCAGAAAAATTTCCTGCCAGCACTCAATTGTGGCCACAATTCTCTGTGGGCAACCACTGCACTATCTTCTTAAATAGTAAAACAGAGAACACAGCTGGCTACTTGTCTTTGGGACCCCCTCTGCCAGTTCTGGAAGAAGCCTGTGCCCTACCTGTGCCCTGCTGCTTGTCTGCAAGGGATGAATGTCTTGTGCAAGTTGTCCCTGAGTGGAAAGTGAGGCGTGAATGGGCTGGCCAGAGGAAGCAGCTCCATGGTCAGCAGAGTGCAGTCACCTCGCTGCAGGAGGATGGGTGGTGTGGGTTAGGCTGACTCAATTCACTCACCAGATGAGGTTGTTTGTGCTCCCTGGGCAAGGGGCATGGCTGTGACAGCGCTGGTCTGCTGCAATTGCTTTTCTCTGATGGTTCAGATATATGGAGACAGCCACAGGCCTAACTGCTGTTTGCAGATTTGGGGTGAATCTTCTGTAATTATCTTTCTAACACTCATTTTCGAATTGATGTTTTCACCAGAATGAGCTTTCTAACAACCTCAATCAGCAGATAGTGGGAAAAAAATTAATAGAAAGGGACTGATGAATGAAATTCATGCTGATGAAAGCTCTGAGGTGTTTTTTTTTATAAAGTGTTATGTAGTAATCTCTCATCTGTCACACTTTGCTGTTGCCATCTAGGGGAAGCTCTGCTGGACCAGGAGGTGACAGTCAACTACGTGTACTCGTCCCCTGCCCTGCGCTGCGTGCAGACAGCTCAGCACGTACTGCAGGGTAAGGCAGCAAAACCTGCCAGGTGCTTCTGCCACACTGCAAACATCTTCACCAAACCCCTGTGAAGCCTCTGACATGAGCAATTAAGGAAGATGCACAACTTTGTGGTTGCTTGTGGTTTTCTTTGAGCAGGCAAGACGAGGTGGTTTTGACTGCTGGTAAGGCAGGCAGCAACAAACCTGCTGGTGTGTGTGCATGCTGTGGGATATATCCCAGTAACTCTGGGCCTTCCTGGTTAGAATGGACCTGCTGGTGTGTGTGCATGCCATGGGATTTATCCCGGTAACTCTGAGCCTTCCTGGTTAGAATGGTCCTGCTGGTGTGTGTGCATTCCGTGGGATATATTCCAGTAACTCTGGGCCTTCCTGGTTAGAATGAGCCTGCTGGTGTGTGTGCATTCTGTAGGATTTATCCCAGTAACTCGGGGCCTTCCTGGTTAGAATGCACCTGCTGGTGTGTGTGCATGCTGTGGGATATATCAGAATAACTCTGAGCCTTCCTAGTTAGAATGGAAACTAATGTTATATGAAACAGAGGTGTTTCATACCTTCTGGAATTCAACATTAGTAGCTGCTCATCAAATCGCCACTGCCACCTCTTCCAGAAAATATTTTGACCCAAATAGCAGATGTTTCCAGAGCTCTGAAGGATCTGAATGTGAATCAGGGAAAACTGTTTCCATGCTTCCTTTTGCAAGCCAAACGATTTTAATCCTTCATATTGCAGAACATCTTTCCCTTCCTTTTCTCTCCCTCTCTCGTTTTTTCATCTCCTGTTCCTTTCAGCAAGTTCACAGTTCATTACCATGTTTACATCGGAATGCATTCACCACCACTCAGTAACCTGTCTTTAGAATACTCAAAATAAAATATTTCTTTTGGCAAGAGAATTCCATTTCTAATACTGGACAATTCAGACAATTTACTGCCCCACTGAGGGCAAATTTACTGAGGAACATTGAGCAAAACACTATATAAAAATGGTAAAAATATTTCCTGTCTGAAGTTTATTCAGATTGCAGCATTGCAAAACTGTGTTTTTTCCTTCTCGCAGAGCATCACAAGAGAGCTTCAAAGATTATGATTATGATAATGATGATGATGATGATAATAATTTGCAGTTCCTTTATGTTAGTCATACAAGAATATAATGGTGGCTTCTTTAATCAGTTGGTTGATAATAAGTAATTCATTTTCATTAATGAAAGTACAACAGCAAACAAGGCAGAATGTATAGCCTGAATGTAGCACTTCGAGTGTACCTTTCTCCTAAGATCTATTTCTTGTTCTTGCAGGGCTTAAATTAAATCAAAAAGTCAGAATCAGGGTGGAACCAGGGCTGTTTGAATGGACCAAGTGGGAAGCAAGCAGAGCAATCCCTAAATTCATGACCGTGGCAGAACTGGTGGAGGCATCTTACGACATAGACACAAGTTACAGGTAATTGCTCTGCGTCTGGCTGATAAAGCTGTGGGGTTTTCCCCTGAGATATCTTGTCCTTTCGTGTGTCATAAATCATTGCAAACACTGCAAAGATGGGGTGATTCTGATCAAATTCAGATCAAAATAGGATATAAAGATAAGATAGGCTGTCACCAGCACATGGGTGCACTAGCACAAATGTCTCGTGCATGGGACCAGCCCTCCTCTGGTATTGCGTTGAAATAATGGGCATTAATGTCAGGTCCCAGGAGCTTTGCTTTTATCTTTGGTTCACGTGAAAAACACTTTGGAAATGTGAAGAATAACCTGATTTTCAGTGACAAAGAAATGTGACGTTATATAAGGTCAGTCAGCCCTTGGCTGAGGGTCTGCAGAGCAGCATCAAGAGGTTTTGGGGACAGGCAAGATAAGAGCATTTCACTTTAACTGATGTTTCTGGCATCATTTTAAGTTGCTCAAAGATTAATACTGTGCTCAGCAAGGACTTTTTGGAGCCCTCCTAACTTGGTGGGGTGAGGGTCGATGCCTTTTCTGTGCACTTGCAAACCACAGCCTGGCAGGAAATGATAAACCTCCAATTCAGTCTAACTCCTCATCTTGTTCACAAACCGGGCTGCTCAGTGTTTGCAGTGCACAGCCAGATCCAGGAAATTACTCAGCTGTCTCTGGGATTTCCCACATAGTCAAGAAAGGGGGAAAGGAGACATCTCGTGTATTAACACAGTCCTTACAGCCAAGGGATGTATCTTTGTTTGAGACTGCACAAAGTCTCCAAAATCCTTCTTTTTTTGGAG
Source organism: Motacilla alba alba (assembly GCF_015832195.1). Taxonomy (NCBI): domain Eukaryota; kingdom Metazoa; phylum Chordata; class Aves; order Passeriformes; family Motacillidae; genus Motacilla; species Motacilla alba. The sequence continues at coordinate 1,709,161 of NC_052016.1, read as the reverse complement.
CACAGGACTTTCTGGTGTGTTCTTCACTAACAGACTGTATCCTCTAAGGTTTTTTTGGTCCAAAATCACCTCAAAAGAAACTGTGCAAATGCACAGCAGGGGGACGTTCAGAGGGGATCCTCTAAGGCAATGTTAACGACAGTGCTTAGGCCCCTCACAGCTCACTCAGGTCCCGGCAAAAACAGGGTGGATGAACTATAAACTTGCACATAGAATGCCAGTTTCTTCCCACCACATGCAGGGCTAAAAAATCCTTGGGTGCCAGCTGTTATGAATGAGTGAGATCACATAAAGAATCACCAGCAAGGGGTATCAGTAAAACCCAGATGTAAACTTAGGTGTCAGCACAACAAAATTCATTGGCAAGGTGCACTCTACTACTGAGCTCGTGGGACAGCAGAGCCTGGTTTTACCAATTCAACCACTGCAAAAGCTGTCCGTCACCCAAGCCCCACCAGACCTCTGAGGCTGCCCTGATTCACAGCAGTGTCAAGGTCTGGCTCTTAGGGGTTTTTTTTTGGGTACCTGAAAAGCCTTAGTATATAAAAGAAAGAAGAATGCCTGGTCTCAGCAGAAGTGCTCAGATACTTTAGAGTGATGCATTGTGATTACTGTCCATGGAAACACCTTTTTTTAAACTCTAGCAGTGGAAGTCTTTACTATCCATTTGGCCAGCATTGCGGATAAGCCTCGTTCTTTGCAGATTTTTATTTACTTGGTTTATTGAGGAGATTAATGCTGAGGTACCAAATCTTGCAAGCATTCACATCATCATTGTCTCTCCTCTGTTTGAACTCAGTCAGGATTGGAAGACCCAGGCAGCTCTGCAGCTCATATCTGGACAGGGGTCCTTGCAGGCAGAATTGCTCAAAGCTTTTCTTAGGCACAAATCCTGTTTTAAATAATCTCCACTGAAAACTACAAGTTTTATTGAAGCCTGGTTTTCCCTGCATCTGGTGCTTTATGAGCTATGAGACCTAGCCATGAAATTTAATGGAAATTACTCAGAGAGAAGCTAATGCTTCAGACAAGCAGAGGTACCAGTGTGTCAGCCAAGCCAGTAGATAAACCTTTCAAGTGAGTGCCTTTTCTCTGGTGTAGCCATTCAATGTTGCTAAGAGTGTATTCATCTAGATTAACATATATTTGTGATTTTATTGTCAGGGGTGACTTCCCACTCTCCTCTCTGGTGCCATCAGAAAGTTACGAAGATTATGTCAGTAGAAGCTCTGCGGTTATAAAACAGATCATCAGTGCCTGCCCCTGCAAAGGTAGAGGTTTCAGGTCTTTGAATATTCTGTCAAGCCCTTGCAGTAACAGAAACTGGCAGAGATTTGCCATCAGAAGCGCATTTAATAGGAGCTGTTGGCACTGCACAGAGCTTAAGGTAGATTCAGTGCTTGCTCTGGGCTACAATGAAGTAAACATAAATGCAATTTATGGAATAGAAATGAAAAAAGTAAAATAAAACTGAGACAGTAGAGTACTAAATTGCAAAAGTATATGCTTTTCTTTGTCTTTCTACATCAGGATGTAGCTCAGCAAAAGATAACATGCTTTTCTGGAAAGCTTTTTTCTCTTTCCCTCACAAATGCCTTCTCTCAGTAGCTGGCATGCTCAATACACCAGGTATTTTCTGCCCATCACAACACACTCTGCCACATTATCAAAGAGGTTTGCAAAGATGAACAGCCCCAAAGCTACTTCATCCCCATCTGCTGATGGAGATGGCAGTGCTGCAACTCCCTTACCATGGTTCTTTGCTTTTCCTGCTGTGCCAGGTGTCATCCTCATTGTGGGCCACGGCTCCTCCTTGGCACCTCTCACCCGAGCGCTCACAGGGCTCCCCAGCAAAGACAGCAAAAACTTTGCCCAGATGGTGCAGAAGGTGAGAGGATTTTATTCCATCAGGAAGCCTTTGGGTTGTTTCATTATATTTTTAATAAGGAGACTGCTTATGCAGCTAGACATGTGTAACAGCGTGCCAGCACCAGTGACAGCAGCTCTCTCGTTCCGAAGGGAGTCTCACACAGTTTTAGCAAAGCACTGGAGGCAAAGAGAAGGATTTTATTCTGGGGGCTTTGGATGTGAGTGGCAGCTAGGTCTTTGGAGAAGATTTTCATCTGGAAAGCCAATGCCATACCTACAGACAAGAGGCACATTCGGAAGCCTCTCCACTTGGAGCTAGCCTCCTTCCTTTCAAAGTGGGAAAAAAAGGCTTTGGGGTGACCTAATTGCAGCCTTCCAGTACCTGAAAGGAGCCTACAAGAAAGATGGAGAGATACTTCTCAAGAGCCTGGAGTTACAGGGCAGGGGGCAATGGCTTCAAACTGCCAGGGAGTAGGTTTAGATTGGATACTAGGAAGAAATTCTTTACTGTGGGGGAGGGTGAGGCATGGGAACAGGTTGCTCAGGTATGAATGGGGAGTGGTGACACAAGTTCAGCTTTCACCCCTCAGGCTTCCAGCCTGGTTATAGTTCATTTCAGAAGTGACAGAATATCAGGGGCTGCTCTTTTTTGTAGCAAGACCCCTACGACATGCCAAAGCAATGACCCTGCTGGTAACTTCCTTCTCAGATCCCTGCCCTGGGCATGTGTTTCTGCGAAGAACAGAAAGAGGAGAACAAATGGCAGATGGTCAACCCACCAGTGAAGACATTAACTCACGGAGCAAACACAGCATTTAACTGGAGAAATACTATTATGGAAGATTGAAGGGTCATCTCTGCCTTTGCAGTTGTCAAAAAGGAGCCAAAGGCAGGTTATGGTTCATCACAGTCCAATGATTCATCCAGAAGACACACAGAAGGAGGGAAATGCTCTCTCTGAGTTGTCAAAGCACAGAAAAACACTTCTGAGTTTGGTGCCTGGATTTTGTTTTTTATTTCGGGGACTGAGAAGAATGAATTTATGAAGTGGCATTCAAGTGAGAAATAACACTTCTGGTAGTGGTGAGAAAAGCACCTTTTAACCTTCCTGAGCATACAAATGTTTAATAAATATGGATATAAAACTACCTGATCATAAACTCCACTCCAAGAAGCACTGAAGTAAACAATGCTGTATTTTTAAGACTGAACTACATCCAGCAAGAATTCCCCGTTTTTTTTTCTTTCTTTAGTCACTTGGATATTTTCAGACAACAGAAAAACTGTGACTAAAAAAAGTCAACTTCTACCTGAAGAGGAGACCAGCTCTAGCTAAAGCCACTGTGTTTCCTGTTCACTCCATCAGTTCTGAGACAGCAAATACCACACTGACACTATATTCACCCCTTCTACAAAGGCAGTCCATTTTCTATCACGTCAGCTCCTCATCCAGCAATTCTCAAGTGATGCATATTGCAAAAGGGTCTAAATTATTTCTTTCTGAAGAGAAACGAAAGAGAAATCTTCCTAAAGAGTCAAGCTGAGAGGAAAACCTGCCCACTGTGAAATTCTCATGCAATGATTTGCTGGAAAAAAACCCCAACAAAAGCAGTTTGTGGTGGACAGAAGATGATTTTGGCATTTGAAAACACAAGGTGGTTTGGATGGCTTGTGGAGTATGTTTCTTTTGCCTTCTTCTGGCCTGTGAGCTTTGTTTCTGTAGATTTCTTTATCATCTGGGGAAATAAAAGTGGCAGTGAGGGGGAACAAAAAAAGTCTTGTGGGTCTAGTCAATTGTTATTGTAGGGAAATCAAAGTGGAAGGAACACAGGTTTGAAGAGGAGAAAGATGAGAGTGAGAAGAAAAAAAAAAAAAGCTGTTTTGGTAGTGAGCGTGTGCGTTAGTGTGAGGTGTTAGGTGTGAGTGCGCAGTGGAGAAAGAGAGGAGGAAAGGAAAGGATAGGGGGAGAGGGGTGTTAAGAGCAAGAAGTAGGTGAGTGGAAGAGAAAAACGAATGTACAGGAAAAGGGAGGTTTTGCCTCCCATGATTGGAAGTGCCCGTCTGGTGCAGGAGCCGAAGTGTTTGTATTTTGGGCTCCCGCTGGGACAGGGCACTGAGATCCTTTGCAGTCTTGCGTTGCTGAGATGGCCCAGAGTGTAGGATGCTGATACCAGGGGAGCAAGCCTCTCCTGGCACTGAAGAATCACTCTCCGTGGCCCTTATGAGGCGGCCAGCGCTCTGCTTGACACCATAGAGCTCAATACCCGCCGCGGGGCGTTCCAACACCGCAGTGCCCCGGACTGAGCCTGGAGGCGACTCGAACCTGCGCTGCGGACTCTCACGGGCAGCGCCGCAAGGCACTGAGCCAAGCACCGGGTCCGCTCCTCCTGCGAGCGCCGGGGCTGCTGCTTGCTGCCGGGCCGCCATGCCCACACCGCTGCCACCTTCCCCTCTCTGCCGCCATCCCCACACCGCTGACACCTTCCCCTCTCTGCCGCCATCCCCACACCGCTGACACCTTCCCCTCTCTGCCGCCATGCCCACACCGCTGACACCTTCCCCTCTCTGCTGCCATGCCCACACCATTGCCACCTTCCCCTCTCTGCTGCCATGCCCACACCGCTGCCACCTTCCCCTCTCTGCTGCCATGCCCACACCATTGCCACCTTCCCCTCTCTGCTGCCATGCCCACACCGCTGCCATGCTTCCCCTGGCTCCCTGCACTGCACCTGCCCAGCCTGCAGCCTCAGGCTCTGGGCACAGGGGAGCAAGTGAGAGCGCTCTGGCAGTGATAGCCAAGGGAAAGCTCCAGCAAACCTGCTGGGAGCAGATTAGGGGAAGGAAATATTCTGGCAGTCTGATGAGAAGGCTGCAGTCTCCATTTGCAGGGCAACGTGGAAATGAGCCATGGCAGCCATCTCCTCAAATCCCTCAGCTCAGCCTCCCTGCGCAGTGCCAAGGGATGGAGTCAAGCACCTGGCAAAGGGGGACACGCAGGCATCACCGGGAAAAGTTAGGAAATGCCTGAAAGGGAAAGACTGATGTCTGGAGGATTTGCCCTGGCCTTAGTGCCTGCAAGCTGTTTCCAAAGGCAATTCTCAGCCATGACCCAAACTCACGTTTTTCTCACTGACAGCTGCAAGCAGCACCTCTCCCACAGCACCCTGCCCCTGAACGCTCACCCCGGAGATGGGAAAAAGAAAGAATTGTGAAAGGCAAAGTATTTGAGATGGCATTTCCACTCAAAGTGCAGCCCAGCTTGACCAATTTGCAACTTGCTGTTAATTGCTGCCTGCTGTGGGCAGAGTTGGAGTTTTCTGGAAAAGATTTCAGGAGAAATCTTCCTAAAGAGTCAAGGTGAGAGGAAAACCTGCCCACTGTGAAATTCTCATGCAATGATTTGCTGGAACAAAACCCAACGAAAGCAGTTTGTGGTGGACAGAAGATCATTTTGGCACTTGAAAAGAGCAAGTGGTTTGGATGGCTTGTGGTGTACGTTTGCTGTCTTCTGATGGCCAGCCGCATTTTTTTGTTGGTTTATTGAAGATGTAGGGAAATAATAGTTGGGGGTGGGGGCAATCAGCATGCAAAAGTCTTGTGGCTCTTGTCAGTTCTTTTTCTAAGGAAATGAAAGTGGAAAGGACACAGGTTTGAAGAGGGTGTTGAGAAAAAAAAAATCTGTTTTGATTGTTGGCTTGGTTGTGAGGCTGTGTGTTTGTGGGATGGGGTAGGTGTGAGTGCGCAGTGGGGCAAAAGGTAGAAGAGGAAAGGAAAAGCTGGTAAGGGGGTAAGAAGTGAGTAAGAGAAGAATAAATAAGGAAAAGGGAGATGTTTATCCCCCATGGTGGTAGGGTGTGAGGATGGTTTGCAGTCTTGCATTGCAGAGATTGTTGGTTGCCTGTAGGCGGTTAAATGGCAGGTTTGGATGTCCACGACCCCAGTCACTGCAGGCTGTCAGTGCTGGGGCACTGCAAGGACCAGTGATGGAACTTGATGTGCACATGTCCTGTCTTCCCACCTAGCAGGCACTGCAGTAGGCCTTGGGGACGCCGCCGAAGGAAGCCCGCGACGGAGGAGCTGACTCTCAGAGAGTGACGCGGGGCGGATTAGAACCCGTGGCCTTAGGAGCTTGTCCAGCAGCGGGCGAACGCTGTGAGCCGAACATTGGGTCCGCTCCGCGTCCGTGCGCCGGGCAGCTCCTTGCTGCCGGGCCGGCTCGCCCCGCCACCGGCCCTGATGGCATCTTCCCCTCTCTGCTGCCATGCCCACACCGCTGACACCTTCCCCTGGCTCCCGTCTCCCCCCGCCATCCCCAGGCCGCTGCCATGCTCCCCGCTGCCCCGCCGCCTCTCCGCCGCCGCCAGCCCTCCCAGCTGCCTCTGCTTGCCCCGCAGAGCCACCGAGCAGCGCTGCCGTGGCCCTGCCTGCCCTCGCACGGCCCCGCACGGCTCCCGCAGCCCCCGGGCCCGCAGCGCTCCAGGCTGCAGCAGCTTTCCTGCTGCCGCTCGGGACCCCCTGCGGGAGCCGGCCCGGAGCCGCCTGCCCTCCAGGGGCTGCAGCCCGTGCAGCCGGGAGCCACGCTGCAGCGCTCGGGCACCGCTGCTGCCCCAGGGATGCACTCGCGCTGCAGCGATTCCTGCACGCGTCTCCCGTGGCACAAGTGCAGGCACAGCCACGGCCCGTTTGTTTTGTCTTCTTCTGCCCTGTGAGCTTTGTTTCTGTAGATTTCTTTATCATCTCGGGAAATAAAAGTGGAGGGGGGGGTGGGGAACAAAGCAAGAGTCTTGTGTCTCTTGTCAATTCTTATTCTAGAGAAATCAAAGTGGAAGGAGCACAGATTTTAAGAGGAGAAAAATGAGACTGAGAAAAAAAAAGATGGTTTGATTGTGAGCCGCTGAGTTTGTGTCAGGTGTTAGTTTGTGTCAGGTGTTCCTTCTGCGGCTGCCACTGCAATTGTCAAGCACTCCATGCAAAGGCCCACGGCAGAGACTCTGCTTCCTGCGATTTCTGCTAAAGCGGGACACCAGCAGTGTTGGTTCATTGCATGCGCTCGGAGCAGGAGAAGGAAGGAGCTTTAAAGGCTTCCAATTCAAATCAGAACACCAGCGACAGTCTCACCAACGCAAGACTGCAAATGATCTCAGGGCTCTGTCCAAGTGGGAGTCCAAGATACAAACTGATCTTACTCCACTCCTGCCCCGCATGGGCACTTCCATTCTCACCTCACAGCAGACAAAACCTCCCTTTTCCTTAATATTCATTCTTCTCTTCCACTAATCTACTCTTTCCTTAACCCGGCTGTCACTGCCTAAAGGCAGGGTGCCCGGCAGAGCCCTGAGGAACAGCCCTGGTGCTCGGGCTCCCGCGGTCCTGGAGCCTCTGCCCACGAGTCCCCGGCCCGTCCGTGCGGCCAATTCCCGGTGCCCTGGGCAGCGCAGCCGGCAAAGCCAGGGCTCTGCGCTGTGGCGCTGGGGCTGCCGTGTGGCAGCGTGGCCAAAGCCTCTCGGGGCTCTGGGCACAGCAGGGGCCACAAGGCCACAAGTCTGGGGCTGCTCCCAGCCGCTTCCTGGCTGCTGCGCTGATGTTGGGCTGCCATGGCTGGTGGCCCTTTGTGACACAGGCACACGGTGTCGGGGCCCTCTGTGATGTGGGACGTGGTGGTGGCCAGAGAGCCTTGTGACATCAGGGAGCCCCACCCTGGCTGAGGGTCTCTAAGGGGCGCAGAGCCCTGGCGTGCCCAGTCACAGGAGAGCCGCTCTCGGTGCAGGAAGCAGCTCCCTGTGTCTGTCTGCGCTGGACGCCAACGGTGACAGAGGCTGACAGCGACAGACAACAATAGCGACGAGCACAAAGGCAACTCCAACTCCCGGTGCCCGGCCCCTTGCCCAGCTGGCTGGAGGCCCCCAGCGGGCAGTGGTCGGGGGCAGCAGGCAGGTCAGTCCTGCCCCTGTCACAGACTGAGGAGGAGGAGCGGCCCTTTGTCAAAGCGCACCACGAGCTTTCCCAGTGGGAAGCTCTGCAAGAGACGGACCCACGAGAAATACTGAGAGTCCAAGAAATGTCCCAGCAGGGTTCCAGGAGCAGCCAAGAGCTGCACCAACACCAGGTACATGTGAGAGTTGGGGAAGTTTCCCAGTACAGAGGTGGGACACAGCAAACAGGGAAGAAACTGTCCTAGTCTGGGAGCTGTGGCAGTGGGGAGAGTCCCCAGGGAGATGTAGCAAGAGGTGTGCGAGTGGGAAGAATGTGTGACAATCCAAGAGACATCCCGGAGGGAAATAAATGTGAATGGGCAGCAGGAGCTGGGATGGGGAGAAGAAGAGAGATCCCAGGAGCTGTCCCTGCAGAGAGATGGGAGTGTCCCAGAGGATTGCGAGTGGGACGATGCCCAAGAGCTTTCTGAAGCGGAAGGTGAGAGTTATCAAGACCTGTCAGCATGGGGACAAGGTGTGCACTGCCACATGTCCCGATGGGAAGACAGGAGGGAAGTGGAATTGTGGCAGGTGAGAGACAGCAGGGACCAGGAGCTGTGGCAAGGAGCAGACGCTGCAGCCCAAGAGCTGCCCTGGTGGGATGATGGCAGTGAGCGAAAGCTGTCCCAGTGGGAGGAAGCTGTGAGCAGGCAGGAGCTGTCCCAGTGGAGAAATGCCATCAGCTCTGAGATCTGGGACAGACCCTTGCTAGCAGTGAGTGACGAGGAGCCTGAGGCTTGTCCCCCCGGGGGCCCAGCTCTGCCAGCCCCGTGGGCACAGAGGTGGCAGCAGAGGCAGTGCCTGCCCTAACCAGCGCCTCTCCTTCCCTACAGAGTCCCAGGGAGGCCGAGCCGGCAGCTGCTGCCCCGGCGGGAGCTGCTGAGCGGGAGGAGCCCCCCGAGCCTCTCCTGTCCCAAGGGGAAGATTTGGGAGACCAAGAGCTGTTGCCGGGGGAGGATGATGTGAGCTCCAGTTCTGGGGAGAAGCCTGTGGGCCCAGTGCAGGACGAGGAGAAGACCCAGCCTTGTCCTTCATCCTGCGACGAGGAGCTGTCCCAGGTAGAAGAGGCCATTGAGCTCTCTCGAGGTGACAGCAACACCGAGCCAGAGCTGTCCTCAGTGGAAGAGGCAATCGAGGACCTTCCAGAGGACAGCGCAAAGGACCAGGAGCTGTCCTCAGTGGAAGAGGACATCGAGGACCTTCCAGAGGACAGCAAAAGTGACCAGGAGCTGTCCTCAGTGGAAGAAGACATCGAGGACCTTCCAGAGGACAGCAAAAGTGACAAGGAGCTGTCCTCAGTGGAAGAGGCAATCGAGGACCTTCCAGAGGACAGCACAAAGGACCAGGAGCTGTCCTCTGTGGAAGAGGACATCAATGGCTCTCCAGAGGACAGCGTGAGTGACCAGGAGCTGTCCTCAGTGGAAGAGGACATCGAGGACCTTCCAGAGGACAGCGCGAGTGACCAGGAGCTGTCCTCTGTTGAAGAGGAAGTCGAGGATGTTCCAGAGGACAGTGCAAGGGACCAGGAGCTGTCCTCTGTGCAAGAGGACATCAATGGCTCTCCAGAGGACAGAATGAGTGACCAGGAGCTGTCCTCAGTGGAAGAGGACATCGAGGACCTTCCAGAGGACAGCGCAAGTGATCAGGAGCTGTCCTCAGTCGAAGAGAACATTGAGGTCTCTCCAGAGGACAGAATGAGTGACCAGGAGCTGTCCTCAGTGGAAGAGGACATCGAGGATGTTCCAGAGGGCAGCACAAGTTACCAGGAGCTGTCCACAGTCGAAGAGGACATCAGTGGGTATCCAGAGGACAGCATGGGTGACCAGGAGCTGTCCTCAGTGGAAGAGCACATCAATGGCTCTCTAGAGGACAGCATGGGTGAAGTGGAGCTGTCCTCAGTGGAAGAGGAGTTTGAGGTCTCTCCAGAGGACAACATGGGTGACCAGGAGCTGTCCTCAGTGGAAGAGCACATCAATGGCTCTCCAGAGGACAGCGCAAGTGAAGCGGAACTGTCCTCTCTGGAAGAGGACTTTGAGGGCTCTCCAGAGGACAGCATGAGTGACCAGGAGCTGTCCTCTGTGGAGGAGGACATTGAGGTCATTCCATGGGACGGCCCGACTGCTGAGGAGCTGCCCAAAGTGGAAGAGGCCAGCGAGCTTGGTGCAGAGGACAGCACGGCTCTTCCCCCAGAGGGGCCCAGCTCTGCCAGCCCCGTGGGCACAGAGGTGGCAGCAGGGGCAGCCCCTGCCCTGCCCAGCGCCTCTCCTGCCCCAGGCTGTGCCACGGAGGCCGAGCCGGCAGCTGCTGCCCCGTCCAGAGCTGCTGAGGAGGCAGCAGCGGGGTCAGCGCTGGCAACGCCGGAGAGGACGAGCGACTCCAATGAGGAAATGAAATTTTGGCAGTTCTTGGATGACCTGGAGCCTTTCCTCTTTGGAGACCCAGAGCTGTCCCAGGAAGTGTCGGGCTGCGAACAATGCACGGGCGAAGATCTGCCCCAAGGGGAAGTCACGTGTTGCCACCAACTCTCTGCCTGGGATGAATATTCAGACCAGGAACTGTCCCAGGAGGAAGTCAGCAGCTCCCAAGACTTCTCAGATCGGGAAGATGGCATGGAACAAGTTCTGTCCAGAGGAGATGTCATCAGCTGTGCAGAACTTTCTGACTGGGAAGAATGCATTGGCCAAGACCTTTCCCAGGGGGAAGCCTGCATTGGCCAAGACGTGTCCAGAGGGAATGGCAGCAGACCCTCAGGACACTGCAGTTGCGAAAATGACAGTGACACGGGGCTCATGCAGGAGAACAGGGAAGATGAGACTGAGCACGGCATCGGGACCAAGCCCTTGTCCCCAGAGGACGATGAGTGGGACGAGGTGAGCATCCTGGAGCTGCCCCCAGAAGAGGACAAGGTCCTGAAATGGGAAGCTTTTGGGGCAGCCAGGCTCCCAGTGCCCTTCCCCCGGGAGGCCTGGGTGGAGTGCCCGGCACAGGAGCCGTGCAGCCAAGGGCCGGCGCCTGCCCCGCACAGCCCCCCCAGCCCCTGGCCTGCCCAGATGGGAGCCCAGGCCCTCCGCGGGCAGCCGGCTGCCCCCAGGAAACGTCCCTCCCGCTTCAGGCGGGCGCTGCGGGCGCTGCGGGGGCTGTTCCGCTGTCCCTGCCTGAGGCCACGGACGGAGGAGTGAAACAGAGGAGGAAAAAGATGAAGAAGATGGAGACAATGAAGGAGAAGGAGAGGAAACAGGTGAAGATGACCCCTCCTGCCGCTCCCGCTCCTCTGGTGTCGCAGCAGCAGCTGCTGGGTTCAGCTGGAGGCGCTGAAAGATTGCTGCTGCAGCTCCTCCAAGGCAGGCAAGGGAAGAGCTTTTGGATGGGCCAACAAAGGCAGGCAAGCCAAGCCCAACTGCACCAGGCAGAGCCACCAAGGCCTGGGCAGTGAGGCTTGGAAAATGCCCACCCAAAGAGCCCAAAGCTCCCCCCTTCTCCACCCCGCACACAGCCGGCCCCGGGCCTGGAAGGTACAGCAACCATTTCTTGGGCACAAAGCAGAGGCTCCTGGAACGGACTCTCAGCATCAACCACCCGGAGACAAAGACAAAGAAAGACGACGAAGAAGAAGACAACAAAGGAAGAAGATGAAGATGAAGACGAAGATGACAATCTTGAGAAGGCTCATTTTAGAATAGATAGAAGAAGAATAGTAACAAGTATTTAGAAATACTTAGAAGAAGAAGAGTACTGGGAATAGGAATAAGAATTTAAAAATATGTAGAAGATGAAAAAGAAGAATAGGAATAGGAGTAGGAATAGGAATAGGACTAAGAATTTAAGTATACGTAGATGTAGCAAAGAAGAAGAGTAGTAAGAAATAGTAGTACGAAGAAGAAGAATAACATTAAGAAGGATAAGAATAGAAAAATGAAGAGAAAATTGAATGAATAAATTAAACTAGAAAATAATTTGTTTTTCTTGGTACTGTATATTTATTTTCCAGTCTATGATATAAAAATATTAATATAGCATATGCTGTAATGCAAATATGCACAGAACATCGCCCAGAAGGAACTTGCGGCTGCCCCTGCGGCTGAAGCCTTGCCCCCTCTGCTGCCCTGTCCCTGCCCAGGGCCCGCTCAGCAGCCCTGTCCTTGCCCATGGCAATGAGATGATTAATTTTATGTCCCTTCCAGCCCAAACCATTTGTTACAGATACATATTATAATATTGGCTTTTTGCAAATATTAAAATGGATTTTATATGTGTGGTGTTAAAGTAACTTTGTTATCAAGATTTGGTTTTTATTTCTGTTGTTCATTGAGCTCAGTGAAATAGCTGGTCTGGGTATGTTTGTGTTAGAATGCCTGCTGGGATGGGATAACGCCCCATGAGCACAGGATGAGGACACCTGTACAGATCTGCCAGCCATCAGCACTCACCTCTGAAGGCAGTGTGGGCTAAAGCCCAAAAACTGGAGGTGATGCTAAAAAAGGACTACAAGCACAACCAAGGAATATGCATGCTCTAAAAGAGTGGACCCAAGAAGAAGATATGCGAAATAGTTTTTGGAACATGTAAAGTAGTTTGGGGGAAAGTTTGCTATGCGTAATGGTCTGTGAATATGCAAAGGGCTGATGTAATGAAACGGTATTTAAGGGGTATCCCTGAGGATAACGGGGTGCTCTTGGCTGAGTAATAACCTTTGCTCTGTGGTCCCTGTCCCCCATCGTCCTTTATTAAACTTTTTAAATTTTCACAGGAGAGTTAATGTGTTTTTCACAGAGGTCTCTTCCAACCCTGCTAATTCAGTGATTCTGTGACCACTGCAGCACTGAACACCAGGCTGGCTTGGATGGAGCTGAACACCAGGCTGGGTTGGATGGAGCTGAACACCAGGCTGGGTTGGATGGAGCTGTTTCTGTGACACTGAACACCAGGCTGGCTTGGATGGAGCTGAACACCAGGCTGGGTTGGATGGAGCTGTTTGTGCAGCACTGAACACCAGCCTGGCTTGGATGGAGCTGTTCCTGTGACACTGAACACCAGGCTGGGTTGGATGGAGCTGTTCCTGTGACACTGAACACCAGGCTGGCTTGGATGGAGCTGTTTCCCCAGCACTGAACACCAGGCTGGGTTGGATGGAGCTGTTTCCCCAGCACTGAACACCAGGCTGGCTTGGATGGAGCTGTTTGTGCAGCACTAAACACCAGCCTGGGTTGGATGGAGCTGTTTCTGTGACACTGAACACCAGGCTGGGTTGGATGGAGCTGTTTCCCCAGCACTGAACACCAGGCTGGCTTGGATGGAGCTGTTTCCAGAGCGAGGAAGGGCTGAGGCAGCATCGCCTGGAGTCGAGCTCCATCTGCCGGGAATTCCAGGGAGCCACAGCGGCCACGGCACGCCGGGAGCCTCTTCCCCGCCGCCCTGCCCTGTCCCCTCCTGCCTGCGCTCCGCAGGGGATGCTTCCCCCTCGGGCCCACAGGGCAGAGCAGAACTGGCCACGACTGTGCAGGCAGGACTGGCCAGGAGGAGACAGCGGGAGAGCCACGGGAAACACCGGGAGAGCCATGGGAAGTGAAGGCACTTGAGATTATAGTTCATGCTCAGACTCAAATGTTTATTTTTTCTTGCCTATGTTACAGTCTCACAAGCTGTGAGTTCTGCAGTATTTCACTAACAAAGTACAAAAATGGCTAACTATCTTTCTCTCCAAGGTCTTTTAAGGCTAAACTGTCCAAGAAAGGACACCTCAATTATTTTCACTTTTAACCCAATAACTAATCACTCAAAGTCCACAATGCAGACTTTTCTGTCCAATTACACAAAAACCCCAACCCATGGAGAAGGTGAAGAAGAAGGAGCAGCCTCCAGCCTAAAACCTCCACCTTGCTTTATATCCATTGCTGTATTCTAAACCCTTCAACTCTGAGTTTCCCAGCCTTTGCTATCACACACTTCTATCCAAACCCCACAGCCACAATCCCAGTTCTGTCATTCCATTCTGGAAGCTTCTCCAGGGCCTCAGGTCACTGCAGTGTTCTCTTGGGGGTCAGTGCCTGGCAGCACAGAAAGTCTGGAATTCTCAGCAGCCAGGGTTCCAACACTTTTGTAATTTTTTCCCCTAAACCCATGGCCTCTTGAGTTTTTTTCCTTCCCACAGAATAGAGCACCCTGAGAACTTTTGGCCGTCCCTTCAAGGAGCTGTGGGGCATGACTGATGAGGTAATTCTTCACAAAAACAATGCTCCTGTATGCTTAAAAAACCAATTTATAACCAGCCCTTTGTTCTGTGCTGATAAGCAATTAATAATCCCCCACAATATTTATTCCCAATGCCTTCCACTGCAAGGCTTCCCAACCCAAGCTGTTCTGGGGGAGGCCGATGCCAAAGCCAGCCAGCATCGCCTCCCTGACTCCTGATTAACAATTAACAAGCCCGTTATTGATTTGCCATTACCAACAACAGCTTTATGGGCAATTGTTTCCAGCTCCTTCAGCCCCAGAAGAGGCAGTTTTTCAACTCTGAGACTTTGAGAGGCAATAAGCAGCATTTCAGCAAATGTAGAGCTCTCCATACCACTTACAGTTCTTGTTGCTGCTGTGTGGGGAGCACTTAATTCAGATTTTATTAAGGAAACTTCTGGCTGTGCAATAAAGGAACTGAGGAACACTTTGCTGTGTCAGGTCTGTAGTTTATTTTCTCTGCTTCCAATGCACACATCACAAATCCCAGCCACAAACTCTGCTGCAGAAAAGGAAAATATATTTTCTGACTTGATAAGCTTTTAGTACCAGAATAATTAATTACCAGAATATAAATCAGTAATTATTTATTGATATATTAACAACACCAACTGATTATGTTTGGCTATAAATGGTGGATCAGTGCTATTTTCATTTTCACCTAATTCCATTTAGTTCTGACAGTAAGGAATGTCTGCCCAACAGTGATTCTGGTCTTGAGTCTCCCCTCAGACAGATCACAGCAGCTCTAGAACAGCCCCATCCTCTTTAGAAAACCCTCCAGAACATCTCTGGATCCTGGAAAACTCTACTGTGATGAGAGATAAGGCACCTGCTTCCTCCTCCCAGCTCCACGAGCCCCATCCCAGGGGAGAGGGAAAAGGGAATGATGGAATTAGGAATGAAATCAGGAAAATGAGCTCAGCCCTTTCCATCCCCACCTCCCTGAGCTCACCAGGCTTTGACAGTTTTGTCACTGACAAACTGGCCATGAGGAGCATCAGCACTGGAAGGCAAAAGGGCCAAATAAACGGGGGTCTCAGCCCCCTCCTCTGGGGACTTGGTGGCCTTGGGACCTGCCATGTCTGTCCTCACCCAGCCAGGGCAGCAGGCATTGAGGAGGACGTGGTCGCCTTTCCTCTGCTCGTTCAACAGCCGCGCTTGGATCCTGGACAAGACAGTGACCCCGATTTTGGACACCCCGTAGGCAGTGTTTGGCCAGCCCTCCTTCTCATGGACACCTTTCTTGGTGTCTTCCACGAATTTGGCCATGAGCTGCACCAGCTCGTCCTCAGTGATGGTGTCGCTGCGGAATTTCTGCTGCAGCTCCTGGCTGCAGCCTCTCAGGGCTGAGCAGCTCACCATGCTGGAGACATTCACCACCCGGCCTGAAAGGAGAATAAAAAGGGATTATTGTCACACATTTGCAGCTCACACTGAAGTGGGGCTGTTCTGCAGTTCTGGATTCACTCCTCAGGTGAACAGCTGTAAAATATTTTAGGTGGGTTGTTTTGCAGAGCTCCTGGAAAATCAGATTAACTCAATGTTCTGATTTCTAGTCAATACCATGAGAGGTAATTTAAGGTGTGAACCTGCAAAAGTTTCAGATAAACCTCCAGGAAACAACTTCACAATCAGCTGGTACACTCTTACTACAAGAGAAATATCACCTGGAGATTTACAAATTCAAGGATTTATCTCCCAGCACTGCAGTAATCAGCTGAATCAGTAAATCACTCATCTCCAAAATCATGTATGCCCCTCCTACCTGCTACTTCACAGCCATTCTGGTGATGAGTTTGGGGATTTCATCTTAAAAGCCACAGAAAGCAATGCTGTTAATGACTTTATTACAGTCATCCTTCACCGTAGTACAAGAGGACTAAACTGCAACTTTGGCACTGTTTCCTCTCTCCCCAAAATTCACTCACTCTGTTTATTCCTTCTCCCTCAGGAAATAAAAACCTGGTTTTTGTCTACTTGACTTCTTTTCTCCTTGAAAACCTCGATGTATTTAAATATTAGAAGAGACCACATCTCATTTTTAGCAGCAAACACCTCACAGCACCACATCTGAAGGATTGGTGCACTGCCTGAGACTGGACAGGATTTCCCATTGAAAAGGGCCAAAATTCAAACAAAACTCTTTCTCTGCTTGTTATGTTTCACTTACCATAAGGCTTCACAAGAGGCAGCAATTCTGTGCAAACATTCCTGGTTCCAAAAAAGTTTGTCTTCAGTGTAACCTCAGCTTGGACTGCAAATGGAGTCGTGTCCTGAACTGGACAGAAGAGGTAGGAAGAGAACAAAAACCAATAAAAATTAGAATTGTAACACTGTTTGAATAGAAGTTACCAAACCCCAAAAGTTTATCTTAGTTGCAGTTTTTAGTAATTAGAAAACAGGCTGGGCAGGTGTTCATTGTCTCCAAAGCCAAGATAATTCAAGAGATAAATTAACAAGTCATTATTTGATGTGGTTTTTATTGCAAACGTGTTTAATGACCCACGTTCATGTGCAAATCACTCACTCGCATTTAAATCTCAGACACAAAGCCAGATCCATGGCCAGGGTTATGGCAGGGGGAGAACTAAAACCCCACAGAACCCCAAATCCTGCTTCCATATCCCGCCTTCCTTGTGAGAGAGAACTTCCTGACACCCCAAACCCCACTCATGTGCCTAACAGGATATTGGCAACATCCTGAAATTCCCTTTATCTGACAACTCTTCCCAGAGAGGCTCATCCAGAAGACAACCACAGCTCCAGCACCGTTTGCTACAGGAAGTTTTTGCTGGTTCAAGGACTTTGCTGGAGAAATGCAGCACAAAACCAAAACAACAAAACCTACTGGCGAATCTAATCTTTGACAGACTGCAGTAGCACACAATGCTGCAACTAAGAAAGGAAAGCATAAATTCTGGGATGGCGGCAAAAACTCGGTGAGGCAAGAAGCAATCTGGGAAGCAAAAATGAAAACTATGAGAGAAGCATCAGAGCAAGTTCTTACACAGATGTTACACCCTCTGTGCTTCACACTCACAGCCACAGTTCCTTTGTCACATCCTGAATTGTGTGACTGCTGACTCAGCTGTTGTCAGCTTGAGGAAAGTCAGGGCTAAACATCTGGAAGTGATATTTTAACTGCTGCTGGAATCTTTCCTGAGCACACCCTGAAGCTCAGACAATTCTATTAAGAGCTGCCTCCCAAGAAGCTGATCTTAAGCAATTTTCCTATGAAGTGACAGGCAAAAGAGTCAGAAGATCATCACTGCTACTCCATGAGAAATTCCTTACCCTCTTTCAGCGTGAAGCTGTTCCCCCTTGGAATGCCCCAATCAGGCCACCCCAAAGCTTCTCCTGTGCAGCTGAACAATGCCAGCTGTGCCAGCCTTTGCTGCCAGCAGAGCTGCTCCAGCCCTCTGCTCATCCTGGAGCCTCCTCTGGGCTCTCTGCAGCAGCTCCAGCTCCTCCCAGCGCTGGGGCAGCTCTGCAGGTGGGGAATCACCTGTGGGGGGCACAGGGGCACAATCCCCTCCACAAAACCATCAGCCAGACTTGTGGTTTGCTCTGTCTGGAGCAAATTCTGATTCTGGATTTCATACATGCAACAAAAATGCATCCTTCCACCTTGAAACCGCTGTGTCTTTCTCACTTTCCCTGCCTTTCTGCCCACTGGGAGGTGAAAGGGTTAAATTCTCGCCCAGCACAGCAGGATTTGAGTGGTTCAGAGGTGACTGAATGGCCTGAGAAAGTTCCAGATAGCAAAGCCCACCCAGGGACAATAAAGGTGCTTTTTCATCAGCTGGAATCCCTGAGCAGAGTGCACAGAACAGAGCAAGAAGAGAACACATAGCTCCGTGGGGCACAGGGAGACATTCCCAATGGAGATGGGCTCCCACACCCTGCTGAACCCCTGGGCACTGAGGCAATTAACCCAGCCCTGCCCACCTGCCTGTGTGCCTCAGCGTTTCCATGTGGAGCAAACACAACCCTCCAGGGAGGCATGTTTACAGAATCATGGAATTGTTACAGCTGGAAAAGCCCTCCCAGCCCATGCAGTGCCAGCTGTGCCCCACGGCCACCTTGTCCCCAGCCCAGAGCACTCAGTGCCACCTGCAGGGGACACCTGCAGGGATGGGCACTGCAAAGCTGCCTGGGCAGCTCTTTCCAGAGCCTGAGCACCCTTTCCATGGAGAAATTCCTCCTGATGTCCAAGCTGACCCTCCCCTAGCACCCTGCTCTCACATCAGCCTTAAGAAGGGAAGTTTGCCCAAGCAAAAAAGCAGCATGGTGTGGTCTTCAGGGCAGCCAGGACAAGGGCGAAGAGAAGGAGAAATCTTGACTCCATGTTTCAGAAGGCTGGTTTATTAAACTATGATACATATTATATTAAAAAAAACACACTAAACTATATTAAAAGAACAGAGAGAAAAATGCATCAGAAGGCGAGGCAGGAATAGAAAGGAATGAATAACAAAGGCTTATGACTCCCAGAGAGTCTGACCCAGCTGCCTCCTTGATTGGTTATGAAGTAGAAACATCCAACATCGACCAGTCAAGGGTGCCCCTGCTGCATTCCACACCAGCAGATAACAATTTGTTTACATTTGTTCCTGAGGCCCTCTCAGCTTCTCAGGAGAAGAAAACCTTGACAAAAGGATTTTCACAGAATATCATAACTACACAACACTGGCACAGAAGTGTTGGATGCATCCACTGCCTCTCCACAGAGCACAGGAGCTCTTCCTACCTTTGAAGGCGATGCCAGCGTTGTTCACCAGCACGTTGAGCCCTCCATACTTCTCCTTGAGGAAGTCCCGGAGCGCTCGGATGCTCTGCAGGTCATCGATGTCCAGCTGGTGGAAGAGCGGGCGCAGCCCTTCCTGCTGGAGCTGAGCCACGGCAGCCTGGCCGCGGCCGGGATCCCGGGACGTCAGGTACACATCCCCCGGGAACTGCTTGCACAGGGCCCGCACGATGGCCAAGCCAATCCCCTTGTTGGAGCCCGTCACCACGGCCACCTGCACGTTGGACATTGTCCCCTCGCAACGCGAGCCGACGTCACGGGAACTGCCAGCAGCAAAGAGAAGGTCAGTCACACAGGCAAAATGGCTGTTTGGAAAGGAATTAGAATTATGGGACGGTTTGGGTTGGAAGGGGCTGTGGAAACCCAGGGCACCGGGAATATTTCTGTCTGTTCTGGGGTGCCCTGACCCCCAGGACAGCACTGACTCTGACCCTCATTCATGGAGAAAGTTTCCTGGACTTCAAGACAGACTGGAATCCACAAAAGTGTGAAATGGATTATAGAGAGCAGTGCGGGTGTGTCACTTGGGGAGAAATTTAGGTTTTGGGATGTTTAGTATGTTGTGGATGGCAGCAGGATGGAGGGCACAGGGTGTCATCCTGGGTTTCTTCTTCACGCTTCTTCTTCCTTCTTCTCCATGGGTTTGGGTGGCATTTTGGAATTGGGCAGAACAATCTGCACTGGGGCTATTTGGGATCAGTTATTGGGTTAAAAGGGAAAATAATCCAGGTGTCAGTTCTTAATTGGATGGTTTAGTCTTAAAAGACCTTGTAACCAGAGACTGTTGGCCATTTTGTGCCTTCTAATGAAAAGCTGCTGAACTCACAGCAGTGAGACTGTTTTATTGATAAGAAATAATAAACATCTGAGTCTGAACATGAACTACTGTCTCAAGTGCCTTCAATCCAAACCCAGAGGAACCAACAACTAAAACCCCCAGAACCTTAAAGATTGTCTCATTGCCATGGACACCTTCCACTATCCCAGGTCACTCCAAGCCCCATCCAACCTGGCCTTGAACATTTCCAGCAGTGTGGAGCCTCCTTAGGCAAGTGTTTTTCCTTTAAAATATTATTTCAAGTTCCACCTTGGATTATGCAAAACTATATTCCTGTGTAAGCTGTGTAAACTCCTAAGGCAACGTGAGATATTCAGAGAGAAATCTGGGGTTAAGTGTTCTGAAGAGATGGGTACAAAGAAGAAACGTCTCGACTAAAAATTGCCAGTGACTAATTTTTAGTACTGAATTAACTTTTTGTAGGAGTAAGCTTTTCTGCATTTACACCTCGCAGAAAGACTTTCTACCTTTTGGGAATATTCAATCGGGTCAGCTCAAGTTTTGCTGAAAACTTCATGCTCAAAACCTGAGCAACCAGCTTTAGTGCAAGGTATCCCTGGCCATGGCAAGGGTTTGAAGTGGATGATCTTTAAGGTCGCAAACAATATAAAAAAAAAGATGGGGGATCTTTATCTCCCGGTGCCAGGCAGGAGGAGCAATTACAGCCTTTTCGGGGAAAAACAGCAGAGCACAGGCTGACTACAATGGCTGGTTGTGTAACACACAACAACAGCTCCGAAAACCTGCTTGCTGCTTTTCTAACCGATAAGAGTGCATTTAAAGAAGCTTCATTGATTGCCCCCATAAAAAAAAACAAGTTTAAACGCTGGCTTTGCCCCCTTTTGGCATCATTACCATCTCTCTTCCAAATTTACTTGTAACTCTAAGCAGTAGAGTTATATCACTCCAAGTATATATCACTCCAAGAATCTCCAGAGTGACGCCCCAGGGTCAGGAACGCCATTCCCACCTCACCGCGAGCCTCCCTCTCTCCCCCTTCTCTCGTCCCCCTCACGGGGAGGGAACCCACGGGCCGCCATGAACCCCGACGCCCTCATGGGGACCGCGGGGGCGAAGGGTCCAGAGGGGGACAGCCAGCACGCCATCACCCACCTCCAACACCGCGGGGACCTCTCCCTCGTCCCTCAGCTCCACGCAGCGAGGACAGAACACGCTATCCCCAAAGCACAGTCACCCGGGGGAAGGGAGATGGGGACGCCCCTAAGATGGCGGGGCGGCTCCGCCTCGGGGGCGGGAGAGCGGGCGGTGACTCGCGGAGAGGGACAGCGAGGGAATGTCGGTCCGTGTGTCCCCTTCGCAGGTGGGTTTGGGACTCCGGGTAGCAATTCCAGCCCGGAAGAGGCTCGGGAATCACAGTCTGAGCTGGCAGGGAGGATGCGGTTGCGGCTCTCGGGGGGAGGGCGCGGGGCACGGGCGGTCCCTCGGGAAGTTCCGCTCCCGCAGCGCTGCCGGGGCCGTTTCTCTCCCTCTCGTCCCGGGGGTTTGTGCCGAGCAGGGAATGCGGGTCTGGTTAGCGCAGGATTTCCACTTCTAGCCATGGGATGGGATTTGGACTCGATGATCTCTGAGATCTTTTTAACCCAATGGAATGGGATGGGATGGAGGGCCGGCCTCTGGAGGAGCCCGAGCGCCTGTGGGTGATCCCGGCTCCCTGCGGCCCTCCCTCCTGGCAGGGAAAAGCTGCGCTTTGAGGTTCCGTTCAGGGAACTTTTGGCAAAAGGGAGGAGATCAGGGAAAGGTTCTTTCCCCAGAGGGGGCTGGCACTGCCCAGGCTGCCCAGGCAATGGGCACGGCCCGAGGCTGCCAGAGCTCCAGGAGCCTTTGGCCAGCGCTGCCAGGGGTGCCCAGGCTGGGCTTGGGGGGGCTCTGGGCAGGGCAGGGGTGGAACTGGATCATCCTTGTGAATCTTTCCCATCTCAGGATCTTCCATTAGTCTATGAAGGATCATCCCATCCCATTCCCATGGCAGGGACACCTTCCCCTGTGCCAGGCTGCTCCAGCCCCAGTGTCCAGCCTGGCCTTGGGCACTGCCAGGGATGCAGGGGCAGCCCCAGCTGCTCTGGGCACCCTGTGCCAGGGCCTGCCCATGCTCACAGTAGTAAATTTGTCTTTAAATGCTTCTAAATCAGTTATTTGAAAATCTATTTTAAATTCAGGTTGTCTAAAAAAGGCAAAATCTGTTGCTTAATATGAAGAAAAGCAGAGGTCGGACAGGTCGAAAGAGAAGAAGAAAGCACTTGAAGAGTTTTATGGATGGAGGTATCATCATGCCTGCAAGTTAAATAATAAACTAAACCAATTGTTCCTCAAGGTGTCATTTTGTTCATATTTTCAAAAGCCTTTGTGCTTGGAAAATTACATTCATAAATGTTACCTTTTTCATATGCAAATATCTGAGCTTTGCTTTACAATCCCAAGCAGAGCAGGGTGAATTTTCTGAGCTCTCTTTTCTGCCTAATGGCAAATATTACATTATTGTAGAATTCCTTGGACTTGCTGAATAACTCACACATTTCTGAGACAGTGCACAGAGACCCCAAATTTATTTAGTTTATTTTTTTTTTCTTGCCATTTTATTATGCTTTAAAATATCCAGAATGCAGTTTCTCTGACTATACAGCAAAATGTTTATATTTCATTTATTGTCCTCTTTAATAGCATTAATTTATTTTTCTATTTTTTAGTGAACTGCAGTCACAAGCTGGAATACATTAAACTTAAGAAGTGGCTAAAAGAGAGAGGATTTGAAGACAGTAATTTAAGGCCAGCAGAGTTCTGGGGTAATGCTTTAATTATTTATTGATGGTACAAATTTATGAATCTTCTAAGAATTTTAGATTCCAGCTTTCATTTTGAATTATGCTCCTGTCTGGCATCAGGAAAAAAAAAAACCAAACAGTTACTGATACTCTTCAAGGATTCTTGGAATGTCAATTTAACATGAAAAAGTAGATATGGAGGCCTGAAAAAGCCAAAATTTGAAGTGTTAATAAAACAGTGTTTGGAATTTAACCTTGTTATAACTTGTTTATCCTTTTTAAACCCAAGCAAGTTCAGCAGAGAGCTGAGGTTCACTTACTAATGTTTACAGTAAAGATTTATACTTGTATTTTTTTCTCTTTCTGTAGTTATATTTTAAACATTTTGTAATATTATAGAGGGAGCAGAAAGAACAGAATGGATCAGAGAAAAATATTGTGACTAGAAATGCCAGAGTTTAGTTAAAACTCTGAAACCAGGAGCTGCAGCTGGTGATGAAAGATGTGTGTGAGGAAAAAATGGAGAAAAAGAAGGTGAATAATTGCTGTAGGCAGCAGAAAAAAAAAAGCTGAATAATTTCTAGAACTGGACAGCCAATGCTGCAGGATATGCAGGGAAAAGATCCCGAAAAACAAAGAGAATTGGAGAAAAAGGAATGAGCTACATATGGAACAGCCCGTAATTCATGTTTTGTTCCACATGCTGCCTGTTCTTTTAGAGCTTTTCCTTGCTGACCCGATCACAGATCACTGATTTTCCAGATCTGCATTTATTTACTCCTGCTCTTTGCTCCTTCTGCAGAGACAGGCAGAGGATTGATGACAACAAAAGCTCTTCAGGTGAGTGATGTTGTTTCTAATGCGGGAGCCCTTCAGGTTTTTTCTTGACATTTAATGATTTTTGCAACAAGCAAAGCTCCGAAATCCATTGTGAATGTCATTTCTGACTTTTGGACTGTTGCAGCCAGAATGTGAAGCCCCCAGTCCCCACAGTAATTAAATGAGTCTTTACACTTGATTTTTACTGTTTCTTGTGTGTAATTTTGTTTTTCCTCCTCCGTCAAAGGCAGGAGATGTGATTATTTCATTGCCTGAGAAGTGTTTGCTCACCACGGGCACTGTCCTCAGCAGCTACCTGGGAGCACACATTGAGAAGTAAGTGACAAGTGACACTTGGTGGCCTTTAGAGAGGTTTTTTTCAGCAGTCACGAATCCTCTGAAGGCGTGGTGGAGCTTTAAAGTGAATATCCTGAGTGCTGCCAGCATTTCAGGGATGTGGAATGCTCAGAGAGGGAAAATCTTAATACTGAACATCTCCTTTGAGCTTGGCCGAGCTGGAGAGGGGGCACAGGCTGCAGCTGGAGCTGCCTCAGAGCCTGCTTGGCCCTAAATGCCAGGTAGGAATGGGGGTTTTGGGAATCTGGGAGTCAGCTGCAATAGGAGAAGGAAGATGAAACTGGGCTGCAAAGCCAGGGCCTTTTAGAAAATTAGGAACAAATTGGAAATTTGGAAAATTTGGAAGAAAGCCCCATGCTGGGCATTGAATGCTTGTGTATCCTGAAAAAAGCCAAGCCAAGGCTGAAATTGTTATTGCATCCAGCTTTTATTGCCCCTTTGAAATCAGCCAAAGGACTTGGAGATGAACTACAAAGGAGTTTTAAATAGAAGCTATTTATTACATGCAGTGAGCTCTGAGAGAGGTAAAACACTGCTGTGTCCATTTCCCATCTCACCTCTGCAGGTCTGCTGCGTTGGTATTTTTATTATTATTTGTACTTTTATTTGTACTTTTATTTTTAGTTTTAGGTTTAATTTCTTTATTTATATTTATAGTTCTATTTTACTTAATTTTAACTTTAATTTTATTTTAAGTTTACTTTTAATTTTAATTTTTTTGTTTATGTTTCTTTTTATTTTACTTTTTATTTATTTTTATTTTCATTGTAATTTATTTTAATTTTTCTTTCTGTTTTCTTTCTATTTTATTTTTCTTTCTATTTTATTTTTCTTTCTATTTTATTTTTCTTTCTATTTTATTTTTCTTTCTATTTTATTTTTCTTTGTATATTATTTTTATTTTTATTTTACCTTTCTAAAAATTTTTATTTTTATTTTACTTGGGTTTTTTATTTTTATTTTTGTTTTTATTTTTCTTTCTATTTTATTTTTATTTTACCTTTTTAAAAATTTTTATTTTTATTTTACTTGGGGTTTTTTATTTTTATTTTTGTTTTTATTTTTCTTTCTATTTTATTTTTATTTTACCTTTTTAAAATTTTTTATTTTTATTTTACTTGGTTTTTATTTTAATTTTTTTATTTTATTTTTCTTTCTATTTTATTTTTATTTTACCTTTTTAAAATTTATTTTATTTTACTTGTTTTTTATTTTTATTTTATTTTATTTTCCTTTCTATTTTATTTTTATTTTACTTTTTAAAACTTTTTATTTTTATTTTACTTGTTTTTTATTTTTATTTTTGTTTTTTATTTTTATTTTATTATTATTTTTCTTTCTATTTTATTTTTATTTTACTTTTTAAACATTTTTATTTTTCCTTTTATTTGGCTTTTACATCTTTATTTTTATTTAATTTTCCCCATTTTTAAAATTTGTATTTTATTTTTATTCTATTTTTATTTTGCAACAGATGGAAGCCCCCGGTGTCTCCTGTGCTGGCGCTGTGCACGTTTCTGATAGCAGAGAAACACGCTGGGGACAGATCTCCATGGAAGCCCTACCTGGATGTCCTGCCCAAGGCTTACTCTTGCCCTGCTTGTTTGGAACCCGATGTCATCAATCTCCTCCCAAAACCCTTAAGAAAGAAGGCTCAGCAGCAAAAGACGATGATCCAAGAGCTGTTCAGCTCTTCCAAAGCTTTCTTCTCTTCCCTGCAGCCTTTATTTGCTGAGAAGACAGGATCCATTTTTAATTTCAGCGCTTTGGAGTGGGCTTGGTGCACTGTAAACACCAGGACAATCTACATGGAACATCCGCACAGGGAGTGTTTCTCCCTGGAGCCAGATGTTTATGCCCTGGCCCCATATTTAGATTTGCTAAACCACAGCCCAAATGTTCAGGTGAGAAGCTCAAAATAGATCAGTAAATTTCTTTATTTTTATAAAGTGCGCTCTCTCGATGCCATCTGCTTTTATGTGATGGATGAGGAGTGTGGGGAGGGCAGGGAGAGATCTCACAGGGGGAAAAATGTCTCAGCTCCTCAGGAACTGGAGAGCAAGTTCACCTGGGCAGGAGAAGCTTTGGGCTGAGCTCAGGGTGGCCTTGCAGGGCCTGCAGGAGCCCCAGGAAACCTGGAGAGAGACAATTTCCAGGGCATGCAGGGACAGCACACAGGGAATGGCTTCAGAGTGAGAAGAAAGTAGGGTTAGATGGGATTTTGGGAAGGAATTGTTCCCTGGCAGGGTGGGCAGGGGCTGGGATGGAATTGCCAGAGCAGCTGGGGCTGCCCCTGGATCCCTGGCAGTGCCCAAGGCCAGGCTGGACACTGGGGCTGGAGCAGCCTGGCACAGGGGAAGGTGTCCCTGCCATGGCAAAGTTGGAATGGGATGTTTAAGGTCCCTTCCAACCCAAACATTCCGTAATTCTGTAACTCAAATATTTCAGTTTGTGCAGCAAAGCACAAAGCCCAAGGTACAGGGAGAGCCCACAGTGGCTGGGGGAGATTTACATCCAAACGAGCTTTTGGGAAGAGCCACTTGTAATCATCCCCCTGATCTGCTCCTAAAAGCAAGACAAATTCCTTGCCCTGACCCAAATTCCATCGTCCCTGTGTTACTCCACCTGTGGCTGAAGCCTCAGAGCAGCTTGAGGGGAGTGCAGAGAGAATTTCCACCTTCTGTCAGGCTCTGGGTGCCACCACTGAGCTGGGGCAGCACAGGAGGGGCCAACTCTGCATGGAACCATCTGTGTTTGCAGATCTGGGGTCTCTCCAAGAATTCCCCACAATTGAAGAAGAATTTCAATCCTCTGGGGTTTCAAAATTCAAAGGTTTGTTTCCTTTTTCACCCTACCAAGAGTAAAAACCTTTTATTTTTCGCTCCCTGAAGGTCAAGGCTGGGTTTAATGAGCAGACAAGGAGCTATGAAATTTGGACAAATACACAATGCAGAAAATACCAGGAAGTTTTGATCTGCTATGGACCTCATGATAATCAGAGGCTGCTGCTGGAATATGGATTTGTTGCCGTGGACAACCCTCACAGCAGTGTTTATGTCTCAGCAGGTTGGATTTATGGATTATCTGAGCATGGAAAGGCACACAACCAGAGAACTGAGTGTGTAAATTCTCAAGGAGGGGAAAAGGTTTTGATACCTCTTGGCATATTTACTTTTTGCTTCATTAAAAATGCTTTTTGTTAATATTTTGGAGTTTTTTTTAATGGTTATTATTAACAACATCTGTGTAGAGATTCCAGCTGGATCTCTTAGATTGCACCATTGAGGACTGAAATCCAGATCTCCACAAACTGAACTTGCTTGGAGTGTTTCCTGACTTCAGTCTGAGTCAGGATTTCTGTTACAATCCTGGAGAGAATTCTGGAAGGTTCTCCAAAAATTAACAGGTTCTGATCTTAGTCCTACCTGAAAAATATTGTTGAAATCTTTTCTCAGAATTAATGATGGTGGTTTCTCTTACATACAATTTATTTAAATATTTAAACTGCATTTTTCTGCAGATACTCTCCTCAAATATTTCTCCCCACTGGACAAGCAGAGAAAGGCCAAACTTTCCATTCTAAAGGATCACGATTTCCTGGAGTAAGTATCTGGAGATTTTTTGTTTCTTGGTGAGATTTTAATTCAGTTTTTTCTGGGAGTCAAATTTTGCTTCTAGTATAAAAATCCAGCAAAAAAAACCCTATAATTATTTGTTTTTTAGCAAACTCTCTGCTTGGGAGAGAAGGAGAAGTTATAAACACCAGTATCAATGCTGGAAATCTTCCCTGGCTGATGTGTCTCAGGAAGAAAACTCACTCTAAAGCTCACCTTAACTTCATCTCATCCCTTGGGCTTTGTAGGAACCTGACCTTTGGCTGGGAGGGACCATCCTGGAGACTCCTCACAGCCCTCAAGGTGCTGAGTCTGCCAGCAGATGAATTGTAAGTTGCAGCACCCTGAAGATTTATTTGCAGGGTGTGCAGGTGCCTTCTGCTTTGATTGCATGGAATCACCAGGGTGGGAAGAGCCCCTCAGGATCAGCCAGTGCCACCCCAGTGCCACCAGCATCACCCCAAAGCCTGTCCCCAAGGCCACATCCAGACTGCTCTGGGACAATTCCAGCGACTCCTTGAGCAGCTCAGCCCAAGGCCTGACCATTCCACCAGGGAAATTTTCTTTCCCAGTCTCCAACCTGAGCCTCCCCTGGTGCCATCTGAGGCCATTTCCTCTCCTCCTTTCCCTGCCCCTCCTGGCAGGAGTTGTGCAGAGCCACAAGATCCCCCCTGTTCCCCCTTTACTCCAGGCTGAGCCCCGCCAGCTCCCTCAGCTGCTCCCCCCAGGATTTGTTTTCCATCCCCTTCAATATTTTCTGTTTCCTCTCACTCTTTGCTCTCTGCTGGCTGTGAGTGACACACTGGGACAATTTTTGGATCTCCTGTGTCTGATTTGTTGACCCCAGGTGAGAAGTGAAAAGAAGAAAGGCAGAGAACACCTCTGACTTTAACTCCCTCCCCTTTTGCTGCTTTGGTGATTTTCTTTCCTGTATTATTTTCCCTTTCTATTTCAAGCCCCAGATATTCCCTCAAGGTTCAGGCTCCTTCCAGGCCTTTTTCCTGTTGGTTTGATGAAATTTTAAATGCTCTTAACCTGGCTTGATTTCCTTGAGTCATGTGTTCCACAGGCTGGAATTCCAGGGCCAAGGAAGTTGCTGAAATTCATCTCCAGGGACTCTCAGTGCCCTTGGAGCATTTATTCCAAATGGCAAATCTGCCTCAAACATCAGGGCTGGAAAATGATTACCTACTCTTTGCTTGGAATAAATAAAACGAGGGAATAAATTAATGAGAAAAGGCTTGTTCAAAGTTGTTTGTGCTTTGAAGATTCATTGCTGAGTGGAATAAATGAATCTGAGAACTAAAAATAAATCCCTGGGGTGGGTTACGAGCCCAGGTGAGGGCCAGGGCAGCAGAGCCACGTTTGGCATCCAGCTGGGGAGTGCAGCAAATAATTCTGTATTCTTCAACCATTTTGGTTCCAGTGCCTGCTGGAGGAGGATCCTGCTTGGTGAAGTCTCTTCAGCCAGGAATGAACAGCAGGCTTTGGGTACAGCAGCAAAAATCTGTCAGTTTTTAATAGAGGAGACCCAGCATGTCCTTCTCCAGGTAACTTGGAAAAACCAGGGAGCTCAGATTCCTTTCTCTATCAGAACATTGTCATTTTCTGGGTGAGAATTTTGATGACTTTCCCCTTTCCCTGTTTTTTTTTCCCCTTTTTACTACTAAAGTTTCTCTTGTGGAATTTAAAAACTATTTTAACATAATAAAATCATTACAGATTTCCACAAATTTTCTTTTTGTGTCCTGTTCAATAATCAAAATTTTGAATAATTTCATCCCGTTTGTCTCCACTCCAGATTTCCCAGTTGAAAAGAGACAAAGAGAACCTCAAAACCCACCTGGCTTTGGTGGAAATGCTGCGCTCAGAAGACCTCAAGATCCTTCAAAAATCAGCTGAGATTCTTTGCAACTTGAATTTAGGAACAACTTGAGCCCCCTGGAGCTGTGACAGCTGTAATTGGTCAGGGATTATTGCCAGATTATTCCTCTTTTAATGGACCTGAGCAGCAAGGAATAATTGAAAAATTCATCAGAATAGTTTTGTTCTTTGCTGGCCTTTGCACAAAAGGTTCTGCTGAAGTGGAGAGCTCGAGCTCCTTGCTTTGGAGAAAAGAGAATTTATTTTAAAGGGCATTTCAGGGCAGGACCCTTATTTAAGCTGCAGAAACTTCATTTGGAATTAGGATTCTCTTGTGTCTATTTTCCATGATGTGATTTTAAAAAGTGTTTATTTTTCTAAATGTTTTACTTCATTTTCTACAAGATTTGTCTGTTTTATTTTTGCTAAAATCCTTTCTGGAGCTGGAACTCCATTTCTTACATCCTTGAGCCCCATCCACCTTCCGATTTGCCTAAATTATGTTTTTGAGTCACTTGCCATCAAATTTTACACTCTAATCAGTCCCATTAAGCCCTGATCAGTTTAGATTGGATATCAGGAATTTTTTTTTCATGGGAAGAGTTGTAAAACATTGGAACAGGTTACCCAGGGAGGAGTCCCCCATCCCTGGGAGTGTCCAAAAACGTGGATGTGGCACTTGAGGACTTGGTTTGATGGTGCCCATGGCGTGATGGTTGGACTTTGAGCTTAAAGTCTTTTCCAGCGTCAAGGATTCTGGGATTTTCTGGCTCTGAAGTGCCTCCTGAGGTTCCTTTGGATTTGGGGGGAATTCTCACCAGTTTTTCTCCAGGTCCTTCTGTGCCATTGACTGGCTCAGCCCTGCCCCTGTGCCTGTTTGACCTTCCTTTAATAATAAACCCCTTTTCATTCTCCAACACCAGCTGTGTTTCTAATTTTATCATTTCATCACTAAATGGTGCCAGGGTTAAAGGAGATGAGGCTGTTTGGCTGCTTTATTTCTCTTTTTTTCTTTTTCCTGAGGATGGTTATTTTAAGAACAGCTCCTGTGCAGTGTGTCTGGCAAGGTGAGTTTCACAGAAGCTGATTTGCTTTTGCTGGGGGCTCCACATTTATTCCAGGTGCTTTGGAGATGAGCTCTGCTCCTGGAGCTCCTACACACCCACCAGGGAGAGCAGGAAAGGAGGGCTGGAAGTGCAGGAAAGAAGGCAGAGCACAGCAATTGATGTATTTATATCACACTATAACTTAAATTTAAGCTTAAACTTTTTTGGTTCAACCTAAACTATGTGCAAGGCAGGGCTGAGAGCTGAGGTGCCTGAGGAGGCAGCAGCCCTTGGAGTGCTCTCTACCTGTTTTCCAGAATAAATCAAATTTTCAGAGGGAAAATTCTCCTTCTCAGTCTCTACTTGGAGCTGCAAACAGCATCTCCTCAGTGGTGTGCTGTTAACATTTCACTCTGGCTGTGTGTTTCCTGGGAAGGGATTGAGCTGGGATCTTACTGTGGGGGAAAAAAAAAGGAAAGAAAAAAAAAGAAAAGCTTGATTTCCCTCTTGGTCTAAATTCCCTTTCAGATTGAACCTGCAAATCTGAGCAACAGTGGGAATAAACTCAGCTTCTGCCCAGGAGTGCTACAAAGCTGGGCCAGAGCAGGGCAGGGAGTTGGATTCTCTGCCAGCTTGAGCAGTGTTACCCAAAAAATGACACTGAGGGTTTGGGCTTGGCCAGAGATGACAAAAAAACTGGGAAAGGGCTGGAAAACAAATCCTGGGGGGAGCAGCTGAACTGGGAGGGCTCAGCCTGGAGAAAAGGAGGCTCAGGGGGACCTCACTGCTCTGCACAGCTCCTGAGAGGAGGGGCAGGGAAAGGAGGAGAGGAAATTGTCACCGCGACATTTTTTATGAAAATCCTTTTGTGAGGATTTTCTTCTCCTGAGAAGCTGAGGGGCCTCAGCTTCAAGATGTAAACAATAACTACCTGCTAGTGTGGAATGCAGCAGGGGCACCCTTGACTGGTCGATGTTGGATGTTTCTACTTCATAACCAATCAAGGAGGCAGCTGGGTCAGACTCTCCGGGAGTCACAAGCCTTTGTTATTCATTCCTTTCTATTCCTGTCTCGCCTTCTGATGCATCTTTCTCTCTGTTCTTTTAATATAGTTTAGTGTGGTTTTTTTAATATAATATGTATCATAGTTTAATAAACCAGCCTTCTGAAACATGGAGTCAAGATTTCTCCATCTCTCACCCCTTGTCCTGGCTGCCATGAAGACCACAGGAAATGGCCTCAAATTTCATTCCTAATTGGATATCAGGAAAAAAAAAAATCCTTGGCAGAGTGGTCAGGCCTTGGGCTGAGCTGCCCAGGGAGGTTTGGGGTCACTGGAATTGTCCCAGAGCAGTCTGGATGTGGCCTTGGGGACAGGCTTTGGGGTGATGCTGGTGGCACTGGGGTGGCACTGGCTGATCCTGAGGGGCTCTTCCCACCCTGGTGATTCCATGCAATCAAAGCAGAAGGCACCTGCACACCCACCAAATAAATCTTCAGGGTGCTGCAGCTTACAATTCATCTGCTGGCAGACTCAGCACCTTGAGGGCTGTGAGGAGTCTCCAGGATGGTCCCTCCCAGCCCAAGGTCAGGTTCCTACAAAGCCCAAGGGATGAGATGAAGTTAAGGTGAGCTTTAGGGTTTAGGGTGATGCTGGTGCTGCTGGGGTGGCACTGGATGATCCCAGGGGGCTCTCCCCACCTTGGTGATTCTGGGAATGAAGGAGAGCTGAAGTGGGAATGCACTCAAACACCAAATGGGTTTGCTTAGGTAATAAGAGCCACCGGATTTCATGTAATAAGAGCATGAGGCAGAAATAGCACAGTTGACTTTATTTTTTAAGAGAGGTGTTGATTTAGTGCAGTCACGGAAAAATTATAAACATGAAACCTCCTGACAAAACCTTCGCTGTGTCAGTTTATGTCAATAAAACACAGATTTCCTTTGATCTGCTGCAGAAAGTGGCTCCCAGTTGAGAGTTTTCCCCTGTAATGTGTGCAGCTCATCCATCACTGCTGTGTGCCCTCAGGCCTGTCTGGTTTGGGACAAGATAAGGGAGTATCGACTTCACAGCCTGATAATTAAAGCTTTTAAACAAGCTATGAAAACACTGCCAAGAGGACATTCCCAAAGAAAAAGCTTTTAAAAATGACATTGTCCCAAAAGTGCCACACTTGGGCAGAATTTGAGATGTTTGTTTGCGGTCAGTGATTCAAGTGATGGATTTAATATTCTCTGGGACACAGGGAAATATCCCCAAAAAAATTTATGGACACAGGGAAATATCCCCAAAAAAATTTATGGATTTATTTAAACAGTAACAGGGTCAGGTGGCTGCTGCCCCTGGATCCCTGGAATTGTCCGAGGCCAGGCTGGATGGGATTTGGAGTAACCTGGCAGGGGGTGAAATAATTTGTAATGTCCCTCCCAACCCAAACCATTCCATAAACTGAAAGAAAAAATTCCATTTCCAGCTCATTTCACTGTGTGTTCAGTGGATATCTATAATCCCAGAATTCAGGTTTAGAAAGCACTGCAGTGAAGTGTATTCAAAGATAATTAATCCCACATCAATTGTATAAAATGTAAAAGCAATGCAATCTCTGTGCTGTCCACTAGATGATGCAGCTGTACTGTAGAGAAATAAGGAATTACAGGAGATCCACATCCAATTACAATCCTATTTCCTGTATTACATTTATAACAGGAAAAAAAAACCATTGTCTTCAGTGATATACCCCGACTGTATTTAGATAAATAGTTCAAAATGTAATTTTCTTTCTGCTCTGGAAGTGAAACATGAAGGTTTGTAGTCTTTTATCTTCTCAGTTTTATTGGGATTTAACTTGGTTGCGCCTCTCACAAGTTTCCTCATGGCATTCTTCTTGGAGCAGTCACTCGAGACAGAGTTCAAATCATTGCCTGGATGATCTTAGAGGTCTCTTCCAACCCTGATGATTCCATGAACTCCACTCTGATGGTTTAATTAGTGGGATTGCACCGGGGAAATGACTGTTTTTGTGTTTTTTTCCTTCAGAATAGGGGCCTGATGGATCTTTGGCACAGATCCCTCTCAATAGTGTCCTTGGATGGAGCAGATGGAAACATTTCCATTGACTGGGAAGATTTTGGAGAAGGGAAACTTTAGGGTGACCTTACTGTGGCCTTCCAGGACCTGAAGGAGCTGAAAGAAACATGGAGAGAGACAATTTCCAAGGGATGGAGAGACAGGACACAGGGAATGGTTTCAAACTGCCAGAGGGCAGAGTTGGAATTTTCATGGGAGCTTTCAGGCACCTGGAATTAAAGAGATCAATAATGATTCAATTGTTGTTCCATGGGGCTGGGAGGGAAAATTACCCGTGAAATAGGAAATAATGGGATTAAACATTCACCTGTTGGGACTCCTGGAGCAGCATTTGGGGAAATCAGGGTGGATGATTGGCATGAAACCCTTGATGGGTGGAGAGGGGCTGGAAGCAGGATGAGCAGAGGGCTGGAGCAGCTCTGCTGGCAGCAAAGGCTGGCACAGCTGGCATTGTTCAGCTGCACAGGAGAAGCTTTGGGCTGAGCTCAGGGTGGCCTTGCAGGGCCTGCAGGAGCCCCAGGAAACCTGGAGAGAGACAATTCCCAGGGCATGGGGGACAGCACACAGGGAATGGCTGCCAGTGCCAGAGGGCAGGGCTGGATGGGATCTTGGCAATGAGGAATTGTTCCCTGGCAGGGTGGACAGGGGCTGGGATGGAATTCCATCCCTGGATCCCTGGCAGTGCCCAAGGCCAGGCTGGACACTGGGGCTGGAGCAGCCTGGCACAGGGGAAGGTGTCCCTGCCATGGCAGGGCAGGGATGGGATGAGCTTTAAGTTCTCTTCCAACCCAAACCATTCTGGAATTCCATGATGTTGGCGGGAAGAATCACTAGCTGAGCTCTGCATCCCTTGCAGACATTCCAGAGGCTCTGGATGTGCCCCTTTAGAGCTCCCTCCTGCTGGGGCTGCTCTGGCAGGAGCTGGCAGGGCCAGCTGGGCCCTTGTGACCCCTGGCAGGCAGCAATGAGGGGACAAGGGGCACTCTCAGCAGGGGGCTGGTGGCACTCCTGGCTGTACCAGCCTGCCCAGGCTGGCTTGCAGAGCTTGTCCAGAAGAAACCAACAAGGAATTGTGTGGGAAATGGATTTACAGAAAGTTTTTGAAGTTCAATAGAAGGTTTATATAGTGTGTGTATAAAATAAGTTTATTACAAAAAGTATGGTGTGTTACAAAATAAGTCCATATACATTAAAATAAAGATTATATATAATATAATATAATATAATATAATATAATATAATATAATATAATATAATATAATAATAATATAATATAATATAATATATAATAATGTAATATAATGTAATATAATGTAATATAATGTAATATAATGTAATATAATATAATATGATATAATATAATATAATGTAGTGTAATGTAATATAGTGTAATATATAATTTAATGTAATATAGTGTAATATATAATTTAATGTAATATATTATAATGTAATATAATAATTAAGTTTATATACATTAATTATTATAGTAAAAATATTAGCAATAGTGCCTTGTGTACTTCACTGTACACACCAATCAATAAACAATAAACTTATAGTGCATTGTAATTAGTAAATATTTGGCTTTTGATTGTGATGGTGTGAATTATAACATCTGTATTGTCTCACAACTCCTTATGAGACTAAAAATAGAATAAAAGTTTTTAAACGGCCTCTCAGTTACCCTATCTCTGGGTCAAAAAAAGGCTTAATCCAACAGAATTGCAGAGAATTTGTGTGTCCTTCCCATGAGATGAGCTCTGAAAGGACAGGGATGGAAATTTGGGGAATTTGGGTGTCCCAGGGATGGAATTTCAGGGAATTTGGGTGTTCTTCCCAGGAGATGAGCTCTGCAGGGACAGAGATGCTTGGTGGGGGTGGTCTGGCCTGCAGAGGGTGTTGGGGAGGGATCAAGAGGGACCTTTTGGCATTTTTTTGGCAGTGCTGGAGCCTTTTTGTTTATAGTCCACCTGGGGGTGTCACTGCTCCTTGCACAGATGGATATGGACACAGATCCCAGGTGGGAAATCTCTCATTTTCTGTTATATCAGTGTATCCCAGAATTCCAGAATTTTTTGGGTTGGAAGGAACCTTAGAGACCATCCATTTCCACCCCTGCCACAGGCAGGAACACCTTCCACCGGAAAAATCAGTCAGGGAGGTGTGAAGAGCAAGGAAAAAAAAAAAAAAAAAAAAGGAAGACAGAGAAACAACACTGAAAAAAACCCCAAATGGTTAAACATCCCTAATTTCCAAATAAAATGTTTTTGTGAGATAAAATGGGCAGAGGACTGTGAAACAAAGAAACCCCAGACCCTTGCAAAATGAAACAGCATGAAAAATATTCTTAATGCGCCCACATTCTCTGGAGCTTCCCCCTGCTTTCCCCACTGGTTCGGGATTTGGATCTAAGTCGGTAACAAAATGCAACTGTTGAATGTCAAGGAGGGGGAAATGGGAGCGTTCCTTGGATAATTCACAAAGCAGCTGCTGCTGTTGGGTTGTGTTACTTAGGAAAAGATGCTGCTCCCCTTGGGAGGAAGAGACAAATTTCTGCTAATTTGGTGTTTGTTCTAGGGCCGGCAGGGTTGTGATGCTTTGTGAGCCCAGCAGGCAGCAAAGAGGACACGAGGACTGAGGCAAACACTCCTGACAGTTTAGATATAAATGTGCAGCAAAATGGACCTAAATCCTCTGTCTAAAAGGAGAAAAGTCAAGGCAGAGTTATTTAAATCATTCTTTAAACACAGTCGGAGGGCCTGAGCTATTTTTACCCGACTTGAAGCTCTCCATGATTAATAAATAATTAAAAATAAATATAAATAATATAGAATAAATACTAATAAATAATTTAAAAATATGGAATATCCTGGTTCTCACTGGTTGCAGCTGATTCATAAATCAAGTGCTGATGGCAGAAAGCTCCAGCCTCTTTTGCCCTTTGCCCGCTTCAACACTTGGGGAATCATTCCCTCCATTAACGCCCTGAAATTGCTGAGGAATGATGTGGAACAGAAGTCCCAGCAACTCCTCCTTTGTTTATAGCCAGAAACTCTCTGGCTGCTTAACAGAACATGAAAACCAGTTCCTTTCCTATTACTGTCAAACAAACTTCACCTCCCCGCTCGCATCCCGCGGGATTTGTCCCCGGCAGGAAGCGCAAGCCCAGCCCTGTGAGTACAGAACTTCCAGTCACTTCAGAGGGAGGAAAAGAACCCTTTCATCATGTTCGGTTTTCTCCACTGCTTTATTTCACTTAAAACATCACTCACTACCAAATGGTCTTTGTCAGGAGTAATTGGCGAGCGCTGGAGGCGCTTTTCAAGGCTGTCTGGATGGAAAATCTCAAAGCTGTTGTCTGCGCTGAAAGAAAATATTGCATTTGATCTTTTTATGATTCCTGCAGACATGATGTATGTCTGCATTCCTCAGCCGGAGGAATTCTCCCTGTTTGGGTTTCTCTGCCTTTCAGTGACAGGAAGTAGCACTTCACCCTCATTTTGCTGTATTGTCTGGGAATTAACCACAACATAACCGTAATGTGCATTTTCTTTTTGTGCTTCACAGAGGTCGGTTTTTATTAGCCATTTCTTGTGGTTTTCTCGTTGGCAAGTGGCAGATTGTCTCAGTGATAGCTGTGGCTATTGCATTTCAGCTGGGTTTGTATTTAAAAGTGGATTTCTTCTGGTGGCTCCTTCCTAAGTGATGTCCTGCTCTGAGCTTCCCATGCCATAAATCAGCTTTTTCCCTACTGCAGTTGTACAAAGGTGGCACTGCCCTGGTCACCTCTGCTCCTGAGATTTTGGGTCACTCAGAGAAAGGACAGACGGAATGTTACATTAACCCTGTGAATTCCTGGCATGGAATTGTGGAATCATTGAATATTCTGGGCTGGAAGGAACCTTAAAGATCAGCCAGTTGCATGGCAGGGACACCTTCCCCTGTGCCAGGCTGCTCCCAGCCCGTGTCCAGCCTGGCCTTGGGCACTGCCAGGGATCCAGGGATGGAATTCCATCCCAGCCCCTGCCCACCCTGCCAGGGAACAATTCCTCATTCCCAACATCCCACCCAGCCCTGCCCTCTGGCACTGGCAGCCATTCCCTGGCTCCTGTCCCTCCATCCTTGTCCCCAGTCCCTCTGCAGCTCTCCTGGAGCCCCTTCAGGCCCTGCCAGGGGCTCTGAGCTCTCCCTGGAGCCCTCTTTTCTCCAGACTCTTGGGAATGGCACAGAATCATCAAAGTGGAAGAGACTTTCAGGATCACCCAGTGTCACCCCAGTGCCACCAGCATCACCCCAAACCCTGTCCCCAAGGCCACATTCAGACTCCTCTGAGACAACTCCAGTGACTCCAAACCTCCCTGGGCAGCTCAGCCCAAGGCCTGGCCACTCTGCCAGGGAAATTTTCTTTCCCAGTCTCCAACCTGAGCCTCCCCCAGTGCCATTTGAGGCCATTTCCTCTCCTCCCTTCCCTTGAGACAGGGCAGGAGACACCAAACCCCATCTCAGTGGATCTGGCAGATTCAGACCCCTTGGAAAAGGGGATTTAGGAATTTTGCTGCCTATGGAATAACTTGGTAGTGAATAACAGTGCAGAATTCAACAATATGAGTATTTTAAAATTTTTGTGGTTATTGGGCCACATCTGCCATGACTCTGTTGATTGTCACTTTTTCACAGTTCCCAAATTAGTGCCACATCAGAGACTCCTAAGCCAACAGCACAATTAGTGAACAAAACCATGTGAGATTGTGAGGAAAATTAAAGGCAAACTCTGACAGTCAAAAGTTTTGTGTTTAGTGATTATCCTTCAGCAGTTACTGTTGTCTTCTTGTAAATCTTATTAAGAGTATTCAGGGATGTCTTGCTTTATTTTTGTCACCAATCAGCAGAACGTTAAATGCACAAAGAACCCTTCATTTTTCTCCCTTCTGCTGACATGAGCAGCTGAGGACTTGGGGATGTGGGTGAGAAATGATCAGGATTTTATTAAAAAAAAAAGTGTTTCCACCAGAAGGAGAGAGTGGAATGCCAGACCCCACAGAGTGTCACTTAATTCTGACTTTGTGCAGGGCTGCATGGTCAGAGAAAAGGCAAGAGAAGCCCAGACATCCATGGAGATGTTGGAGCATCCGGCAGATCAGAGAATTCCAGAATCTCTGATGTTGGGAAAGATTTCCAATGTCACAGAGTGCCAGCTGTGCCCCACGGCCACCTTGTCCCCAGCCCAGAGCACTCAGTGCCACCTGCAGGGGACACCTGCAGGGATGGGCACTGCAAAGCTGCCTGGGCAGCCCCTGCCAAGGCCTGAGCACCCTTTCCATGGGCAAATTCCTGCTGCTGGCCAAGCTGAGCCTGCCCTGGCCCAGCCTGAGGCCGTTCCCTCTGCTCCTGTCCCTGTGCCCTGGCAGCACAGCCCGACCCCCCCGGCTGTCCCCTCCTGGCAGGGACTTGTGCAGAGCCACAAGGGCCCCCCTGAGCCTCCTTTGCTCCAGGCTCAGCCCCTTCCCAGCTCCCTCAGCCCCTCCTGGGGCTCCAGCCCCTTCCCAGCTCCCTTCCCTGCCCTGGACACGCTCCAGCCCCTCCAGGGCTCTCCTGCAGGAGCAGAACTGGCCCCAGCCCTCGAGGGGCCTCTCAGAGCCAGCCCAGAGGGACAATCCCTGCCCTGCTCCTGCTGGACACACAATTCCTCATCCAGCCCAGCTGCCAGCGGCCTCTTGCCCACTTGGGCACCCCTGGGCTGGTGTCCAGCCCCTGTCACCAGCACCCCCAGGGCCTTTTCCAGCTTTCCAGCCCCTCTGCCCAGCCTGGAGCTCCACAGGGTTGTGGTGGCCTCATCCCTTGGATCCAGCCTGTCCTGGTCCATCCCAGATGCCCTGGCCATATTCCAGCCTGTTCTTCAGGAATGGATTTACCCCTTTACAGGTTTATTCTTCACCTGGGCCACTTTGAAGTTTGCTTGCAAATTTAATTTGGGGATTTGGCTGCTTGCAGGGTACAGGTGTCACCTTGGGACAGTTGGGTTGTGGTGGGTGAAAATGCTGCTTCAGTGCTCAGCAAGAGCCAAAAAAATTAATGAACAGGGCATTTTTTGTGCCCTTTATAACTCATGGATGTACATCCTTATAGACAGGAAAAATAGAATAGAATAGAATAGAATAGAATAGAATAGAATAGAATAGAATATATAAGTGATATAATAGAAATAAATTATTATATAATATAGAAATAGAAATAGGAATAGAAATAGATAAATAATATATTATGATATAACATAATCTAGGAGTATAACATAATAATATAATATAATATAATATAATATAATATAATATAATATAATGTAATGTAATATAATATATTCAATAAATACAACAGACACTGCTTTGGGCATCACTTCTCGGATCCAGCAGAATTAAAGTAAAAAGCAGAGATTGAAGTGATCCCTGCAGAAATGAAGATTAAAGATAGAAATTTCCTTAAGTTTGGGAAAATGGACAAATGGGGTAGGAAAGGGTCACGATGGGCGCCTATAAAATCCTGAATAGCACAGAGGAGGCAGATAGGGAAAGCTGAAATCTGCTTTCCCAAAACACAAGCAGTGGGGGGTGCCTGGTGGGATTATAAAGCAAAAAAACAAAAGGAAAGAGCCTTTCCCAGCAGTGTGGAATTGGTTCATGGAGCTTTATTGCCTCAAGATGTCCTGGAGGCCAAAAGGAGAAACGTTTTCCAAAAGGGTCGGGACAAGGACAGCGCCAACGGTCTGGATGCAAACTGGGACAAGAGCATCACTTTGTTCTCTGCTTCAGGCTTTTCCCTGGGGTCTCTGTCCTGGCTGGACACTGGGATGGATTCTGGCCGTTCCCATACGGAATTGCTGTTCCTCTCTCTGTTTTGGGAAGCTGCCAGATGACGGTTTCCTCAGCCCTGATGCTTCTGCCGCTCGCTCTCTTCGACGGTTCTGTCCCCACCAAAGGTGGGGGATGTGTCTGGCAGCCCCAAGCTGGGCTCTGGGTGGGATTTCCACTTCCTGAATGGAGAGAATCATGAATGTGTGAAAAACATGTTCACTCCCCTATGAAAATGTAAAATATTAATAAAGGACAATGGGAGACCAGGCCCACAGAGCAAAGGTTATTACTCAGCCAAGAGCACCCCGTTATCCTCAGGGATACCTCTTAAATACCGTTTCATTACATCAGCCCTTTGCATATTCATAGACCATTACACATAGCAAACTTTCCCCCAAACTACTTTACATGTTCCAAAAACTATTTAGCATATCTTCTTCTTGGGTCCACTCTTTTAGAGCATGTGTATTCCTTGGTTGTGCTTGTAGTCCTTTTTTAGCATCACCTCCAGTTTTTGGGCTTTAGCCCACACTGCCTTCAGAGGTGAGTGCTGATGGCTGGCAGATCTGTACAGGTGTCCTCATCCTGTGCTCATGGGGCGTTATCCCATCCCAGCAGGCATTCTAACACAAACATACCCAGACCAGCTATTTCACTGAGCTCAATGAACAACAGAAATAAAAACCGTATCTTGATAACAAAGTTACTTCAACACCACACATATAAAATCCATTTTAATATTTGCAAAAAGCCAATATTATAATATGTATCTGTAACAAATGGTTTGGGCTGGAAGGGACATAAATTTAATCATCTCATTGCCCTGGGCAAGGACACCTTCTGCTATTCCAGGTTGCTCCAAGCCCCATCCAGCCTGCCCTTGGATTCTTCCAGGGAGGGAATATCCACAATTTCTCTGGGAATCCTGTGCCAGGGCCTCCCCATCCTCACAGGGAATTGCCCTGTACAAATCCCTAGGTCTGCTCTAAGCTCTCTGATTTGTGACTTAAGGCCAGGCTTAACAACTGCTCAACACATTTATTATTTCAGTCTTAAGGAGCCTTTCTTGGGTAAATCCTTTTTGAGTTTGCAAGTTTGACTTAGCCATGATGAGCTTTTAAGGGAAAAGGACTGGCACTGTGTCCTACTCCTTCAACTGCACCTAATTTAAAATCTAATAGGGTTTAAAAGAAAAACATGACCTGTTTAGTGGATTTTAGTGGCATTTCAAGACCTTAAGATCCTCATCATCCATCTCAAAACCAAGTGGTGTTTTATTTCTCCCTTATAATCCTCCAGATGTGACTCAGTGTGCATCTTACACAGATTTTTTAATTCCTTAATTTAATTTTTTTTTAAAGAGTAAAGGCTAATGAATGTTTGGGTTAAAATTCTTGGTGTGCAAGGCTTGGATTTGGTGCTTCATCACCCATCTGCAGCCAAGAATATTTTTAAGAAGCTCTTGTAAGGCTTGCAGGAAATGTATGTGAGCTTTAAATGTCAGGTCTGGAGGGAGTTGAGAAATATTGCAATTGTTTTTGGGTTTGGACTTGTGTGATTCATGACGTGAATGGGGGTTTGTGCCTTTTCCTGCTCTTCCCAGGATCCTTTTGCAATTTCTCTGCAATAAAATTCTCCTCTTTGCATCATCCTGGGGTTGTTTTAAGGCAGAACCAAATCGTCAAATATGGGATTGTAACTGGGGAGACAGAGAGGGAACTTAGCAGGGATTAGGATCAGAAGAGCTGATTTTTCCCAGGTTTTTCATGAGGAATTCATTGTGAGAATTGGAGCAAAGCCAGTACAGGATCCTCTGGATGATCTTATGGCTGTAGGGAGAGCAGATCCCAAAATCAATGGGAGAGCCCTTCAGCATCATCCAGTGCCACCATCATCATCATCACCACCCCAAACCTTGTCCCCAAGGGCACATCCAGACACCTCTGGAACACTCCCAGAGACCAGGACTCCACTGATGCCTTGGGAAGGCTGGCCTAGAGCAGAGGCTGGGCAGAGCTAAAGAATAAAGCAGGGATTTATTCAAAGGCCTCCATGGATCCACCTTGGGCAGCACAAGAGCCCAGCCAGGGCTGCCCCCAAGATGAACCAAAATGGTCCCAAAATGCACCAGCGGGCACGGGGTCTCTCCCTTGTATCAGTTCTGCTCCATTTGCACCTTGCAGTTCATTGTCCAGTTCCAGCTTTAGCCCAGGCACTCCCACCCTGCTTGTTTGTCTCTCTCCAGCCCACGCTGTTTGTGCTCCTGGGCTGAGCTTTGGATCATTTGTCCTTGGTGCCCAGCTGGAGCAGGAATTGTTTTGTCTCCCTGCTCTGTGCAGAGAGCTCACCAGCCCATAATACGAAGCCCAGACCCACACATTGAAGCAGCACAGAATCCAAAAAACGTAAAAGCTCAAAATCTGAGGCATCACCACCACCTCCCTGGGCACCTCATTCCAGGGCCCTTTGGGGAGGGATTGAAGCCCTTGGAACACCTTTGTGGTGCAGCAGCGAGGTGTGAATCACCCATTACACAGCGCTGTTTGCTCTCATCAAATATCCACGCTGCAAGAAGGGTCACAGCAGATATTTCCTTATCTTTGGGTTTGTTTGAAGACAAAACCACAGCCGTGTTGGGATAAAACGACTGAGGTTTGATAGCGCTGTTAACTCCTCTCCCAGCTCACCACGAAAACCTCAGTGCTGATACGCTCCTGCAGAGGAATTAAAACGACTCCTTGGCTCTCACTGAGAGGTGGAAAGGAGCTGGAAATCCATGCTGGAAGATTTTCCCGGGGGGATGTATCTGCTTGAAAAAAAAAAACCAAAAAAACAGCTGGAGTTTTCAAAAGTGTGCCCAAAGAAATCAACATTTCAAGTGCCTGATTGCCTTGGACACCTTGGAGAACCCAAAACAAAGGTGATCTCATGGATAATTCTCCCAACATCCCTGCAGAGCCAAAGGAATGTCTTAAAGACAGGAGTTTTACAGCTTTTTCCCTGTAAGGATAATTTTTATTACACTTCTGACTGATTTATAGAGAATTGTATGAAGGGAATAAGACAGGGGATGTGTGTTAAGACTTTTCTGCAGATTTACCTGGACATTAGATGAAATAGATATAGAGCATCCTGCAGCACTGCCCTGGGATGCTGGTCCTTTCCCAGACATTTGGGATATTCATGGGCTCGTGGATTTGCAGGAGATGGTGCCTTGAGCCTCTCACTGTCCAACCTGGGCAGGTTCAAGTCCCAGGTGAGGAAGGGTTATCCAGCCCAGGAAAGTGGTGGAATCACCATTCCTTGAGGGATTTAAAGCCCTGCAGATGTGGCATTTGGGGACAAGGTTTAGTGGTGGCCTGGC
This sequence comes from Motacilla alba alba, assembly GCF_015832195.1. Lineage (NCBI taxonomy): Eukaryota > Metazoa > Chordata > Aves > Passeriformes > Motacillidae > Motacilla > Motacilla alba. The sequence goes on along the minus strand of NC_052016.1, from coordinate 1,665,668 downwards.
AGTGCTGGAGAATGGTTGGACTTGATGCTTTTTGAGGGTTTTTCCAATGAAATCATTCCATGATTCCATTGCATTTCCATGTTGCACACGCCTGGAGCTCTGCATGAATCACAAACCAACCATTTCAGTGGGTTTTGCTTTTCCAGGACATCTTCATTCTGTGAGAGGTTTTGGTGTGAATCCTGGAGGATTTGGGCACTCTGGATGTTCAACTGGCATTGAGCACTGCAGGGATAGTCCAGCTGGGCTGGATGAGGAATTGTGCGTCCAGCAGGAGCAGGGCAGGGATTGTCCCTCTGTGCTGGGGTCCCTCCAGGGCTGGGTCCAGTTCTGGTCCTGAAGGAGAGCCCTGGAGGGGCTGGAGCGTGTCCAGGGCAGGGAAGGGAGCTGGGAAGGGGCTGGAGCCCCAGGAGGGGCTGAGGGAGCTGGGAAGGGGCTGAGCCTGGCGCAAAAGAGGCTCAGGGGGCCCTTGTGGCTCTGCACAAGTCCCTGCCAGGAAGGGACAGCCGGGGGATTCAGGCTCTGCTGCCGTGTCCCAAGGGACAAGAAGAGAGGAAATGGCGTCAAATGGCACCAGGAGAGGCTCAGGTTGGAGACTGGGAAAGAAAATTTACCTGGCAGAGTGGTCAGGCCTTGGGCTGAGCTGCCCAGGGAGGTTTGGAGTCCCTGGAATTGTCCCAGAGGAGTCTGGATGTGGCCTTGGGGACAGGGTTTGGGGTGATGCTGGTGGGGCTGGGGGGGCACTGGGTGATCCTGAAGGGCTCTTCTAACCTCTTCTAACTCTGTGATTCTCTGCTTTCAACAGCTACCAGGGCTCTGTTGCCCTTTTCTGTCCTGTCTGTGAGAAGGTGCTGTGCTGTTCAGGCTGTCACTGGCAGCAGCTCTGACCTTGGGACTGTAAAACCTGAACGTCTTCAGCCTGAGCTGAAAGAAATCAAAGCCCTGACCAACTTTTGAAGTAGCAGCAGCCACTCCTGTGGCCCACCCAGTGTTTCAAGCCTGCAGAGCACCACGCTGAACATGTGTCAGGATGAGGAAAAGCCACTCTGGCCTGAGCTCCTCTTCCTGTGCTGAGGTTTCCATCTGTTTCCACTCCTTCTGCAGGAATGTGGGCACCGCGCCTCCTGAATATTTGAAGACAACTGCAGGCTTCCACTCTGAAGAGCAAAAACCTCCTTGATGATAAGATCTTTGATGACATATGGAGGTTTTCTGCAGTGGAGGATCACACGTGTCCTCTGCTATCAGCTCTGCACATGGAGCAGCTGCCGCCCTGGCTGGGACATCCTCCTTCCCAGGGCAGCTGTGGAGAGCTGTGCATCCCAGGGCTGAGGGGAGCAGCAGGAGGGGGCAGGGAATGGGGTCAGGACCACACCTGCAGTCCTGGTGTTGAGCTGACAGCGAGAAACCCATTAAGAGATTGCAAAGGGGCAGCAAGATTTGTGTTTGGGCAGCAGGAGCTGACCTGGATTAGGGAGGTGGATCTCTGACTCGCCAGGATGAGGAATAGTTTGTGTTTACAAGTGAGATTATCCTGGGAGAATCACACAGAATTACAGAGACATCAAGGTGGGAGAGCACTTCAGGACCATCCAGCCCCACCAGCACCACCCCAAACCCTGTCCCCAGGGGCCACATCCAGACTCCTCCTGAACACTCCCACAGCCAGCGACTCCAAACCTCCCTGGGCAGCTCAGCCCAAGGCCTGGCCACTCTGCCAGGGAAATTTTGTCTCTAATCTCTATTCTGAACCTTTAGAAGATTATCTAGTTACCTGTTACCTCTCAAGTAAAGACCAGAAGCTCAAAGAAAACTTGAGCAGCACAGCAGCAGCTCTCACCTCAACCCCAGCACTGATTTACCACAGGATCTGCTCCAGCCAATTTTTTAATCCTGTTTTATATCACAGCAGGTACAGGGCTGACAAAGGAGGGAGGGTGTGCTTGTTTTGAAAGTGCTCTGGTAAATACCACGTTTAACAGGACAATTAAAAGGGGTGCACTGCCCCTCTGAGGGAATAGAAACAAAATATGGGCAGAAACTGCTGACAGGAGGGGCAGTGAGGGGATGTGGGCTCTGCTGCCTGTCCCAAGGGAAAGGAGGAGAGGAAATGGCCTCAAATGGCACCAGGGGAGGCTCAGCTTGGAGACTGGGACAGAAAATTTCCCTGGCAGCTGCCCAGGGAGGTTTGGGGTCACTGGAATTGTCCCAGAGCAGTCTGGATGTGGCCTTGGGGACAGGCTTTGGGGTGATGCTGGTGGCACTGGGGTGGCACTGGCTGATCCTGAGGGGCTCTTCCCACCCTGGTGATTCCATGCAATCAAAGCAGAAGGCACCTGCACACCCACCAAATAAATCTTCAGGGTGCTGCAACTTACAATTCATCTGCTGGCAGACTCAGCACCTTGAGGGCTGTGAGGAGTCTCCAGGATGGTCCCTCCCAGCCCGAGGTCAGGTTCCTACAAAGCCCAAGGGATGAGATGAAGTTCAGGTGAGCTTTAGAGCTGGATGTGGCCCTTGGGGACAGGGTTTGGGGTGATGCTGGTGCTGCTGGGGTGGCACTGGGTGATCCTGGAGGGCTCTTCCTACTTTGATGATTCCAGAATCCCAGGATCCCCTGTTCCCCCATCGCTGCTGTGGCCCTTAAACCACAGCAATTCCAGAGTTCAAAGTCGCCTTTCCACGCTCCCTTTGCTTTTCCCTGAGCTTCAGGCAGAGGGAGAAACCAGCCAGGCCCATTTCCATTCCCACACTTGGGAAAGGAGCTGTGGTTGTTGGGCAACAAAAGCTGGAAACACAAAAGATAGGGAGGGCTCCCAGCCCGCTTGGTAAACCCAGCACAGGTGGTGGAAATCAAACCTGAGCAAACATCCCCACTCACTGCTGCGGGTTTCACTGTAGGAACATTTGCTCTAGGTGGTTCACACATCTCCTGCCGTTTGCTTGGCAAACAACCCGCTCTGGAACAAAAGGAAAAGGCTTCCCAGGAATGATTATGCATTAATTAACCTCACAGATAATGTTATCAGCGTTACTTTTTCTGCCATTATGAACTTCTACGCCTTTCTCAGTTTTAATCTCAACGTTGACACTGCTTCAGGAACTCCAGGGTTTAAAGGTGGGGGTTTTCTTGGCCTGCAGGTTTTTGGAGACTCTTCAACAGCTTCTTTTTGTCCTCAAGACTGCACTTTGCAAAGGAGGAAGAGTTTAGTTGGTCAAGCTGATGCCTCAGGTTTGAGCTTTTATATTTTTCAGATTCTATGCTGCTTTAGTGTGTGGGTCTGAGCTTCCTATTATGGGAAGGTGCCACCCACACTTTGGGTGCCTCCTGCTCCAACTTGTGCCAGGCAGTGATCCCAAAACTCACAGGATCCCACAAAATGATGCTCTGCCTTTCCCAGAACTTTGTTATCCATCTGCCAAACAGCCAGAGCTCCCTGCTCACAGAGGTGAAAAGCAAGAAGGTTTTAATAGGAGAAACAGAGCTCCCCTGGGGATAATTCCAAGGGAATTATCAAGGGATATATAGGTGGGATATTAAGAAAAAGCTTTTCCAGAAAGGGTGATAAAGCTCTGGAATGTTCTGCCCGGGGAGGTGGTGGAGTCCCCATCCCTGGGTGTGTTTAACACAGCCTGGATGTGGCACTGGGTGCCAGGGTGCAGCTGAGCTGTTGGGGCTGCCTTGGACTCGATGGCCTTGAAGGTCTCTTCCAACCCAGTAATTCTGGGAATTCTGGGATTCTGTGAATTCTTTGGATAATTCCTCGGGCAATGGAATTGTCTGCCCAGGGAGGTGCTGGAGTCACCATCCCTGGATGTGTTAAAGGAAGCCTGGGTGTGACACTCAGTTCAGTTGATGAGGAGATGTTAGGTTAGGTCTTAGGTTGGACTTTGTGACCTCAGAGGTCTTATCCAATCCACTCCATTCTGTGATTCTGTGAATTCCACCTCTGCTGGCTGAGGCACTGCTCGATCCAGAGTCTGGAGATGCCCTCACACCCTTTTTTAGATGGAGAAAACCAGGCTCCTCAAGCCTCTTCCCCAAAGCACTTGGGCCCTCAGGCTCTGCTCCTCTCACTGATTCATATTTTCAGGTCTGAGCTTTCTAAACAACACATTCACAGGAGCAAAGGTGGAGCTCCAAGCACCGTGGATCTCATTTTAGAGGCAGCTTCTGCTTTGCTGCAGGGCTTGGTGCTCTGGGATCAGTGAGAGCCCAAAGTGACACTGTGACACTGCTGGTGGCACTGCCAGTCCCATGTCCTTGGTGCACAGCACGAGTGCCTTGACAAATCAGTCTGGCAGCAGCAACAGCACCAAGAACCAGAACATCCACAGGGTTCTGGGAAGGTGTTGACCACCCCTGAACTCCTCGGTGGAATAAAACCCTTTTCTTTGGAGGTCAAATATGGATAGACTGCTGCCCCATCAGCTTTTCCAAAAATGATATCTTAACAGTCATGAAGGGATTTTTTTTTTGGTGGAAATCATTATCTGACTTCACTATTATGTCTAGAGATAACAAAAGATAAGAGAAAAGGAGGCTCAGGGGGGCACCTTGTGGCTCTGCACAAGTCCCTGCCAGGAGGGGACAGCCGGGGGGGTCGGGCTGTGCTGCCAGGGACCAGGGACAGGAGCAGAGGGAACGGCCTCAGGCTGGGCCAGGGCAGGCTCAGCTTGGCCAGCAGCAGGAATTTGCCCATGGAAAGGGTGCTCAGGCCTTGGCAGGGGCTGCCCAGGCAGCTTTGCAGTGCCCATCCCTGCAGGTGTCCCCTGCAGGTGGCACTGAGTGCTCTGGGCTGGGGATGAGGTGGGCATGGGGCACAGCTGGCACTGCATGGGCTGGCAGGGCTTTTGCAATGAAAATGAATTTTCTCAATGAAAATTATTTTTGTGAGTTCTGTGAATTCTCTCTTCCTGCTGCTTTCACTCTTGCTGGCTGATCCCCTGTGTGGAGAGGGCTGGGTTTGCCACAATCATCCCAAAGACATCACAGCAAACACAGACCCTGAGCCAGGAATTCCTCTGGCAGTGGAACTGGACCCTCAAACCCTGCAGATCCTACAGGTCCTTCCTCCCTGACCCCACCCCAAACCCCCCTCCCTCCAGCAGAGGTGGGTTTGTGCCCTGCATTGTTCCCTATTTGTGCCCTATTTGCCCAGCTGGTGTCAGCTCCGAGCTCTGTTTGGATTACTCCACAGCGAGATTTGCCTGAAAGGTTTGCATATTCCAAGAAACCACAATGATTAAGTAGACATGAAAGAAAGCATTATGATGAATAATCAGGGCATAATCAATGATCCCCTTTTTGCATTATAAATGATGACGCTTGTACTCCGCAGCTTTTAGGCAGAGCGTGGGTGTGACAGCTTGAAAAACAGTGTCCAGCCTGACATGAGACCTGTCAGCTCTTAAATGAGGTAATTAATGACCTGCTAAGCATGCAGATTTTAAATGTCAGTTGTTTTTTTTTTTTTTTTTTTCCCTTTGGAAATATCTCGGGAGGAAAAAAAAAATTATTTGCAATTTATCATTCCGTGAGGAAAAAACTCGGAGCGAGGACGCACGAGCCCGGTGAGAAATAACAGAGTTATGGCAAAAATGCTTTGTGCTTTTAATAGAAAAATGAAAATCAAACCTCCCTCCGAGATTCCTCTCACCCCACATCCTCTTCACATCACTTTAGAGGCTGACAACTTTATTTTTGTATACATGGACTTGCTGGATTTTAGGATCTTGTCCTCCAGGCCAGGACCAGCTGCTTTAAAGTGGGGCTCAGAAGGAAAGAAGGAATTAATTTATTCTGCCAGATGTCAGCTGCTACTCCTGCAATATCTGAATTTGTGTAACCCCTCTCCCAGGGCTTGTGGTAGAAAAGAAAGGGCAGGTTTTAGTTTTAAAGGAAGTTTTTGAGGCATCAGTTTTCAGGTGTTTGCCAACTGAGACACTGAGCTGGGCCTCGCTCCCCACTGCAGCTCTGAGATGTTTTTAGCTTTTTATTTTTTGGATACAAGATGAAAAATGGATGGATTTGTTCTCCACAAAAGACTTTTTAATATCTTCTTTCACTTCTTGCATTAAACCCAATCCATTCCGTGATTTTATGATTTTTATGATGTTGTGTCTGAATGAGCAGCCAAAACTCTGAGCCTGCACACCCCAAAAAAAGAAAGACAAAAAATAAACAACAAGTGAACTGTGACAGCTCTTGGAAATCTGCACATTTAGGCTTCAGATGGATGAAATAAACACCTGGAGTAACTCCAAATTAGGGTTAATGTGTCACTGGCAGAGTGCACAAAGGCTCCCTGCATTGTGTCCCTCAAACAACCCTGAGCTGGTGTTTGGTACAGTAAATCTCACCTTTGAGATGGGTTTGGAGCCTGAATGTTGGAAACAAACAGGGCACAGAAAAGGAACACCTCAGTCTCCCTAAGGACAGCCAGAACAGAGCCAGAAGCTCAGGGGATTAGAACTGAACAAAGGCTGGGTCCTAAGTGCTGTCTCAAGATTCTGTTTACCTCGTGCTGGCATGATGAACTCTCATTTTGATGCCTTAAGAAATGAAAGGAAAGGAAAAATGTCTGAGGTGGTGTTTGGAGCACTCTGTGCCAAGAGTTCTGACCACTGAAAGCCGACTTTAATCCCGGTTTAAAAATCAAAATGTTCAGTTTTGTTTGCATGTCAGTCTTGTGCTGTTCATGCAATCAATAATAGTAGCTTTGCCAGCTCATTATAATCAGATTTTCATAAGGGTTGACACCCACTTCTTGCAAGGCTCCAGGGATATTTTCTCCTCAGGGAAGAAGAAAGGATGGGAATGTGCTTCTTTCATCTTTTCCCATAAGTTCTGTCTGGGAAGCAGAGCTACCCTGATCCATCAGGACAGTGGGATTCCTCCAGCCCAAAGCTTTTTATCACCAGCATGGAGTCAGTTTATGGGTTTAAATCATACAACAGAAAAACGTCCCAGCAGTAAAATAAATCACAAAAACTACAAAAGTAGAGGTGTCCCAGAAGAGATTTGATTGGATAAAAACATTTCAGGGGAGTTGTGTTGGCTGCTAATTGTGGAAATACAGGAATTTTCAGCTGTGCCAATGCATGATATTAATTCACTGCGAATTCCTGTCACCTGCAGATACTTCCAAAGCTCCACTGAGGTGAATAAGAGCATTCCCACTTCCTGCTGCATCCAAACCAGGATCCCAGCCCTGGGAGGAGCTGGAGCTGCTGCAGAGAGCCCAGAGGAGGCTCCAGGATGAGCAGAGGGCTGGAGCAGCTCTGCTGGCAGCAAAGGCTGGCACAGCTGGCATTGTTCAGCTGCACAGGAGAAGCTTTGGGCTGAGCTCAGGGTGGCCTTGCAGGGCCTGCAGGAGCCCCAGGAAACCTGGAGAGAGACAATTCCCAGGGCATGCAGGGACAGCACACAGGGAGTGGCTTCAAACTGACAGGAAAGTAGGGTTAGATGGGATTTTGGGAAGGAATTGTTCCCTGGCAGGGTGGGCAGGGGCTGGGATGGAATTCCCAGAGCAGCTGGGGCTGCCCCTGGATCCCTGGCAGTGCCCAAGGCCAGGTTGGAACCCTGGCTGCTGAGAATTCCAGACTTTCTGTGCTGCCAGGCACTGACCCCCAAGGGAACACTGCAGTGACCTGAGGCCCTGGAGAAGCTTCCAAAGTTCAATAATAAAACTGAGATTAAAGGTGTGCAGTTTGAATAGAAGTGTGTGATATCACAGGGGGGAAACTCAGAGTTGAAGGGTTTGGAATACAGCAATGGATATAAAGCAAGGTGGAGGTTTTAGGGTGGAGGCTGCTCCTTCTTCTTCACCTTCTTCTCCGTGGGTTTGGGTGGTTTTGTGTCATTGGATAAAAAGTCCCCATGGCGGGCACGGGTGGTTGGGTATTGGGGTAAAAGTGAAAATAATTGAGGTGTCATTTCTGAATTGGACAGTTGATCCTTCAAAGGCCTTGCAGAGAGAGAGAGACAGGGCTCCATTTTCAGTGTGTTGAAGTGCTGCAGAACTCAGGGACTATAACAGAGATAAGAACTGATCAACATCTGAGACCCAACAAGCCATACCCTCTCACACATTTAATCCTGACCCTGGCAGAAAAGAAGTAAAAGAATTAACACAAGGCCATTAAAAAACTTCTGCCCTTTGCTCTGTCTCTCTGCCCCTATTAAAAAAAAACCCTCTTCCTCATTTTTACAGCCCCTTTGAGGTTCTGCAAGGCTGCAGTGAGGACTCCCTGAAACTTCCTTTTCTTCCCCAAGTCCTTCCAAGCTGAATTATTTGACATTTCTTTCCCCCCTCCCCCCCCAGCAGCAGATCATCATTAACAGCATAATTAGCTATAACATGTGGCAGCATCACCAGACAAATCCTTATCCCATTCCTGGCTAAAAGGACTCAGCACAGCCAAGGTTGTGTCATCCAAAAGTGGCCGAACTTTGTGGAAGAACCAGTGACTTTGGCACTGTGAGTTCCTCCTGCTTTTTGGTGAGGAAAAAATGAAATTAAATATTTTTTACGTTGCAAATTTTGTCGATGATGCATCAAACTGGGACCACTGTGGTGGAAAAATGGGACATCATGGACTGAGGCTCTGCGGAGCTCATTTAGAGCCTGGCAGGCCCCAGGGACAGCACCAAGGGTGACTCCCTGACCACCTTTGTCACCTAACTCAGCTCTACCTATTTATTACAACACCTAAAGCAATGTTCTCTAGAAAATAATGCATCTCCCAAAAGTGGGTGAGAACACCCTGTTGTCCACTTTTCAGCCTCAAGCATTTGGGCAGAAGTTTGAGCCCCACCAGGTGTTTCCAGTTTGAAACAGAGGCTTGGATCAATGTCTGATGTCTTTGGATAAAGCAGGAGAAGCATCTTTGCAACAGATTCCAGACTTTTCTGACAGTGCTGGCATTAAAAATTCACTCTCTCAGCTTTTTCTCTGCATCACCCTGCCACAGCTTCTGTTTGGTGCTTCCTTGCTGCTTTCTTTGTTGGCTTTTCAGATTTTCTCTGCTATAATTCCTAATAAAACAGCAGAAGCAAAGCCAGATCTGTTGATCAGTAGCCCAAGTTCTCTTTTTTCTTCCCATATTGAAACCAAATGCTTTTAAACCAGATGGTTTCTCCTCGGGATTAGCTCTGTGCTGATGCTTTGATCAACAGTGGGGGGCTTCATTTTTTAGTCACCTGGTTCCCTAAAAAAGTTTAATTTCTTCTTTACACACCTCTGCTGAAACCTGGGCATTAACTCCACTTATCACAGAATCAATCTCTAACAGCATTTGCTGCATGTCGGGGATTTCAACCAGAGAACATTTCCTCCTGCGCTTGCTGCAGTTCCTGAGGTACAAATTGTCTGGGAGCCATTTCCCAGCCACGTTTCCTCCACACAAATCCTGATTCTGCTCAGGCTGAGATCCCAGGCCTGGGCTTGCGCAGAATCATAAAATCGTGGAAAAGTTTGGGTTGGAAAGGACAATAAAGATCATCCAGTGCCATGGCAGGGACACCTTCCCCTGTGCCAGGCTGCTCCAGCCCCAGTGTCCAGCCTGGCCTTGGGCACTGCCAGGGATCCAGGGATGGAATTCCATCCCAGCCCCTGCCCACCCTGCCAGGGAACAATTCCTCATTGCCAAGATCCCATCCAATCCTACTTTGAAGCCATTCCCTGGCTCCTGTCCCTCCATCCTTGTCCCCAGTCCCTCTGCAGCTCTCCTGGAGCCCCTTCAGGCCCTGCCAGGGGCTCTGAGCTCTCCCTGCAGCTTCTCCTCCCCAGGTGAGCACCCCCAGCTCTGCCAGCCTGGCTCCAGAGCTTTCCAGCCCCGGGATCAATTTATGGCCTCCTCTGGACCTGTTCCAACAGCTGCACAACTTCCTCGTGTCGAGGAGCCCAGAGCTGGATTTTGTGGGGCAGGTTTCCCCCTCAGCACTGTGGTGGAAATCCCAGTTAGAGCCCGGTGCTGAATCCCCTGGCTGATCCCAGATTGGGCCACTCCCTGAAGAGCTGGACTCGGTGATCCTCATGGATCCTGGGATAATTCACATGGGGGGAACTTTGGAAGGAATTCAAGATGGGACCTCTGAATTGTTTTTGATGATGTGGTTTATTTTCTTATCTTCTACACAGGCAGGAAGGGTGAGTTCGGCTCACATCTTCACTGCATGGTTCAGAAGGTCCCAAGACCCTTAGTTACAAGACTTTTTAAGGATTTATTAACCAATAAAACACTGCTAATAAGGATATTTATGTTTTTCACCCAATCCTTAAATATTTCATCTCATGGACCCACGTTACAGTGTGAGCTTTCTTAGCCAGTCATGTCATGACACACAAACCCACAGTGCTGCATTCTGAGCTCCTTGTTTACCTCTGGAACTACTTTGATTTTTATATCTTAAACTCTAAAACTCTAAACTTCCCTTTCCTTAGCTCAACGTGTCTCTGCTTTAAACCACAAACCCACATTCTCCCTTCCAGCACCTCAGTTTGGGAGCCTTTTCCAAGGTCTCAGATCAAATCCTGGGTTTAAGTCTAAGCTTTGGCTTCCAGCCCCAAAGTTCTGAGAGTTCCCTGCATTTTGATTCCAACAGATCCCTTCCAACTCCTCATAATCTGATATTCTGTGCCTCAGTTTACCAAAATTATTCAGTTTTTCATCCTCTGGAAGAAACAGCACCCCCAGAGTGGCAAAAACACAACGAGGCCTCTGGCTGATGAGAATGACAGCAGAATCTATTTTTTACTGTCTTTTAAGACAGCCAAGTCGTTGTCTAATCCTTACCTGAGGGCTAAAAGCCTTTCAGGAGAACAAACACGTGTGAAATCAAACAGGGGAGGGCTGTGCCGCAGAAAACTCCTCCGAGGGGGGCTCTCAGATGAGCAAACGTGACACAAGTGTGCGCAGCAATAACAATATCCTCAATCAAAGGCATCAGCTGCACTCATGTGTGCTAAACCTGACTTCTGAAGGCTTTCAAAGAACCAAAACTGGCACATGTGGACACAAAACGGTGCTTGCGAGGGTGGGGGGACCCTCACGTTGTCAGGAGAGCATCTGGCTGGGAAAATTTGAGATGTTTCACCTTCCTGCCCTCAAAAAATCACAATAATTAACTCATTTTTTTGCTTTTCTGGGTGGAAGGTTATGTCTTTTGGTGGCAGATATATTATTTAAGTAGGGGGATTAACAGAGAGGTTTATTATAATAGATTAATAGATTTCAGGTGCTTCTTTTAACTGAATTCTTAATTAATTTTTTTTTTCCACCTGAGCCTACTTTTTTATAGTTCAGCTACTCAGGGGAATCTTTCCACTCTCCAAAATTGGAGTTTTTCTGTTCTGGCAGACAGATCAGCCTTTGGAGTTGAGTGATTTTCAGGCATAATCATATCAGAAATGCCTCAAAACAGCTCCTTTCCTATGTTTAACAATTTCTGGAGAATGGGGGAACCTGGATCCCCAGAATGTCATTCATTTAAATTCATTCCTTTAAATAATCAGATGAATTTTCATGGGAGCTTTCAGTCACCTGGAATTAAAGAGACCAATAATGATTCAATTGTTGTTCCATGGGGCTGGGAGGGAAAATTACCCATGAAATAGGAAATAATGGGATTAAACATTCACCTGTTGGGAGTCCTGGAGCATCATTTGGGGAAATCAGTGTGGAATTCCATCCCTGGATCCCTGGCAGTGCCCAAGGCCAGGCTGGACACTGGGGCTGGAGCAGCCTGGCACAGGGGAAGGTGTCCCTGCCATGGCAGGGGTGAGATGGGATGATATTTAAGGTCCTTCCCAAACCAAGTACAGATTTTATTATTCCTGGTCTGATTCCCTCTCTCTTTCCCCCCTGTGATTTTAATTCCGTCCCCTCAGGACTCACTCCCTGTGTGCAGGTTCCTTCTGGAACAGCCATCCCTGGAAGGTGACCCCTGTCCAAGCCCAGCTGATTCAGAGAATCACAGAACCACTAAAGTTGGAAAAGACCCCTAAAATCATTGAGCATGAAGAAAACTGTCAGTCCCACCACCAAAACCTCCCCGTAAGCCCCAAATCCACCAATTCCTGCAGAATTCCTCCCTGACCTCCGAGCCCTACGTGTGGGGTGGGACCCAAGGAGGACAACTCTGCTTCCAACTTCCATCCAGTCATGGCTGGGATGAGTTTTTCCAAGATTTTTGGATGTGGATCACATTCCAAGTCAACCCTCAGAGGGTTTAGAACTGAAATTGCTGATGTCCACAGCCACAATTTTGCCACTTTGGTCTCTTTGCCTGTAATTTGTTTACCCATGGAACTGTGAATTTTGCCCCGTGGGTCCCTGATAAAAATCATCTGGGGAGCAGCTGGAGCATGGAAGTGGTTAAAAAAAAGCAGATGGAAATGTTCTGCCTCCGTTGGCTTTTTCCTGGAAATAAAAGCAATATTTAAAAGTGAAAAAGAAAAAAAAAAAAAAAAGAGGAAAAATTAATTCTGCTGAAGTAGAACTTCATCCATTCAGGCAGGGTAGACACCAATTGGTAAATATAATTATTAATTAAAATATCTCATTTCCTGGGTTTTAATAGGTTTTAGACTAATTTCTGAACCCTTAAATAAAGACACAAATAGTTCTCACTCTGTACAATGGAGATCTCAATGATTTTAAAGCAGGGTGTGAAATGCAAATTTTTTATTAACACAGCAACAATTTCCAAGAATTTCACGTTCCTTTTTTGACCATTTTTGTTGTGTGAGATCTGGGAAACTTTCTATTTTTTTTAATTATTTTGAGGGAGAGCTTTTCCGTCTAGTGGATTTTTTTTTGTAGGAATGGGTTAATTTCAAGCTGGAACAAAACCTTGATGAAACAAGGGAATAAAATCCAGTTTTTTAGCTTATTCTCAGCCTTAAATGTGTGTATAGGAGCTCATTCCCAAATTTTTCCTGCCTTATCCTGCTGTGGTCACTAGATGATGCTGCATGTCTGTGTTAGCAGTGCCTTGGAGGATTTTATAGGTGTAAGAAAAGAACATTTCTCTCCAATACCACAAAAAGAGAGATTTCACCCAATTTATTAATTCCATGAATAAACCAGCCCCCACTTCCTTCATTTCAGGATAAGCCCTTCCCTATTCATGGACTCTACAGAGCAAAGCAGGTTTTTCTCTTGCCCCAGACTTGATTTTTATTTTTTTAGCACTTTGGATATTTAGGAAAATCCCATTTTCCCTGTAAAAAACCAAGGATTTAGGCACGACCTTGCCCTAGTTCTGCAGTGGGACCAAGGGAATTCTCCCCTTCCCCCCCAGGCTCTTGGAGAGTCAGTTTCTTCTCCTGGGATTCCTCCTCAGTGGCTTCCCAAAAAAAACATGTTTAATATTCCCAGGATGGGAACTGCTGGATAAAAGTAGATTAAAATAATTAATTATATTAATAAATCAATATTAAATATATATTCATATAAAATATAGTAAACATTAAACATTATATGGTATCATTTAATATAATACACATTATATATAACCACATACTATAATTATAAAATATATTTTAATATAGTCTATATTATGTATACAATATAGTATATACAATAAATATTATATAATATATCTTAATCTATAGTTTAATCTATAGATAATAAAATAATAAGATTAAATATATATTAATTAAATATACTGAGCAGTCTCTTTAAGTCCTGATTGCTGCTATTAAAAAATAAAGGGATTTTATAGGAATGTTGTGGGTTTTGGGAGGATTTAGGGCTAATGAGTGATTAAAAAAAAATCATCTTTCCTCTGATTATTCCTTAGGGGAAGCAAAAAGATGATCACCTTCCCTGACCCTTCCCCTCCCTGATTTTATTCCTGAAGGAATAAAATCCAGTTATTTCCAGAAAAAAATCCTTCAATCTCAGTCAAAGCTCAGGATCTCAGTCAATGTTTGAGCAAAGCTCAGCCTCCTGTTTGGTAACTCCCCTAATATTGAATTTACAGGTGACAAACAGCTCTGATTTAACTCCTGGACGTGCCTTTTTCTTGGGATATTTCCTGTATCCTCAATTTGTAGACAAGTGACACACCTTGGAATCCACGGAGGGTTTCAGTGGATAATAATTAATCAACAGCACTGTGCAAAAGGGAATTAAATTTCATCCCAAATGTTGAACTCTCAGCCTTAAATTTAATTTCAATATGGAGATGAAGAAAAAAAATGCAGGAAAATTTCAATACAATTTAAAAAAATTAGTCAGCGCAGAGTAGAGAATTTATGGAAGTAATTTTGGATTATAGAAGCAAAGTTTGAATGCCCACATCCTTTGCTTAAATGTTGTTGAGTGCTTAGGTCAAGCCCAAGGATATTTCACAACATGTGAATATTCACTGGGGGTGAAAATCCTCCTGAAAATCTTTGGTTGCTGTAATGGATTCTTTGCTTCTTTTTAGCCAAGGTCGGGATTAAATCATGGGATGGAATTTTTTGTTTGGGTCTCAGATGTTGATCAGTTCTTGTCTCTGTTACAGTCTCACACACCCTGAGTTCTGCAGTATTTTACTCTAAACAGGTAAAAAATGGTGATGTATCTCTCTCTGCAAGGCCTTTGAAGGATCAACTGTCCAATTCAGAAATGACACCTCAATTATTTTCACTTTTACCCCAATACCCAACCACCCGTGCCCACCATGGGGACTTTTTATCCAATGACACAAAACCACCCAAACCCATGGAGAAGAAGGAAGGAGAAGGAGGAGAAGGTGAAGGAGAAGGAGAAGGAGAAGGAGAAGGAGGAGGTGAAGAAGGACCAGCCACTGCCCTAAAACCTCCACCTTGCTTTATATGCATTCCTGTATTCTAAACCCTTCAACTCTGAGTTTCCCAGCCTGTGATATCACACACTTCTATTCAAACTGCAAACCAACAATCCCAGTTCTGTCATTCCATTCTGGAAGCTTCTCCAGGGCCTCAGGTCACTGCAGTGTTCTCTTGGGGGTCAGTGCCTGGCAGCACAGAAAGTCTGGAATTCTCAGCAGCCAGGGTTCCAACAGTTCAGGCCTTAATCTAAGGCAGGAGTTCAGGATTGATCCCATTCCAGGAGAGGTGAGTGGGATTGGGAGGATGAATCCCCCTGGGACCTGCCTGTCCTTATTGATTACAGAAGAATCCCAAATGGCTGCCTCATGTCCAATTCTGGAAGGCTGGAATTGAGGTTTTCTCTTCTTTCCCGCACTAGAGATGTGTTTTTTAAAATCACTCTGAAGAAGCTAAAAGCTCTGAAATCGCATTCTTTTATTTTTTTCTGAAGTCCGTGATTTACAGAAGTGCTAAAAACCAGGAGATGAGAAAATTTCATTATTATAGAGCTGATAATTACAGCATCCATAGGTGAGCCCAGCATCCCAAACCCAATATTCCTTCCCAACACTTGATAATTCCCACTCGCCTTGCTCCCCTTTTCGAAAGGGACTGTAAATAAATCAGCTTTGCATCCCTGCTGGGAATCTCAGGCTGTCTCTTGTCATTTGCTTGGAGACCCTATTCAGCAAAAGACACCTTAAAAATACATTTTTCCCCCAGGATTTAATCTGGAAGCAAACGCGGATGGGTATTGTGGGCACCTGTGGGTTTCTGGTCTTTATTTAAGAGGTAACAGGTGACCAGATAAATCCTCTAATTAGGTTCAGATTAGAGATTAAAAGTTATTTTTCCCTGCTAGGGTGGTCACACCTTGGGATGAGCTTCCCAGGGAGGTTTGGAGTCTGGGAGAGTTCAGGAGGAATCTGGATGTGGCCCTTGGGGACGGGGTTTGGGGTGGTGCTGGTGGCACTGGATGACCCTAAATGTTTTTTCCAACCCTTCCTTCAAGAGTTTTCTTCTCAAAATTCTTGACCATCCCATTTTTCCTGCCACTCTTTTCGGCACTGACCTTTGCAAAGCCTCTTCCTGCAGCGACTGCTGTGTCCGTGCTACAGGCTCTACCCTTTTTCCTGGTTAGAAACCCACAGAAGGGGAAGGAAAGAAAGAAAACTCCAATTCCTAACTAAATTTTGCAGGCAGGGAGGGAAGCCCACGGATTCAAACGTGTTAAGTCCTCACACAGTTAACAACATGTCACTTGGTGAGAGAATTTTCATAATTAATGAACTGGTTCAATTTGCTCTGCCGCTTGACTTTGATTAATACATTTTTGAGTGTTCCCACTGGGACTCTGTCCAGTTTGTTTAGTAAGCTCTTATGTCTATATCCAGTTCATGTGGATGGATCAAAGTGTTGGCACCAAATGCTGGCAACGTTTCGGCTTTGGTGCAGCCATTCTGACTCCACTTAAAAAGGAGATAGCAATATATCTTAAACGCAGTTCTTTGTGACTCATTTCTAGGGGAAATAAAGAAAAGGGAGGAAAGAAATTTCACACTGCATTGTGTGGAAATGCTGTGATTTAAAAGTTCATCTCACGCAAGCTTGGCCAATTAAAGGGATATTTATCAAGGCAGACAGTAATTGTGCAGAGCCAAACTGGCAATTCGGTCAATATGAAGCATTGAGCTGCAAAACTTCCATAATTAACAAATTAGTGAACATTACCCTTCGTTACCCAGCTGCTGGGGGGGTGTTGCACATTCACCTCACTCCTGGTGCTCAGTCACCTCCTCAGATTCTCTGTGCAGCTCAAGGAAGTGCACAATGCTTTAAAAAGAGGTCAAATTCTGTTTGCTGGACACCTCTGGACAGCCCTGTGGGACCTGGGAATGAGGGGCTCTTGTTTCCAAACAGGATGATCCAGGGAAGGAGAAGCAGCTCACAGAATTCTGGAATTATTGAGGCTGGAAAAGCCCTCCCAGCCCATGGAGTGCCAGCTGTGCCCCATGGCCACCTTGTCCCCAGCCCAGAGCACTCAGTGCCACCTGTGGGGGACACCTGCAGGGATGGGCACTGCAAAGCTCCCTGGGCAGCTCCTTCTGATGATCCAGCTCATGGTTTTAGGGCAAAAATTGCAGGTGAGAATGTTTATTTTTGGAGAAGCTGCAAGGTTCACTGGGACATAATCACCTTCTGTGGTTTTCGTCTTCAGGGATGTTGCTGAACATTATTGCCCTCCAAAATGTCACGGGGCAAATTCTGTTCTTGGTGTAGATGTCTAAAGGCTGGATCAGCATTAATGAGTATGGCAGGGAAAAGGGAGGAATTCAGAAGGAATTTCTTCGTGGAAAAGGTTGTTAAACATTGGAAAGAGCTGCCCAGGCAGCTTTGCAGTGCCCATCCCTGCAGGTGTCCCCCGCAGGTGGCACTGAGTGCTCTGGGCTGGGGACAAGGTGGCCATGGGGCACAGCTGGCACTGCATGGGCTGGGAGGGCTTTGCCAGCCTCAATAATTCCAGAATTCTGTGAGCTGCTTCTCCTTCCTTGGACCATCCTGTTTGGAAACAAGAGCCCCTCATTCCCAGGTCCCACAGGGCTGCCCAGAGGTGTCCAGGAACAGAATTTGACCTCTTTTTAAAGCATTGTGCACTTCCTTGAGCTGCACAGAGGATTTGACGAGGTGACTGAGCACCAGGAGTGAGGTGAATGTGCTGGGGACACGGTGGGCATGGGGCACAGCTGGGACTCCATGGGCTGGGAGGGCTTTTCCAGCCTCAGGAATTCTGGAATTCTCTTTTGCCATCCCAGTCAGGGCCATCCTTGCCTTACTTTGAGGCTGCCATGTAGTGCTGTGGTGCTTCTCTGGCTATTTCCTGGCTGGAATCTCATCCCCAGAGAGCTGGAGGCATGAAGAGGGTCACTGCTGGTGGCAGAAACTCCCCTGAGAAACAAGAAAAGGCTCCAAGAAGTTTCCAGTGAATGCTGTGCCCGTGTACAAATTTATAAATTTATATCTCCACATCAACCCTCCTTGGCTCCCAGCTCTGCCCTCCCAAACCACGGCACTTGGAGATGCAGATCTGAAGGCAGTGAGGTTAAAGTTAATTAAAGAAATTCCCTGAGTCCAATCTCTGCTTTCCCTGGGGTGACAAGGCCCGGGGCAGTTAATCACCAGCAGCCCCCAGCGTGTCACTCCTGCTGCCCTGGTTTTGTTCAGATGTTATAAGGCTGAGTGACACCAGAGAATGGACAATGGGACACAAGCTGCTGGAAACACAGGGAGCAATGGCAGATTTAAGTGCACATTGTTCGGCCACCAGCAGCAGATCAGCCAGGAAAGAAAAAAAAAGTGGTTTTTTTTTAAAACTTTTCCCATGGGGTTCCTGCTCCCAGAGCGCTCCAGTGGGGTTTGTGGGTGTTTATTCTCCTTGGAGCCAGGCTGGGAGAGATGGAAGGTCTGGAGAGACCTCAGAGCCCCTTCCAGGCCCTAAACGGGAACATAAAAAGGAGGGAGAGGGACTTTTTATAGGGGCAGAGAGAGAGAGAGAAAGGGAATGGTGTTAAACTGCCAGAGGGCTGGGATAGGTAGGATATTGGGAATGAGGAATTGTTCCCTGGGAGAGTGGGAAGCCCTGGAATAGAATTCCTAGAGAAGCTTTAGATCCCTGGAAGTGTCCAAGCCAGGTTGGACATTGGGGCTTGGAGCAACCTGGGATAGTGGAAGGTGTCCCTGCCCTGGCAGGGGTGGGAATGAGATGTTTAAGGTCCCTCCCAACCCAAATCATTCTGGCATTCTGCCTAAAAAAGCCTTTTTAGCCTGTGCTGAATTTTAAACGTAGTGTACATGAGAAGTGAAACAGAGAGCAGAAGTCCTTTCCCTTTTGCAGTTTATTTGGTATCTGTGTTTGGCTGATGTTTTTCAGGGCTCTGTTTTACTCTTTGCACCCTTCAGCCACTTGGTTTCTCTTCTTCTGTGCCCAACTTTCAGTAACAGCGACAGAGGATGTGTAAAAAAATGAAAAAAACCTGAGAAATGTAGGGCGCTGACAGGAGGATTCATACTCAGGTGTGAGAGGCAAAAGAAGGTAAAAATTCGATTCTATTTAACCTCAAAGGAGGGGGCAGTGAGGGGAGGTCGAGTCCCTATTCCCAAGGGAAAGGATGAGAGGAAATGGCCTCAAATTGCACCAGGGGAGGTTCAGAGTGGTTCATCTGTGGTTGTTGACACCAGGACACATTCCCAACCTCTTTTGTCCTTCTGGGAATTAAAATGTTGAGAGAAGCTTCAAGTTGGGAAAATGATTTCCAAAATTTTGCCTTTCAAAAACATCTGATGTTGGTTTCAGTGTTTTTGTAACATTTTCTTTAGGCTCTTCCTCCAGCAGAAATGAGGGGTCAGAGGAGATAAGGTTTTAAGAGGGGGTATATGCCAAGATACTGAAGAGAAGAGGAAAAATGGTGTCACTGAGTCGAAAAGCCAATGAAGTCCTGGAAAGGGAATTACTGAGGCTGTTTTCTCCTCTGGTACAAGAAGCATGGAGGGAGGAATGGGACACAAATGAAAGGAGGATTTGCAGTCACCACAAACATCCCAGTGCAGTGTGGGGGGAGCTCAAAGTGTCCTTGTCACAGCAGTGGGGACACAGGAATTCCCTGGGCTCAGAGAGACAAATGGGATGTGCAGGAACCACCTCCAGATCACGGAATCCCCAACTCCTGATGTTGGAAAAGCCCTCCAAGGTCATCGAGTCCAACTTGTGACTGATCCCCACCTTGTTACCCAGCCCAGAGCCATGCCCAGTGTTCCTTGGACACCTCAAGGATGGGGAATCCATGGATCAGACCTTTCCCACTGTCTTAGGTTGGAAATGGGGGTGTGTGTTCTGTTTCCATCTGTCAGAGCTGGGGCAGTTCTCTGCTGTTCTTTGGGCAGTTTTTTCTTTATCTCTCCCACAGCCAATCCTCCCTCCAGGAGATCTCTGCTGTCCATGGCCACTGAGTGTCCCTGCAGGGCTGAGAAAATTCCATCATCCCATGGGGAGATGCTCTGCCCAGGGCAGGAGCCAAGCATTCCCACCTGGATCCAACCTGAGCCTGGAACAGCACAGCAGCCTCTGCCCCCTGCATTCCCAGAGGAGCAGCTTTCTCCTGCCCTGCATTCCCAGAGGAGCAGCTTTCTCCTGCCCTGCATTCCCAGAGGAGCAGCTTTCTCCTGCCCTGCATTGCCAGAGGAAGAGCAGGCCCATCTCCAGCAGCCCTGGAGCTGCAGAGGAAAACTCCAGCCTTGTGCAGGATCCCTGCTCCAGCAGAAGCACAGCTGGCACTGCAGGAGGGCTGAGCCACCATGGAATCAATGGATTCAAAGATAATTTTTTTTTTAAGAAAACACATCTTAGGAAATAAACAGTAAACAGCACCTTCTACTATCAGTAGTGGTTCTCAGTTGAAAATATTAAAAAAAAATTCAGTGTAACAGAGATGAAAGTGTAAAACTTGTAAGAAGTTCTTTCTGTGAAACCTTGAAGCTGTGCTGCCACCACCCTGACCCACAGGCTGCCAGCTCCTGTTCTGACTCTGGCAGGGTTGTTTTTGTTTTTGTTTTTTTTGTTTGTTTGTACTATTGAATTTGTATTTTTAATTTCCCTAATAAAGAACTGTTATTCCTGCTCCCATATCTTTGCCTGAGAGCCCCCTAATTTCAAATTTATAATAATTCAGAGGGAGGGGGTTTCCATTTTCCATTTCAGGGGAGGCTCCTGCCTTCCTTAGCAGACACCTGGCTTTCCAAACCAAGACACTCACCCACTGAAAACAGCAATTCCTTAAGGAGAAAAAAAAGGGGTTTTTCCTATCTAAGGCAAGAACAAATCAAATTCTTCTTTGTCCATCTCAGCTGTGAGGCAAACTAAATAATTCAGATAGTTATTCCTCTTTTTTTGGTAACTAATTTCAGTATTCATGTCGAGCCATTGCTCACATCACGACACCGCTCTCATGGATTTGTCACCCCCACAATGGATTGGGCAGTGTAAAACCAGGGAAAACCTTCCCAAAACCACAATTTCCAATTCAACTTAATTAAAATATCCCACTCCAGGGAAAGCAAAGCGTTAAGCTGGAAAATGTTGGCTGCAGAAAAAATAAAAATAAATAAAAAAAGCTTGATCAAAGGACGCCCCGCCAGTGTCACCTGCTAATGAAACGCTGCCGTTGTCACCCCGAGTTTCCAAGAGAAAAGGAGGAGCTCCAGGGGCTGTTTCCCTGCTCCTTCCAGCACACAAAGGTCAGTGACACGCAGAAAATGGCCTTTCATTAACCAGACATTTGTATTATAAACATTATTCCCAGACGAGCAGGAAAGTCCCAAAAATCTGAGTCACTGGCGGGTGAATGGCTGTTTTGTGAGGCCTTTATAAATAAGGCATTGAGGGAATAAACAGTCACTTTGTATCAAAAAAGGGAAAATTTGCTGTGTACACACAGAGTTTTCATACAGCAGGGCTATGATTTAGTGGTTCTGCTTTAAAAAAGTGAAATTGTGGCATTATCAGGAGATTTATTCTCTCTGAACAACATCTGAACTGGCTGCAAGTCTAAGATTTTCTTCTTTTTTAACCAAGAATAAATCTGCCTCAAATCATCTTTTTGCCTAATTTTTAACTTCTTAATTTTCCTTCCCCCTGATCTGAGTGATGATCATGATCCTGAAAAGAGAATGGAAATTCAGCTGTATAAAGGAAATGTAGATGAAGCTCGGGTTTTTAAACCTGAAATTGGTTTTGTTGCTTGGAAAGTCTCTTCTCCCTGGGCCCTCGAAATCCAGGGAAATGCTCTCCTTGTGGACATGAAGAAATGAATTGTGGTGGCAACAGGATTTTTGATTCCAGCAGGGGTAGGGATTTCTACCTCCCTCTGCAAAAACTGGCCACAATTTTGATATTTTATT
This sequence comes from Motacilla alba alba, assembly GCF_015832195.1. Lineage (NCBI taxonomy): Eukaryota > Metazoa > Chordata > Aves > Passeriformes > Motacillidae > Motacilla > Motacilla alba. Next base: position 1,643,868 of record NC_052016.1, on the reverse strand, counting down.
TGATATTTGATTTTATATTTTGGTATTAGGATATTTTCTAGAGAGTAGGAGAAGGCTTCTCCCACTGGGATCCTGAGGAATGAGGAGTTCCAGCCTAATCCCATTTGAGGCTGAGATCAGGATGAGAAGGAAGAAGCAGCAGTGCTGGGAATGAAAGTTCTTTGCCACTATAAAATGTAGGAAGATGCATAAGAAAATTAAGTTATAAAATCCAGATTCATCCTATATTTTTCTCTTTTTATTTATACGCCCCAGCAGAGCAGAACAATTAGTTTCTTTGGAAAATCAGACCAATTTCCAATTTTATTTTGGGGAAAAAAGAGCAGGGAAACCAGGAGTAGATGTGCACAGCAGATTCCTGGGCTGGGATTTTAAACACCAGGAGTTTGCCAGGACAGCATCAGGAGGTTTGAGGGAAAGATCCCGAGAAGAATCAGGATGTTCTTCTCTCTCTGCCTCTTCTTCCTGTTTCATTAATTAATCTTTAATGAGGGCAGATGTTTTGCTTTTGTATCTAAAGTAGTTTGTGAAATTTATTGCAGGGATAGAAACAGAGATTTGCTTGTCAATTTACCTGCTTTCCTTTCTTCCACCTTTCTGCTATTCTGCTATTAAAAAAAAATATATAGTATTATATATATAAAATAGATATATAATAGATATAATATAATATAATATATAATATATAATATATATAATATAATATATATTATATAATATATAATATATAATATATAATATATAATATATTATATATTATATATTATATATTATATATTATATATTATATATTATATATTATATATTATATAATGTATAATGTATGATGTATAATATATAATATATAATTGATGATAATAGATAATAGATAATAGATAACATATATATAACATATTATATATTACATATTATCTATATTACATATTACATATTACACATTACATATTATATATTATATATTATTTATTATATATTATATATTATATATTATATCTTCTTATATATTATATATTATAGATTATATAATATACATTATATATCATGATTTATTATATTTAATATTTCATATTTTATTTTTATTTTCACATATTATATTGTATTGTATTATATTATATTATACTATATATAATATTATTTATATTAAATATATATATTATATTATATATTATATATATAAATATAATAGATAATTTATAATAGATAATATATTCTCTATTACATATTGTATATTACTTATTGTATATTGTATATTATATAATATAGGAAAATAAAATATAATAGACAGTAATATATCATAATATATAAAGATTAAAAATAATAAAAATAAAAATAATAATAAAGACATAAAATAAAATCATAAAAATATAAATATAAATATAAATGAAAATAATGATAATATTTATAATGATAGTAATGATGATGATGATGATGACGATAATAATAATAATAATAATAATAATAATAATAATAATAATAATAGTTATTATTAATCTAAAATCACCAGGCCCACAAGTAGCTGCTAAAAGCTGTTTTCCCAACCCTGCTAATGGGTAAGTGCGCTCTGGGATGTGGGAACAGCCCAAACAATAACAGAATGAGAACAGCCTCTTCTGCATGGATTTCATTTGCTGCCTTTTGCTTGATTGGGCAATTTGGGGGCCGAGATTTTCGGCACAGCTTCAACCAGGCAACAGTAAAAATAAAACCTCCTATCCAGAGGGCAGGAGCAATTAAAGACAACTGTGGGAAACGTTGTTTTCTGGAGAACATTTCCTCTCTTTTAAGATCTGCTGGAGATGTGGAAGGGCTCCATGGGAGAGGAGTCATCAGCAGCGCTCGCTGTGGGCTCCTCCTCCAGCCTCCCTGGGCTCCCCAGGGCTCCCTCCTCGTGTTTGTTTTGGTTTTTTTGTTGTTTTTTTTTAAAGGGTTTTAGTAATTTTAAGGGTTTTATGAGCTTTAAGTGTGAGGGTTTTGGGAGATTTAATGTTGTAGGTTTTTTTTTTTTTAATAAGTTGAAAAGTGGTGTTAGTTTATTATTGGTGATTTTTAAAATTGGTTTGATTTAATTGATTTTTCTTTTTAAAAAACGATTTTTTAATATATTTTTATTTTTTTTCCTTTTTTGGTTTTGTAACAATGACTGAGTTTTTATTTTGTATGTATAGCATGTTTTTAAAAATTTTTCTGAGAGATTTTAAAGGTGTAATTAAGCTTTATGTTTTGGGTTAAAAGACATGGGAAATGACAGTGATATTTGTACTAGGGTTTAACATGTTTGTGATTGTGATTGTTTTGTTATTATGTTATTGTTTATTATATTAAATATTACCAGTAATGTTATATTTATTTATGTTATTATTTATTATGTTAGTTATTATGATGTTATTACCTGTTATTGTTTATTATTGTGTTATTATAATATATTAAATATTAATATAATTATCTTTATTTGTGTTATTATTTATTATTATGTTTTTACTTGTGATTGTTCTGTTATTATGTGTTAAACTGTAGGTTATTTGTGGCAGATTATGGTTTATTTGTTTTATTTTGATGATATTAATAGATATTATTAGTAGATTATTAGTAGATATTTTATTAGAAGAATTAAAGTAATAATTACTTTCCTTGGGACTCTGGGATGCTGGAGATGAAGGAATTTTGCAAGCTCTGTGTGGTCAGAAGAGGAACAGAGCCAAAGATATCCCAGCCCTGCAGGGAGGTGCCTCCTCTGCTGAATTCTGAGGAGCTTTGCGGAATTATTCCCCTTTTTTTTTCTCACCTCAAACCCCTGCATTTCATCCCTTGCCTTGCAATTTTCCCAAAATTGAGTGGATGACTGTAGGATTTCCAGGAGTCACATTTATTCCAGAGTGGGCTCGTGTTGTGCTGCGCAGATTTCAGGTGGATTTCTGGTGAGTGAGATTTTATAAGGTGTCCAGAGAGAAAGAAGCTGAATTTAAGAGCAGAGTGTGGGAAGACATCAGTGGTGGCACCACAAGAGTGGAGAGGACATAGAATTTAAAAATCACAGAATTTAGTTTGGAAGGGACATTAATCCCACCCAGTGCCACCCCTGCCACGGCAAGGACACCTTCCACTGTGCCAGGCTGCTCCAACCCCATCCAAACTGCCTTGGGCACTGCCAGGGGTGGAATTCATTAGGAACCATTTTAAAGATGATCTCTTAAATTTAGTGATGTAAAAAAAATAAAATCAGAAGTTGAAAACCCTGAGGGATTAATCCTAATTAAATAAGCCATGATTGATGCCCTGTTCAGGCCCCAGGAAGACTCCCAGTGTTTTTCCTAGAACAATAAACAAAAATATTAAATAACAGCAGCTCTTCTGCAATATTTTTTTCCACCAAAATTGCTGATTCCAGTCACCTGTGAGCTTTGCCATGGTGAAAAGGAGAGGAGAAGGATCACTGCCACCTTTGCATGGATTCTGCTGGATCATGAACACTTCCACTTTATTCTTTAGCTCCATTTAGTCTCTGCTGCAGGCCAGCCTTCAGAAGGCATCACACCCACTTTAAAATCCTGAACAGCCCTGCCTCCATCTGTGCCTCCACTCTGAATTAGGATCATGGAATCATCACGGGATCATAACATCATGGGTTTGAGTTGGAAGGACTCTAAAGCCCATCCAGTGCCACCCCTGACATGGCAGGGCCACCTTCCCCTGTGCCAGGCTGCTCCAGCCTGGCCTTGGGCACTGCCAGAGATCCAGGGATGGAATTCCATCCCAGCCCCTGCCCACCCTGCCAGGGAACAATTCCTCATTGCCAAGATCCCATCCAGCCCTGCCCTCTGGCACTGGCAGCCATTCCCTGGCTCCTGGCACTACATCCCCTGGGAATTGTCTCTCTCCATGTTCTCCATGGCTCCTTCAGGCCCTGAGGTCACTCCAAAACCTTCTCTTCTCCAGGTTGATTTTTTTTTTCCAGGAAGAAAGTAGTCCTTCAGTTTTTCCCCTCAGTGTTTTTCTCCAAAGTGGCTGCCCAATGTTGGAGAATAAAGGTAGGGAGACCTTTGTATCCTGCAAAAACTCTGTGATGTGATCCATGACATCTCAAGTATCACTTTCAGCCCTCAGTAATCTTTAAAAATGAAACCTGGCTGTTGACTGAGATCAATGCTCTTCATTGCTTGCAGGGTGATTGACTTGATTCCCTCTTGTTCCTGAAAATCCTGAGGTTTCCAGGCCAGTTTGGCTCAGAACACATTGATTTTCCATTTTATATTCAATTCATGGTGTGCTCAGACACTGATGAAACGGCCTGTCCAGGAAACCAAAAGTACAACAGCGTCAAATTCAGAGTAAGGTGCCCAAGCTGAGGGAGAGAAATAATTTACATCAGTAAAAAACAGGGAAAATAGGGGATTAAATGTTAAAATATGAGTTTGGGCCGAAAGATTTAATCCCAGGGAGGTTTGGAGTCCTCATCCGTGGGGGTGTCCAAGGCCTGGATGTGGCACCCAGAGCTCTGGGCTGGGGACAAGGTGGGGATCAGGCAGATCTTGGACTCAATAACCTCGGAGATCTTTGTCAACCTCAATGATCTGGGGATTCTGGGATTCTATTCTATTACCTGAGTGGGCAAATAATGTTAAAAAATGACTTTTCCTTCTTAAAAACTCAACTCCAAGTGTTCTGAGATGTTTGATTTTCTGTCCAAATCCTCAAATGTGCATCCCACTGACTTCGGGAAGATTTGGGAAAGGTCTTTCATTGCCCAGCTCTGTTTCCTCTCGTCCCTGAAGGTGTTTGGTGCAAACAAAACCTTTCTCCCTTCCTGGGCTGTGGTGCTGATGGCCAGTGAGGAAAAACTTGTCTGAAATTGAAATTATTCATCCCACCCCCTTCCTGGGAGCATTCCCTGCAGGGAGGACACTCATGGATGATGTTCTTCCACTTCCACATAAAGAACTGGACACATTTAGCAAAACGTGGTCATGGAGGGTGAGACAAGTTGATTTCCCAAATTAAAAATCCCTCCTTTGGGTCATTAAGTTGAGCTGATAATTTTAGTGATGAGAAGCAGGAATGTTGTGAAAACGAGGGAAGAGTTTTCAGGCAGCAAACAGTGGTTTCTCTACAATAAATTTTATTTAAGTAAGAATTTTATCCACCCTATCACCTAAAGCTTTTTTTTTTTTAATAAATGAGATTGCAGTGCAGCGAACAATGTGCCGTGATTTGTGGATAAATAAAATGAGAAGAATTGTGATAATGGTTAAACCTAGAGCCCGTTTTGGGGAGAATTTCCAAGTGACACAGAGAAAACGGGGTGGTTTTTGCCAGCCTTTCCCCTGCACTGAAGGAGTTCACACCCCTTACCAAGGGCAATGCTGCTTTTTCACTGTTGCTTTATTAAAGAAGGCTCCCTGAACTTTGTTCCCTTGGTTAATGTTGGATTTGGAAAAGGTAAAAGTTTTTTTTCCCGAGTGAAAATGATGATTTAGGGATCCCTGGCACTGCAGGTGTCAGGCTGCTGGATTTATTCCCAGGTTTGCTGGGGGATCTCACGGAATCAGTGGGAATTACTTTGCCAAATCTCTTGATTTTTTGAGGTCTTTTCCAACCTAAATGAGGCCTTTTCCAACAGGGATATTAAATACCCTGTTTTGGGGTATTCAATGCTGAATAAACATCTAGGAAGGATTTAAAAAAGGATATAAAAAGGCTATGAAAGGACAGTCCTTTCCCTATGGGAGCTGATGCAAGATCCAGAAGTAGAACAAAAGTCAGAGCAACAAAGATATTTATAAACAGAAAAATGCCAACCTCCCAAATCCATCCCCAAAACTAAGCCTCTTGGCAAATGAACCTTGTCCAGAGCTTTAAGACCCCTCAATAAAACTGCATTTTCTGCATAGTTCTGCTTCTTTAAAAGATATTTCACCTCCCAACCCTCTCTTGCTGGAGGGACAGGATGATTCCATAACTAACGGTTGTTGTGGTAGATGCCTGGAATCCTTCAGGTTTTCCAGTGGTTTGACTTTTCCTCCTCAAGACAAAAAAAAAAAAAAAAAAAAAGAAAAGAAAAAGAAAATTAAATGCAGACAATGCTCTCTTTCTTTTCTTTTCTTTTCTTTTCTTTTCTTTTCTTTTCTTTTCTTTTCTTTTCTTTTCTTTTCTTTTCTTTTCTTTTCTTTTCTTTTCTTTTCTTTTCTTTTCTTTTCTTTTCTTTTCTTTTCTTTTCTTTTCTTTTCTTTTCTTTTCTTTTCTTTTCTTTTCTTCCTTTTCTTTTTTTTCTTTTTTTCCTTTTTCTTTTTTTCCTTTTTTCCTTTCCTTTTCCTTTTCCTTTTCCTTTTCCTTTTCCTTTTCCTTTTCCTTTTCCTTTTCCTTTTCCTTTTCCTTTTCCTTTTCCTTTCCTTTCTTTTCTTCCACTCATGGTGCAGCACCCTGTGCTCTTGTTTTGCATGAAAACACCCAAAATCTCTTTTTTCATCTATTGTTTCTATTCTTTCTGTTGAGTTTTCTGTCCTCAGGGCTCCTGCAGTGTGTTCTGTGCTACCCAAAGTGCCCCTCTATAAAACTCTCTCTTACGTAGATCTCGAAATCCCAGGAGATTCTGGAAAAAGTTCAGCTTCCATTCGGAGACAGAAAAGCTGCTCAGGTTTGCAGGACTGTTCTGAACCCAACAACACTGAGGAAAACATTAAATGGAAGGTTTTTGTCTCCCAGAACATTTCTTCACCCAGCACATTAATATTACTCATCACTGACGTCCTGGCCTCTTATTTTATTGCCTGACTAAAAGCTGATTATTTTTGCAATCTGGCTCATGCTCTACCAAGTGAGAGTTGCTTTCCCCTGCTCAAATATCACTTTTTAAATACCTTTTTCCACTGTTTTCTGTCAGGGAAAGGCTTTTCCCAGGCCACCCATGTGTGGAAGGGAGGATTGGGTTGCTCTGAGAGGGTTTTTTCAGGGTTTTTCCCTCACCTACCATGTGGGTTTGTCCTTCCTGGGCCTCCTGGATATTGAAGAGGGAAGGCTCAGGAGCAAAATATCCCATTTATTCCACTTATATCCCATATATTCCACAAAATATCCCATTTATCTCTCTTACACAGCTTTGGAAGAGGATTTGATGGGTTACATGAAGTCCCTCCTATCTGTTCTCCACAGAATTGGCTTTTCCCTCATCCTTTGTCACCCTGTGGAGAGGCAGGAAATTCTCAGAATTAATAATTCTCCTCTTTCCTCTTCCAGATTGAAAAAAAAAAAAAAAATTAAGGCCTGAAACAGAGTAATAAATACACCAAAGACAAGGGAAAGCTTTTTGGTTTCAGCAAATCCAGGATTTTTGTCCAACACCAAAAACTGGAGGCTGATAAAGGCAGGAAAAGCGTGGGGGTGAAGCTGCAAGCCCCAGCTAAGCCGTGCCTGAATTTTGAAGATGACGAATGATCTTTCAATTTCTAATTTAAGAATATTAATTACCCTTCTCCTAGCAGGTTCTTTCCATGTCCTTCTCACGCCACAGCTTTTAATTTCTTTGCTTTGGCAGGGCAAAAGCTTCTTAAAATTTATGAGAAGGGCAGTGACAGAGTCCTTGTTCCTGTCAGGCCCTGATGGAGGCAGAGCTTGGGCAGAACCTGCTCCCAAAATCAGGGCAGATGTGAAGGCAAGGAGAGGTTTGGGAGGTGTCAGAAATCCAGCTGAACATTCCACACTCTGCTTTCCCTCAGTTTTCCATGGCTCAGGGAAGCAGAGAGCTGGAAATGGCCAAAAGCATTCATTGACAAGGACCAGGCCTTGGTGCCACCCTGGCTGTCTCTGGTTGAAAGGTTTAGCTGGGGGTGTGTGTTCTATTTTCATTTTTTTGAGCTGGGGCAGTTCTCTGCTGTTCTTTGGGCAGTTTTTTCTTTATCTCTCCCACAGCCAATCCTCCCTCCAGGAGATCTCTGCTGTCCATGGCCACTGAGTGTCCCTGCAGGGCTGAGAAAATTCCACCATCCCATGGGGAGATGCTCTGCCCAGGGCAGGAGCCAAGCATTCCCACCTGGATCCAACCTGAGCCTGGAACAGCACAGCAGCCTCTGCCCCCTGCATTCCCAGAGGAGCAGCTTTCTCCTGCCCTGCATTCCCAGAGGAGCAGCTTTCTCCTGCCCTGCATTCCCAGAGGGAGAGCAGGCCCATCTCCAGCAGCCCTGGAGCTGCAGAGGAAAACTCCAGCCTTGTGCAGGATCCCTGCTCCAGCAGAAGCACAGCTGGCACTGCAGGAGGGCTGAGCCACCATGGAATCAATGGATTCAAAGAAAATTTTTTTAAAGAAAACACATCTTAGGAAATAAACAGTAAACAGCACCTTCTACTACCAATAGTGGTTCCCAGTTGAAAATATTAAAAATAAATTCAGTATAACAGAGATGAAAGTGTAAAACTTGTAAGAAGTTCTTTCTGTCTGAAACCTTGAAGCTGTGCTGCCACCACCCTGACCCACAGGCTGCCAGCTCCTGTTCTGACTCTGGCAGGGTTGGGTTTTTTTGTTTGCTTGTACTATTGAATTTGTGTTTTTAATTTCTCTAATAAGGAACTGTTAGTCCTACTCCAAATATCTTTGCCTGAGAGCCCCTTAATTCCAAAATTATAATAATTTGGAGGGAGGGGGTTTCCATTTTCCATTTCAGGGGAGGCTCCTGCCTTCCTCAGCAGACACCTGTCTGTTCACACCAAGACACCAGCAGAGCCTGGAGCTGGGTCAGATGTGACTCAGGGATGTTATTCCAGCAGCTGAACAGCTTAAAAGCATGGATTTGTCAGCCAAGACATTCCCACCTTGAGAATATCAGTTCCAGCAGCAACAAGGAATCACCTGGCAGCTGATTTCCTTACATTCCTCCTCAGGAGTGTGGCCCTTGTTTGGCAAATTTGCTTCTGTTTATTTGTCTATTGATAGGCTTCAAAAAACCCAAAAAAACCCAAAAAAACCCCAGCATAATTAATGTCGCTGGTGTGTACAACCAGAGGGCTGGGATTCAGTAGCTTAAAATCACAGATTTGCAGTTTAAAATCGTGGATTCCCACCCTGAGTGCATCAGCGCCAACCTGACAGTTTATTTTCTTACATTCCTCCTCAGGAGTGTGGCCCTCCTTTGGCAAATTTGCTTCTGTTTATTTGTCTATTGATAGGCTTCCAAAAAAAAAAAAAAAAAGGGAAAAAAAGCATAATTAATGTAGCTGGTGTGTACAACCAGAGGGCTGGGATTCAGCAGCTTAAAATCACAGATTTTTTTTGTCAGCCAGGACATTCTCACCCTGAGTACATCAGCGCCAACCTGACAGTTTATTTTCTTACATTTCTCCTCAGGGGTGTGGCCTGGGCCAGCTCGTTTGGCAAATTTGCAATTTCTTTGTCTATTGATAGGCTTCCCTTAAAAAAAAGAGGGGAAAAAGCAGAATTAATGCTGCTGGTGTGTATAAACAGAGGGTAGGGATTCAGTAGCTGGAGAGGGATTTTTCCAAGTTTTCTGGCTGATTTTAGACCATCCCATGCTGTGTTTCCTCAGCCAGTTGGCTGCAAGCTGCAACAAAACATATCCCACTTCCCATGGCCCTTACTGCGTTCCCTGAAGTGTGAAGGGCAGGAGCTGGCAAATATTAATAAAAAAACAGGGAATGTCTGAATTCTCACCTTTGTTCCTCTCTGCCTGTCTGCACTTCCATTTGGCTCGCCAAAATTCATGTCAAACCAAGGGAACACACAGGAAACCCCACAGGCATCACCTTGCTGCTGATTTGGGCTGCTGAGAGGATGTAGAATATATTTTTTTTCCCTTCATTTTTAAGGAGAATGAAGAAAAACATTAAGTTTATAACTCTGTTGGGAGGAAAGGCTGGGAGAATTGGGATTCTCTGGAGAGGAGAAGCTTTGGGCTGAGCTCAGGGTGGCCTTGCAGGGCCTGGAGGAGATGACAAGAAAGATGGAGGGAGACAATTTCCAGGGGATTCAGGGACAGCACACAGGGAATGGCTGCCAGGGCCAGAGGGCAGGGCTGGATGGGATCTTGGCAATGAGGAATTGTTCCTGGCAGGGTGGGCAGGGGCTGGGATGGAATTCCATCCCTGGATCCCTGGCAGTGCCCAAGGCCAGGCTGGACACTGGGGCTGGAGCAGCCTGGCACAGGGGAAGGTGTCCCTGCCATGGCAGGGGTAGGATGGGATGATTTTTAAGGTCCCTTCCACCCCAAACCATTCCAGGATTTTTGATTCTTTAGAAAAGGTTATTCACATCCACACTGCCCTATTTTAAGCAAACAGCTGAACTTGAGTTCTGACGTAGCTGCACCTTTTTCAAGGTGGTTGGAACAGAGAAACAACACAAAAAACCATCCAGAAAAATCAGAGATATCCCCATCTTTGCATGTGGAGTTACCCTTGTGAAACACAGGTGGTTCACCTGAGTTCAAAACTGAAATGAAAGATAAGAATCAGCCCCAAGTCTCTGAGTGTGCAATTTGTTTTTATGTGCACAGCAGGAAATATTTCTTAAAAATCTTGGGTATTTCCACATATCTGACTTCTCAGAGGAGTCAAAATGCAATCAAAGTATTTCCTTTCAAAGCTGCATCACTTCATGATTAGTCAAGAGATTTTTGCAACATGAATTTCCTTTTCAGAGATGTTTTCTATTACATCTGTTTGCTTTTGTTTTTCTTGTTTTATTTTAGCAATCTAATTAAATTCCTCTTTTATCAAGATGGAAAACTCGTGCTGCTCATTTTAAACAAAATACAGCTCATGGCATGCATGGCTGCTACAGCAAATGTTTAAATATTTCCTGTCTGTGCTAAAATAAATCAGGATTTGACCTGAGCAATTATGATTATACTTTCCAGGATGTCCTTTTGTTCCCTTTCCTTCAAATAGGAAGGATTCATACAGTGTGACAGATTTTATTAGCCTAAAAGATCCCTGGCACATCTGGGTGCATCATTTGGATCATTTTGTGATTTAAGGTCCTTGTCATTATCCCTCATCCTTTGCATTTCACTGAACATCCACGTGCTGGCACAATTCCTCCAATGAATTTTAAAAAATAGATATAGAAATAAAAATTAATGCCCCCAACTGCACAGTGCAGAAATGTTCTGGTGTTTGTGGAATGGCTTTGTCCAGATTAAAGGGCAGGGATTTATTTCCACAGAACCAGAGGATTATGGAATCATGGAATGGTTTGGGTTGGGAGGGATCCTAAAGATCATCACTGGGACACCTTCCACCATCCCAGGTGTTTCCAAGCCCAAATGTCCAGCCTGGACTTGGACACTTCCAGGGATCCAGGAGCAGCCACAGCTGCTCTGGGAGCTCCATCCCAGCCTCTCCTCATCCTCACAGGGAAGAATTCCTCATTCCCAATATCCCCATATCCCAATACCCCATCCATCCTTGCCCTCCTTCAGTTTAAGGTCATTCCTTGTAGGGGGCAGAGAAGAATCTTCAGGGCTCCCTCTGAAATTCAAGATGCTTGAGAGAAGCTGGAAAAAACCCAAAATCAAACCTTTCCCCTTGCAACTGCTGGCAACACATGCGGGTTGCAACATTTTGGAGGCAGCTGCTGAGCCTCGAGCTCCCTCTGAGAACACCTTAAAGTAAAGGCTGACTTTGGCAAAAACAACTTGTTTGTCAACAAAGAGCTTTCCTTCGCAGAAATGTTCTCCCTGACTGGAAGCATTGGGACAGAGCCCCTGAGGATATTTTCCTTTCTGTTCTAGACAGAATAAAGCTCCTCACACAGGTCAGTGTGTTTTTCCCCCGAATTGGAGTGGTTCTCATTAGATGAAATCACTGTGCTGCAATCCAGGGATGAGCTCAATGCCCGCTGAGCACCGGGGAGCTGATTGGAAACCAGGAGCAGCACCAGGAGGGACAATTAAAGATGCAGTTTAGCTGCTGAGTTGGTGAAAGGAGGGAGCTGTAGCACGAAAAGAAGTGGCGGATTTGCCACCTGCTTGGTTTGAGAAGCTTGGTTTGAGGAGCAGTGGCTGCCTTCATGTTTTAAGATTGGTTTTGTCTCATAGCAGCCCTGCTGGACACTGAAACCCTGAGCTGTGACCCTCAGCCTGCTGGCAGAACCTCCCGGCTCTGCTGGACCACGTCCTCATGCCTCATGCAAAATCATGGGCAAGAAGAAGGGAAAAGCCCCCGAAGAGCCCCGAAGCCAAAATCCAGCTTTAACTCCAGGCCAAAAGTGAAACTTCCTGAGATAGACACCGCTGGTTTCCAGTCTTTAAGCTGCACATCCCAAGGAAACCACAACAAAAGCTTAAAGAGGAAAGGTCAGACCTGTGAAGTGCTATTTGTTTTCACTGAAACTTCATCCCCCACTTACCCCCAGCCTAACCAGCAGCGGAATCAATTACCACTTGTCAGACTGAAACCCGACCCCAGAAATGAAAGAAGGACACGACCTCTGGGGGGAAAAGAAACCACCAGTGAACCACTTTGTCCTGCAGGGAAGGGTTAACAGGCCTGATCCTCTTTTTCCCCCCCTGCAGGAGGGATCGATAGCAATGTTCTCTACATTTACTCTTCCTTTCAGCGGGGATGGCCAGTAGGACAGTGAGGTTATTGAGATTGGGTTTCATAAATTACTCCATTTAATAATTGAAGACAAAGAGGTTCCATACATTTTAATAGCATTTAGTGTAACTGTTCAAATTTGTAGGACTCACAATAGATCAATCTCAGCTGCCATTACCCCTCGAGGTAATGGTGCCTGCACTTACCAAGCTTCTGTTAAATGTAGGCTCAGCTTGTCAAAGAGTGGTCAGGTTTAAGGCAGCATCCCCCTCATTCCCATTTCCCACAAGCCTAGAACGGCATTCCCAAAGGGACACCACACTGGGAACCTTGCTGTTGGTTTAGTTCAGCTATGCCAGCTGAGAATTCTGTCCTTTTGGTGGATAAAATTATATAAAAGCATTAATTCCAACATCTGGGATCAGCCTGGATTATCCCAACAGCAGCAGTGAGTCCAGGCAGGAGAGGAGATTCCTTCTTATGCTTCATTTCTGGATGCAAGGAAATAAAAACCATAAATGGAGCTGGAAAGACTCCTTGGGAAGGTGAGGGGATCCCTCTGAGTGCTAGGAGAGAAGCAGCTCATGGTCAGGTCTCACAGGATTAAAGACATTTCATTTTTTAGGCATATGGAGAAACATGGAAGACTCTGGAAACTCCATCAGCGGGATCAACACATGAGCTGGGGCTGAAGATTTTCCTTCCTTCCTTCCTTCCTTCCTTCCTTCCTTCCTTCCTTCCTTCCTTCCTTCCTTCCTTCCTTCCTTCCTTCCTTCCTTCCTTCCTTCCTTCCTTCCTTCCTTCCTTCCTTCCTTCCTTCCTTCCTTCCTTCCTTCCTTCCTTCCTTCCTTCCTTCCTTCCTTCCTTCCTTCCTTCCTTCCTTCCTTCCTTCCTTCCTTCCTTCCTTCCTTCTTCTCTTCCCTTTCACATTTCCCCTTTATCCAATCCCACTGCCATATTGGGATCAGGGATTATTATATAATATATAATATATAATATATAATATTATAATATACTATTATATTATTATATATTATAATATTATTATGTGCCTATTATTATATTATAATTAATATTATATTTTACTATATAGGAGATCAGGGATTAATTTATATCAATTTCCAATTCTCTAATTTATTAATAAAACTTTGGAAGATTCATGGATCCCCTGACTTCTGTCATTCCTTTACTCCACAGAATCCCCCCCTCATCAAAAAACCACATCAGTGTTTCATTATCTTTTTTAAACAGTCATCCAGGGAAATGAATATTCTGATTTTTTGGTGTTGTTTTGCCTTGGACTTCCTCAAATTAAGCAGTTTTCCTTGCTGCCTCTGCCACAGGAAAGAAGAAATTTCTTAATCATGGAAACATCATCAAATCAAACCAAATAAATAGAAATAAATTCTCTTCTCTTCCCACTCCTTTCCCCTCATCACTGAAAAGCAAACAAACCAGGCAGGGCTCTGGAGGGGACAGGAAATGAAGGCAAGGAGGGACAATTCAGAGAACGAAAGACACTTTCTTGAGTTTCACAGAAAAATGCAGCCCTGGTTTTGCACTGTGGTGCTGAACTGATGAGAAGTGGATTCAGAAAAGCCCTCGTGCTCTGGCTGGAGAATCTGTGGGATGGGATCCAGCAGGGATGGAGCCAGGAAGGAGGAAATCCATGGAATGGGTGAAACTGGAGATGGGAACATCTCCTTGTGGCTTTCATCTTTCTCATCCAAATTTGAGACAGAGCTCGTGTGGCCCAGCCTTAATCCTGGTTAGGATTTCTTGGAGAAAATGGATTAACCCCGAGAAAGTCTGGAATTTCTTATGGACTCACAGGGAAGTCCTAAAGCAGTGCATGGCAACAAAGGATTGCTTTCCAGTTGAACCCAAATTCTAATTAAAATCAGCAGTGCAAAGTCACTTTGGAGTTGAAAAGCTTCACACTTGTCAGCTACACCCTGCTCAATACTAATATTAATTCACATATCTCTGTGCCTGGATCTGTGAGATTTTTACATGAACTGTAAAAATAAAGCTTTGGGACTTTAGGAATCTGCAACAGTTTTCAAGAGGAAATGTCTAAAAATTCCACGAAAACATGTTTTTCTAAATAGCTGGGATTATTGGCACAAAAAGACGGAGGCACAAGGAAAGCCTTGGAATTAAGTCCATTTTGGGGTGGATGGACCCTTTAGGGGTCAGGAGAGTCTTTAGGAGATTCCCTCCTCCAAGATTCCTCCTGTACCAGGGTTGGATGGACTCCTGTCTCTTGCTGGGTCTCTGGGGTTTCAGCTCTGCTCCCTTTTTCTCTTTGCTCAACTTTTCAAAGCTCAGCTCCTTCTGGGATTTCTTCATTCAATCTTTTATTCCCTGTCCAAAGGTCAGATCCCATGGCTGGTGTGGGGAACCCTGCATGGCCCAGGGCTTGGGATGGAAAAGTGGAGAGTCTATACCCAGGGATCTCTGCACTTTGCCAGGCAGAGGGAAAAAATAATGGAATTGTGGAATTTCCTGGGTTGGAAGGGAATTAAGAATCCAGTTCCAACCCTCTGCCATGGCAGGGACACCTTCCCCTGTGCCAGGCTGCTCCAGCCCCAGTGTCCATCCTGGCCTTGGGCACTGCCAGGGATCCAGGGGCAGCCCCAGCTGCTCTGGGCACCCTGTGCCAGGGCCTGCCCACCCTGCCAGGGAGGAAATTGTTCCTAAGATCTGATCTGAACCTGTGATTTTTCACTCTGAAGCCATTCCCTGTGTGCTGTCCCTGCATGCCCTGGGAATTGTCTCTCTCCAGGTTTCCTGGGGCTCCTGCAGGCCCTGCAAGGCCACCCTGAGCTCAGCCCAAAGCTTCTCCTGTGCAGCTGAACAATGCCAGCTGTGCCAGCCTTTGCTGCCAGCAGAGCTGCTCCAGCCCTCTGCTCATCCTGGAGCCTCCTCGGGGCTCTCTGCAGCAGCTCCAGCTCCTCCCAGGGCTGGGATCCAGGTTTGGATGCAGGACTCCAGGTGTGCTCACACAGCCACTCCATCCCATGGACACCAATTCCCAGCCAGGCCAAAAACCAACCCAACATTTTCAATTTTCCGGCTCTCAGGCTGGTTTTCAGCAGTGCTACTTCCCTATTTTTTTCCCCTGCACATCTCAGGTTCCAGGTTTTATCATCTGTCCAAAGCTGGTTTTGTTTATGAGATATCTGCAAACTAGTCAAGGTGGTTTTGAAGCTCTCCATTACTTGCAGATTTTTTGTCGAATCATTTCTTCTTAGCTTGTAGTTGCTCAAAAGCAATCTTACAATAATTGAAATTGGCCTTGATTATACTTATGAAACCTTTCCGACCCAAGATATTCCATTATTTTATTGGGTTATCTATGTTAAAACCTTGTGTGCTTCCTTTTCCTGTTAGAGCCTATTCCCACTCTTCATTGAAAACAAGACTGGAATCATGTTTGTCTTGCACAGGGACTGGAAATTTGCTCCAAAAATGTCCTGTGCTCTTCTGTGTTTGGGAAACACTTCCCTGCCTTTGGAGGTCCCTGCTGGAATATTTATCAGCAGTGAATCCAAAGTCTGTGTGAGCAGAACTGGAGCATGGACTTCATATTCCTGAAGGTTCCTTTTGCCAGAATTTGTCCTGATTTTCTTGTGTCTTGTCCCATGCCCGGGTGATCCAGTGACTGCCCAGTCATGATTGATTATCCTGATTTTTAGTTCATCCCAAGAACATGGACAGACAAGGATTTTTAGGAAATCTCCTAAACACGGGGTTTGCTCTGTCCCTGTTGCAAAATAAAACCAATTTTCTCAACAGGACTTAGGGAGTGTTGGAGCTGCTCATGGATTTCCTCATTCCCTACACAAGAGGAAGCACTTTTGCCACCTCTGTGCAGAAATTCTGCTTGGATCCAACATTTGGGCAGGAAACAGAGGATGAGAAAGAATCAGTGGGAGTTTTGGGATGCTCTGTGCTTTGTTACCCTTCAGGCTTGGTGAGAAGAGAGAAATCAGCTCCTCAGCCACTGTTTTTTTCCATGTTCTCATTCAATAGATCAGGAGGAAAAATCCTTTGGGATAGAAACAGCTTGGATGTCTGCAAATTCCTTCTTTTGGTGAAAGACTGTGACTGATATAGAGCCTGTGAAAGTGGGGACCCTGAGATGGAAACACTTCCAAAGTGTGATTTTTGTAATTCTGAGCAAAAACAGGAAAGATTTTCATTTTCCTGGAAATTAATATCGGAGTGAAGGCATTTTTCATCTGCAGAGCTACCAGCTTTGCAGAGGTGTAGGATGAGTCATGAGTTTGAGATCAAGATTTTCCTGCACCCCTGAGGATTAACTTGCTGAAAATAATCTTGGCTACCTGTGGATTTATCCTGTGTTATGGGAATAACAGGAAAATCAGGGAATTTGTGTCACTTGTCTTCAGGTACAGGGCAGGAGGCTGTTCCCAGGCTAGAGGTGTCAGATTTGGCTCCACAGCTCCCATGTGCCAGTTTTGGGAGGTCCTGACTGGGAAGGTGAAAGGTTTCCCAGTGTTTACCCCAGTTCAGGGGGACTTGAGTGGATTTGGGCAGGAAATATTCAACTAGAAAAGCTGAATGGAGCAAAGTTAGATGTTTTAATTGTTGCTGAATTCCAATAGTCTTTTGAAAGAGCCAACAGATCACAGTGCTAATGGGTTTTGTTGTGTTTTCTTATTATCCTATTATTGTATCATTATATATGTGCATTTTTGTATAAATTGCATTATTTTAGGCATAGAAATTATTCCTTATTATCAATATCATTGTATGTCTATAGCCAAACACCAGAGAATAGAAGGAATATTTTACAGGATGTGGCCCTTTGATCCTTAACATGATTTAGGAACAGGGTTGGCTCATGGTTTCATAAGGAATCCCAGAAAGTTTTGGGTTGGGAAGGGACCTTAAAGCCCACCCAGTGCCACCCCTGGCACGACTGGTGGCACGACTTTAAACAATTCACAGGGTGCTGTTCCTTCTCCCCTGATTCCTAAATGAGATTAACTTTAAGGAGAGATGAACTGTGCCTTAAAAATGTAGAGTTTAAAGGGAGACGGGACAGAGCCTCAAGGAATCCCAGCCCAGCTCTCTTTCCCTGGGGAAGCTGAAATCATTCCTGGGGAGGATCTGTATGCTGGTTAAAATGCCTGTTACCCCACGGAGGCAAAGGAATGTGCCCAATTTCCTCCTTGCATGGAATTATTTCTGGAAATGCTGTCTAGGAGTAATGACACCACCCCACTTGTGCTTTGGTGCCACTCAGTATTCACTCAGTATTTTTACCATGGAATTGAATGAATCCTCACAGCCTCCTGCTTTTACCTCCCCTTCAGAGAAGGTGAAACTGGAGAAGAGGAACATCCGAAACCAGAGACTCTGAACTTCCTCAGATTTCAAGGGAAAGGATGTCCCAGAGTGACTCAATCCGCGTTTCGAACGCTCCAGCATCATTTCTGGCAATCAGTCTGTGGTAATACTTGGGATGAGACAAAATGCTCCCTTCTCCATTTGGAAGAGAAGGAGATGATGAAACCACATCCTCAGGCTCGACTCGAGGCACGTAGATTTGGGCAGATTATCTCATTTCCTCTGTGCAACACTTGAGGCTATTTCCTTTTCAGCAAGCCCTCCTCCCACTCTGGGAGCCACTGCTGCCCCTGAATTTGTCTGTCCTAAAAGGGACCTGGAGTTCCTCTCCTGTATTCCCCCAGGAATTGCCAGAAACCTGCAAGAAGAAGCATTTGGAGAACACTTCCAATGGTTAAAGTCTTTTTTGAAACATGGCAGGACAAGGGGGAATGGCTTCAAACTGAAAGAGAGGAGGTCTGGGTCAGATATTAGGAATGAGGAATTGTTCCCTGGCAGGGTGGGCAGGGGCTGGGATGGAATTCCCAGAGCAGCTGGGGCTGCCCCTGGATCCCTGGCAGTGCCCAAGGCCAGGCTGGAGCAGCCTGGCACAGTGGAAGGTGTCCCTGCCATGGCAGGGGTAGCACTGGATGACTTTAAAGTCCCCCCCAACCCAACCATTCCATGATTCCATGATTCCATGAACTTAAGCATGAGGTTCTACTTTCTTCCTTGGCTTTTCAGGCTGTTCTCAGGTAGAAGTCACTTTTTTACACAGCTCTTGTCACTGCACTTTTATGGATGGGGAAATGAAAGAGAGAATAAATGATGTGTTTGAATCACATGGGAAGCTTGGGGACACTCTGGGTGTCCACAGACCTCAAATCCCATCTTCCAGTGCAGCAGTTCAAAGCTTCAACTACAAAATAAAAAAAACCCTCAGTTATCGAGTCCATTTTTTAGATGGAAACCATAGCTGACCTATACAAAAAAATGTGTGGAATTTCACACTTCTGGTAATAAAGGAATCCCAGAATCCCAGGATCCTTGAGGCTGGCAAAGCCCTCCCAGCCCACGGAGTGCCAGCTGTGCCCCACGGCCACCTTGTCCCCAGCCCAGAGCACTCAGTGCCACCTGCAGGGGACACCTGCAGGGATGGGCACTGCAAAGCTGCCTGGGCAGACCCTTTCCAGGGAGAAATTCCTCCTGAAATTCCTAGCCAGAAGTCAGTCTCCTTCCCTGGCTTAGAAACACCAAATTTATTCCCAAATACGCATTTTTACGCAATTTGTTGATGATCAGGAGCATCGGGTCCAAGGATGATCTCAGGGATGGTGCTCTCCTCCGTGCCACAGGGAGCACGTCCCAGTGCTCACCTGGGTGCTGCCAAAAGCTTCAGCTGATCCATGACACCAGGAAGGGACCAGAGCCTTTTTTTTGGGGGGATGTGTGATGGGAGCAGCTCTGAGTGTCCCCATGAGCTCATCAGGAAGTGACATCAGGGCTGGAGGACAATGCCATGAATTATTGAGAGCCTGAGATTGTTGTGGGGAGGGGCTGCCCAGGGAAGGAGATCTTTTGGGGAGGCAAATCGAGGAAGGCAGAACAGCTGATTAGTTACTATTATCAGTGGCTAATGGGTGTCGTGTTGATAAGATGGTAACCAGATAGCACCGAGAGAGGGTTTTAGTGCTAAGTACTCCATCCCCGGCGTGAGAGGCCTCATTACTGCACTTGGATCCCCTCCTGGATGAATTTTTTATGACCTCACCGTTTTTCTCACTCCTTGCTTTGCTCTTCTTTCCATCCTGACCAGGTCCTGAGCAGAAGTGGGAATGTGTGATTAGGAATAAAATCTCCAGCTCTTTTTGTCTTGGAGCACACCTCACCATTGAGAAGATGGGGAGGGGGGAAAATTTCCCAACATTCAGCTTCAATTGTTCATTTAATTGCACATTAAAGGACTTTCATTGACTCTGTTCTGTGGTGTGGGATATAGAACAATTAGGGGATAACATGGCTGCAAAGAGGTTCCCAAAATCCTCTCCACTGAGGTGGAGGATGTGAGGCACAATCTCACTTTTCTGTGCTCCTTCCAGTGCTGGGGACACTTTTTAGGGAATGGAGTGGGAAAGTGTGATTAGGGATAAAATCTCCAGCTTTTTGTTTTGGAGCACACCCCACCATTGAGAAGATGGGGAGGGGGAAAAATTTCCCAAAATTCAGCTTCAATTGTTCATTTAATTGCACATTAAAGGACTTTCATTGAGTCTGTTCTTTTGTGTGGGATAAAGAACAATTAGGGGATAACATGGCTGCAAAGGGGTTCCCAAAACCACTGAGGTGGAGGATTTGAGGCACAATCTCATTTTGCTGTGCTCCTTCCAGTGCTGGGGAAGGATTTGGGGCACCAAAGTTTAGGGCACTTTACAGGGATTGGGGAACCCCCTGAGGGTGCCTGGAATAGGAGAGAGAAGATGGAGGAAGGAAAGGCAGGGACAGGACAATTCCTTCTCCTGGACAGGGTGACAAGCCCTGGGGAAGTCAGGAAAACCAAGGGTGCAAATCCCAGCTCCTCTGGGTGGAGGAAAGTGGCAGCAGCAGCTCTGGGAGAAGCTGAAATTCCTGATTTGGTGTCTCCTGGAGAGGAAATCCTTGGGCTGGTTTTGGTTGTGCTCCTGCCCCACCACATGGAAGCCCTCTGCCCATGGATCAGGTCATGGAAATGGCACCTGGACACAAAGAGGCTTCTCCCTGGCATTTTCCAAGACCTGAAGGAATATTCCTGAAGGAATATCTGTCCTCATTATAGATGTAAATCCTAATTACAACCATAAATATCTCAGTATTACACTGTCTACCAAGGAAGAAGCTTTTCTGTAGGTATAATCCACATTTGCCACAGACCCATCCTCAATCCCATTGTTTCCTCCAGAATGCACAGCTCAGGATAAAGTTCCTATGGGCTTGCTGCCCAGGTTTTCCTCTTTGAAAGACTCTTTTCAGAAAGATGAGACACAAGGTCTCATATCTTCACCTTTTCTTCCTCTGAAAAAATCTGAGTCAAGCTTGGGGGAGCAACAGGATAAATGACAAGGGAAAAAAAAATCTGATAAAACTGAGTTCCCTGTCACAAAATCATGTTTTTATACCAGAAAAATACCAAAACCTCAATATTAAGAATTCCTTGATCTCCATTTTCTTCTTCTTTGTTGCTGTATTAAAAATCATAAGGACATTGTCAGATTTGCAAACTTTTTATTCATGGAAGGACTTGGAAATACTGAGACCGCTGGAATTCTTCAATTAACTGCTTGAGAAAGCAACGTTACACCTTTCCCTGTCTCTCCCCACTCTTTTCCCAGTCAGCTTCAGCTAAATCCTCCCCAGGAATTCCTGTTGAGAAGGGATTTTAGCACAGAATTGTTTTCCTTTCCTTTTCCCATTTCAAGGAACAACTCAGCCATGTTCAGATCTGAGCAGCAACACTCTGAGAGTCACATTCTTGTCAGAGGCCAGGCTCAGTTTGAGGATTGTCCGGGAATTTGCAGCTTTTTAAATTCAGAGTTGGTCCCTGATGTCAGAGCTGGAAGGGAAATTCCAGGAAATCAGGCCGGCCCTGCTGAATATTTCAACCCTACAAAACACCATGGAAAAATCAAATCTTTGCTGAAAGCTGCCATGCCACATGCAGGGAGGAATCAGCCCTGCAGAAACCACCTGCAGGATTGTCTTGGTTTGAAAAGCCAGGTGTGTGCTAAGGAAGGCAGGAGCCTCCCTTGAAATGGAAAATGGAAACCCCCTCCCTCAAAATTATTCTAATTTTGAAATTAAGGGGCTCTCAGGCAAAGATATGGGAATAGGAACAACAGATAGAAAATTAAAAATACAAATGCAACAGTATGAAAATGGAAACAAACCCCTGCCAGAGTCAGAGCAGGAGCTGAACCCCTGTGGGTCAGGGTGGTGGCAGCAGGGCCATTCCATGGTGGCTCAGCCCTCCTGCAGTGCCAGCTGTGCTTCTGCTGGAGCAGGGATCCTGCACAAGGCTGGAGTTTTCCTCTGCAGCTCCAGGGCTGCTGGAGATGGGCCTGCTCTTCCTCTGGCAATGCAGGGCAGCAGAAAGCTGCTCCTCTGGGAATGCAGGGCAGGAGAAAGCTGCTCCTCTGGGAATGCAGGGCAGGAGAAAGCTGCTCCTCTGGGAATGCAGGGGGCAAAGGCTGCTGTGCTGTTCCAGGCTCAGGTTGGATCCAGGCAGGAATGCTTGGCTCCTGCCCTGGGCAGAGCATCTCCCCATGGGATGATGGAATTTTCTCAGCCATGCAGGGACACTCAGTGGCCATGGACAGCAGAGATCTCCTGGAGGGAGGATTGGCTGTGGGAGAGATAAAGAAAAAACTGCCCAAAGAACAGCAGAGAACTGCCCCAGCTCTGACAGATGGAAGCAGAACACACACCCCCATTTCCAACCTAAGACAAGGATGCTCCAAGATTTTCTACATCATTGACAGAACTTTATAAACCCACGGAGAATTGTATCCTCTCTCCTCATCCAGAAGATGTGGATCTGCCTGGAGTGAGTTTTGTTTGACTCCCACCTCAGGGTTTTTCCCCCTCTGGCTGACTCCTGGATGCCCTCAGGGCTGGAATGGGCATTCCCATGCCGAGCCATGGCGTGTGCCAGGGCTCCCAGACAAACCAGCTGGGCAGGGCTCCGTGGAGCCCAATAAAACAGCAAAGATTCCTCCTCCAAAGCCATGGAGTGACTCCAAGGAGCCTCCTTTCCTCATTCTCCTGCTTCTCCCTGCCAAAGAGCATCTTCCTGACTGCTTTAATCCGTAAGATCCATCATACTTTAACCCTATTGAAAAGGACTGATGTTTTGGGGTTGTGCTGGGCTATATTAAAATCCATATTTCAAACAATAAATGCTTTCCATTTATCCAGCCTAGTCTCTTTTCTATGGAGCCAAACTTTCAGGCAGTTAGCTCAACCTTTCAGGAATATGAAGCACCTTTTTCATCCTGTGCCAACACTGTAATGCCTCCAATAATTTATGTTTAATTTTTAATACAGTTATCTATCATGAGTAATTATGTGGGCTGCTCACAATATTCCATTTTCTGTTATGTGGGGGTTTTTTTCTGAAGGTTGTGGACTGGGAGGAAAAAAAAAGCCCCAGAGCTGCTGCTTTTCTGCTGAATTTCCTCTGAAAAAAGAAATGTTGAGGCAGCTTGGAGGTTCTGTGTGTCAGAGCTTAGGAGGTGCTTGAGATCTGCTGATATTTGAGAGAGAAATGGTGATTCATACCCAGCAAAAGCTCTGAGCAGAGTTCTTCACATCCATGGTGGGTTTTTTTGGTGGGGTTTTTGTGCAGGGCTCAGATTTTGGGGACAAATTTAATGTAGAGTCCCCCAGGCTGTTTCCCATTGCAGTGGGAGCAGCTGGATTTGTAAATCTATATTTGGCAATAAATATTGCTGTAATTCCCAGCTCCAGCTGAGGCACCGGAAGCTGAAATCCTCGGGGCCATATAAAGTTTTCTGTCCAAATCCACGCTTGGAGATGTCTGTGTTCTTTCTCTCAGGCTCAGGAGCTCTCTGGATGAGCACTGCTCTTCTGGGAGGGCTAAAAAATGGTTCTTTCCCTTTTTTCCTGGCCAGACCACAGCTTGTCCTGACGTGCTCCTGCTCTGGGAACTGGGGCTGGATGGGGATGGGGCTGTGAACAGAGATGTACACCAAGGAGGCTACTGGATTCTTGTCAGGGCCAATTCCACCCTCTGTACTGGTGGAGAGTCCTTGAAAAGACAGCAATCATCAGAAATGGGATGGGTGATGCATTAAATTTCCACCAAAAAACCTCAAAAAAACCTTAAAATGAATTTCTCCTCACAGCAGGTGTGCCCAAGTTTCTGGTTCTTCCCCTGATGCCTTGGGCAGGCTGACCCAGAGCAGAGGCTGGGCAGAGCTAAAGAATAAAGCAGGGATTTATTCAAAGCATCTCCTCCATGGATCCACCTTGGGCAGCACAAGAGCCCAGCCAGGGCTGCACCCAAGATGACCCAAAATGGTCCCAAAACGCACGAGCGGGCACGGGGTCTCTGCCTTGGCTCAGCTCTGCTCCATTTGCACCTTGCAGTTCATTGTCCAGTTCCAGCTTTAGCCCAGGCACTCCCACCCTGCTTGTTTGTCTCTCTCCAGCCCACGCTGTTGGTGCTCCTGGGCTGAGCTTTGGATCATTTGTCCTTGGTGCCCAGCTGGAGCAGGAATTGTTTTGTGTCCCTGCTCTGTGCAGAGAGCTCACCATCCCATAATATAAATCCAGCCCCACACACTGAAGCAGCACAGAACCTGAAACACAGAAAAGCTCAAACCTGAGGCAGCACCACAACTCCTCCATTGCTATTTACTTTGCCATTTACACCAATTGTTCCCATGGGGAAGACACGGGTGGCACCAAATTAGTTTTAATAAACCAAACTTCATTCCAGAACTTCCACAGCCAGCCAGGAGGATCTTCAAGGAAAACATTTCCTGCTGGTGGTCGCTTTAGGCCTCATCCTCAGAGAAGGCCTGGATCACACCTTCAAAAGACAGAAACTAGGAAGGTAAAATTAATACTTGGGAGGTAAAATTAATCCTGGGAAATGCTGTGTGGGAATCAGAAAAACATAAACTTCTACAGACGCTGAAAGATTTAATCTACAGCCTTAGAAGAAGTTAGATTGATGTAAAAATATGATACACAGATATTAAGCAGAAACATCATAAACTTAAATTTCTGTAGTTGTGAGAATATACCTTAAGCCAGTGGGAAATGGTGCTGATAAGATGATGAAGGGTTTATAATGTAGGGGTGATGTTGTACAGAATAAGCTAAGAGTTCAGAAATTATAATAGAAGTGTATGTGAATTAGAAACCCATTAGATAAAAGCATCTGCAGTGCAGTCGAAGTAAGTAAAGGTAACAAGTTAGAAAAGCAAAATAAGTCCTGCAGCAACTATTGGTTTAGAAAGTTCTATATTGCCTTGTAACGAAAAAACTTGTGGCTGCTCTTGAGGTATAACCAAATACTTACTCCTCTAAAATCTCCCAGCCTCTGAGACTGATGTTTATCTAAACAATAAACCATTCTTTACTTGAAAATAGCCCCATCCCTTCATTAAAAACAGCAACAATATAATAATGATGCGCTTTGTGGGGTCCAGACAGGTGTTGGTGTCTCCTCAGGTGAGGGCAGGAGCTTTTCTCCCAAGCTGTGGCACTTTAGTCACACTCAGGGCTGTCCCTCCCTGCTTGAACCCACACAATCCCAGAGTTTAGGTTGGAAAAGACCCCTGAGACCAAGTCCAACCTCCTTTGAGTCATTGCATTGCTCCTTGGTCTTTGTCAGGCCTCAAAGGCGTCTTGAACATGACAAATTTGTTTCTTTCCCAAATTCTTTGGCCTGGTGGAAGCTATTCCCTGCCTTTATAAATGCTGTATCACAGGAACTCTGTGAACTGCTGTGCTCTTACAGGGCTGCAGCCTTGCCCCGCTCAAAACCTGAGCTAAAACTCCACATCAGCATCAGAATATTCCACCCAGCAAGCAGCCCAGTTCATTTTGGTAGCCGTTCAAGATTTACTCATCATATCAATGTTTCACCACACAGAGAGGTAGCCTTGAATAATAGAAGGTAAATCTGAGGCTGCAATTCAATCAAGGCCCTCTGTTGATGTCTTAAGCTGAGACTCAAACAGCTTAAGTAGTTTATGACCAGCAGCAGAACTGCCTTGATTGAATTACTGCTCAGGCATTCAATTGCATAAATGTATTGTTATTTATAAGGTGTGCCAAAGCCTGGCTTTAAAGTTGACTGTGGCAGGCTGGGACTGATGGAGAAAAAGCAGCCTGGCATTAGAGTGCCCCTCCAGCCAGGAAAATGAATGATGGGCACTCTGCTCCGTGCTTATGGAAAAATAATTCCTGTAGTGCTGCAGGGAATTCAATCCTTCAGGTTCATGGAAGGGAAGGAGCTTGTTAGAAACAGTGCCTGGGCCTTGGACCAGAGTTAGGGCCTGAGCAATTCCCAGGGTTTTTAGGGACATGCCTGAAGGTTGGATGTACACATTAAAAAACTCTGTTTGATCTAAAGGGGAAGAGATGAAACAGGGTGAAAATGGGGATTGGGGGGGCAAGGTCGTTGTCACTGCCACTTGAGAATGATCCTGGGGCAAAGGAGGACACACAGGAAAACATGGAAATGTTGGAAAAACTCCAGGGGAGGCCAAAAAGTTGATGTGAGTGTTGGAACCCCTCTGCTCTGGAGCCAGGCTGGGAGAGCTGGGGGTGCTCACCTGGGGAGGAGAAGCTGCAGGGAGAGCTCAGAGCCCCTGGCAGGGCCTGAAGGGGCTCCAGGAGAGCTGCAGAGGGACTGGGGACAAGGATGGAGGGACAGGAGCCAGGGAATGGCTTCAAAGTAGGATTGGATGGGATCTTGGGAGTTAGGAATTGTTCCCTGGCAGGGTGGGCAGGGGCTGGGATGGAATTGCCAGAGCAGCTGGGGCTGCCCCTGGATCCCTGGCAGTGCCCCAGGCCAGGCTGGACCCTGGGGCTGGAGCAGCCTGGGACAGTGGAAGGTGTCCCTGCCATGGCAGGGGTGGGATGGGATGAGCTTTATGATCCCTTCCAACCCAAATAATTCTGGGATTCTATCCAGGGGTCTTCCAGAGGTTTCTCCTGTTCTCAGCATCCCTTTTTCAGGGAGGACATGGAGCCACAAGTACCATTCCCATAAAATCCCTTTCACTGACAGCTCTGCTCCCTTCCATCCTGCCAGGGGCCACAGAATTTTTCTGCTGGAGCTCTGGGTGTCTCTCCCAGCATCTTTCCGGGGGGAGAGCCCAGGAATTCAAATTCCCCTTTCGCTGCTGCTCAGCCTGGCAGCATCAGGGGCTGTCCTGGCAAATTGGAGCTGACAGCTGGAAACTGCTCCCATAGATTTCCTATTGCTCCTTCTAACCAGCCTGGATTGAATTGCACCAAAAGGGCTGACAGCTCTCAGATCCCTGCCATTCTATCACACCAAGGGCTGCCAAAACCTGCCTGCTTCCACAGATTTCAAAGTCAATGGATATTTAAGCCCAGGAGACATCCTAGAGCCCAGGGTAGATCCAGCACACGTGGGTGTGTTCCTCCTGCAGCCAGGCCCAGCTGCTCTTCCCAAGGATTGCCCCAGACCAGCATTCCTGGAAGTTCCGTGGACAAAGGAAATGCTTTTAATATTGGAAAAATAACTGCAGGCAGGAACTTTTCCCTCAGGAGACTTCTGGAAGGACATGGCTTTGAGAAGCACTGGGATCTCTTATTTCGGACAAGAATTACCTGTGTGTGGATGAACAATCTCATGGAAGGAGTGAGGAGTGAAGATTATTCCTTGCCTGTCAGGTAGATTAAAAAATCAGTCCTGGGTCTAATTCTAACAAAACTTCTAAAAGATTTTCCCTCTCACATATTTCCATCCCCTCAGAAAATGAATATTGAGCCCTAAAAACAGGATTTAATAATTAACTGAGCACAGAAATGCTCGTGCCAATGTGATGGTCACAAAATAACCCCTTTTTTCATAAAAATTAGGATACATTGCCCTGGTTAATGGAGGTGGACTGGAGGGGGAGGAATGATGGCTCTGCTTCCTTGAGTTTTGTATCAAATGTGTTGCTGAGACAATTGGGATTGCTCAGCTGCACAGGAGAAGCTTTGGGCTGAGCTCAGGGTGGCCTTGCAGGGCCTGCAGGAGCCCCAGGAAACCTGGAGAGAGACAATTCCCAGGGCATGCAGGGACAGCACACAGGGAATGGCTTCAAACTGACAAGAAAGTAGGGTTAGATGGGATTTTGGGAAGGAATTGTTCCCTGGCAGGGTGGGCAGGGGCTGGGATGGAATTCCCAGAGCAGCTGGGGCTGCCCCTGGATCCCTGGCAGTGCCCAAGGCCAGGCTGGACACTGGGGCTGGAGCAGCCTGGCACAGGGGAAGGTGTCCCTGCCATGGCAGGGGTGGCCCTGGGTGGGCTTTGAGGTCCTTCCAACCCACGTTGTTCTCTGATTCCATGATGCTCTCGCTCTCCTGTTTGTTATAAATTCAACACTGTCACTTTTCAGGGAATGTCAGCAGAAAATAATTTCCTGTGATGTCTCTGTGTCCTCTCCCTCCAGATCCAAGGGGATGAAAATAACTTCCATCAGGGATTGTGGATATTGCTCCCTCACCCACAGGCTCGTGGACACCAGTCAAACTTCCTTTCTGAGGGGGAGTTTAGCAACAATCAGGAACTCCTTAATTAACACTCAAGAGAAAAAAAAAATCTTATTCCTCTTCTCTTCCTTCATCAATACAGGAGAGAGAAAATTATTCACATCATCATTGTCATGTTTTTAAGTCCCTTAAATAACCAAACCCCACACATGTAAGACAGTTCATTTTGGGATTGTGGTTTCTTGGGTCTCTGGACTGGGGACCAGTCTGCTCCAAATCCTGGGAAGCATTTTGGGACACCCTCAGCTCAGCCACTGTAGCAGTGGCAGGATGACCTTGGCACCACTTGAAAGGCCAGCAGAGACTGGGAGAGCCACTTCCCCAACTTCCAAACTCTGCATCCTGATGGAGCAGATGAAAAGAAACAATTCCCAGAGCTGGCTGTGCCCTCGGAGTGCTGGAGAAGTGACATCATGGCTGACCCACACAAACACACACATTAGGGACAGGTTTGGGCTGGACTTGTGCTTTCAACTCAGCAATCTACTTTTCAGTCAATACACACTAGTCTGCCTGTTTATTAATGTTTAAAAATGTTGTATTTGGGTAGGAATAACGTGGAATTTTAGCAAGTGCAGAGATTTCAAAAATCATGGAATGGCCTGGGTTGGGAGGGACCTTAAAGATCATTTTGTTCCACCCCTGCCACGGCAGGGACACCTTCCCCTGTGCCAGGCTGCTCCAGCCCCAGTGTCCAGCCTGGCCTTGGGCACTGCCAGGGATCCAGGGATGGAATTCCATCCCAGCCCCTGCCCACCCTGCCAGGGAACAATTCCTCATTCCCAAGATCCCATCCAGCCCTGCCCTCTGGCACTGGCAGCCATTCCCTGTGTGCTGTCCCTCCATGCCCTGGGAATTGTCTCTCTCCAGGATTCCTGGGGCTCCTTCAGGCCCTGCAAGGCCACCCTGAGCTCAGCCCAAAGCTTCTCCTCTCCAGGCCAGAAATTTTATGGATTTTTCATTAACTCTTCATGGATTTCTTTCATTATCACAATCAAATGTGTTTCTTGAGTCTGATTCAGAAATCTGAGTGTCTGGGTATGGCCTTTAAGGTCACTGTGGATTCTTTGATCTGATGTTCAGGACTAATGTGGATTTTATTGGGTGTGATCATTTCCACTGTGTGGTTCAATACCAGGAACAATGAAAAATCAGCTTGGTTGATTTTAATGCTGTTTAAAAAAATATGGATGAGGGTCAGCTGTGGCTTTCCTTGAGGTTGTTAAAATGGGAACGTCTCAAAAGCAGTTTGGGAGGTTTTTTGGGAAATCATTTGTGACTCAGAGACCTGCACTGGTTCCCCCTCACCCATGAGAGCCATCACTCTCTCCAGGCTAAAATCCCAGAGATTTAAGAGCATTTCCATTCCAATGGCCAAAATTCCTTGGCATCCTCTCTTTACGTGCCCCACAAGACCCTTGAAATGCCAGGGTTTGATTTTCTGCACCAAGCCATGTAAACATATCCTCTATTTTTATCAGCTGCCACAAGGATTTAATCCTCAAGTTTCCAGGGAGGGAAGAGTTCCATGCATGTTCCAGCTCTTCGGTAAATTCATGATGATCCAGCGGGTTTTACACAAGTAAAACAAAGATACTGAAGTGGTGAACAAAACTTCCAGGCTCTAAACAAAGTTGTAGGAGGATCATTAAATCAATGCTGGTTTTAATTTTATTTTTCTTACCAAAGGGGAAAAAAAAAATTAGGGTCATGAATTCTTATCAAGCTTCCTTAAAGGACAGCTTGGCATTGGCTCTGACTTCTTAAAATTAAAATTATATTGATTTTCCGTTTTATTAAATAAATGTGCCTCCCTGAGCTCTCTTTAGGAAAAGAAAAATGTTTTCAAGTGCAATTTTCTCTTCAGCAATTGCCTGGATTTTGCCTGCGGAATGCTCATCTCCATCCAAATTAAGGGAAAAAGGGATTACTCAGGATAGTCCCAATTCCAAGACATTGGTGCCACAGGACAAGCTTGACCCTCTCAGACAAATAAATTAAAAAAAAAGCAAATTCTCTCGGTGCTTTGGTTTAAAACTGTCCATGAGGGTTTCCATTGCTTGGGAATGAAACTGGAAGTTGTAGAGAAGTGGGATTTGAACCCTATTGAATACTTTAGGATCAACCCTGGCAATTTCCTAGATGGGAACAGCTCCTAATGGGAATTGGGAAGTGGGGATCAACAATTCCTAAATGGGCAAAGCTGGGGATTATCCCATCCATCAGAGCCTGGTGGGGTCTTTGTAGCTTAGGAAGATGGAAAGGACCATTCCCAGTAAAAAGTGTCCCTTGACCTCAGGGACAGAGGGACATTGCTGAAGGGACAACATCAACCCTGCTTGTCTTTGACCCTTCAGATGCAGAGCAGGAAGAAGCTGGGGAGGCAGATCCCAGAGTTCGGTGGGAGATCCCAGATTTCCCTGCTTGGGTTTGGGCCCAGTTTCCCTGGAAGAGTAAGGAAAGCTCCAGACAGGTCAGTTTTTCATGGAAAGAATCCTTCCCTGGGAGGGTGGGCAGGGGCTGGGATGGCCTTCCCAGAGCAGCTGGGGCTGCCCCTGGATCCCTGGCAGTGCCCAAGGCCAGGATGGACACTGGGACAGTGGAAGGTGTCCCTGCCATGGCAGGGGTGGAATGAGATGATCTTTAAGTTCCCTTCCAACTCAACTATTCCATGTTCCTGTAGGATAAGACGCTCCAAAGGAGCTCTTAGTGCTTCCTGTACTGTGTGTGATTAAAAATAAATAATTTGGGAAGTATTATTTGCATAAAGGATTTTAGGACACAATTTAAGCCCCTGAGAGATGCCAAAACTCCCTTATTTTTTTTTGGAGAGCCAGTTAAGACTCCATCACATAATTTACAAAACACTCAAGAGCTGGGAGATGAATAATTTACGAGCTCATTAATCTCACACTCCCCACACCATAAACACAATTATCCATTGAAGCAGCTCTGCAGAAGTGAACATTTCATCACCACACGAGGCCCATCCTTCTGATTCCAGCTTCGGAATATTCCATCAGAAGCACCCAACCAAAAACATGGAATGAAACTGTCCTGAAATCCAGCAGCGACACAGGCAGGGCCGCAGGGAAGCTGAATTTCAGCCCAATTTCATCCCAATTTCTCAACCTTGCATTCCATGTTTTCCTTTTTTTTATTCCACTTTGGAATGGCAGGAGAGGTGTTTTTCTGCTGGGAACTAATTTTTGAACCCGAACTGTGTTTTTTCCATGCTGGCTGTGATGGGATTCCAACATAATGGAAGTTCAGGAAGCGCTGCCTGAATCTGCTGTCAGATGGGTTTGAGATGGATTTTTGGTAGGAGCGAAATAATCCCACAAAATCTAATTTTAACCACGTTTCAGGAGGGAAATAGAATTCTGGGCTTGGAAGGAATAATAATGCCTTTCCACATCCATTTTTCTGCAGTGGAATTACACAAGGAAACACCTTCCCTCTGGCATTCCTAAAGGAAATTCCAGGGAACTGAGCATTCCTTACCTCATGGCATTTCCATAAAAACACCTTTTCTTCCATTATTTCATTTAGAAGAGGGAAAAAATAGTTTTTCATGAAAGCCCTCAGGAATATCCTTCCCAGAATACTCTAAATTACCCTCAATTTTCTGGGCTTTTTTCCTTCATGGACCAGTCAGAGAAAGTTTTGAAAACCACACTTTTGGGGTTACCTGATTCCAGGGAATTGTGGCATTCCTGGATGTGTGTTTTTTCCACCTGGGCTTTTGGTTCACAAACAGATTTTAGGTGTCCAACACCTGTGGTCTTCTCCATTGTTAAATGAAATTTTTTCTCTGTTTTATATTCCCTTTTATTATATTCCCTCCCTTCCCAGAATTTCTGCACTAGAAACTACAAAGTGAACCACAAACCCCTGCTCTTCACTGACCAATTTGCATTCCAAATTACATCAGCCCCAAGACTTTGTCACTTCCTTTCTCTTTCCCTGTCAATTATGATTTTATTTTATTTTATTTCTTTATTTTATTTTATTTTATTTTATTTTATTTTATTTTATTTTATTTTATTTTATTTTATTTTATTTTATTTTATTTTATTTTATTTTATTTTATTTTTTTGTTTTATTTCTTCCAGCTGTTTTTCTTTTCCACCTCATGGAAATGCCAGCTTTTCCTCTTGTCTTTTCAATGTTCTCCCTCATTTCTAAAACCTCTACCAGGGAGAGCTGCTAATGCTCCGCAGTTCTTGGTCCTTGAATGTTTCAAGGGATTTGATGAAAGGCAAGTATCAAAAAATCTTGGAATTTTTCATATTTGTGCTTGTTTTCAGTTTAAGAAATCTATTTGAAAATATTGATTGACTTCCACCTCTCCCCAGTATTCCTGAAACTCTTCTCCTGCCATTGCTGTCCAAGGTCATTCGTGGATTGGGAAGAACAAGGGGTGCAGAATGTTCCTCCTTTGTGGCAGGGGTGGCTGCAGGCTGGAGAGACATACCAGGAAATCACAGAATTCCAGAATGGTTTGGGTTGGAGGGACCTCAAAGCCCACCCAGTGCCACCCCTGCCATGGCAGGGACACCTTCCCCTGTGCCAGGCTGCTCCAGCCCCAGTGTCCAGCCTGGCCTTGGGCACTGCCAGGGATCCAGGGATGGAATTCCATCCAGCCCACCCTGCCCACTCTGCCAGGGAACAATTCCTCATTCCCAAAATCCCATTTAACCCTGCCTTCCTTCAGCTTAAAGCCATTCCCTGTGTGCTGTCCCTGCATGCCCTGGGAATTGTCTCTCTCCAGGTTTCCTGGGGCTCCTGCAGGCCCTGCAAGGCCACCCTGAGCTCAGCCCAAAGCTTCTCCTGTGCAGCTGAACAATGCCAGCTGTGCCAGCCTTTGCTGCCAGCAGAGCTGCTCCAGCCCTCTGCTCATCCTGGAGCCTCCTCTGGGCTCTCTGCAGCAGCTCCAGCTCCTGCCAGGGCTGGGGCAGCTCTGCAGCTGGGGAATCACCTGTGGGGGCTCAGGGGGGATTTTCCTCCCCATCCAAACCAGTTTCAATTCCTCTGTGACTCCAAGCAAAGCCATTGCCCTGCAAAGCCCACCTGCTGCTCTCCTGAGAGCCCCGATGGTGCAGGGCCCTGGAATGTTCCTGCTCCAAGGCCATCAGCAATTCCTGGAGCTCAGGTGACTCATTAATATCCTCCCTGACAAGTCAGATTGAAATGCACGCTGAAAAATGGCTTCTTCCTGTCGGAGCTCGTTAGGTTTTATGCACAAAACAAAATCATTATTCAGAGATCTGGAACTCCTTTCCTAAAGTGGGCATCTATTGAATATCCCCAATGCAATTCTTCCTCCTAATATGGTAATTCGTTATCTGGATTTAATTATCTGCGAGGTGAAAGGTTGCTGGGCACTGTTGTTCTGCAGGAGCCCAATGGAAATTTTTAAGTACTTTCACTCTGTCTTTACAGATCAATCTTCCTGCTAATGACAACCAATACTTTCAGCTATGATTACAGAGCAGCTCCATCTTTTCATGAGCCGAGACTCTTTGGAATCATAAGTATTGATCTTTTTAATAGAAGTCAAGAAAAATGAAATTACCAGGGCTTCTTTTTGCAAAACTATGATAAATGGCAACTGGGAAAGTTACAAAAGAGTTTTTTTCTTTTTTTTTTTTCCTTTTTTTTCTTTTTTCCCTTTGCTGTGGATTATTTTAATCCTGAAAAACGATGGGCTTTTTAATAATGTTTGTCTTTCCATTATGCACATTTGCAGCAAAGCCAGAACTTATTTTTGTATGACTTTATATAACCACATTTAAGCGAAGCCACGCCAGAATTGCCTTGCTGGTATATTTAGGTAACCATCAAACAGACTCTGGGCTAAAGGAGAAAGCTGGTTATAGATGCCAAGTGGTTGCATTTTCTTAGCATCTCCGAGTTTAATCCAATTTTTGAGGAGTGTTTTGAGCTGTCCACAATCAAATATTCATTTGTTTGTTACACAGAGCTCGCCCTTCATTGCTTGTAATACTGTGACAAGTGACTTCACCTTCTCTGTGTTTTCTCTCTTCCCAGAAGTCTCCTCCTGCCTTTCACATCTCCCATTTTCAATGGGAATTTAGGGCTCTGTCTCTTGCTCCGTGTTGTAAACCTGTAGTATTTGAGCAGGGAGTGCTCCTGTGGGACCCTGACCCTGAGGTTTCAAGGACCAGCTCCTGTGCACCCCATTAAAAAATTTCATTTTCCAGTTGGAATCCTCATTCCTGTGCCAACAAAATAGCAGGAAAAACAGATTGGATCCTACAATAATTGTAGCTTCTCCTCTTGGATCAATTCCTTTGTAAAAGGAGTGGGAGAGATAAACTTAATGGCAGGAGAAAAGATGTGGATAGATCACGAGGTGGGAGATATAAACTGGAGGCTCTTACTGGTGTTCATGGGAACTGGGGGATGTCCTGCAGGTATTTAAGATCGGAGCCACAGGAAAACTCAGTTTCAGGGGCAGCTCCACATTTTCTTATTGCCTGATTGATCCTCAGTGTTGTAAATCCACGGCCTTTCCAGGCTGATTTCCACCAGGCAATTTCCTTTTTTTTCTAATCACTCCCCCATAATTTTTTAACTTCCCCTTCATTTTTCATCATGGGAAGCCTCCAGCTCACAGAGATTTGGGTTTATTGCTGTCCTTGGAACTCTCCATATTTTTCTGTCACGTTAATTCCTGAACGTTTTGTTAACCTCTGTCTTTTGCTGGTTTTTGATGGCTGGATTTAACACTTTCTGTGCTTATTGGCACCTTCATCCCTGAAGCTGCACTGAAAGAATAACTTGTTTTTTTTTAAAACAAAGTTATCAAGAAACTAAAATAAATATATTGCAATGCAGTTTTACACGCTCCTCCCCAACGTTGTTAATTTGCATCTTCATTAAATAATAAACAGAGAGATGTTCTTCGTGAAATCAGATGCAATTCTGTAAAAACCACCAAGAAACTCAATAAAATTGGCTTTTTCAAGCTGAGCTTGAATGATTTCAAGACCTACTGAAATATCCTTCACTATTTTTAATGAAAACGCTTAAAATAATAAAACCTGTGAGTTTTTAAAGTTGTAATACATAAAAATCCTGTTTAATTCACAGAGTTCCTAAACTGTGCTTGAGTTGGAGGGTTCACCCAGCTCCATATCTTTTGTTTTATTTGATTTTTTCCTTGTTTTTTAACGTCCTGCTGCTGCTGGCCACTGTTGGAATCCTGTGGATCCCTGGCCCAATTTTCCCACTTAAATTCATGGGATCATGGAATGGTTTGGGTTGGGAGGGGTTCAGATTCATCTCGTTCCACCCTCTGCCATGGGCAGGGAAATTTCCCCCACCCCAGGTTCTTCCAAGCCCTGGATATCCTTTTCTTTGAATATCCCGTTCACAGGAATTATCATGACTAAAATTTGGGTAAAAGTCTCAAAAGCTTGTTGGTTACATTTTATATTATCTCATTTTCATGGACTGAACCTTTTCAAGGTAATTTTTTATATTCCGTATGGACAGGGCTCTCTCTGTGCTGCAGTTGGACCAAACCAGGGGATAAAATAATTTTGAGGCACTCAGCACTCAGATGCTGAAAATCCAGGAATAAATGAGAAATCTGAGTAAAAAACATTGTAAACAATGTTTTTATTATTTAATAATTTCAATTATTTAATAATTTCTTCTTAATTTCAATAGTACAGGATGGTTCAGCATGGCATAACAAATCAATTGGAAAAGCCAGTTTTAATGTGCCTTTCTTTGAGTTTATTTTACAGGATTTTATTGATTATACTGACTGGTTTTTGGGAAGATTTAATGAAGATTCCACATTGGGAACAAGAGCGCAAAACTGTACTGCAATATATTTATTTTAAAATTCATACTGATATTTATTTACTTTTAAATGTATATTTATTTATTGACACTTATTTACATTTATTGCATATTATTTACATTTACAGCAATATTATTTGTATTTCTATTTCTATTTCTATTTCTATTTCTATTTCTATTTCTATTTCTATTTCTATTTCTATTTTTACACTTACGTGCATCTTAGGTATTTTATTTACATTTTTATCACTATTATTTAAATTAATATTTATATTTCAATTTGTATTTATCTGGCAAAGCCAAGTTCTGGTGTCAGTCCAGCTGAAGCCATAAAAACCCATTTATTTGGGAAAACATTTTTGACCATCTTGGTTTGAACACTAGAAATTAATTTGGTGGCCAGTTGGGACTGACAACATGAAATTGCCAACTCAAAGATGATTTGTGAAAATCAATTTTGGAATTATATTTGCAGCAGATAACAGGGAATGTTTAAAACACTGGCAGAAGTATTGGTCTTCCATCTTTTTGTAGGTGTTTTCAGCTCCTTTTTTTAGATTTAAATCCATTTTTTTTATCAAGCACAGGAAGGTCCATGGACTAAAATTTATTAGAAAACAAGAATAAATAATCCAACCACTCAAATGAGTCCATCTAACATTTATTGTGATAAAGAAAAGGTATTTATAGTAGATTTTTAAGGGAAAATGTCCAGCTACTCCTGTGTTTTTCCCTTGAGGATTCTCCTCATTTCTTTGAACAATCCAAATAAAACCTGTCTGGGTACCCCCATCACTTCTATGCCAAAAAAATTCCTTTGCATTTTTCAATTATTTTCTTCTTTAATGTAAAAAAATTAAATTAAATTAAATTTAAATTTAATAAAATTTAGGGGATGAGGCTGAAAGAACGATTTGTTGTAAAAATAGCGGTTGATGTGTGGAACATTTGCAGGAAAAAGCAGTTTTGTTTCGTTCTTCAGGGTGGTTGAGTTTTGCCTCCAGGCAAGGTGAAAATTTGCAGCATTGATGTAGGAAAAAACCAAAATCAAATATGGTGAAAAAATGTAGAGACAGATTTCAGCTTTTTTTATCATTTATAATTTCTCTAAGGCAATCTTTTAATTTTAGTATGTTTTAATTATGCTTATATGAATAGAAATAAATAATGTAAATGTTTTTATTTTTAAATATTTATTAAGACTTATATTATGCAGTCTGACAGAAAACTACCAAAGTCCAGAAATTCCCAGCAGTTTTTGTTAAAAATCAGCATTTCCTTGCACTTATCTTGTAGTGGGATCAAAGATCCATGGTTATTTTTCATTGGAATTACAGATTAAAATAGTTTATCTATTTATTTACCCATTTGTCTATTTTTAGGTAGTGCTGCTTGGTAAATACAGTGATTTTTAATATTTACCAAATTTTTATAAGATTTTATTTCCTAACTTTAGAAGGAAAGAGAAGAAGATTGAAAATTCTGAGTAATTTATGAGTTAGGAATGGGAAGGAGGGAAAGAAGAGAAATAAATCATTTGGCAAAAAAAAATATCATGGAATTGCTTTCAATGTTCAGCACTAGACATCTTGGGAAAATATGTGCATATCTTGGATATCTTGGAAAAATCTGGATATTCTGAGAAGGTAATGGAACAGTTAAATCTGTGCTGGGTATTCCCAGAAGGATAAGTCAAAACCCACTTATTTAAAATGGGAAAATATTTGGACTCACAAATGATTTTTTCCATTCAACTCCTTTTTACTTTTTTTAATGGAAAACTTTTGTTCTGATGAAACAATGATTTTTTTTTTTAAATGAAAAGTCTTTAATGGAAATGGAAATCAGCTGCTTGCTTTTTATTTTTTCCGTTTTTCCTGGAAAATCTTGGCTTTTTATTGGAAGAAGAAATTACAAAGCAGACAAGAAAATAACATTTCACACAGGAGTGCTCCATCTTTGCTTATCTAAATGTTGGAGCTCAGAAAAGAGCTGGAATATCTCTGGTGAGGATCCTAGCTCCATATCCATGGGAAAAAAGGAAAATATAATTTTTGACTACTGTAGGAAGAGAAGTGGGAGCTGGGATCTTGGATATCTCTGGAATATCTCTGGTGAGGATTCCAGCTCCATTTCCATGGGAATGAAGGAAAATATCCTTTTTGACTACTGTAGGCAGAGAAGTGGGAGCTGGGATTTTAAATATCTCTGGTGATATTCCTAGAATATCTCTGGTGAAGATTCCAGCTCCATTTCCATGGGAATGAAGGAAAATATCCTTTTTTTGACTATTGTAGGAAGAGAAGTGGGAGCTGGGATCTTGATTTTGCTGAAGGAAGCGAGGATCAGGAGCCTGTGAGAAAAGGGACATTCCTGGCTCAGATGGAATTCTGACAGCTGGCAGCAGAAATTGTTTTCCCTCTGGAATTTGATAGCTGTTAATTCGTCTTCTCCTTGGCTCTCTCTGATGAACAGAGGTTTGGTTTTTTTTTTCTTTCCCTGATAAGGAATTCATATTGTTAAACTCCGCATGAACTCCAAAAAGATGGAGGTCCAAATGCTTCCCAGCAGATATGAACAGCAAATGTCAGGGGAAATTGAATTTACGGGGCTTTAATAAAATCAGCAGGGTTTTGGAATCTGGCTCTGGGTGTTTCGGGAGGAACAATCACTCTTGGGAAACGAAGTCAGGGATGAAATGTAGCTCAGGGCTAATTGGGAGGGGATCAATGGATTCCACGTAGGAAGGGAGAAAATCAGGCAATAAGAAAATGTGGAACTGCCCCTGAAATTGAGTTTTCCTGTGGCTCTGATCTTAAATACCTGCAGGACATCCCCCAGTTCTCATGAACACCAGTAAGAGCCTCCAGTTTATATCTCCCACCTCGTGATCTATCCACATCTTTTCTCCTGTCATGATGTTTATCTCTCCTGCTCCTTTTACAAAGGAATTGATCCAAGAGGAGGAGCTACAATGGAATTTATTCAAGAGGAATCACTCCAATTAATGTGGGATCCAATCTGTTTTTCCTGCTATTTTGTTGGCACAGGAATGAGGATTCAAAGTGGAAAATTAAATTTTTTAATGGGGTGCACAGGAGCCATTCCAAAGGAGCAGCAGTTTTAATTTAAAACTGAGCTCTGTTTTCCTTCCTTTGAGGGGCTGAAAACCTGGGGAAAAAAATCATGGAATAGGGTGGCCTTGGTGGGAAGTTGGTTGCCCATTCCCTTCTCTGAGTTCTGTTGGGAATTTGAAATGAATTCCATTATTTGAAATGGAATGGAATGCTTTGAAATTGATTGGAATTGGATGAAATTGATTGGAGCTGAATGAAATGAATTGAAATTGATTGAAATTAAATGAAATTGATTGGAATTCAATGAAATTCATGGAAATTGATTGAGATAGAATGGTGATTTGAAATAGACCCTAGCTACCATGAAAGACTCCATCTACACAACTGATCCTCCATTTTTTATGGAGAAATGGTGATTAATCTACCACTAACAAATTAATAATATATTAATATGTTGATAATATCTACTAATGCTAATAATATTAAATTTTGTGCCCTTTTATCTATCAGTCTACAACAGTTCCATAAGATCCAAGACTTTACTCACTCCCCACAAAGGAGGAAAGGACAGAGAAGTGCCAGAAATTCCAATATCCACAGGCACATCCAGGTGAGCCCAGCCCACAGGGCCAAGATGGGGATTTGAAGTGAGGAAAGAAGGAAAAAGGGAAGTGCACCTCACCCAAATGGAGTAGGAAAACTGGGAATTGCCACTGGATACTCCACAAGTCACAGCTGTTCGGTTCTGCAGGTTGAAATGCAGGGGATGAGCAGAACAAACAGAAAATTTGGAAATACAGGAGAAATTGGTTGTGTATGGAATTGGCAAAGAGGGAATGGAGACCAGAGCAAGCACAAAGTGCAGCCTGAGCTGGAGACCATCTGCTTCCCAAATCCGGAGCTCCTGCTGCAATTTAGGGAGGTGTTCCTGAAATGTGTCCAGCATTTCTCAGCATGGAAAGCAACAGGTGAATGTTGGGCTGCTTCTCCCCCATTAATTGGAGGAAGGATTAATTAACTCTCTGCAACAACAGAGATCAGATAAATTTTAAAAAATCACTGAAGGGGTGGTCGGGCATTGGAATAAATTGCCCAGTGAGGTGGTGGAGTCACTCTGGAAGTGTTCAGGAGGTGTCTGGATGTGGCACTTGGGATATAATTTAGGGGTGGTGATGGTGGGGTTGCGGTGATGCTGGGACAGGATGATCCTGAAGGGATTTTCCAACCTTTTTTTGATTCTGGGAAAACACTTTTGGGTATGCAAATGAACCATGTCCAGGTCCCTGACGTGGCTCAGGGCCAAACTTCATCTACTCAGTGCCAAAACACCCACTGGCTTCTCCCTTGCCCTGGACTTGGGTCAAACAGCAAATTACATATTTTTCTACTCCTCTTCTCTTGCCCACAAGGGGCCTTGGCAGATTTTATTATTTTCCAGCCACATGTTGATGAAACAGGTGGCAAATACCAGCCAAGTGTCTGAAAAATGGGATCTGAACCAAATCTTTCCTGCAACATCTCCCGGTGCCTGTTGACCATAAAATTTAATCAGGTGATCAAGAAGAGCAAGCATGGCAAACTTTACAT
The DNA here is from genome assembly GCF_015832195.1 of Motacilla alba alba. NCBI lineage: Eukaryota > Metazoa > Chordata > Aves > Passeriformes > Motacillidae > Motacilla > Motacilla alba. The sequence goes on along the minus strand of NC_052016.1, from coordinate 1,603,165 downwards.
TTGACATGATCTCTCTTTGTATTTTCCTTCTAATTATTTCCAGGTGCCTCTTTGGATTAAAAAAAAAAATAAAAAAATAGGGGTTTTCATCTGCTCCTTGGCCTGGATATTCCATAGGATTCTTCAACAATGCTGAGAGAGCTTCAGCCAAAATCTTTGTGACAATGCTGTGAGGTGAGAGTTCTGGAGAGAAGCTGGAACTGGTTTTGGGGTATCTAGAACTGGTTTTAGGGCAGCTAGAACTGATTTTATTCATGTTTATGAACATGAAATCCAAGGAAATCAGAGAGCTGGATTTCAGAATCCCTTTACCTCGTGTTGTTCCTGAGTGCCACCCATTTTCCACTGCTCTCTTTTCCTCCAGTGAGGATTTCCTCACAGAATATCAGAATAATAACAATTTTTGCTTGGACTACACAGGAATAAGTCACCACTGGCAGCTCTCTCGTAGCTGCTTTAGACCTCAATCTCCTGTAGGGTCATAACATCTGTTCTGCATTTAGTGAATTCCTAATAATATATTAAAAAAGAGGGGATTTATGATGTGAGTGCTGACTGGTGGAGATTTTTCCACGTGCTGAAATTGGTCAGGAGGTTATCCTGAAAAAGCTAAATATAGCTATTTCTATATTTTCACCTCTAGCAGCTGCTATTTTGGTCCCCCATCCCAAATCAAGCTGCACAGCAGACAATGGAAATATCCCCTTTGTTTGCAGGATTGGGCCTCAAGGATTATTGGAGTCCTTGCGCAAGGAAATCCTCTCCTGGGAGAGTTTTTAGAACTGGAATGTTAATGGGTAGAAAAGGTCTCAGGGAAACACAAGCAAGGCTTAAAATCAGATCTTTTTTTTAGAGAGAATGGACCAAATTCGAGATAATATTTAGAAAATTTATTAAGGCCCAGGCTGGACTCTCTGGCCAGACCTAAACTGGGTGTGTTGGAGCTGCCTGATAAAGCAAATACCTTTGTTATTCCTGAGGGCAGGAGCAGAATTCCCTCTACAGCACTGAAAGGAGGTGGAGTGAGGTGGGGTTGGCCTCTTGTGCCACATCCCAAATCAAAGGATGAGAGGAAATGGCCTCAAAATGCACCAGGGGAGGCTCAGGTTAAATATTGGAATTTCTTCTTCCTTGGAAGAGTGGTCAGGCCTTGGGCTGAGCTGCCCATGGAGGTTTGGAGTCACTGTCTGTGGGAGTGCTCAGGAGGAGTCTGGATGTGGCCCTTGGGGACAGGGCTTGGGGTGATGCTGGTGGGGCTGGGGTGGCACTGGGTGATCTTGAAAGGCTTTTCCCACCTTGGTGATTCTGTGATTCTCTTTGGGGATCATTGAAATTCAGCTGAATGAGGAGCAAAAAACTCCCAGTGCCCATACCCTGAGGCTGTGACTGGATTCTGGATATTTTATGGAGCATCCTCTTCCCACTAGGTCATCATGAAAATCTGGGCTCTTTCTGCCTCCTAAAAAACGTCAGTGGGTAGGAAAAACAACTTCCCATTTGTGCTGCAGCCGGAACCCTCAGTGCTGGAAATGCAGTTTGCGTGTGCCTCTTGTGCTCTGAGCTTTATTTGCCTTGTGGGTGGGTGGTGATGACATTTCCCCACAGGAAAATACGAATTCCACAACCTTTTCCCTCTTCCCAGGCCGTCGTCGTCGGTGCCGTCAGCGCTGCGGGACGTCAGATGGTTTGAAGTCAGCAGATCCTCCTGCTGTCTGGGCTCCTGGCACACCCCGGTGATCCCAGACTCCTGCCCCTCTTTGTGTGACCCTCATGTTCCTCTTTCTGTCACCATGGCCCCTTCTGACGACGCGAATGTTTTCCATGAGTGCCTAAGGAAATCCTTGGTCAGGATAAACAGCTCCCCGCTCCTTGCCTGCTGCCAGGAGGCTCTAAATACAGTCTCTGTGCTAGACTGGGTTGTTTTTTTTTATTTTTCCCATTTTTATTGCTCCACGTTGGAGTTCAGTCCTGGAGTCTAAGCCAGAAAACCAAAGCTGTGTTGGAACTGTTGAAAGGCCACAGACCTTGCTCAAAGTTCAGGTATTTCAAATTCCTGGGAACGTGTGTTACCATTTACATGGCACGATTTTTTGGGGACAGAGCAGCTCTGCTGAGACCTTCCTCCGAGAAGTCCAAATTTTCCTGGTGACACATCCCCTGAAAAGGACCTTTCACACTTTGTGCCCCCCAAAATCTTGGTCAACTCCACCCCTGCTGGCCAGTGCACAGTCCTGCTGTCATCATGAGTCATGGAATCATGGAATGCTTGGGGTTGGAAAGGACCCCAAGGATCATCCAGTTCCACCCCTGCTGCCATGGGCAGGGAACCTTCCAGCCTTGTATTTGCAGGAGAAAAGGTGAAGGGCCAAGCAAAGCTTTGATTTTATTCTTAAAAGGCCAAACCAAACCAAAACCCCTTTGTGATCTTTCCAGCCTGGGTCATGAATTCCAGATGCTGATAAAATTGGAGAGACTGAAACCATGGCATAATGGAATGCTTTGGGTTGGGAGGACCTTAAAAAATATCTTGTTCCACTCCTGCCATGGCTGGGACATCTTTCCCTGTGCCAGGCTGCTCCCAGCCCCAGTGTCCAGCCTGGCCTTGGGCACTGCCAGGGATCCAGGGGCAGCCCCAGCTGCTCTGGGAATTCCATCCCAGCCCCTGCCCACCCTGCCAGGGAACAATTCCTCATTCCCAAGATCCCATCCAGCCCTGCCCTCTGGCAGTGATCATCTCAGCTCTCCTGGAATATGTGTTTTTCAGGGTTTTTTTAAGGCAGCTTTCTCTTAAAATTCAATATTTATCAACAGCTTGGGAAAAATACAAGAGATGTGTAGAATAAGCCTTTTCCTTTTAAATTGAATACTGTTCCCTCAAATAAGAATTTCTACATGCAATTAACTGTGGATGACAACTCAGAGTGGATAACTTTGGTCAGTCCAAAGATTATTTTCCTGGATAATTTCAGTGAACAGTGCTTGTGTTAAAAACATTCTGGTGCTCACAGCGGTGGCACACAGGAAGATAATGTCTGAAAATATAATACAGGCTGAAAACTCAGAGCTGTGCATCATCTCTGGTGGTGCTGAGGGTGCAGATTGCCCCACTGTGGCTATGAGAAGACAAAAGGACCCGGAAAACAGCAAAAAAAAATCTGGGAATGAGAATGAAATGAGGATACAAGACGGGGTTGAGACACAGAAAGGGTCTGAGAGAGAAAGGGGCAAAAGACTGATGATGGTTAAGGGGCTGTGGGAGGAAGAACAGGGAAAATGGTTGCATGGACTGGAATGATGGGGATGAAGTGGGAATGGCAGCAGCTCTGGAAAAAGGAGTGTGATAAGAGGAAGGAGTGGTAGGGACAAAAGAAGAGGAAACTGGTTTCTTCTTCAACCCTAAAGAAGAGGAAAGAGGATCAGAACAGCTCTGAAAAATACCGTTGAGAAACCAGTTTGTCAGGATCCCTCAGTTTTTTATTCCAGAGTTAATTCCCATCAACATATGTTGCATCGTGTTGTCGATGCCCAGATGGATTGGGTTTCCTCCATCCCATTCCTGGCATGAAATGTTTACCCTGTGCTGGGAGAAAAAGCTGCTGTGCTGCCAGCAGAGGCTGGGAAGGAGAACCAGGAGAGGGCTGGGGATGGTGCCTGCTCTCCTGGCATCTCTGTTAATACCAGAACCAGGCTTTGTCTGAATTCCTTCCTTTGGATTTTGATTTATTGTGTTATTTTCCAACACAGAGCTGGTCCTGCTGCTGTAGATCATCCCAACACACTATTGCTTGCAGGTATCCTTGTTTTTCAGAGACATTTTCAGTCCCAAATTCTGGTGGGAGACCTCTGGTGTTTTCCCTAAATTCAGCCCTGTGTCGACTTCAGGTGGAAATCCCTGATTGCTTACACAGAGGATTGGGTGCAGCAGTAAAAAACCCAACCAAAAACAATAAAAAAAGAGAGATCTAAGTCTGCCTTATGCCCTGTGGTGTTTATTTTGCCCAACCACACTGAAAAAGAAAGGAATACACGAGGACCAAAATTAGTGAGAAAAAGGATTGGACTAAAGAAGTGTCTGATAGGAAATGCCTAAAAAATCTCATGTTTTGGAGCTTTCAGTGATTTCTCAAAGGTTCAGTGGAGGTTTTTTTTTTTTTTCAGGGCAGGTAATTATCTCCCCAAACACTCATCAGGTTGCACGATAATGGCACTGCCTCCTGGGGAAAATCCAGGTGAACCTTTTCTTGGGAAGGGGCATAAAAAGCTTCCGACATCCTTGGTTTTCAGGGATAGCAGCGAACGCTGGTCTTGTGGAAACATTTCATTTTAATTCCACAAGATCCTCTTAGGTAAACACTGCAACACATTGAATCCATTTTTCAAACCAACTTGTAAAACCAGAAAATCCCCCAGCCTCTGATAGGCAGCAGCATTAATTGCCAGGAGCACAAAGAGGCATTTAAACATCGGAGCATTTTGGCAAAAACACAAATGACTTCTTTCCCTTCCCTGCCCTTGAAAATAGCTCTGCTCAACTCTGGGCTTCCTATGATGGAGGTTTCACCATTAATCACCTTTATTTCATATCTGGAGCAATCCGTGGGCCTAATCAGCCACTTTCCTGAGGAAATTGGCCAAATCCCGGCGCTTTGAGGCGGGGGATGAATCACAACAACTTTGCTGTTCAGACAAATCCCTTTTCAAGTGCCCTTAGAGCTCTTTGGTTTTTGTTTCCTTTTTTTTTTTTTTTTTCATATACAGTGAAGACAGCCCCACAGGAAACAATAATAGTTTAATCTCTGGAAAAATTTCCTTCCTGAACTGCAGCAGCTTTTCAGACAGGTACTCCAAGCCAAGAAAAATTAACAACAACGCATGCCAAGAGCTGCTGTTGTTGCCTTTTACTCCGTCCCTTCCCTTCCCTGGGATTGAAAGCCAGGAAAGACTCATCCCCTCCCCAAACCCCCTCTGATACACATTTTTCCAGGTATTAATACAATTCCCAGCCTGGAGAACTGCTCATGGAGAAGGGAAGACACAGAGGATCCTACGAACATTTCCTATGGTACCCCCACCATGAACATCCCCCGTGATTCACATCCCTGCCCACAAACTGTGCTTGGAACCTCCCACAATCCCTAGGTAGGATTTGCAGGAAGGTTACAAATGGTCTGTGCCAGGATTATTTCCTTTGGAGTGTTTCTTACTCGGACTTGAAGTTCTTCCTTGCTTAACATGGAGTGTGAAGGAAGAAACAGAGTTTATTTTACTGCTGTGAGTCAGGGCTCAGCATCATCACGTGGAGTTTTGTTTTTGCTTGAGATTTTGTTTGGTTTAGATTCTTAATTTTTCTTTACTCAAGATAGGCTTGGGTTTGGATTTTTGTCCCAGTGGCACAAGAGGGGAACACTGACCCTGAGGCAGAGAATGAAATGAGGAATTGTCCCCAGACCAAACCTCCTGTCTGCCCTTTTCCTTTCCTGCTACCACTGCCTGTTAACTGGAGCTCGGGATCACTCTTGGAACCAGGTTCTGGCGTTTCCACCTTGGCAGTGCTGTGAAGGAACTGTGAGGTGAAATAATTGATGTAGAGCCCTCGGCACACCCCAGATCCAGGCAGCGGATCCAGCAGTGCAGGGATAAGGGGAGGATAGGAGGGCCAGGGGGAATGTTTCTGCAAGTGGGTGACATTTCTGTCCAGTGCCCCTCAGGTGATTCCCCCCCTGCAGAGCTGCCCCAGCCCTGGGCCCAGCCCTGGCAGGAGCTGGAGCTGCTGCAGAGAGCCCAGAGGAGGCTCCAGGATGAGCAGAGGGCTGGAGCAGCTCTGCTGGCAGCAAAGGCTGGCACAGCTGGCATTGTTCACCTGCACAGGAGAAGCTTTGGGCTGAGCTCAGGGTGGCCTTGCAGGGCCTGCAGGAGCCCCAGGAAACCTGGAGAGAGACAATTCCCAGGGCATGCAGGGACAGCACACAGGGAATGGCTCCCACTGCTCCAAGGCTGGATAGGATTTTGGGAATGAGGAATTGTTCCCTGGCAGGGTGGGCAGGGCTAGGATGGAATTGCCCGAGCAGCTGGGGCTGCCCCTGGATCCCTGGCAGTGCCCAAGGCCAGGCTGGACACTGGGGCTGGAGCAGCCTGGCACAGGGGAAGGTGTCCCTGCAATTTTCCCCATAATTTGTGGAATTGCAGGTCAGTTATGTTATGGAAACTGGATACACTCAGAGTAAAAAACTGAACACAGGACATGAGATGTTTCCCATCAGAATTTTTAACACTTCCCATCAATAGAACCAAGTGTTACAAAACTCGACTTGTTTATCTTGAGCTGTGCTCTCTCCTCCTTATAAAACATTCAGCTGGATTTTCCAAAATAACGAGAAAAGAGTAAATACATATTGGCCATGTCCTAAAGGAAAGCTTTTCCAAGGAGATCGCTTTTTCTTCCCAGAATGAGAACGTCCTGCTGAGCAGTGGCCGGATCCAGCGCCCACAGGAGGCAGTGGAAGAGCTCCCACTGATGACAGTGGATGTTGGATGAATTCCCACCTCATCCTCGTGTTTAAATGATGAAAACTGACTTTCTGGCTTCTGGTGAGTACTGGGAAAGCCTGGTGTTATATAAGTTACTTACAATAGATTGTTACAACTATTAAAGAAAAGCTGATTATTTTTATTAAAAGCATATTTTGCTGGTCTCTTTTAAGCTATTCCCAAACTCTACACATCTCTTCTCTCACTTTGCTCTTTGGAATGTCTGTTTTAAAAACAAAACCCAAACGAGGACATGATTTCCTTTTGGTTGGGGGAAAGAGGCTGGAGATTTATTCTTTACATGGGAAAATGGTTGCTGAACACATGTGACAGCACATGGCCTTGCTCAAACATTCCATCAAATTAAAAGCAGATCCCAGCTCCAATATTCCAGATGAAGGGGCTGGGAGAGGCACTCACATGGAATTGTGCTGTATTTGGGAAGGCAGAGATCAAAGCACTGCACCTCGTTCAAGGATTGAGTGGTGAATTTGTCTCATCTGAGCAGCAAGGAATAATTATAGGGAATTATTTGACGTTCCCCTAAGGTGAACCTCCCAGTGATGATGGGACAGGTTCTTCTCTTCCAGGAGAGGCACCATGGATACTCCCTCATGCACTTCCCAGGTGGCATTAAAATAACAGCCTGGTGGTCACTAATTGACATTTTCTCAGTGTCAGTTTTGTTCACCCCATCCTGCTCAGGTTTGGGCCCACCTGAGAGACAATTCCTGATGACCCATGGTGGCCACTCCCAAATTCCCTGTGTCTCTGGATATGCCAAAAGCTGTGGAAATTCCCAGTTAAACGCAACCAAGTGAACAGGCCACACCTTTGCCCTCAGTCCATGCTGTTCTTTTGAAAACCAGTTAATTTTGCGAGCTATACGTTGATTTCCCAGATATATTATGGAACAGAAAACTTAAAAATAGAATTCACCTCTGCTGTTAACAAGTTTTGACCTTTGCTCACATTTGTTGGGGAAAGTAGCTCATAGTACCAATTAACATGAATTATTAACTCCTCCATTAATAATTAATTTATTAGAGGGCTAAAGGCATCAGTCTTTGCCAGCTAACACTATCGAGAGAAAATGAAGCAAACAACACAACCCTAATTAGAACAGCCTAATGAGGATGTCTGGAAGATCTGATGGGATTCAGTCACTCTAAATGCTCTTTATTTCCTCTCTGAAACCACACTGGGTGCAAAGAATCAGGCAGTTAACTCCAGTTCCTGTCGTGCAGGGTTTCTTCCTCCTTTCCGAGAGGAGGGAGCCCACTCAGGAGAGCTCAATTTAGGGATGATTAAGGACTGATGAAGGATGCCACTGCCTAAACAACAGGAATGCTGTCTCTCCCAGTAATGAACAATTCTGGGGCTGTCTGAATCGTTAATGGGCTGCAGGAAAACGTCCACGTCTCGGAATTGTGCGGGATTTCACAGGATCCTTCCTTTGTCATCTGAGTTTGGGTTTTGTCTGCAAAGCTGGGGTGGTGCCTGAGGTCTCAGCCCTTGTTTTGGGCAGGATGCAGAAGTGAAATCCAGGTTGGTTTACGAGGAAACATCACACCCTGGAAAACTGTTGATCTTTCTTTGGTCATCTGAGTTTGGGCTTTATCTGCAAAGCTCGGGGTGCTGCCTGAGGTCTCTGTCCTTGTTTTGGGCAGGATGTGATGCCTTGAGAATCTTGACCCAGAGTAGAGGCAGAGGCTGGGCAGAGCTAAAGAATAAAGCAGGGATTTATTGCAAGGATCTCCTCCATGGATCCACCTTGGGCAGCACAAGAGCCCAGCCAGGGCTGCACCCAAGATGACCCAAAATGGCCCCAAAATGCACCAGCGGGCACGGGGTCTCTCCCTTGGCTCAGCTCTGCTCCATTTGCACCTTGCAGTTCATTGTCCCGTTCCAGCTTTAGCCCAGGCACTCCCACCCTGCTTGTTTTTCTCTCTGCAGCCCACGCTGTTTGTGCTCCTGGGCTGGGATTTGGATCATTTGTCCTTGGTGCCCAGCTGGAGCAGGAATTTTTTGTCTCCCTGCTCTGTGCAGAGAGCTCACCATCCCATAATATGAACCTCAGACTCACACGCTAAAGCAGCACAGAATCTGAAAAACAGAAAAGCTCAAACCTGAAGCATCAGATGAAACAGTGAAATCCAGGGTGGCCTAACAGGGAACATCACACCCTGGAAAACTGTTGAGATGTTCCCCTGCTCATCCCAGTCTCAGGTAATTTTCCATGTTTTGTGTTAGTGGCCACATCTTCCTCCTGCTCCTGCTGGCACATGGAGAAACTTCCCAGAGATTCTTTGCTGGGTCACAGTTTCCCTTCTTGTGCCAAATTCATTCGTTAACACAATTTCCCCCCCTTTTTCCTGAATTATATCCTAAAGCTGTCATTAACCTTCACTTGTTCCCAAGCTTTTGGTCCCTGATCATGTTGGCAATGTTACTTCAGCTAAATCCCAGCCCAAGCTCATCTTCCCCCTTGCTCTTCCTGTGCTTCTTCATTCCAGCTTTTCCATGGCTGCCACAAGATGGGACAATGTTTTCTGCTCATCCTCCTCTCCCACATTGTCAATTTCTCTTCAGAAATGATGGCAGAATTAAAAGAATTACAGCAAACACATCTTTTAGCATCTCCTCAAGCCTTTCTTTCTTTGTTTTGTTTGAAAAATTTAAAAATCCCTGGTCTGTGCAATAATTCTTCACTTTCTTCTGTTCTTTGGCCCACAGACACATCCCAAAGGTTTGCTGAGCAGATAAGTATTAGAATGACTTAGACTTAGATGAACATTAAATTAATCAGACAACACTCTGGGGGGAAATTGCCACTAATTTCAGATTTTTCATCTCCCAAAAATCAATTATTATTATGTTTATTGATATTGGACTTGTCACTGCTCTCAGTACTTTCGCTGTGGTGACAGAGCCTAAGAGGAGAGAGAGGAGGGGAAAATAGAGTAAATAATTTAGAACTTCTTCCCAAAGCATCACAACTTTGAAACCATTTCTGTGTGAGTGAGAGGATAAAAGTAGTGGGGAAATTTGGAAGATTTTATACACAGTCACATCTTTTTGATGTAAAAAGTTTACCCAGCTCTACTCACAAGTTGTGTGGGATAGAGAGTTGACTTCAAGGTGTTTATGACATGTTCCGTGATTTGTCATCACAGAATTCCTGAATTATTGAGGCTGGAAAAGCCCTCCTAGCCCATGGAGTGCCAGCTGTGCCCCACGGCCACCTTGTCCCCAGCCCAGAGCACTCAGTGCCACCTGCAGGGGACACCTGCAGGGATGGGCACTGCAAAGCTGCCTGGGCAGCCCCTGCCAAGGCCTGAGCACCCTTTCCATGGGCAAATTCCTGCTGCTGGCCAAGCTGAGCCTGCCCTGGCCCAGCCTGAGGCCGTTCCCTCTGCTCCTGTCCCTGTGCCCTGGCAGCACAGCCCGACCCCCCCGGCTGTCCCCTCCTGGCAGGGACTTGTGCAGAGCCACAAGGGCCCCCCTGAGCCTCCTTTGCTCCAGGCTCAGCCCCTTCTCAGCTCCCTCAGCAATTCTCCAGCCCCTTCCCAGCTCCCTCAGCTGCTCCTCACACAGAGGACCTCTCCTATGGGAGACCTCTCCCCATGAACACCCCACTGGCAGAATTCGAGGAGTTCCATGGATTGTGGGATCTGTTGCATGCAGGGAGTCAGGAAAATGTCTCTGAGCATCCCTCTTCTGGATCAAACAACATTTTCCTCTCTAAATTGGTTGGACTTGTTGAGGACTCTTTAAAACCATCAGAATTTGGCCTTTTGAAATTAGGATTGATGAAATTTGTGTCAGTAGGGCTCAGGACAAACAAAGAGGAGCTGGTGTTGTAATATTGCAGTCACAACTTGTCATTACATCAGGCTGCCTGCTTCACAAACATTACAATTTCTGAAGAAATTGGACTTTAATCAGAAAATATAGAAAATATTTCTCTGATTATGGAATGATAACAATCATTACTACAGCAGCCACCAAATGCTCCAATAAATCTTGTTAATGAAATCCCAATATTGAATCCTCCAATCAGAACTCAGGAGTTAATGGGTAACCTTTCCCTAGGACTCAAGGTAATTCCAGCCTGCTCCAAGTGAAGATCCACATCTATTAAATTTAGAAATTGTCATTCAATTAACTTTTTTTTTTTGGTTTGGTTTAACAACATTAAGTGGCTGCCCCGGTGGCACTGGAGGCAGAAGTCCAAGTCCTTGTTTTCCATAAAATGTTTAATTTAGAGCATTCCCTGGCTGTAGGGCTGAGGTGGAAGAATGGAGAAAGGATTTTGATCTCATTAATTACAAGACAAGCTCCTTGTGAGCTGGGCAGATTAAAGAAACCCGAGAATCATAGAATTATGGAATATCCTGAGCTGGAGGGGACACACAAGGATCATCCAAATCCAACTCCACAGACCCCCCAAACAATCCCACCTTGGGAATCCCTGGGAGTGGTGTCCAAAATCTGGATTTCTGGCAGCCTTGGAGCCATGCCTGTTCCCCAGGGAGGTCCAGCCTGAAATGGCTGAGCCGACAAACCAGGGGTGGAATTCTTTATGGCAACTTCCATCCTGTGCAGTTCAAAATTCAGGAGGATTGAGCAAGGAGGAATCACATTTCCTTCCCTTCCAGGTTTCTCTTGAAGCCTTCTCTTAGGAATAATGCCCATCCTGACTGAGAATCTTTCCAGCTCTCCAGACAGAACGGTGTGAAACGGGGCTAAAGTAAAACTGAGACATTTTTACTCAAGAAATTGTCTGTGGACTTTGCCTACATTGAAAGGATCCATAGAAAAACTGTGTTATAAACTTAAAACAATAAAATTTTTGTGATTTATAATTTGGATAAATTAACAAGACAAGCCTCTCCCCATGCAAATATAAAACAACATCCAAAGTTCCTCATTAAGTGCCTACGCTCAACTCTTTATCTCAGCCCTGGCACCAGAGCATTCGATAGAATTTCCCCAAGTGAAATGAGTGTCCTGAAAAATTCAGTAGGAAAAACAAATGCAGTAGAAATCAAAAATATTGGAAGCTGATGTAGCTGAACGTGGATCAATGACTGAAAAATCCTGGGGAGAACAGGATTTCTGTCCAGCCTTTCCATTTGGGAGAGTCCTGTGGCTGAAGAACAGCGTGGCAGGAATGTGCATTAATAATAAAAAATAAATGAAAGGGCTCTTCCTTGATGCTGGCAAGACAGAACTTTTAAAAAGAAATCATGTGCTGGACAGAAAAGGTGTTTTTTCATCAGAGCTTTGGATCTCTGCCATGGAATGGGAACACCAAACTTTGTGCAGGCCATGACAGGGGAGGGGAGATTTTATCCCACACCGTAACAACAAAATGGAATAGCTAAAATCCCAGAATGAAGAATGTTTTTTTCAGTCATCAGAATGTTCCAGTTAGTTGTCATGGACATCTCAAAGATCAGGAAGAGATGCTGGCAGAAAAATCCAACTTATTTTTATTTTTTTCCCTAAATTAAGAACTCAGCAGAGAAGAAAGCTTTTGGAGGAACAGGGAAGGGAGGAATGTTTGGGCACTACACGATGCTGTGCCAGCCATACTCAAGAAGAATCAACCTTTTAATTTCCTTTTTCTTAGCACAAACTCCATGTGAAGAGTTGTCATGCAATCACCACCTGATGACAAGGAGAGAGCATCTAAAAAATTTCCCAAAAAATAATATATTAAGGACTTGTAAAAGGATAATGAGAGATTGGAGAAGATGTTTTAATTAAGAAAGCCCCTTAAAGAGATGATGAAATAATTCCAGTGGTAAATTTTCCTCCATTTTTGGTGCAAAGACAAGCTTTTGAACATTTGGGGAAACACTGAACTGAAGGATCTTTTCCTGATATTTTCCTTCTCCAAGAAGAGGCCACACATATTTTACAGGCACCATTTTTGGGAAAGTTCTCCCAGGACTTGAAAAATTGAAAGGAAAAAACTGAAATGAAAACTGAAGGGAATTCTTCCCTCTGTCCCTGTGGGAGTTCTGGATGTTGAGAATTTTGGGCTTTCTGTGCTGCCAGGCACTGACCCCAGGAGAACACTGCACTGACCTGAGGCCCTGGAGAAGCTTCCAGAATGGAATGACAGAACTGGGATTGCGGGTGTGCAGTTTGAATAGAAGTGTGTGATATCACAGGCTGGGAAACTCAGAGTTGAAGGGTTTAGAATACAGGAATAGATATAAAACAAGGTGGAGGTTTTAGGGTGGAGGCTGCTCCTTCTTCTTCACCTTCCTCTCCATGGGTTTGGGTGGTTTTGTGTCATTGGATAAAAAGTCCCCATGGCGGGCACGGGTGGTTGGGTATTGGGGTAAAAGTGAAAATAATTGAGGTGTCATTTCTGAATTGGACAGTTGATCCTTGAAAGGCCTTGCAGAGAGAGAGACAGGGCTCCATTTTCAGTGTGCTGGAGTGAAGTGCTGCAGAACTCAGGGTGTGTGAGACTGTGACAGAGACAAGAACTGATCAACATCTGAGACCCAACAAGAAACACCCTCTCACACATTCAATCCCGACCCCAGCAAAAAGAAGATAAAGCTCTGCATGTCCCAGCAGTTTTGGTGGCAGCAGAGCGTGGCACTGTCCCTGAGCCCTGATCCTTCAGCACCCGGCTCCTGGTGGACAGTTCCCATCGGGATTGACACGTGGCACTCACCCGAGCTTGGTGGCCAGGGACGAGCTCTGCTCTTGGACCCAGTTTGGCCAAAGGTCATGGAAAAAGGTGACGGGACCATGCAGGGTATAATTTGATCCGGTCTGCTTTTTTGGGTGGAGAAATTAGGGTGAAAAATAAAGGGCACAAGTCTGAAATTGGATTGAGAGCTGAGTGGAAAACTTAGAGAGGGGGAGGTACAGGAAAGAGTGGGCAAGAACTGGGATGCAGTGGGACACAAGTTAGGAACATCATATGAGTAGGAGAGGGAAATGATTGAGCAGCTAAGAGAAGATGGGAATATTTTCATAGAATCATGGAATGGTTTGGGGTGGAAGGGATCATAAAGCCCACCCAGTGCCACCCCTGCCATGGCAGGGACACCTTCCCCTGTGCCAGGCTGCTCCAGCCCCAGTGTCCAGCCTGGCCTTGGGCACTGCCAGGGATCCAGGGATGGAATTCCATCCCAGCCCCTGCCCACCCTGCTAGGGAACAATTCCTCATTGCCAAGATCCCATCTAACCCTGCCATCTGGCAGTTTAAAACCAAGGTAAAACTTGGAATTATCTTTCCAAAGAATCCCCACAACAAACTCACTCTCTGCACCCTGCCAGGCCTGGATTGCACCTTTCCCAAACCACCCCAGGTCTCATCCCAACCCTCAAGGGCCTGGGATGCCCATGGAGCAGAGGCTGGCTCGGTGTCAGGACTGCAGTCCCACAACTCCCTGTCTCCTCCTGGCTCCTGGGTCTTTATTGGATTGTCATCCATCATTTTGAGGGATCCCTTTGTGCCATTTAGATGTGAGTGGATTCAGTCAAAGTGGTATCAATTCTTAGTTTATTTCTTGTTAAAGCCACCAGCTCTGCTCTCAGGGTCCCTCTGGCTCAGGCAGCACTGAGGAGCTCTCCCAGAAGTCCAGTGGCAAGTGGGAAAATGGAAAAGCTCACGGATCTCATGTCTTGTCCACAGGGTTTCAAAATCACTGAGCCACACCATTGGATTTCAAACCCTGTTCCTGCTGCAAGCACATGACTGTCCCCAGAATCCAGACACTGGGGGAAGAATCCCATCTCCAGTCCAAGGATCACCTTGGAACAGCCAGAAAAACCCCCAGGAACTCCCTTTTGCCAGGAAGAGCTGCTTGTTTTACCTCTGTGGGGTTGCTGTTGTCACCCACTTGGATGCATGGAAACATTTAATGGGATTCCAAAGGATTATTGGGAGATCTGCCCTTAAATGTGTAGTGAACATCCAAGCTTTCAATACTTTTTATCTTTTTGAGAGGAAGCAGAGACGCTGGAAGTGAACAAAGGTTCTTGAACTCTTCACTCTGGGAGGAAGAATAAAATAAAGGTAAATTCTGCAGGTGGAACTGCTGCTGGTTTTATGTGTCAGAGTGGGGGCCAAGGGGATGAGGAAAGGACATTTCTAGTGGCACTGAAAAGCAGGGAAAGCATTCATGGATTATACTTGACCATTTCTGATTTAACATCAGAGCAGCTGTGCTTCTTGTTGGCTTGATTTGGCTTTGTGCTTGCTTTTTATCAGTTCCCCTTTTTTTTAATTTTATTTACAAAATAGAGCTAAGGAGAAGCAGTTTTAGAGTAATAAGTCTCTAAAGAGTCAGACCCTCTGCTTTATTTTTGGCTTTTCCTCTTTTGGAACACAGGTGACATTGGGAAGGATTGAGAGAGTTTCTTTATTTTCATCAGAGTTGATTATAACTGGAAATATAGCTATAATAGAAATAAAATTGTTAGTTTAGGCTGAATGATATAAAAAATACAAATTAAAGGTGAATCTGCTGAAAAATAAATGGTTTTCCATGTCCTGTTCTGAAATAAAAAGGACTGTTCCTAGCAAAAAAAAAATGGTTTAAAGTTTTTTATTCTAAGAAATTACTTCACCTCGACAGCATCCCTTTAATTCCAGAAATCATTATTGAAATTGCAAAGTGCTTCAAGGAGCTGTAAGCACTGCTTTTCATCATAAGTTTTCAGCTCTATAATAAGTTTGTTTTGCAGGGCACAAAGCCCTGCTTGACACCTGAACTGTGGCCGAGGTGTTTGAATTTCCAGTGCCCTGAACCCTGGCCAGAGGTTGCTGCTGTCACGGGGTCATTTCCCCGATCCAGAAAAGCCATTTACAAAAAGTCATTTACAGCTATTTTGTGAAACTTCCTCAGATTTTCCCTCTAATGACCATTTGCAGGTTGTTTTTTCTTTTTTTCCCAAGGCATTAAATCTCTTTTCCTCTTCCTTTCAAAGAGACTTTCGTATTATTTTGAGGCCAGCAAATGAACATGGAATCTTTGTTTGGAAATCCTGCAGGTGATTGCTTCCCCTGCTCCAGAGGTCTCCTAATTTAGGCTTTATTCACACATTGATCCTCTTCTTCAATGTCATAAATTTTAATGTAGTTTAACATAGTGAGCTGTCACCAATTTGATTTGCCAGGTCAAGGAGTTCAACCTCCTTTAATCACTGTGTCTGTCACATTCCAAGAGCTCCTTTTCCTCCCATGGAGTCACAAGTTATGCCTTGATGTTGTCTTGGTTGAACCTATCACAAGTTTCTGCTCAGGGCTTTAAGGAGCCAATCTGGGGCTCCCTAAATAAATTAAATTCAGGCAATTCATTCCAAATTTGCTGCTGCACTGACTCTGAAGGCATTCCATATTTCCAACGGGAAAAGGGATGATATCCTGCAGGACCTGCTGTTAAGTATTGTGTTGTGTCCATGATTGTTTGGGTTTTTCCTTCTTCCCAGAGATCTCCTTTATGTGGCTCTGCCAATTCCCTGGATTTTTGCCTCAAAGCCTCTGAGACAAAGACTGAGAGAATTTCTGTACAAGCAGGAAAAAAAGGCAAAAAACATGGGATATGTCCACGCTGCAACACCGGGATTTTCCAGGGAATCTGAAATTGAGTTCTTGGCCACTAATAAAAATCCTGCTGCATTTATGGAATAAATTTAAGCCTGGAAAAGATCTTTAAGACCATCAAGTCCAACTACCACCACCATGTTCATTATTAAACCATGTCCCTAAGTGCCACATCCACAGGTTTTTTGAACACTTCCAGGGATGGTGACTCCATGGGCAGCCCATTCCAATGTTTTACAACCCTTTCTGTGATTTTTTTAAAATAATATCCAGCTTAACCTGATGCCTTGAGAAGGCTGAGCTGGAGCAGAGGCTGGGCAGAGCTAAAGAATAAAGCAGGGATTTATTCAAAGCATCTCCTCCATGGATCCACCTTGGGCAGCACAAGAGCCCAGCCAGGGCTGCACCCAAGATGACCCAAAATGGTCCCAAAATGCACGAGCGGGCACGGGGTCTCTCCCTTGGCTCAGCTCTGCTCCATTTGCACCTTGCAGTTCATTGTCCCGTTCCAGCTTTAGCCCAGGCACTCCCACCCTGCTTGTTTGTCTCTCTGCAGCCCACGCTGTTTGTGCTCCTGGGCTGAGCTTTGGGTCATTTGTCCTTGGTGCCCAGCTGGAGCAGGAATTGTTTTGTCTCCCTGCTCTGTGCAGAGAGCTCAGCATCCCATAATGTGAACCCAGCCCCACACACTGAAGCAGCACAGAACCTGAAAAATAGAAATGCCCAAACCTGAGGCATCATTTCCCCCCTGGAGCAACTTGAAGCCATTTCCTCTCCTCCTGTAACTCGCTACACTTGAGCGTGTTTGTCTCTCTTAAGCATAAATCAGTATCAAATTTTGTAAGGTTTTTAAAAAATCCACCATTGAAAATTCACGTCCTTCAAAACCCATGTCAGGAGGGTGAATTTCACTGAGAATCCAATCATAATCCCTAAAAAATGTAGGGTGAAGCCCTTGTGGAAGAAAACAGCCAAGCTCCCGTTGCTGTTGGCTGCTCTGCGCTTGCATTCTTAATGAGCAAAGCATGGAACAAAATTCAGGATATAATTTCCCAGCTGTCCAACCATATCATTATAAAATAATGTTTTCCTCATTTTTTAAGCAGTCAGATACGGTGGAATTCTGAATCCAAATCGGATTTCTGTGCTATGGAGTCCTAATCCCACCCAGAAGAGCCCAGTCTATCTTCATTAACAAGAAACATTTCTATTGATTTCATTTTGCAATGTTTCATATTCCACATAACAAATCTGTATGGTCACCTAAATGAATTATTGCAACTCAATTTGGAATGATTCCATGGGGTTATTGCGTTATCCCTAGGATGCCTCAGTCTCTGGGTGTCAAAACTGGTTTTATTTCATGGAATAACATGGGAAAGTTAATCAGAGTAGGTTAAATCTCCCTGGGAGCCAAGGTCACAGAGAGTCTCAGCTGTAAATTGAGAGGCTGCACTATTTATTTATTTCTATTTATTTATTTTTAGGTATTTATTTTTATTTGTTTATTTATGTTCTTTTTTTCCCTTGGAAAAAATTATTTATGCAAAAGGCATATTTATTTATTTCTCTTTTGGAAAAAGATATTTATACAAGAAAAAAAGACTTTTTTTTGTCTTTTGGGATTTCTTACCAGACTCAGTCCAGCTGAAACTCTTGTTGGGTTCTCCAGCAGAAAACCTTTTTTTTTTTCCCCTCCTGAAACGCAATCACCACTAAAAGAGGAGAAGTTGCACCATAATTAAGTGTTCCCAAGAAATCCTTTCACTTTGCCATTTTTCTCAGATTTTACATCACCTTTTCAGGAAACAGAACAATTATTTTTAGGAGACTGTGTTAAGGTTCTCTATTTAGAGTTTCAAAAATAACTGGCTATTTCTTTTTTTGTTCTGTTGACTTCTCCCAAATTTTTCTCCCGTGAAAGGGCAGCGCAAGGAATTCCTTGAATCAGGAATTGCTGTTTATCTCTCCATGTGTGGAGGAGCCACAGGTGGGGTCTGCTAAGGCTGCTGGAACTGACTGAGCAACTCCAAAGCTCAGTGTTGAGGCAGGAGCCAATAATTCCGTGAAGAAAAAGAATTGTCCACGCAGGCGGCCTGAAGAAACAAATCTGATGTGGAGGATTTTTTTGGATTGTGTCACTGTGTGTGTCAAACACTGAAGGGATTTGGATGGAGGAGTCAGGAACCCAAAATGTCATCTGCATGATGAGGCAGGAGACTGCAAAGCACACAAACATGAGAAGTGGCCCAGGAGAACCTCATGGAGTTCCACAATTCCCTGTGCCAGGGGCTGCTCCTGGGTCAGGGCAATCCTGGGAAGAGAATTCACTGGGAGCAGAAATGAGGGGAAGGACTTGGGGATCTCCTGGGTGAAAAACTGGACAGGAGCCACCAGTGAGTGCTGGGAGCCCTGAAATCCATCAAAATCCTGGGCTGCATCCATGGAGGAGAGAGCAGCAGGAAAGGGACTGGGATTGGGATTGGGACTGGGATTGGGATTGGGATTGGGATTGTGTCCCTGAGCCTCCTCAGGTGATTCCCCACCTGCAGAGCTGCCCCAGCCCTGGGCCCAGCCCTGGGAGGAGCTGGAGCTGCTGCAGAGAGCCCAGAGGAGGCTCCAGGATGAGCAGAGGGCTGGAGCAGCTCTGCTGGCAGCAAAGGCTGGCACAGCTGGCATTGCTCACCTGCACAGGAGAAGGATCAGGGAGATCTTTGAGCCCTTCCAGTACCTAAAGGGGGTTAGGAAAAAAGAGAGAGAGTGACTTCTTATAAGGGCAGAGAGGGACAGGACAAGGGGGAATGGTTTTAAACAGAAGGAGGAAAGGTTAGATGGGATTTTGGGCAGGAATTGTTCCCTGGGAGGGCAGGCAGAACCTGGAAGACAATTCCCAGGGAAGCTGTGGCTGCTCCTGGATCCCTGGAAATGTCCAAGGCCAGACTGGACATTGGGGCCTGGAGCAGCCTGGCACAGTGAAAGGTGTCCTGCAGGGGGTGGCACTGGATGATCTTTGGATCAAGGATTTCTTGATCCTTCCAACCCAAAGCATCCTGGCATTCAACAGCATCAGAGGGAGGGGATAGATAGGGCTACACTTCCTTGGCACGTCCATCCTCCATCACCTGGGACCTTCCTGGCCATTCCTTCTCATTCCCAGCCAGACCATCTGGAGTTTCCCTGTTCTGTGCAGAGTTTTTTGAACAAAAACCAGCAAAACCCTTCGTGTTCCAACTCAGGCACCGCCTCTGCCAAATCTGCAGCTGCCTCCCCTCTCCAAAGCCACAGAGTTTTGGGTGACCATCAATACCTCAGCTGATGACAATAAATAGACACAGAATTCCCTGAGCTCTCTGGCAAACAAAAAGGAGCTGCCTCGTGTCACTGTCACACAACAAATGATTTCCGTTCACCCCCAGCTTTGACTGAATTTCAATCCCAGGCTTAAAGAATCAGCCTGGGTTCCCCCAGGGGAGCTGGGGGCTGTTTTCAGTGGTCAGCAAAAGGAGGGCCCAGACTGTTCATTAATATTTTAAAAAGCCAAACACCAAGATGACACGAGGGATGATGGATTGTCTGTGCTGCCTCTACATTAAAGCAAAACAATCAGGAGTTTCGAGCTGAGGATCAGTTAAAAGAAAGCTCCCTCAGATCCCAGCGGGGTTTCTGGGATCAGTTCTTTCCCCTACAATGGTGCCTGGATCCTCCACTGGGTTTTTTATTCTCCCAGTGTTTCCCTACCTGGGCTTTGAACCCTCCAAGGTATCAGCCCTGCCTTTAGATAGCAGAAGCTGGGATATTTGGAATTAAATCCCATAAAAAGGATGGGAGATCCCCACCCAACAACAACTGACAGCAGGAGTGCCTGAAGACATCACCCAGCTGAAGGCTCAGCCCTGCTGGTCCAAACTGCTCTGACCATCCCTCCTGTGTCAAACATGAATTTTCAGCCTTAAATAGAATTTTGGAATTATTTTCATAACACTGCCTGAAATTTGAGCAATTATGACCATAAATACATGTTTTATCACCAAAAAGAATTTCCCTCTTTACATGTCTGAGTACAGACACAGTCAGGATGTTCTTCATTCCTGTGTGCATTAACCCTTTTAGAGATTCCAGGTTGAAAACCAGAATATTTTTTACCATTAAGTGATTCCTCAACCCTAAAAACCCGAATTCTTCCATAAACGGGGCTCCACATCCATCTGTATCCTCAGTTCATGCAGAATCCAACTGGCTGGGAAGGTGGAAGAACTTGAGGTGCATATTAGAGGGTTTTTCTTCATGGGTTCACCATGGGATCTTCTAGGAAGGAAAATATCAGTGATAATGGTTTAACATCAAATATTTGTGCCTAAAGCTACAAATTTAGACAAGAATTCCTTACTTTTCTTTATTAATAATTAAGTTTTCTAGTAATTGTGCAACTCTTTTGTCATATTAATATCAAGATTTCTTTGTATAAGTCCAAACTCTGAATATTTTACAGATTTTTTACATATTTTTAGGATAACATTTTTAAAGGATGAAAATATTGGCTTTGAATTCCTGAAGTGCTCCTGGCAGAATCAGGAACCTGACACTTCTCCATTTCCTTGTTTAATGAGATAGAGATGGGCAGGCACTAGGACAAATCTTTCACAGATCTGGAATGGAATTAATTCCATACAAAAACTGATGGCTAAAATATAAAGAGGGATTTTTTTTTTTTTTGTGACAAAATACATATCTATGGTCATAATTACTCAAATTTCAGGCAGTGTTATGGAAATAATTGCAAGATTCTATTTTAGACTGAAAATTCATGTTTAACACAGATGGATTTGAAGTTCTTGATGGTCTGAGAATATTTGAGAATATTTGAGACTGTGGAAGAAAATTGTGGATATTTAGTTTGGACAGGCAACAACCACCTTGTGACACCAAAATCTCACCTTGACAGTAAAAACACAGGCAAAGAAAAAGAAGAAGAAGGAAAGGAAGATTTTTTTTGTGAAAAATTTTTGCTGCGGGGGATATCAGAAGTTTGTAAATTAGCTGAATTAAGTCAAGTTGCTTTCCTAGTGAAATAAGGGGTTTTTTTGTTGTTGTTTTGTTGTGTTGTTTTTTTTTTTTAATGGCAGAAATCAGAAAGCAAAAACATTTTGGTACCAGGTAGAGACTCAGTGTGGAGAGGGAAATAATGAAGGGTTTGGCTTAGCCTCAGTCAGCCCAGAAAGTCCAAATTTAAAATTATTGGCTCATTTATTAATTCAATCTTGTACAATGCTTATGAAATTTAGTCCTTTCTTAGCATGAAAAACGTGAGCAGGCTTTTTTTTTTTTTAATATTTCTGTGCATTTCTGAGTTTCTAAAGAACATCCTAGGCAGGATTACCTTCAGTGTCCCACAGGAAGAGTTTTTGGGGTGTTTTGTATCATTGTGCCCTTTCCATGGAGCATTTCTGGGGCAAATCTCACTGTCCATCTCCAAAAATAAATCCCAACCCACCAGAAAAGCTCTGTTTCAACCCTAATTTCCTTGATTTTTTTTGTTTAATCATAGAAATCTTCATTATGCTCCTATCACTTCTTCCATAAGAAGACGAGAACGATGAGAAATTTTCGTGGGTGAAAAGATGGATGTTTTTGTCCCAAGAAATGGATGGAAAAGCTTCCCAGGGAGGATAAATTGCCCAATTAGCAAACATAATGCAGAGGACACTTCTCCAGATTGCAGATGCCGTAATCTGACGGGAAACTCTCCATCTCCAAAGGGGGACATGATGGAGCTCTCATTATTCTGCCATCGGAGGAGCTGATAAATTGAACTGTCCATGCCCAAAATATTCAAAGGATCTCGCAGGCAGCCGATCCTGAATTTCAGATCAATAGGGTTTAATATTTCACCAGCAATCATACATTTGAAAATCAATGCTGTCAGGGTTGGTAATGCTCTGCTGGAGGAGACTGAAGGCAAACAGTCAGGGATGGGCTAAAAGCTGCTCCAGAAGTTTTGTCTGTTTGTGCAAAAAAGTAAAACTCTTTTACACAGTGATTTTAAAATTTAGGGGTTTGATTTTCTCATTCGAGGAGCAAAGAGAGGCATTGCAAAACACAAATAAGCAGAGTTCATTAAATACTTGAGGTATGGAGACTTCTCTGGAAAGATGTTTAGCTCCATATTGACATTTATTGGGGGCAAAAACTTCTTATGGGTGTTCAAATCTTGTTATAGGTGTTCAAAACTTGCTAAAGGTGTTCAAAACTTGATGCACTGACCCAGTTTTATTCCCTGTGAGCATGGTGAGGCCCTGGCACAGGTTGCCCAGAGCAGCTGTGGCTGTCTCATCCCTGGAGTTTTCCATGGCTGGTTCTTTCCTTGTTTTTCTTCATTTCCTGAGTTTCTCTCAATTCCCTTCTCAGCTCCTGCTCTTCTGTTTAGCCTGGGCCATGACTCTGGTCTGCCAGAGAACAGAGAGCTTAAATGTATTAATATTCATGGTGTTCCTTCCCACTGGGAAAGGCCATTTTTAATATGTGTCTATTCCTAATATGATCTATTTGAATTCCTGTAGGAAAATAGGATGGTCTTGATGGTTTTTGACCCTGTTGCAGTGATGTTTCTGCTTGCAGAAGTGTAGGAAAATAAAATCAACCTCTGTTTGTGTCTGGATTTACTTAGTCTTGAGTTTAGGATGGGGACTACAGAGCACAGTTCACGGACTGATGGAGAGCTGCAGGATCAAGGGAAATAAAGGAATTAAGGCAAATAAATTAAAGGTTATGCCAAGGACATTGTGCCTTGCACCTCATCCAAGCTGTGAATTTTATTGACTTGGGCGTTCGAGGCTCATTTCCTCGTGGGAAGTGAAGAGAATACTAAAGTGAGGATTGGTGGTGGTTCCTGGCCTCTGGAATGTGATTATCCACTCCCAAAAATGGTGAGTCCTCTTGCTGGAACTATCTTTAGCATTATTCCAGGTGATTCCCAGCCACAGCTTGGGGTTAGGATGGGAAGGGGGATCCTTCTGCCTCCCAGGAGAGCTGAGGATGGGCCTTTTCCCGTTGGTTTTTGTGATCCCAAGCAGCCTCCCACCACTACCCTCAGCCAATGGTCAAAAGTGTCTTCAGAAGGAACACTCTGACTATTTTTTGGGACTCAGATCAACAAAAGCAACAAAAAAAAAAGCACAAAAATGATGATGTCAGAGCATTTTTAAAGGTTCAGAGTCCTGGTGATGGCAACTTCCAGGCTTTGCCTGATGAGGGACAGGGAAGGTGTCCCAAGGACTGAATCCTGCTTGGAATTGTTTTGTTTGGAGCAATGAGGTCAGTTCAGAGCGTGGCTGTAAAAGCATTACCTGATGGAGGTGTGTCATAAAGAAAACCCCAATAATCAGCATTTCCAGGGCAGAATGCCTTCAAACTCTTCCTGTAATCCTCTTGGATCAGCCAGATGAGGAATCTGCCTGGAGGAGCGGAGCCAGAACAGGAAGGACCTTGGAGATCAGAACTCAGGGAAAATCCAAGATTTTTTCCTGATTTTCTCCTGGTGGTGTTTCTCCTCCCACACCCCTGGATCACACCTGCCTTTCCACAGGGATTTGCTGACAAACCAAGACATATCAAGATCTCTCTCCTTGTGTCTTTTCTAATTGATAAATCCCTAACTATTTCCAGATTTTGTTTTTCTGTTTGCCCTTAGTAATTTCCATTTTTTATCTGGCTCATTAAAATTCACTTAGCAATGTCCTTGTAACCTCTCAGCAACTCAAACATTCTTCTTCCATCCAAGTTCATTATCACCACTCTTTATTAAATTCTTATAGCTCCTTTGTAATCTTTATCTGCTTTTGTTACCTATTAAGTTCTCCTACAGCACCTCAGGCAAATGTTTTACTGAAATGTAATAATTTTACTGAAATTTTACTGAAACATTAATAGATCCAGTGACTTAAAATGGAATCAATCAGTCAGCACATCATGGGAGAGGTACTGGATCAGCCTGGCATGATTCACTTTCCCAATGCCATGTTGATGTGATAACGTTTACAATTTTCTTTCAAGACTTTAATTATTCTTTCTCTCAAAATTTGTCTGAAAGCTCTGCATAGGATTAAGTCAGGCTAATGAGCACCGAGATACCTGAGTCAGAAGGGGAGGAATTCCTTAAGTGATGCATTTGTTATTCTCCGAGGATTTGCTCTAATCCCTGATTTGATAAATTTATTAAAAATCCTTCCTAACCACGTCCAACTCTCTGCAATTCCCTCTCCTATTCCTTTGGAGTTCTGGGCTGGACCTTGCAATGTCTCCTGCTGGAGGATGTGAAGACTTTTGTGTCTTGTTTTCATCTGAAATAGTGACCATTTCTTTTCATTTTCACTGGCTATCCTTAATTTTCCACTTTCCTGTATTAAATGATCCTCAGTGAATGCGGGGGAAAATATTATCTTAAATATTTTTAATATTTTTTATTTTATTTAGCTAATCTGCATTACATTAAATCCTTAATCCCTCCTCAACTTTTGAATTGGTCCCGCTTTTCTCCTCACCACCCTGCACTCTTCCTTTATTTATATCACTGAAGAAAGTTTTGTGGTTCTCCTTTCCTTCACAAAATTTGGATTTTTAGCAGCTCTGTCTTCATTCCTGTGCTTCCTGAATTCTGGGATGGAGCTCTCTGGGCTTCTGTCTGGTTTTGCCTTCCTTTTCTGCCTCTTTGTTCACTTATTTTTTGTGCAATCCCAGTGCTCCCAGACAGGAGGGTGGTTGGATTTCCCTTTCTTGCTCATCCCACTTAAATGATATTAATTCATGTCACAGAATCATGGAATGGCTTGGCTTGGAAATTGATAGGAATTAATGGGTAATTGCAGTCAGCTCTTCATTAAGGTCCTCTGATCTTCTGTGCTTCTATGAAGACCCAAAGGTTCTGGTATTTCTTGCTCCGAGAAAAAATGAAAAATGGTCCCTGCATGCAAATCCAGCAGCTCCAGATCTGAGGGTTGCTGTTACCAAGGTCAAGGAACCAAGGAAGTCAAGCAAGAGCTTGCTGGATGCAGAAAAGCTGGGACTGGGGCAGGGAGGAATCATTTAATACAACATTGCTGAATCTGAAAAAAAAAAAAAAAATTAAAACTTTCCTCAAAAATCAGGTGCTCCCAAAAGGAGCTCTACGGTCAAAACCTGCTCAGGATATTTCATCCATAGGCCTCAAAACACCACAAACCCCTAATTATTTCTAATTAAAAATGAAGAATAAATCAGATGGTTTTTGCACCGATACTTCAGCAAAGGCCCCATACCCACTTCACTGGAGCTGAATGAGCCAAGAGAGGGTGGATTCTCCTCAAGGGATCTCCTTTGAGGACAGAATTCCAGGAGAACTAATCCTACAACAGCACATGTTAGTGAGGGGAACAGATTTTGTCCAACTCATCCTTTCCACTGGCTTGTAAAAGTCTGACATGGTTAGACCCGGCTTGGGTGGCGTCTACAAACAAGTGAGGCCTGGGGTTAAAATATTTTGGAGTTTTTTTGCCTGCTGTGTTGTCCAAACTCTCCAGGCCTCACATCCATGGACTTCTACAAACAGGTGAGGCCTGGGGTTAAAATATTTTTAAATTGTTTTTGCCTGCTGTGTTGTCCAAACTCTCCAGGCCTCATGTCCAGGGGCTTCTACAAACAGGTGATGTCTGGAGTTAAAATATTTTGGGTTTTTTTTTTGCTTGCTGTCTTGTCCAAACTCTCCAGGCCTCACATCCATGGGATTATGATCCATACAAAGCCAAGATCCCAGGGATTTTGTCTCTATTAGCCCAGCTTTAATGGTGAGCTGGTTTTGCTTTTTTTGTCCCTCAAGACCAGACAGTTGGGAACAAATCCTTTAAAGCTTTATTGCTTTTGTGTCCCCATTGTTTCCTTGTCACGGCCCTGCTGAGCAGAGCTTCCCTTTGACAGTGGCTGCTTCTCCCTAAAAGCTTCTGACTCTCCGAGGCTGGACCAGCAGGCTCCATCCCAGCATCTCCCTCTTGTAATTGCCTCGGGGCCGATTCCTCCTAAAAGAATTAAAAATGCAAATCCAATCTCATAATCGTGTAATATGATAAAGCTGGCAGCTGGATCGATACCGGGCCTCGCCGTCGATGCGGCAGCTCCCAGGCCCGTTTGTCAGAGCTGGCCAGCGTCACTTTGTCACTGCTGCCGGGGTCCTTCCCCCTCGATGAGAGATGACATTTTATGAGTGGCTTCCTATCAATCAGCTCTGATTTTTGCATCATGGAAATTCCTCCTGTCGTCCAGCTGCTGCCTGGGTTTCTTTGGGAGGCTGGAGAAGGAGGCTGGCAGGCTTGGGCTTCTCCAGGCTGTCACGGCCTGGCCAGGGACTGGGACTGACAATAACACACTGGGGTATCTTCATTTTCTAGCCACAAATGACACGGGGTTACCAGCACAGGGAAGTGCTGTGGAAAAGGAAACCTGGGAATCAATGAGGGAATTCCCGCTGGTGCTGGAGCTGTTGGGCTCTCTGTAAATGAAAAGCTTAATATGAGATAAACTTCCCACTCCTGAGCCTCAAAACCCCCTCCAGACAATCCTTCTTACTCAATACTGCCTCCAAACTAGAGTGTTTTGGAATAAGGCCTCCTCCTCCAAAATGTGCATGGATCAGAAGGCAGAAAAATTGAATTAGCTCAGACATTGTTCCTCCCTGCCCAAAAACTGAAATAACTGAAATCATGATAAAATAGATGAAGATAATGGCCCAGCCTGCCCAGTTCTCCTGTATCATTTCAGCCCCAACAGTGTATTGGGAAAAGCGATAAAAAATCCCTAACTCACATAGGGATCATTCCATAGGTAGCAAAACATTCAGGTGGCCTTTTGGGAGACACAAGGATTAATCAGATGTACAGAAACAGGGAACAGAAAGGAGGGGAAAGGCTTTAAATGCCCAGAGCAGCTGGGGCTGCCCCTGGATCCCTGGCAGTGCCCAAGGCCAGGCTGGACACTGGGGCTGGAGCAGCCTGGCACAATGGAAGGTGTTCCTGACATGGCAGGGGTGGAATGGGATCATTAAGGTCCCTTCCAACCAAAACCATTCCATAATTCCATGCTTCTGTGATTCTATATTAAAAAAAAAAAAACTTAATATATTTATGGGTATCTCACCCATTTTATTTACTGGACATGAAGGAATCCAGAGAAGGGAATGGAGCTGGGAAGGGGATAGAAAACAAATCCTGGGAGGAGCAGCTGAGGGAGCTGGAAAGGGGCTCAGACTGGAGAAAGGGGGCTCGGGGGGGACCTCAGTGCTCTGCACAACTCCTGACAGGAGGGGCAGGGACAGGAGGAGAGGAAATGGCCTCAGATGGCACCAGGGCAGGCTCAGGTTGGAGACTGGAAAAGAAAATTTCCCTGGCAGAGTGGTCAGGCCTTGGGCTGAGCTGCCCAGGGAGGTTTGGAGTCCCTGGAATTGTCCCAG
The DNA here is from genome assembly GCF_015832195.1 of Motacilla alba alba. Classification (NCBI taxonomy): domain Eukaryota; kingdom Metazoa; phylum Chordata; class Aves; order Passeriformes; family Motacillidae; genus Motacilla; species Motacilla alba. The sequence continues at coordinate 1,575,581 of NC_052016.1, read as the reverse complement.
AGCAGTCTGGATGTGGCCTTGGGGACAGGGTTTGGGGTGATGCTGGTGGCACTGGATGATCCTGAAGGTCTCATCCCACCTTGATGATTTCATGTTTCCTGGGAATGCTCTTCTGTCCTGTCTTTCACAGCTGATCCACAGCAAGAAATCAGCTGCCCAAAAAATCAAAAGCATGAAGAGGATAAATGGAATTAATATACAAATGCACTGAGGCAGAAGAGCATCAACACCCACAAAATAAAGACATTCCATTCACGATCAACTCACACCAAGAGAATTTTTGCTGGTGCTAGCCAGAGAGTAAAAATTCAGTGTCATGACAATATAAAGGTTCCAGCAATGTTTTTGCTCCCTGGCGGAATGAAACCAAAACTTTAGGAACATTTTTCTGAATTGGAAATGGCTCAAAAAAATTGCTATTTTCATATTGCAAAGCTCTAGGCTTTGGTGCAGGCCTCAAGACAGAAACCCTGGCCTTCAGAAAACTTGGTCAAACCCAATAAATCTCCACAGAATAACCCAGCCATGATAAACCCCATATTTTAATGCAATGACATTTTGCTGAGAATATTCCAGCCACCCTGAGCTGCAGCCTGGGTGAGATTGGGCAATTTGGAGTTACTAATATTGCTAAATCTTCCTTTTCAAAGGCCACCACCTGTCTTGATGATCACTGGACATAAGGAATTAATAATTTAGGACTGGGGAGAGGGTAGAAGGAGGGCTGTGGTGTGGTTTATTAGACCCAGGCATAGGGTTGTAATAAAGCTGCCCACAGGCAGGTTGCAAATCATAGGTTTTTTTTTAATGTGCTATTTTAAAAAGGAAAGCACCCCAGCTCAGCTGGCTGTGAGTTCCCATCCCACATGGACACTGGGGCTCCCTGGATGAATCTCTGGGCAGTAGGTTGGGATAACCTGAACCTGATCATCCTTTGTGGAGCTCCTTGGGATGGGACAGGATGGTGGGAGAAGGCATCACCTCACCTGTGAGCTGGTGGATGTGTCCCTAATTGTCCTTTTCCTTGGCTCAGGGTCCCAGCAGGCTTCCAAAAGTATCCGTGGAATGTGGTGCTTAATGTCAACATGAAAATTGTTGCCTGCTCAAGGAATTCCAGGATGATTTGGTTTGGAAGGGACCTTAAAGCTCATACCATCCCACCCCAGCTATGTCAGGGCCACCTTCCCCCGTGCCACGCTGCTCCAGCCCCAGTGTCCAGCCTGGCCTTGGGCACTGCCAGGGATCCAGGGATGGAATTCCATCCCAGCCCCTGCCCACCCTGCCAGGGAACAATTCCTCATTGCCAAGATCCCATCCAGCCCTGCCCTCTGGCACTGGCAGCCATTCCCTGTGTGCTGTCCCTCCATCCTTGTCCCCAGTCCCTCTGCAGCTCTCCTGGAGCCCCTTCAGGCCCTGCCAGGGGCTCTGAGCTCTCCCTGCAGCTTCTCCTCTCCAGGCTGGACAGCTCCAGCTCTCCCAGCCTGGCTCCAGAACAGAGAATTACATGATCCTGTGAAATAAGAGATTAAAGAAGAGTTTTCCGTGGCATTCCTGTCCTCTCTGGCATCACCCTGACAGCTTTCCTGGCCCTGCAGATGAGTCCATGCTGGAAAGGCCACACACTTCTCTCCCAGTTTTCCACTCACTGGCCCTGGTTACAACTCCTGTGCCAAGATTTGCTCAGGAAAAGCAGTCTGGGTGTAGGATGTGATTGGTGAGCTCAGCTTTGGGGAAAATGGATTTGTAGGGAATTCTAAAAGCCTGGCAGAAGGCTCACACTGTGTGCAAACCTTGAGATGAGTAATGCTGACTTAGAAATGCCATGGAAGAGGACAGACATTGCTGAGAGAGAAATGGAGCTGGAAACAAGTTTCAAAGGATGGCCTTGCAAATAAAACAGGATACTTTGGAGAAATAGAACTGTGAAAGATGCATTGTAGTAGGACCCACGAGGGGTAATTTTAGATTATTAACTTTAAAACACTTACAACATAGTGTAACTAAAGCTGATAAGCCAAGAAACACTTATATTATAATTAAGAAATAGTTGCCTTCTGATTGTGATAATGTGAATTATAACATCTGCATTGTCTCACTCTTCTCATGACTAAAAATAGAATAGAAGTTTTTAAAACACCTCTCAGTTACCCCATCTCTAAGTGAGATAAAAGTATAATCTGACACAGCTTTGATCTCCAGGAGTTCACACACTGAGCTCACTGCGAGATATTCTCCTTAAGTGGCTGTAAAACACCAGCATGACACAGAACAGCAGAACATTCCCCTCTCCATTTTTGCTACAAGTGAATTTGTAGGCAATTACTGCAGCTTGAAACACTTGCATTTGCTCTGCAGGAAGAAGAAGGTTATTTAACTTTTTTTTAATTATTATTTTTGGTCATTAATTATTGATGATTCAGATGAGGAGCCATTTATTACCTCCTTATTTTACAAACAGTTTTCAGTGTAAGGGGGTGTGTGGTCCACATAGATGTGGATAAACCAGTTATTTGGCTAAGAAACGTTGTGAGGGAAGGGATTTTGCCTTTTGCAAGGATTTTCAAAAGCAGGGAAGCTGAGCTGTTGTCAAGCCTGGTCTGGCTCCAAACCTGTGTTGTTGTAGTGCTCCTCTTGTCACATGGAGCACTTGTTTCCTGTTGATAGCACGGAGCTGATGGCAGATAATTGCCCTGACAGATTTAGAGGGATCAGGCAGAGTTGAGAGCCAGAGGGTTATGGAGGAGAAAAGGAGGAGGCTGTGGTTTCACTGACCAGGAGAAACCACAGGGAGACAGCCTTTCCTTGGATTCAGGGGCCAACAGCCATTCACGCCTTGGGAATGCTCCTCCAGGGTTTGTGTGAGCTCCCCCTTCCACCAAAACCACCCAAACCAAGAGGTTTTAGCAACCCAACAGCTTCGGAATTCTGGCTGCACATCCTGGGATCAAAAGATGGAGAAAGAGAAAAATCCAAGCTCTCTTTGCTGGTGGTTTCCACACCTGAGCGTGCAGGAGCTCTGGGGAAAGGGTGACATCAAATCACGGAGTGGTTTGGGATGGAAGAGACCCTAAAGATCACCCAGTTCCAGCCCAGGCACCTTCCACTGTCCCAGGCTGCTCCAAGCCCCAGTGTCCATCCTGGCCCTGGGCACTGCCAGGGATCCAGGAGCAGGGAACAGGGAACAATTCCTAATTCCCAAAATCACATCCTGCCCTGCCCTCCTTCAGTCTGAACCCACTGCCCCAAAAGGTCCCTTGGCTCTTGAGTTGAGGCTGGCAGCACCCACAGTTTCCCCTCTCTGGATAAAGTTTCAGGCAAAATTTCAGGTGATTTAGAACACAAATTTCCCCAATTTTCTATCTAAATGTTTTGGTTGAAAAATAGGAAAACCAGGATGCAAACATGAGGTGAAGGTGGTTTTGGCTAAAAAGGCAGGTTCTGTGTTGGAATAAAGAAATTGGTCATTATGAGCTTCTCCTGAGAAAACTGTGGGAATTTTATGGATTTTTGCTGAATTTAGAGATCTGATTTCCAGCTGAAACTGGACCTGGCTTTGGCCTTGTCAGGCCTGCATTGGTGAGAAGGTGAAATGAGCTGTTCCCAAGAATGATGGGAGAAAATCCGAGCAATTGTTGAGAGAGAAAACGGATTTTTTAAGGGGAAATATTAAACATCTGCTGGTCAGTTATTCATATGTTCCAGGAATTTGCAGAAATGATTTTGCGTGAGTTTGAGGTATTTTGAAGTCCTTTCACAAATCTGATCATTGAAGCAAATTGGGACGAGGAGATTTTGCCTCAAATACTTTGAGATTTTTCTGGTGGTACAAACAGACACAATTAAAATCCTGTTTAATTATAATATTTCTCTGCTGCATAAAGTGGCAAAAAAATGATGAACATAAAACCTTCAGTCATTCAAGTCCTGTAAATCCCAGTCAATAATTTTATAGCCTATCAACTCTTCTGCTCTTAGCTCAACTTAAAACATTGGAGTGAAAAAATTGTCTAACAAGTGCTCCTGCTATAACAAGACTATTACTTCCATTGATTTTTCCAAGAGGAAAACCCCCAGCTAAAATTCCAGAAGGAGATGAATACAACTGCCTTTTAATAATATTAACTTTCTGGAAATCAATATTTTCTCTCATTTTACATCATACTTTGCTACACCCCAGCCACTGTACAAGCCATGAGAATCGATGCAGAGCCCGTGGATCTGCAAGGACCTTCCCAAAGGCTGGTGGAAGGGACAAGGAATAGTTAAGTGTGGAGCCTTTGCTTCTTTTCTGCCAAGGTCAGGATTAAATGTGTGAGATTCTATTTCTTGTTGGGTCTCAGGTGTTGATCAGTTCTTGTCTCTGTCACAGTCTCACACACCCTGAGTTCTGCAGCACTTCACTCCAGCACACTGAAAATGGAGCCCTGTCTCTCTCTCTGCAAGGCCTTTGAAGGATCAACTGTCCAATTCAGAAATGACACCTCAATTATTTTCACTTTTACCCCAATACCCAACCACCCGTGCCCGCCATGGGGACTTTTTATCCAATGACACAAAACCACCCAAACCCATGGAGAAGAAGGTGAAGAAGAAAGAAGAAGGAGCAGCCTCCACCCTAAAACCTCCACCTTGCTTTATATCCATTGCTGTATTCCAAACCCTTCAACTCTGAGTTTCCCAGCCTGTGCTATCACACACTTCTATTCAAACCCCACAGCCACAATCCCAGTTCTGTCATTCCACTTTGGAAGCTTCTCCAGGGCCTCAGGTCAGTGCAGTGTTCTCTTGTGGGTCAGTGCCTGGCAGCACTGGAAGTCCAAAATTCTCAGTAACCAGAGCTCCAACAGTCAAGTCTGGCCTGGAAAGTCAGAGACTGAAAATCTTCTTATCAAACAAAATTCCTGACTTTTTTTCCTGATCAATTCTACAATGAAGCTCTGTCACCTCCAGCAGTGATGATAGATGGGTGAATGTCTTTTTAGGCCTGGAGTCAAGGCCTGGAGAATATAAAATGAAAAATATTCCTCATTTCCAGGCATGAATTATCTGCCTGGGCACAAACAGTTAATATGGATAGTGTTAGAATATTCCAAGTATTCCTTTGCTTTTTCTACACACCAGCAGAAACTGCTTCCTTTTTCCAGTTCCAGAGCTTCCTTAACATGGTCTTGCTGTTCAAAGGTTTTTTGGGGACAGGGGGTGGGTGTGAATAAATTAGTTAATAATAATATTTTAAATTAATAATAATAATAATACTTAATAATATGATTATTAATAAAAACTAACTAGAAATTAATTAATAAGACTATTAAAATCACTTTGTTTCCCAAGTGATTTTGATGTACACACCATGAAGAAGACCCTGCTGGTGTTTTCTGCAAGAATGTCTCATGCTGCTTTCAACTTTGTCAGGAAAATAATCTAGGAAAAAGCTGTTTAAACAGCAGTGCAAGAGCCAGAGCCAGTAACTGTCAACCCAAAAGCATTTTTTTTGGTATTGTGTTATCATTTTTTGTTCATTTTCCCTACTTTTTCACCAGCTTTCTTGGGGTTTTCCCTGAGATGTCCCTACTGCATCTTGTGAAATCACAAGGATATTCCCTTTAGGATTTCTTACTTATCCCAGTCCCTTTAGGATTTCTCATTTATTAGGATGTCCAAAACATATCCAAGCATTTTCCCTTTTCCTTCCTCCCTGTATGGATGTGCTGCAGGAGCCTCCCAGCCTGGAGGATGTGGCACAACAAGCGAGGGAAAAGCCCCCTTTTTGGCCTTAAATTGTACCAGGGGAGGTTCACATTCATGAGGAAAGAAATTTCATCCCTTAGGAGTGGACAGGAGTTGGAATGAGCTGCCCAGGGAGGTGGGGGAGTCACTGGAAGTGTTCAGAAGGTGTCTGGGTGTGCCACTTAGGGTGATGATGGTGGGACTGGGTGATCCTGGAAGGCTCTTCCTACCTCAGTTCCACAGCTCTGGGATTTTGGGATGAGCAGTGCCAGGCCATGATGAGCCACTGGCATCTCCCAGTGCTGGTGGAGAAGTTGGATTTCATCCAGGTGCTCAAAGTCTTTCCCCACATCTCCTACAGGGAGCTGTGGTGGGGTTAAATTCTGCTGAAATTCCTCCAGAGCCCCAAATCCCAACCCCACTGCTTTTAGGATTCTAGGTTCTTTTAGGATTTTAGGTTCTACAGGCAGCTGGGAGTTAGGGACAGCCTGGCTTGGATGGGAATGCTCCCTGTGGCTGAATTTTTGGTGCCTGTGAAGACACAAAAACACCCACAAAGTGAACTTCTCCCTCCGTCCTGCTCCAAAAGACACCGCTCCCCAAACGAACGATTAATGCCTGAAAAAAGCCTGAAAAATGGCTCTCCCTTTGACCTTTCTAAGGTTTGTCATTTAGTTGACATACCCATTACCTCCAAAATCAAATGTGTTTGTCTAAACATTATTCTGATGTTTGCTTTGGGCCCCAAAGGTCAGACAGCTGACCACTAACTCGCTGACAGTGATCAATTCTGGCTGAAATCCTGTCACTGGGGCTGTTTATTCCACGATCCATCTCTGCTTTGCCAGCCTCCCCCGCCACTTTCTGCTGTTGAGGCGCTTTTAAAGCTAACAATAATCCAATTTGGGATTGATCAATGGCAGCGTGTGGTCAGTAAGCAAAATGACAAAGTCTGCGTGCGGCCGCTGACCACAGGCTGGGGGTGTTTCACATGATTGCAAGTTGAATGTATGGAAAGGGTTCCCAGTCCAGCTCTTCCAGCCAGGAGGACATGGTGGGATATTGTAAATGCACAGTGAGCCCCGTGGCAGGGAAGAACGATGAATCTGACTCCATGTTCTCAGAAGGCTAATTTATTACTTTATGATCTATATTATATTAAAGAATACTGTACTGAACTATACTAAAGAATGCAGAAAAGAGACTGAATGCTAAAAAAATAATAATGAAAACTCGTGACTCTTTCCAGAGTCCCGACACAGCTTGGCCCCAAATGGCCAAAGAGTGAAAACAACTCACAGCAGAATCCAATGGAACAATCACCTGTGGGTAAACAATCTCCAAACACATTCCAAAGCAGCAAAACACAGGAGAAGCAAATGAGATAAGAATTGTTTTCCTTTTCTCTGAGGCCTCTCGCTGCCTTTCAGCCTCCCAGGAGAAAAAACCCTGGGCACATTCAGGGACTGTGAATGCCACAGTGGGAGCCAGGATTTGTGTGCTCAGGACTGACGCTTCTCCTGCGTGGCAAATCTGGTTCCTCAGGTGCGTGGTGTGAGGTAAAAACTTTTCACAAAGTGTCCTGGGTTTTGTTGGAGTGCTTTTCCCAGCAGATTCTGCTGGGAATTCAGCCTTAGTGTTGTGTTGGGAAAAGTTTGTGGTAATTACTGGGAGTAACTCAGAGGAAAAACACCACTCACCTACACTGAGCTCTGAGTGCACTTCTATCCAAAGTAATAAGAAGAGAGAGGAAAAGTTTATAACTCTCTGGGTTAATAGGAGTTTTATTTAATGGGAAGGAAAATGCAATATCATGGGGTTGTTCTCTTCTTTTTGGTCAGCTAATACAGAGTAAGGGCAGAACAGGAAGAGGGAACAAGTTAGGAACAACTTTCTGGGCATGCATGGAGAATATATAGCCCAAATCACTGCCAAATGTTCTGGTACCATTTGGCACTGGCACAGATTGCACAGAGAGGACTAAAAGACCTTAAAGATGACCCTAAAAATCATCCAGTGCCATGGCAGGGCCACCTTCCCCTGTGCCAGGCTGCTCCAGCCCCAGTGTCCAGCCTGGCCTTGGGCACTGCCAGGGATCCAGGGATGGAATTCCATCCCAGCCCTGCCCACCCTGCCAGGGAACAATTCCTCATTCCCAACATCCCACCCAGCCCTGCCCTCTGGCACTGGCAGCCATTCCCTGTGTGCTGTCCCTCCATCCTTGTCCCCAGTCCCTCTGCAGCTCTCCTGGAGCCCCTTCAGGCCCTGCCAGGGGCTCTGAGCTCTCCCTGCAGCTTCTCCTCTCCAGGCTGGACAATCCCAACTCTGTCAGTCCTCCCATCAAGGTTTTTGTAGTAAAGCCTTTTAATCTAAGGGTGGTAGTGAGATCGTTTCAAAATATTGGAGCATGAAAAAGAGGAGTGAAGTGCAGTGAAACCAAGGCTGGATTTTAGGGCAAGGCTCTTCCCCAGAGGGTGCTGGCACTGCCCAGGCTGCCCAGGCAATGGGCACGGCCCCGAGGCTGCCAGAGCTCCAGGAGCCTTTGGCCAGCGCTGCCAGGGGTGCCCAGGCTGGGCTTGCTGGGCTCTGGGCAGGGACAGGGCTTGGACTGATGATCCTGTGTGTCCCTTCCAGCTCCGAACATTCCATGAATCTGTGATAAGATCCTGGTCTGTGCCTTGGCTGCAGTTTCCACGCTCAGGCCCCTGAGGAGTTCTGGAGCCAGGTCCATGGAGTGTCCCCTCCTTGTGACAATAATGTAGGAGAGCTTCCCTCCCTCCAGCTCTCCAAGGATCGTGGGAAGGGACTGAACTCTTGGAAGTGTCCTGGAGCCTCTGTTCCAAAGGACAGGGCACCACCAGTGGCAGGAGATGGTGCCTTTGCAATCCTTTTGTCTGGATTTTGGTGAACTCCTGCTGCTCCCTGGACCAGCAGAAGAGCCCAGCACGCCCCAGTGACCCCAGACATGTGACACAGAGATCAGGGACGCTTTCAGCAGCCTGGGGACATGATGACACCAACCTTTTGTTGCCAGACTGGGAGATTTTAGATATCTTCCATCTTACCATGGATGATTTTGGTGGGATGTTTTCTGCAGGATGCTGGAAATTCCTCCTGAGAACAGCACCAAATTTCCCCAGGGTTTTATAGACCTTGACTCATTCCTTTCTTCTGAAGCTGCCTTTTTATTGTGCCTTTTAATCCTGTAAAATTTATGAGGCAGACTTGAGTCTCAGAGATGCAGCCAAGCTGAGGGACAGAGTTCCAGGTCTGGAAGATTTCCTTTTCTAGTGTTGTTTCTCCATCCTCCTTTGTCCTGGTGAGGAGCAAAGGGAAAACTGCCCTTCTCACAAGCACTTCCAGCAAATCCTTGACATAATTTTTTAAATCTCTCGTGTTGCATTGTTCTTTTTGCTTAACTCATCCTTCCTCCCTATCCTAAATCCCTTGAAGGACCCTCTCCAAGCCATTTTGTTTGACAGGAGGGAGAATTCTTTTACTTTTGATGGGATAAAATAGAATTAATTTCATATTTGAGCTTCCTGCTAAGATTCCAATGGCAGATCCTCTGAGTAGGCTGGACAACAAACCAGCTGGAGATCATTAGGATTGAGTATGGATATGTAACTTGAAAATTTAGGGATATGAGTTGTACTTGTGAATTATGGTGCTCCAGCCTCATCCAGCCTGGCTTTGGACACTTCCAGGGATAGGGCAGCCACAGCTTCTCTGGAAAACCTGTGCTGGGACCTCCCCACCCTCACAGGAAAGAAGTTTCTTCCTACATTTGATAGAAATTTCCCCTATTTCAGTTAGAACATAAATGTGAACCCAAAATAACGTTGAACGTTGATGTACAAGATCTGTTCCCTGCCAGAATTTCTTTTGTTCTTCATTTCTGAGCAGAGTTCTCTGATTGGCAAATCCAGATAATGCTGCAGTAGAGAAGATTTGGATTCATTCATCTCAGCTGCACCCAGATCATATTTCCATGCATTCCTCCAAACAGACATTGGTTTGTTGTTAAAATAATAACACATCTCAGCAATATAATCTGCCTTTGATAGCTCGTTCAATAGATTTGTAGAATGTAATTAAAGCATATCACTACGGTGACAGCAAATTGATGACCTTTTAATTATTTCAGGAGAGCTGAGTGCACAGTCCTTTCTCACCTACCTGGAGAAACCAGGGAATGCTTTGTGAGGGAATTATACATTTAAATATGGAAAATTCCTTTTGTTTTTCACTTTGAACTGGGTTAGCCAGCTCTTGCAGTGCTCCAGGGGGGTGGGAAGGGATGCCCACTCTGTCCCAGGATTTTCTTAGGAAGTTTGTGCAGCTGAATCCTTCAAATCCCACAATCCATGGCAGACGATGAAAATCCCAGATAAAGTGGATGCCCAGGAGGATCAGCCCAAAACTCCAAAGCCAAAGCAATGAAGGATTTGTTGGGCATTTGGTCTTTGTCACCTGGGTGAAAAATGAGGAAACAATTCCCATTAATTCCGACTGCTCCCACTGATGCTGCTCTGCACAGCTGATTCCCAAATCCCTCAGGAAGCCATGAGGGAATTACTGCAGAAAGAGGAATAGAATTCCAACACTTTGGGCAACAACATTCCCTGAAACAAAATTCCTTCGGAAGGCTTTGCCTCCTCAGCCTTTGCCCCAACAACCAAGTGCAGAGTGGGGGTTGAACAAAGCTGAAAAATGTGGGAGATGCTGATTTTTTTGCTCCCCCTTAATGAAATTAAAGCCAGCCAGTTAATCTTTAGCAGGATTTTTAGTCATTAATCCCAGAAGGAAGCAGGGCTGCTTTATAACAAAGCACCTCAAGTAAGTGATCTTGATTTATTGTTGCGCACGGGGAACGCACACTGGGGCTCAAGCAGCCTTTTATAATTGAAACAAGCTTATGATTCTCTGTCAAATAGTTCATTTTGGGCTTGTTCTTGCTGAGTTTTTCCCTTTTCTCCCCCTTTCCCCTGGCCATTTCCAGCAGTTTGAGTGTTTCCACTGCTCCATCCATGTCAAAGATTTCCATTAAGGGGCTTCCTTTATGATGAGAGAGACTTTCAGCTTTCTTTTAAGTGCTGGGAAAGGGGCAAGAGGGCTGAAGTGAAGGATGATCCCCAGGCACTTTTCCACATCCAAACCCCAGGATTAGAGCAGACCCAGAGGCCAAAAAAATTCCAGGGCTTCCCATTGAACTGGAAAGGAAAATGTGCCCATCTTGCTGGGTGAAAAAGCATGGATGAAACCATTCCAGACCTCCAACCCAGGCATTTTTAAGAGGAACACCCAGTTTCAGACCATTTCAGACCAGTTATCTAACTCCCAAAGTTCTGTTGTGAGTTACACCATCCTTTTGGCCAATGCAAAATGGCTCCGTGAGGAAAAACATTCCCTCCTTTGTTCCAAAACCTTGGCATTTCTTTTTCCACCACAGTTCCTTGCTCAAACCAGAGGGTCTCAACTTCAAACATGACCAGCTGTGCCCTCCAGAGCTGCCACAATTCCTAACAGATGCTGGAATGTCCCTGCACTGCATTGTTGGGATTAAGGCTGCGTGTGAGTAATATTCCATCAGGACTTGGGATCAGCCAAGCTGCAAAAACTCAGTGACAAATCAGTGACAATCCACAGTTCCTGCCACACTTCCAGTGGGATACCCTCACCTGAGCATCCTCAAAACACACCAAAAAATGACATTTAATCATCATAGCATTTTTCCCAACCTGAATTCCCTTGCTTTTATTAATGCCTTTTGACCGGAGCTTCTGTGGTTTAATTTCCTGTAGCTATCAAGTGACAGTGAATCAAGCAAAGACCTTAACCTTGGCTCCCTTTTGCATTTAGAGCTGCCTGGGTCTGACAGTTTTAAACTGGTGTTAATCCCCCTCCCTATTTTCCCCTTCCTCACTCCGTGTTTGCTCTTTCTTGTAGGATATCAACCTGCACCCCCTGAGCTGGGCTGATGGACTGGGATTATTCTGAGCACCAACAGCACAGCAAGGAAAAGAAGATTTTAACTACAGCCAAACAGGATTTGCTTTCCCAAGTGCTCTGGGAATGTTCTGGGCAAAAACTCTTCCCTGCCTGGAGCAGTGAGTGCCTGGTGGAGGATGCACAACACAGTTGCCTTTCCTTTCCCCTTTCCCCTTTCCCCTTTTTCCTTTCCCCTTTTTCCTTTCCTCCTTTCCTTTCCCTTTCCTTTCCTTTCCTTTCCTTTCCTTTCCTTTCCTTTCCTTTCCTTTCCTTTCCTTTCCTTTCCTTTCCTTTCCTTTCCTTTCCTTTCCTTTCCTTTCCTTTCCTTTCCTTTCCTTTCCTTTCCTTTCCTTTCCTTTCCTTTCCTTTCCTTTCCTTTCCTTTTCCTTTCCTTTCCTTTCCTTTCCTTTCCTTTCCTTTCCTTTCTTTCCTTTTCCTTTCCTTTCCTTTCCTTTCCTTTCCTTTCCTTTCCTTTCCTTTCCTTTCCTTTCCTTTCCCTCTCCTTTCCTTTCCTCTTTCCTTTCAAAATGATTTAATTTTTTTTCAGCCTGTTGACTTTAGTTTGTGGACCCTGTAAACTCTTTTCATGCTCAGCTTCTACAACCATTTGGATTTTTAAATATTTTTTCCCACTATAAACATGTGGAGTTTTTATATAAAACATTTTAAAAGGTATTTGAGGAGTTTTTTAGGGTGATGATGTTGGAACTGGAGGATCCTGAAGGTCTCCTCCAACCTTGTTGATTCTGCTTTTCTAAAGGGCTTGATTCCTTTCACAATATTTTCTAGCTCTGCTCCTCTTCACTGCTCTCACCCCTGATTTCACTTTGCTGAACTCTGTTTTGATTCTGTTATTTCAGCCTCATCCCGCTGGATTTTTGACGTTAAAATCAGGAATTCTCTGGAGCTCAGGGTGCTCAGACTCAGATTTTGAGGAGATTTTTAGGAAATCCACATCCCTGCCCCGGGATCTGTGGTGGGAGCGATGCTCCCGGAGGCAGCAGAGCCCTGGGAGCAGTTCCCTGGCTGCATTCTGCCTTCCCAAAGGATTTCACCTCCCTTTTTCCCACTTGCATTTCTTCCAGCGGCCTTTTGGTGTCATTCTGTTATTAACACAGAGAGCCAAGAGCCTCGGAAATGCTTCTCCCTCCTTCCCAGAGCAAGGCAGAGGCCGGAGCAGATAATTCCTGCTGGAAAGGCACCGAGGTGAGTGAAGGATGGAGTTAAACTTCCACGCCTGGCCCAGATCCTCTTAAATTCCCTAAAAAAAGGTGTGTCCATCACTCCCAGGCAGGGAGTTTGTGTTTAGTGATGCTCAGCTAGAAACGAGATTTGGTGAAAGGTTCAGGAAACCCAGACCTGGCCCTGCCTCGGATCTGTCCAGGTCCTGGAGAGGCTCTGGAGGACAAACCAGGAATGCTGAGGGCACTTGGAATGTTCAGCTGGAACAGAGAGGATAAAAAGCGCAGGAATTCGACATCCTGCTGGGAAATAAAACCTGGAACTGAGGGCTAAGAGGTGACAGGACTTGGCATTTTCTCTGTTCCCAAGTCCCTGGAAAGCTCAGGATGCTCCTTTGCCCCATGCAGAGAAGATTCCCAGGAGAAGGAATTTCCTGAGGACACAGGAACAAAAAATGTGGTGGGGCTGTACCACCAACAGATTTTTTTTATAGTTTTTTGATTCATCTGGGAGAGGAAATATGAGTTGACAGGAAGTTTTCATAGCAATTAAATAATTTTTTTAAAGGGCAAATTTACCATTTGCTTTTCTCCAAGAGAAAATATTCCAGCACTCAGAATTATGTGTGCACAGGATAATGGTGCAGATTATTGCAGGATTTTTCCTCCTGGATTGAAGGATTTTTCTGAACTTTAGGTGGTGTAAATGAATAAAATTCACATGGGGAATGTGCTGGAGCAGGTGGGTTGTGCTTCCAGGACAGATCCAACCAGGGTCTGCCGAGGAATTGCACAACACCTGAAATATGGAATATCCAATGGCTCTTTCAGGGTCTGAAAATGAGGAGGCACTTCAGAAATGACTGAGAATGACTTGAGAATGAAAGGAATCCTTCCTTTTCCATGGATTCCTCCTGCAGGTTTTCCTCTTCCTGAAACCTGCTCTGCCAGCAAAGCCTTGCATTTGTGGTAAAGCATAAAAAAGTATTTTGTTTTTTTGTTTTTTCTTTAATGAGCTTTCATCAAAACATAATTTTGCTTCCTGTGAGCACAAACAGTTATTTATGACCACTGGAAGGGCTCTGCTTGAATGCTTGCATTAAATAACCCCAGGAAGGGCTTCATTTTCCTTCAGACTTTCATTAAACGCTTCTAGAAAAATTGGAAGAATTAGAAAAATTATTCCTTTCTTCCTCCTCTTCCCTTTGGGAATAAATCTGTCTCTAGGAATAGGAAGGAAATGGATACAGTTAGATACCAGACACCACATTCTGCAACAGATCAGAATAAGACTGCTAAGGAAATAAAATGGGGGGGGAAAAATCTTTAAAGAACTTGGACGAATTTGCATTTTTGCTGCCTAAATTTCCTAAGCCTGTTGGATGATATCCTCCTTTTCTTGAAACTCAGCATGGTAGAAAATTCTTAATTATGAGAATTTTTTTAGAAAAAACAGGATTTTGCCTCTGCTGAATCATCCAGTGTTGGAATCTGAAATGCAGGAAACTTTCAGAACTTCGGGCCTGGAAGCCAAAGCTTAGAATTAAACCCAGATTTTGATCTGAGACCTTGGAAAAAGCTTCCAAAGTTAGGTGCTAAGAGTGAGATTGTGGATTTATAGTTTAAAGCAGAGACATGTTAAGATAAGTAAAGAAGAGTTTAAAATTTTAGAGTTTAATAGATAAAAAAATCAATGAAGTTGCAAAAGTAAACAAGGAGTTTAGAATGCAGTACTGTAGGTTTGTGTGCCATAACATAATTAACTAAAAAAGCTTATACTTCAGCATGAATCCATAAGACCAAATACTGAAAGATTAAGTCAAAAACAGAAATACCCTTGTTAGCAGTGGTTTATTATTCAATAAATCCTTAAAAAGTCTTGTAACTAAGGGCCTTGTGACCTTTTAAACCATACAGTGAAAATGTGAACCAAACTCACCCTTCCTGTAAAAGATAAAACCTTTCATGTAAAAGGAAAAAAAAATCACATCATCTAAAGCAACTCAAAAATCCCATCTCAAATTCCTCACAACCCAGGGAGGCTTTTCCAGTGCACGGGAAAGGTTTGTGCTGGAATTTTCTCTGCAATTCCCCAAGATGCAGAGGGACAAAAATGCTGATCCTGATGCATTTCTTGACTCAGCTATCAGGAGATCCCAATCTGCTCCAGAACAGAGAATCATGGAATGGTTTGGGTGGGAAGGGACCCTAAAGCCCACCCAGTGCCACCCCTGCCATGGCAGGGACACCTTCCCCTGTGCCAGGCTGCTCCAGCCCCAGTGTCCAGCCTGGCCTTGGGCACTGCCAGGGATCCAGGGGCAGCCCCAGCTGCCCTGGAACATCACCCAGGTGTGGGATTCATCCCCTTTTCCATGCCCAATTTCCCCAGTCATTTAGGACAACAAAGAGGCCCTTGGTAACTTCCACAGGGCTCACAGAACCTTCACCAACCTCAGCTGGCGCCTTCGCCTCCACCAAGGAGCAAGGGACACGGCCTGGGGAGTCTTCTCCATGTCCATCCCACTCCTGCCAAAATTCCTGGCCTTTGCTGAGGAATTTGCCCATGGAAAGGGTGCTCAGGCCTTGGCAGGGGCTGCCCAGGCAGCTTTGCAGTGCCCATCCCTGCAGGTGTCCCCTGCAGGTGGCACTGAGTGCTCTGGGCTGGGGACAAGGTGGCCGTGGGGCACAGCTTGAAACTCTTTTCCAACCTCAATGAATCTGTGATTCTACAAAATATTTTGGATGTGTTTATTTTTTGATTTGAGGTCTTTCCTCCAGCCCTTCAACACCCATCAGGTGCCGACCACTGTTTTGTTCTGCTTGAACATAATTTTTGTTTCTCTCCCAGGCTGATTTTGAGTGATTTTCCAGCCTGATTTTAGAGTTCTCTCAGCTGCAGGAAGAATAAAACCTGGGGCTTTTTAATCCTGTACCAAGGTGCTGGCCCATTTCCATCAACCCAATTCTCCACAGAGACACGAGGCAGAAACCTTTTTTTCTCAACCAATTCCCATCTTAAAGTTTGGTTTGAGGTTTCGTGCTGAGGTTTGGAGCCAGTCACATTTTGCCAACAGGTTACTCAGTCTCTGCAGAGTTCCACCACCTATTTAAGGTAGAAATATCCCAGCTAGTACATAATGCATGGGGCCTGCATGCTCCAAACCACAAGTGGCTCAAAAAAGCCCGAGCGGTGAATCCTGCTGGGAAAGTTCAAAATAATGAAAGAACAGCCACTTCTTGCTGCCTGTGACAGCTCTATTTGTGAGGCCAAGCCACCCGGGGAATATAAAACTAAAATATAGTTAATGAGAGCTTTCAATCAGTGCTCGGTACTCGGAGGTTGTGGCAGTGCCTTCTGCTGGGATTTCAGGGCTGTTGAGGCAGAGGAAAAAATGTGGTGCCTTTTCAGAAAAGAGAGCAGGTATTTTGAATTCTTTTGGTTGTTGTTTTGTATCTTTGAACTCAGGAGGTTCTTATGCTGCCAGACAGTCTCTTTCACAGAATCAGCTGGGTTGGAAAAGCCCTCCCAGACTCAAAAATCTGTCTCAAAAAGAAATAAAAATCCCACTATGGCAGAACAAACCAGTTGTCAGCACACGATTGGCATTGAAGGAGCTGAAGGGCTGGAGGAAACTCCTCAAAATAAAAAAAACAACCCACATCCAAAATATTTTGTGGAATCACAGATTCACTGAGGTTGGAAAAGAGTTTCAAGACCATGGAGTCCCAGCTGTGCCCCATGGCCACCTTGTCCCCAGCCCAGAGCACTCAGTGCCACCTGCAGGGGACACCAGCAGGGATGGGCACTGCAAAGCTGCCTGGGCAGCCCCTGCCAAGGCCTGAGCACCCTTTCCATGGGCAAATTCCTGCTGCTGGCCAAGCTGAGCCTGCCCTGGCTCAGCCTGAGGCCGTTCCCTCTGCTCCTGTCCCTGTTCCCTGGCAGCACAGCCCGACCCCCCCCGGCTGTCCCCTCCTGGCAGGGACTTGTGCAGAGCCACAAGGGCCCCCTGAGCCTCCTTTGCTCCAGGCTCAGCCCCTTCCCAGCTCCCTCAGGAATTCTCCAGCCCCTTCCCAGCTCCCTTCCCTGCCCTGGACACGCTCCAGCCCCTCCAGGGCTCTCCTGCAGGAGCAGAACTGGACACAGCCCTGGAGGGACCCCAGCACAGAGGGACAATTCCTGCCCTGCTCCTGCTGGACACACAATTCCTAATCTTTGTCCTCCTTTCCACCTGGGATCATGTCCAGAATTGTTCAGACATGAATGAACCCACTGCTATCTTTTAAAACAGATAATCCAGAAAAGGTTATTTCACATTCCCAGGGTCGTTTCCCAAAAAGCTCTGGGGTTTGCAGGATGGAGACACGAAGCAGCAGGAAGACCCAAGGAGGAAAGCGTGGTGCTAATGGGAACGGATGGATTTTTCCACGCTCCTCCAAGAAAAACAAAAGCAGCTGCTACTTTTTGAGGGAATGGTCTCTCTGATTGGCCTGAATCTGCTCTGGGCTCTTCTCCTGCTCTAATGGGGGCAAAGCAAACATTCCCTGGATCTCCCCGGGGAGCAGTTCCCAGCCCCTCTTAATTTGAGTGATCTTTAGATTTCTTCCACGGGGTTCAGAATCAGCCAAAGTGCTCAGAGTCAGCTCTTATCTCCCCCCAGCAAATAAGGCTGGAATTTAAAAAAGCCCATTAGCAATCAATCCAGCTGGGAGATTTAATTTCCAGCACACGCTTGTTTGGTTTGATTGTTCCATACCCCAAGAGTTCCCGGGGATTATTCCCTTATTTTTCCATTTGCACCATTTTTTTGGGGTGTGACCTGCCCTCCTCTGTTCTCATCCACCTCCTTGGAGTCACTGGTTTTACTGGGACAACTGGGATGTCCTGGGGCTGCAACGCCAAGGGAAGGATAAAAAAGGAATTTCCCTTGGGATGGGAAATATTCCCCTGCTCGGAGCTTTCCACCTGGAGAAGAAAAGCAGGAGCTGCTCCAAACCATTCCAGGATGTTCCAATCTCCCACAAAGCTGCTCTTCAGGATAAAATCCAGCTGTCCCATGCAGTGGTTTAATATTAAATTGTATTTTCTATTCCTTTATGGCCCAAACACTCTTGGGGTGGATGGTGGAATTCCTCATTCTGGTCATTCCCTACAAGGAGAAAAACACCTTGGCTTAAAACAACAGAAATAATCAAAATTAAAACAAACAAACAAAAACCCCCAAAACAAAACAAAACCCCCAAAACCAAAAAACAAACAAAAAAAATTAGAATATAATAGTGAAGGTGTTGGTGGTTTTGTTCTCTAAATTTAGAGGTTCCATTGCCAGATAACTGTGGGGAATCTTTATATTTTGCCATGAGAAATTGGTTTTGCTGTGGTGAGACTAAAAGCAGAAATAAGATCAAGATCAGCTTTATTTAAAGATCAGTTTTAACTCAAGAGTTAAAGCTGGTTTTTTTTTTCCTCCCCAGAAACATCCAAAATAGCTTGTTCTGTGCGCCCTGTTAAGCAAAACCTGTTTCACCCAAAAAATTGGAATATTGGTGGTCTCACTGAGATTTATGAACAGGATTTGGCTTTAATGTCCAGCAAAAAAATGTGCAAACAAAGATTTGAGTTTAAAAATGAAAGCAGAGAGTCACTAAAATGTAGAACGAAAAATTACTTGGAATTCTGGGAGGGAATATTGTGAAAACAAACAAAAAAAAATTCATCCAAAGGAAAATTCAGTTTATATAAAGCCTCTCTGTAAGTTCAGATACTCACAAATAAATATTCTGAAAAGAAATAAATAAACAAATAAAAATATTGCAGAATATTCTTGCTGCACACTGACACTGCTATAAGTAGAAGGGATCTTGATGCAAGAAATCAAATATTTCTAGAGGAAATTTTCTATCAATCAACACAATTTTGAAAGAAAATGGTGTCTAGACCACAGAAATTTTGTCTTGTTAATTTAAATATCCAGCTCAAACCGTGGCTGTGCTCTGGTTTAAACTGAGTCCAGGTTTTTATGAGTTATTCATTAATCATTAATTAATTAAGACATACAGTTAGCAGGCAGGTAGGCAGAATTCCATCAGAAATTATCCTGAAATACCCGAAAATTCAAGCTGCAGCCCAAAGTTTGAATGGAGGTGAGGATGGATTTAAAGGGAGTTTTTCTTGGATTAAAGGCCCAGGAATGTTTTAGTTGTGGCTTAAAGTGAGTATTACTTGCCCATCAAATATCAAAAATTCAGATAAAATCAAATTTTATCTGCTTTCAGCCTTTAAATCTAAGGTAGGTAAGAGGATACAGTGAAAAAAAATAATAAAACAGCAAAATCCTGAATAAAAACTTAATTTCAACCTAATTAAAGATTCTAAGTAGGCTTGAGTATAAACTAATCCCTAACAGGGTTTAAATTTGCTGTTTAGATTAGAAATCCAGATTAAAATCTAATATTATCTTGATAAATAATATCTATAATCTGAAGAAAAAATTGGAATTTTTCTCTAGGAATAAAACTCCTGGGCTAAAACATTTGTTAATATTTTCATTCTCAGCCTTTTCCCTGATAAATTGAATTTTCCTGTCCAGTTTTACCTCTTAGATTTTGGGGTACAAGGTGACCCTTTTCAGTGAGGACCCTCCTGTTGGAATTCTGGTGTCTCAAACAATGAATTTCCCAGGAAAATCAAATCCCTAATTCCATGTTTTCTCCATTCCCTGCAATTTCCCCACCCAGAATTGTCAATGTCACCATTGTTTGGCTGTAATTTTCTGCATAAGTAAAATGTTATCATTAAAAATTGCTGCCGGGCCTGAAAGTTTGAGAGAATTTTGTTTAATATTTTGTATAAATATTTTTATATTTATCAAATATTTGGATACAGAATTTTGAATAAAGAATTTTTTTTGCTATTAATTATTTAAATTAAGAATTTTGTTGAATAGTTCACATATTTCTCATTTTCACTTTATTACTGAGGTACACTCAGCAGAGACACCCAGAACTCTGACTTTAAGAAAGAATTTAATATTTTGTCAAGAATTTAGCTGAAAAAAAACAATGGCAACGAGAAGAATGTCAAGAAATTTAATTTATTTCATGACAAAACAGCTTTTTAGGCTGAATTCTGATGGAAAAACCCACAGGGTGGGACTCCACTGGAAAATAAATGGTAAAAACAGCAAAAAAAAAAGGGGTTTAGTACTGATACATTTCAGTTTAATGCTATTTTTTGGCACTTGGAGGGATTTGAAGGAACACAAAGATGCAGCTTCATCCTGGAAACTTCGAAATCTTCCCCCAAAGCCTTCTGTTTGCCCTAATATTCCATAATGCCAGGCTTTTAGAGTCAATAACCCATTAGTAATCAAGAGCTGTATCATTTATTAATTATGCCCCGTATTAATATTTAATCCTTTGGGTTGCCGAGCATCTTTCGAAATCTACTTTTTAATTACATTTAAAAAAAGATAAATCTTGGAGGCAACCATTAGAAAAGTCATTTTTCTGGGCATTATGGCTTCAATTACTTTGGAGCAGCTGCTTGGGAACTCTGTGGGATGGAGCACTTGGTAAAAGGAGCCATCTCAGCTCCTCTGAAAGCTTCAGGGGATATTGGAGCGCAGGGAACGGTCCCAAGAATCTCCTCAGAGTGCTCCAGGACTCTGGAATGAGCCTTGGGAATGTGGGGCAGGAAGGAGCTGCCTGGGATGAACGACCTCAACTTCAGCCCCGAGCGAGGATCTTTGGGGTTTCCAAGAGTTTTCCACCCCTTGGGTTGGGAATTGTTGTCCAGAGTTGTATTCCTCAGCTTGGAGGAGCCGTGGAAGGGTCAGGCAGTGAGGGCAATCCCTTAGAAGTGCCCAGATCATGGAATGGGTTGGGTTGGAAGGACCTTAAGGATCATCCAGTGCCACTCAGTGCCATGGCAGGGACACCTTCCCCTGTCCCAGGCTGCTCCAGCCCCAGTGTCCAGCCTGGCCTTGGGCACTGCCAGGGATCCAGGGATGGAATTCCATCCCAGCCCCTGCCCACCCTGCCAGGGAACAATTCCTCATTGCCAAGATCCCATCCAGCCCTGCCCTCTGGCACTGGCAGCCGTTCCCTGGCTCCTGTCCCTCCATCCTTGTCCCCAGTCCCTCTGCAGCTCTCCTGGAGCCCCTCCAGGCCCTGCCAGGGGCTCTGAGCTCTCCCTGGAGCTTCTCCTCTCCAGGCTGGACAGCTCCAGCTCTCCCAGAGCTGTGGGATCGTGGTGATCCTGCTCAGCAGAGCTGGAGCCCCTCATGGATCTTCCTTCCATGGAGCTTCCTGGTGGAAGCACAGAATGGGATAAAATCCAAGACCCCAGGAAGGCAAAGCTTCCCTGCATTGAGATTTTATAAATAATGAAAACCCATCCAAAATATAATAATAATAATAAATAATAATTAGTTCTTGCCCAGAGCAGCTGGGGCTGCCCCTGGATCCCTGGCAGTGCCCAAGGCCAGGCTGGACACTGGGGCTGGAGCAGCCTGGCACAGGGGAAGGTGTCCCTGCCATGGCAGGGGTGGCACTGGATGATCCCTAAAATCCCTGTATTTGATAACCAAACTCTGATTATTTGGGTGTCAATAAAGCAGAAAGTTTCTTTGCAAGTTGTGGATTTTCGAAGGAGATTTTCTATTTTTGTGCAAGAATTCCAGGAAGAGCTTATTGAAATGAATCCCTTCAGTCACAGAAGAATTAAAAAAATGTCATTTTTTCTGAACACCATTTATTGGAGAATCTCACTGAATAAGGAAGGACAACCAGAGCAGTAAAGATGAATTATTTGCAGATTTAAAGGCAGGTTCCTTAAGGAATAGACATTAAATCCCAAAGGGAATATTCTTACTGGGAGACTCATGCCCTTAACTCAGTGAAATTATTCCTGCTTTACATCCCAAACCAAGACAGAAAAAGTTCTGGATGTGTTTCCATGAGGTAAAAATGCTCCTGATGGAAGAAGTGCCTCAAGGCTGAAACCTTGGATATTCCGTGTGTCCCAAGCAATATTTAATAATGACCTCAAACCCAAACAGAGACTGCAACAAAGAAATTCAGCTCCTCATTCCCTGCAAATATTTACATTCACATCCAAAGTTTTTAATGATTTCCTCTACTTCAAACACAAAATCCCTCCTTGCTCCCAATAAAGCACAATTAGCACAAAAATAAAGGGTTTTATGAAGATATTTGAGTTGGAAGTCACTTATGTCACCAAAAGAAAAATATTTTCCTTTCACAAACATATTTTTTGTGACAAAATATCAGGAAAGAGAATGAATTTGTGTCAATCTACATTAAAAAATCAGGAAAGAGGAGGAATTGGTGTCAATCTACACAAAAGAAATCAGGAAAGAGGAGGAACTGTTCCTCCCATTTGCATATTATCAAAACAACCTTTAAAATTCCATATGGATTTATATGTTTGGTTTATAGATCGAATTTTTGGGAATGTAGAACTTGTCCAAGCTGGAGCCCCTGGAAAGGGACAACCCTTGTGGAATTCCCAATTCTCCCACCCCTCTTTATGGCCCTCTCCAGCTTCTCCTTCCCTGCCTTTTCCCACGTGGGCCAATTAATTTATGGTGTGCTGGGGAGCCATTTAACGATCCCGATGATGGGAAGAGTGCCACGGAAGGATCCAAGTGGGACTTTCCCTGTGGAGAGCTCAAAGTGGGGCACTGGGGATGGTTTTTTCTTGTGGGCTGGTGGAATTTCATCCCAAGGAATGATCCTGGCAAGGTGATGCTCAGGGAGAGCATTTTCCCAGCTCCCAGCAGGGAATGCATGGATTCCCTTTGGAATGTCAACTAATCTCCTGACTGGTCCTCTCTGGTTGATGCACACCTGAGGGAGGGAAAAATCCCATTATTTCTCCAGGAAATCCATAACTTTATCCACCCAATAAAATGGGAAGCGGATTTTTCCATCAGGCTGAGCAAGAGCTGGTTCCTGGAATTTTCATATTAAAGGAATGAAGCGTTATCCCAAAGACACTGTGGGACCGAATCAGTGCTGAGAACATGGGTAATAAATTATTCAGATTTGGGGAGAAACCACTGAGACCCCCAAAAAACCCCAAATCCCCTTGGAAAGCAGCTGGATACAACCACGGCACTGCCTCACCTGGGGAGTTCCAGGTGAACCCCATCTTGGAGCAGCCAGAGGCAGGGCGGGAACGGCCGCCTGAGTGGATTCTGAGGGATAAATCACCGAGCTGATCACTTGTTGTGCATCCTCCCCTCGCCGCAGGTTAATTTTTAATGAGATCCAGCCCTAATGCGAGTCATAAATCCCCAGGAAGCCGCTCCGGGTTAGATCAGCGCGGGGCGCGGAGATGAAACCTCGCCGCCATTAGCGGGGAACGTGGGAGCCTTCTCCACCCCACGCCTCCTCCCTCCCTTCCATCTGGAATGGTGGGAATGTGGGAAGCAAAGCCAGTTCCAATCAACCCCGAGGTCACTCTTGATTCTCTTAATTGAATGATGGCTGCTAATGAGGGAGGGTTTTTAGCACTTTTCTGACAGCTGAGGGACGTTTTCTGTGATTTGGGGTTACCGAGGCAGGGCGGGAATGGGAATGGGAATGGGAATGGGAATGGAAATGGGAATGGAGGGAGAGGAATGGTTATTTGACACAGAGCTAGGAAAGGGTCAATATTGCTGGTTTATTGTATTTTAATATTATTATATATTATTTCTAAACTATATATTATTTCCATATTAGCTATTATTTTAATTTTATATGTCATCTATATATAGAGCCATATTGTTTTATTTTGTTATTTTCTATTTATTTTATTTTAATATTTATTATATTTTAATATTATATTTTATTATATTTATCACAGAATCGTTGAGGTTGGAAAAGAGCTCCAAGATCATTGAGTCCAACCTGTCATTGATCCCCACGCTGTGGGGAATGGGAATGGGAATGTTTCTTTGACACAGAGCTAGGAAAGGGTCAATATTGCTGTGATATTATATTTTAATATTATTCTATATTATTTATAAACGATATATTATTTCTGTATTATCTATTATTTCTATATTATATATTATCTAAATATCGAGCCATATTTTTAAATTTATTATATTTCAATATTTATTATGTTTAAATATTATATTTTATTATATTTATCACAGAATCGTTGAGATTGGAAAAGAGCTCCAAGATCATTGAGTCCAACCTGTCATTGATCCCCACATTGTGGGAATGGGAATGGGAATGGAGGGAAAGGAATGATTATTTGACACAGAGCTAGGAAAGGGTCAATATTGCTGGTTTATTGTATTTTAATATTATTCTATATTATTTATAAATAATATAATATTTCTATATTATCTATTATTTTAATATTATATATTATCTAACTATGGAGCCATATTGGTTTATTTTGTTATTTCCTATTTATTATATTAAAATATTTATTACATTTAAATATTTATTATATTTAATGTTATATTTTATTATATTTATCACAGAATCATTGAGGTTGGAAAAGAGCTCCAAGATTATTGAGTCCAACCTGTGATTGATCCTCACATTGTGGGAATGGGAATGGGAATGATTATTTGACACAGAGCTAGGAAAGGGTCAATATTGCTGTTATATTGTATTTTAATATTTTTCTATATTACTTAAAATAATATATTATTTTTATATTATCTGTTATTTTAATATTATATATTACCTATATATCAAGCTATATTTATGTTGTTTTAAATTTATTATATTTAAATATTTATTATATTTAATGTTATATTTTATTGTATTTTTCACAGAATCATTGAAAAGAGCTCCAAGATCATTGAGTCCAACCTGTGATTGATCCCCACAGTCACCTAGCCCAGAGCACTGAGTGCCACATCCATGATATTTCTATTATTATTATTATTATTATTATTATTATTATTATTATTATTATTATTATTATTATTATTATTATTTCTATTATTTCTATTATTTCTATTAATATTAATATTTTATGCCAGGAGTTGGACTCCATGGGGGGTCCTTTCCAGCTCAACGCACTCCATGAATCTCCAAGTCCATGATCCAATCATTCCTTGGACACCTCCAGGGAGGGATGAGGACTCCAAACCTCCCTGGGCAGCCCCTTCCAAGGCCTGACCACCCTTTCCAGGGAGAAATTCCTCTTTTGTAGATCTCTAATGCAGAATATATTAATATTTTAATTATTTATTATTTTTTTATTCCTAGAACCAAGTTGATAGGACAAGCTGAGCTTTCCTTCCTGCTGGTCTTTTCCTTGTGCTCTGGGCCTTTAAAAGAATAACCAGGAGTAATCTGGGAGCAGATCCAGACCCCACAAGCCAAACCCTCATCAATATTTGTACTTCCAGGTGATTGGAGATGTCACAGAGCAACCTTTCCTTGCTGGACCTTCTGGAAAAGTCTCTTTACAGGACAAGGGACACTCTGGACACGTCCAGGAATGGCCAAGATCATCGTGACCAAGCAGGAAAATACAAAAATATTAATAAAGTTATTTCTGCTCCCTGGAAAACTTCAAAACTTGGGAAGGTACCAATGCTGAGTTTATTCCTTATGCTTTTATCCAGCAGAAATGAGGGGGCAGCATGGGAACAATCCAATAATTTATTAAATTCCAAGAATTTACATTATAATTCCCTTGATTTTCCCAAGTGTTTTCATCTCTGCCTCCGAGCAGGTCCATAATCCATGACTGCCTCTTAATTGGGCAAAATGTGATTTCTAATTACCTGTGCCTCATCACCTTAAGCAACGCAAAGTTTGGATTTGCACCTGCATTCCCAACTTTCTGAGGGACTTTGGGAATGCTGGAGCAGAAATCAGCACTAGAAATAAACAAATTTCAAATAAACAAATAAATAAATAAACCCTTTCTGTGCTTGGAAAGGGAACCATGGCACGGATTTTAGAGGAAAGAACAAGTATATTCCTCTGGATAGAGTCAGTATTCCAAAGTACAGAGGGAATCCCCAAGTTTGGGAATGCTGGATTAGAAATCAGCATGAACAATAAATGGGAATAAATAAATTTTATCGGACAAATAAATCTCAGTAAATGAATATGTCATTTCTGGGTTTGGAAAGGGAATCTGAAGATTCATGTCTAGAGGAAAGAACAAATAGATACCTTTAAATAGAGCCAGTATTCCCTGGTACAGAGGGAATTCCCAAGTTTCTGAGGGACTTTGGGAATGCTGGACTGGAAATAAGAACGAGCAATAAAAAAAATTTCCAATTTCTGCATTTGGAAAAGGAATCACAGCATTGATGTCTTGAGGAAAGAACAAATATATACGTCTGGATGCAGTCAGAGTTCCAGAGCACAGAAGGATTTCCAAAGTTTCTGAGGGGCTTTGGCAATGCTGGAGCAGAAATCAGCACTAGAAATAACCAAATACGGAATTTCTGGGGCTGGAAAGGGAATCTTGGGATTCATGTCAAGAGGAAAGAACATATTTACATATACAGTCAGTATTCCCTAGTGGAGAGGCACCAGGAAAATATTCCATAGGTATTTCCCTTACACATATTAATTACAGAAATATCTCAATAAAGCATTGTTTTGATGCCTTGGGGATGTGTTTAACATCAGTCAGATCTAGGAAAGAGCTTCCAAGCGGAATTAAATGCAGCAGAAACTGAGGAATCCAAGGGATTTAGGATATTTAAATACCCACAAAGCCATTTGATACAGGCCCATCTCAACCTGAGCAGTTTTCCAGCTTCTCCTGGCAGCCCAAACTCCTGCTTTTGGGAAAAGGTGTCTGACAGGAATTTTTCCTTCTGTGTGCTGTGGCAAAGAGTACGAAAAGCTTTGTTAGGGACATAATTATTGTGTCCTTGAGAGTTCTCTCCACCACAACAAAACCAGCTCCATCTTTTCTTTATCCTGCAAGATCTTGGGGTGTTAATTCCCAACATGAGATTTCATCCTGACATTTCTTGGAAATCTGCTCCAGACATTCTGCTGGGCCCCAGCCTGACCAGAAAATAGAAGGGATTTTGTGGAATGGCCTCCAGTGCTGAGCTTCTGTCCCTCACAAGTTGAAATGGGGAAAGGCTGAGGAAATTGGGATTGTTCACCTGGAAAAGCTCAGGGTGGCCTTGCAGGGCCTGAAGGAGCCCCAGGAAACCTGGAGAGAGACAATTTCCAGGGCAAGCAGGGACAGCACACAGGGAGTGGCTTCAAACTGAGAAGAAAGTAGGGTTAGATGGGATTTTGGGAAAGAATTGTTCCCTGGCAGGGTGGGCAGGGGCTGGGCTGGAATTCCCAGAGCAGCTGGGGCTGCCCCTGGATCCCTGGCAGTGCCCCAGGCCAGGCTGGACACTGGGGCTGGAGCAGCCTGGGACAGTGGAAGGTGTCCCTGCCATGGCAGGGGTGGCACTGGGTGAGTTTTAAGGTCTCTTCCAACCCAAACCATTCTGGGATTCCACAAAAATAAAGTTTGAAGAGTCTCAGGTGCTTGGGCTCAAATCAGTCCATTGGAAAATCTTGGATCTCCAGCTGCCCAACATTGTCTGGTGTCCCCATCCTTGCTCACGCCCCAAACAGAGTCAGGGACTGAAGGAATGACTTTCCCTGGCACAGCAAGGAGCTCTGATTGCAATTTTGGGATTATCCAGGTGCCTGTGGAACAGCCCAGCCAGGCTTTTCCTCCATTCCAGCTCCAGCTCCAGGCTGGCCCCATGGAGCATCCTTGGGAAGAAGGGACAGTGACAAATCCCAGCTGTGCAATTTCTCTTTGCCCTTTTTTGGCTTGGATTTCTTGGTGCGACCAAAATTTAGTCCAAAGATTAGGTGAAGTGAACTGGGAAACTCTGCCTTTGGATCAGGTGTGCGTAGTGAAATTTTAAATGTCTTGTAAAGTTATCGGACAAATAAATCTCAATTATTTTTTAGAATGTGGTCTGGAACAGTTAATGTAAAATTAAGTTATTGATTTAAATTCTAAAGAATGCAGACGCTGCAAAAAAAACCCCTCCAAAACTCCATACAAAATGGATGAAAAGTCAGATTTATTTCAATATATTTTACCTGACTCGTCTGTTAAATTTTTTAAAACAATATTTAATATGCAGAAAAAAACAATTTCGGTGAATATCTCCCAGCACTGCCACAATTTTGAAAGAGGTTCTTCAAAAATGTATATTTTTCAAGATAATTATTTTGCAAATGATTGCAGGAAGGAAATATATCAACAATTAAATTAACACAACAAGCCATAAACTGTTTAGCACTGGGCTCCTGTGAATTAAAAGGCAGAGCAGCATTGGCCAAAAGTCAAGGTTTTGCTGACACATTTATTTCTCAGTAAATGAAGACTGTTTAGTTTTAATGCATTTGTGGTTAGCAAGAGTTTCAAAAGATCAATGTAAATTCATTTTGAAGGAGTAAATAATGTCTTAATGAGATTTCTGACAGCAGCTTTCACACCTTAGGCTTCCTTACCTTTCCAAATGCCCAAAGGTGAGCCCGTTTTTCCTGGAATTTTACAATAAACAAATAACATCAGGCAGGATTTTATGACCTCTGTCTGAAGTGTGTTTGGGGGAGCTGCAGTCTGAGTTTAACGACTCCCCTCAGTCCACAGAGTGTTACTGTTCTCCTCCTCCAAGGGCTTAACTCAGGGTAAAAAAAAAAAAAAAAAAGTTAAACAATCCTCTTTAAACAATCCTCTTTTTTTGTTAGGAATTGGTGTTTTAAAAATTTTGTGACTCAAACCCAACTCAGCTGGGGTGTGGAGCTGCTGAGTTCTTCCAGTGGTGAAATCAGATCTCAGAAATCAGGCACAGTGAGCGCACCAAGGCAGGGATGAGGAGCTGAGGGGGCCTCGTTTCTCACAGGGATGAGGCCACCAGTCACCCTGGTCTGGAGTCAGCAAAATCTGAGGCTTGCAAGAGGGAATATAATGGAATTTTCAGATAGTTTAGGTTGGAAGAGACCTTAAAATTCATCCAGTGCCACCCCTGCCATGGCAGGGACACCTTCCCCTGTGCCAGGCTGCTCCCAGCCCCAGTGTCCAGCCTGGCCTGGGACACTGCCAGGGATCCAGGGGCAGCCCCAGCTGCTCTGGCAATTCCAGCCCAGCCCTGCCCACCCTGCCAGAGAGGAAATTGTTCCTAAGATCTGATCTAAACCTGTAATTTTTCACTCTGAAGCCATTCCCTGTGTGCTGTCCCTGCATCCCCTGGGAATTGTCTCTCTCCAGGTTTCCTGGGGCTCCTGCAGGCCCTGCAAGGCCACCCTGAGCTCAGCCCAAAGCTTCTCCTGTGCAGCTGAACAATGCCAGCTGTGCCAGCCTTTGCTGCCAGCAGAGCCAGACCAGGTTGCTCCAAGCCCCATCCAACCGATGCCTTGGGAAGGCTGACCCAGAGCAGAGGCTGGACAGAGCTAAAGAATAAAGCAGGGATTTATTCAAAGCATCTCCTCCATGGATCCACCTTGGGCAGCACAAGAGCCCAGCTAGGGCTGCACCCAAGATGACCCAAAATGGTCCCAAAATGCACGAGCGGGCACGGGGTCTCTCCCTTGGCTCAGCTCTGCTCCATTTGCACCTTGCAGTTCATTGTCCAGTTCCAGCTTTAGCCCAGGCACTCCCACCCTGCTTGTTTGTCTCTCTGCAGCCCACGCTGTTTGTGCTCCTGGGCTGGGATTTGGATCATTTGTCCTTGGTGCCCAGCTGGAGCAGGAATTGTTTTGTCTCCCTGCTCCGTGCAGAGAGCTCACCAGCCCATAATGTGAACCCAGCCCCACACACTAAAGCAGCACAGTATCTGAAAATAAAAGTCTAAACCTGAGGCATCACAACCTGTCCTTGAGCACTTCCAGGGATGAAATGTTTTCCACAAGTGCAGCTGATTCTAGGTTGAGCCCAGCAGCTCTCCCGAAGGTTCCAGCACATTCCAGGGGCTGCTCACTGGACTGACAGTGTCCATCTGCTTTTGGGCTCAGGGCACTGCTCTGAGCCAACTCTGAAGGAAAAACAGGAAGCACAAATCTGTCATAAATTGTAAGAAAGTTCTAAAAATAACTTTTGAGCTTGCATGGAAGAGGTTTCCAAAGTGTGACACCTGTAACCTGCCAGATCTATAAGGGAGTGTTCTGGCAGTCAAATATAGATAAATACTCTCCTTCCTAATGACATCCAGCTCCCTGATTTTATTCCTAATTAAGTGGCAGGAATAATTAAGTAGATCTTAAAACTGTCATGTCCTTGTGACTGCTCCTCATCCCTGACCTCCAAGCACCATAACTCAGAGGAAAGGATTGCTAAACCTTGGCAGGAGCTCAGTATTCCTCTGGCTCTCATCTCCTGGGGAAGCAACTTGGTGTTCCATGAGCCATTTTTCAGGAAAAAAAGACACATGACCTCAAAATTCCTTCACTCTTGGCTCCTTTGGTTCCTCCTCCTGGGAGGTTGGGGGGAAGTTGAGCTTTTCCCAAAGCACCTGCTCTGAGGGCCTCAGAAAAAGTTGTCAAAGGTTGTCACAGATATTTGGTAAGATTCTGCATCACTTTGGCAGGTTTGGGATTGGGTCCTTGCTTCTTCAGGTGATCCATCCCAGGAAAGCTGATCCTCATGGGAAGTGACACAGAGGTAAAGTGGGGAAGGATACAAACCCTGCCCTTAAAGTGGAAATCTCCTGTGGTTCCCCATGCCTGATATTTAATTTATTCCCTTGTTTTCTTCTTTTTTTGTGAGGGTGGTGAGACCCTGGAAAAGATTTCCTAGAGAAGCTGTGGCTGCCCTGGATCCCTGGAAATCTCCCAGGTCAGGGTGGACGAGGCTTGGAGCAACCTGGGATAGTGGAAGGTGTTGGGGGTTGGAATTAAATGATCTTTAATTTTTTTTCCAACCCGAACCATTCTAAATGTAGCAATTTCAAACAACTTCAGAACAATTGTAAAGGTGCAACTGTGTGAAATCAGAGAATCAGAGCCCGAAACCAATCCTCTGTTAAAAAAAAAAACCCTCCCAAACTGGAAAGAAATGAATCAAACCAGTCAACCTAGAACCAAGCAGGGACAATTAAAGCAGAGTCCATAAAACTTTACAAGGAACTTCTCCAAAAGAGAAGAAAGTCTTGAAGAGTGATCAAATACAACCCGTGCCAGTAATTACACTGAAAGAAAACAATTATCCCTCTCCAAGTGAACCAGCCCAGGCACCACTGGGGTGTTACAATAATAAGAATGCCCAGCAATTCCAGCACTCCTGCAGGAAAAGTTAAACAGGGGAAGTGATGTGGAAATGCTGAGTTATTTACCCAAATTCATTTTATTCCAGGGATTTGCTCCCTTTGACCCTTAGCACCCTTTGCATGAAGCGAAGAATTAAACTGGTTTTAAATTCCCTCTCACAAATCCTTTGTTTTTCTTTTTATTCTGTGAAAAAAAAAAAAAAATCCACGACTTTTGCAGGAAAGTGTTTTTAAGAAAATGCATAAATTCACCTCTGCTGGTCTCTGGAAATGTTTTGTGCTCATTTATTTTGCATCTTAGGTGAGATTGTCCAAACATGGGATCAGAATTACTCAGGGATTTAAGTGGTTGACAGCATAAAACCCCAAAAGAGATACTGGCTATCGAATGGTTTAAATAAGCACAGAAAGGTTGGGATTGATGATCCCAAAGCTCTTTTCCAACCTAATTAATTCTCCGATAAAGCAGCCCAAGAAATGGCCCAACTCTGGAACAAATCACACTTTGTGGCCTTCAAAAGGCTTTGGATCCTCTTTTGTCCCTCTTAAATCTCCAGGTCTGCTGTTGATTTTAGTTCTGGATCAATGTGGATAATCAATGAATCAATCAATTTAGTTGGTCACCTGAATCTCTGGAGTGATTGATCCAACAATTCCTGTGTTTTTAGCACTTCTGCCACTCCAGCTCCACTCTTGACTTGGATTTAGAACTGCGGACGCGCCCCTGACTGTAAAACAGACTTAACCAGTGGATTTCTTAATGAACTCACCCAGAAAGTACAAGAAAGGGTCAGTCCCGCACTTTTCCCCGAGACAAATTGAACCATAAATCTGGCGAGCTTTTTTTTTTTGACGTTAATTGGGTTCCACTTGTGGAAGAAATCCTCCTTTCTTCGCTCATTTGTCTGGCGACTTTGGGTGCGGTGCCAAACATTTCTGCCGTGCCACTCGCCCAGCCATGTGATTTCCAGGCCCAACAATTTCTCTGAGACACCACAGGCCCGAGGCTCACTGTGGTTTATTGCTGCATGAAGAACAAAATACCCTTCAGATATTTCACCAGACTGCTGCTCTCGGAGGGTCAAAGCCAAACTCCCGTTTCAAGGAAATTTTCTCCCCTTTTTTTTTAATGAGTCCTTTCTTCACATCTCAGACCCGCTGGGCCTTGGACAAAAGGCTCCTTTCAGAGCAGTCACTTCTGCTCAAGATTAAGGGCGGTGATTTATGACATTTATGTTGTGCTAGGCAGTGATCATTCAGATGGGAAATTAATGGACATTTCCTCAGCAGTTCCTTGCCAGTTCCTGTGGTAATGTTAATGTCCCATTTGATCCAGAAGCCATGGAGTAACCCCCTCAGCAGCTCTGCAGAAAATTCTCCTTTGTCACTGCTATTAATCCTCAGGAGGGTGAATTCCACGCCCAGAACTGAGGGAGTTTTGGATCCCAAGCCTGTCACAGGAAATTCGAAAACTCCTGGGAGCTGCTGTAGTGCAAAAACACAAAAATTCATGGAAAAGCCTAAGAAACTGGGCATGGAAAGGTGGAAGGAGCAGACTTTGGGCTTGAGTGTCCCACTGCTGGTCCAGCCAACACCCCTTGGTGATGCCTCTGGTTTGAGCTTTTCTATTTTTCACATTCTGTGCTGCTTTAGTGTGTGGGTCTAGGTTCATATTATGGGATGGTGAGCTCTCTGCACAGAGCAGGGAGATAAAACAATTCCTGCTCCAGCTGGGCACCAAGGACAAATGATCCAAATCTCAGCCCAGGAGCACAAACAGCGTGGGCTGGAGAGAGACAAACAAGCAGGATGGGAGTGCCTGGGCTAAAGCTGGAACTGGACAATGAACTGCAAGGTGCAAATGGAGCAGAGCTGAGCCAAGGCAGAGACCCCGTGCCCGCTGGTGCATTTTGGGACCATTTTGGGTCATCTTGGGTGCAGCCCTGGCTGGGCTCTTGTGCTGCCCAAGGTGGATCCATGGAGGCCTTTGAATAAATCCCTGCTTTATTCTTTAGCTCTGCCCAGCCTCTGCTCTGGGTCAGCCCACAAAAGGCATCATTGGGATCTACAGATTCTCTCTTCAAGTTGTTGGGAAAGTGTCTCCTGCAGGAAAAGAGGTGCTGGAGGAAAGGATGCTTCCCTTGCTGGAGAGCCTGAGGCATTTTAAGGAATAAATGAGAAGAATTCAGAAAGAGCAGTAAATGTCATTGTGGCTGCAGCTCTGGTGAGGGAGATCCTGCTTTATGCAGAGCCACAAATGGGAATTTTCTAAAGTTTTCATGAGGAAAAGCATGGAAACATTTTAGGGAGTGCCCCGAGAGTCACTGATTATTACCTACAGGAGAAAAGTACCCCACAGAGGGGTTTTGCCCTTGTATTTTCATTTTGATCATCTCCTTTGTCAAAACCACATTCTCCAGACCAGCGTGCCAGACTCATAAATGTGTTTGCCTTTGCCTGGAAAAGCAGTGATATTTTACCACCCTGAAAAAAAAAAAAAAGTGGGTTTCCCAAACCTCTGTGATCCCTGTCCTTGTCAGGGCAGGGATCCAGGCAGAACAGTTTGGCCTGAGAAAAGATGACTGAGAGGTTTTACAGTCATGTGGGACCTCTGTGTATGAGATTCCAGCTCAGAGGGGCGTTTGGGAGGCAGCTGGAGCCCAGGAGTGGGGACTTATCCAGGGATAGACAGAGATCCATGGGCAGAAATCCATGGATCTGAATTAGAAACAGTCACAGAATGGTTTCAGTTGGAGGGGACACCAAAGATCATCTCATTCCCATCCCTGCCATGGCAGGGACACCTTCCCCTGTGCCAGGCTGCTCCAGCCCCAGTGTCCAGCCTGGCCTTGGGCACTGCCAGGGATCCAGGGGCAGCCCCAGCTGCTCTGGAAAATAATTTTCAGGGCACCCTCACAACCAGGAATTCCTAATTCCCAATATCCAAACTAAATCTATTTGTGTCAATTTAAAGCCATTCCCTGTGTGCTGTCCCTGCCTCCCCTGGAAATTGTCTCGCTCCAGATTTCCTGGGGCTCCTGCAGGCCCTGCAAGGCCACCCTGAGCTCAGCCCAAAGCTTCTCCTGTGCAGGTGAACAATGCCAGCTGTGCCAGCCTTTGCTGCCAGCAGAGCTGCTCCAGCCCTCTGCTCATCCTGGAGCCTCCTCTGGGCTCTCTGCAGCAGCTCCAGCTCCCTCCCAGGGCTGGGGCAGCTCTGCAGGTGGGGAATCACCTGAGGAGGCTCAGGGACACAATCCCAATCCCAATCCCAATCCCAATCCCAATCCCAATCCCAACCCCTCTCCTGATCCCCACGCTGGGCACGGGGGGCTCTGGGCTGGGGCAGGTCCAGCTCTCAGCAGCAGAAGCCCCAGGGCTGCTCCACCAGCCCATCCCCACCTGGATCAGTCCCAGGGTCTGGGAATCGCCGCTGTCACAGCGACCCCGAGGCTGTGTTGAAAGTCTTTTTCCCAACCCAGCTGTCGAAGAAGGAGTCAGAAGTCTTCGGCTGTCGTTCTCAAGGTTGTTTATTAATTGTTATCTAAAGCATTTTCTGTCTGGCCTGCTGCGATCCGTTCAGCAGGGCAGCCAGAGGCACACTGCCCTCCCACGGGGCTGGTGTCCTCTTTTATACTATAAACCACGTACTCTGTATTTACAGTTATGTCCCAATGCCCATCACCTGTGTTAGACAGTGACTTTCTACTCTAAACCAATCTAAGATTGCCAACATCACCCAAAAATGGACGTTAGGAAGAAGAAGGAAGAAGGACAGGGCACGCCCTGATTCCTCCATCTTGGAACCTCAGACCCCCGTGCACAAAATCCCAAAATGTTTCCCCTCGCCCTGTGTTCACCACTACTGTGCTATCTAAACTTTTGTGGCCTTTAACTCTTCATACAAAGTTGGTGATTTGTGCCATGGGTCGAACTCAAAGCCACGGGGGGCTTTGGCTGCACGCCAGGGTCTCCGACCCCCCCTGGCTGGGCCTGGATCATCCAGGAACGTCAGAGAGATGTCCTGGGCTCTGACAAAGGGGATCCAGGCTGGTTCCTGGCCAGCAGGACGAGGCTTTGGGCACGTGCTCAGGTTTAAATGCGTGCTTAAGTCCCGCTCATGCCAATGAAATCTAAGCCTGTGCCTAAAGTCGAGCAGTTGATTGAATGGTGGCAATTCTGAGAGGCCTTTGTAGAATTAATTAATGGACCTGAGCTGCTTTTTATGTCTGTGACCCACAGAGAACTGGGCAGCTTCTGTGAGAGTTTGAAACACGTTCCCAGTTCAATCCAGGACCCGGACACAAATGGTAGCACAGGTTATATGGATTTACGGCATTCCCTGGAGGATTCCAGGCCAATAAAACACTGCCTGGATTACAAAGAGGCCTCTAAAGTGTTTGCTGGAATTTGCAAGGAATGAATGAATGAATGACTGTTGGGTCTATGACTGGAAAACATCTTTCTATGGATGCTGCAGCTCGGGCTGACTGACATAACCTCACTTTTCCTGTGTTCTGAACAATTGTTTTTATTGTACCCAGGCCAGAAGGCAAAAAATAAAAGGGAAGCAGAGTGTTGTAGTGGTGCACTGCTAAAACAGTCTGGATAATAATACAGGTTTAATGTAAATGATTAATTATTATTCCACATGGCTGCTTTTCCCGCTGTAAATAAATCACAGGCTTCCTGCAGGACCTGCTCTGGAGTTATGCAGCCACCTTGGGCACAATGCAAGAAACTTGGAGCTTATCTCAAACTTATCTAAAAGTGTAGTTTCACAGAATTAATTCAGGAGTGGGCTTGAGTTTTCTAAACAACCAGAAAATCTCTGGCTGAGCCCCACGTGCAGCAGGAGGTTTCATTCCCAGCTGCGTGTGGACGCAACCTGAAGCAAGACACAACAAACAAGGGGTAAAAATGTGAAAAATGAAAGTTTCTGTGAGGTTAAAAATGTGGGGAAAAAAGAGGTTAAAAATGTGGTGGAAAAAATGAGGTTAAAAAATGTGAACATCTCTGGATGTTAAAAATGGGGAAAATGAAGTTTCTGTGAGGTTAAAAATGGGAAAAAATGAGGCTAAAAAAATGAGAACATCTCTGGATGTTAAAAATGTGGAAAATGAAGTTACTGTGAGGGATGAGAGGTCAAAGGAAGAGACCTCAGCAGTGCCCGACACTTTCCAGAAGTGAGGGAGCTCCAGAACATCTCTGGATGTTAAAAGTGTGAAAAAATGAAGATCCTGAGAGGTTAAAAATGGGAAGAATGTGAAAAATGAAGTTTCTGTGAGGTTAAAAATGGGAAAAAATGAGGTTAAAAATTGTGAACATCTCTGGATGTTAAAAATGCAAAAGATGAAGATTCTGTGAGGGATGAGAGGCCAATGGAAGAGACCTCAGCAGTGCCCAGCACTTCCCAAAAGCTGAGGGCCATCCTTGGAGCGTAAATTCCAGGACATCTCTGGATGTTAAAAATGTGAAAAATTAAGTTTCTGTGAGGTTAAAAATGGGGAAAAAATGAGGTTTAAAAATTGTGAACATCTCTGGATGTTAAAAATGTGGAAAAAGAAGTTTCTGTGAGGGATAAGAGGCCAAGGGAAGAGACCTCAGCAGTGCCAAACTCTTCCCAAAAGCTGAGGGCCATCCTTGGAGCGTGAGCTCCAGGACATCCTGGAGTTCTGTCTGCCCTTGGATCAGTTGGGATATTTTGCTTTCCAATAAGTTTTTGGAGGTGTTTGGGTGTCAGGATGGAGGAGCTCAAGGAGCAGGAGGGTGAAGCTGCTCCCTGGAGAGGCCTCTGGTGTCACCCCCTTGCCAGAGGGGATGAGCTTTGCTGCTCCCTGGCTTGGCCACCCAGACTCACCTGGGGGTGGTAAAAGGAGAGTTCAATCCTCTAGGATTTGCTTTCCTGAGGGACTGCCCAACCCACCAACAAAGGGAGAACATCCAGACCTCGATTCCTGCTTGGATTCATTCCCAGGTCCTGGCAGCAGCGATTCTTTGCTGTGACTCCACTCTAAATTCTTATTTTGCCACTGAATTTCCATAGGAGGGATTCCAGCAGCTTCAGCCACCCCACATGTCTCAGGAATCAGGAATGTGCTGAGCCCCGATCACACTCAGCAACCACAAGCTGTGCTCAGGGAATTGCTGCTGTCAGAGCTGGATATCAGCCCTCAATGGCAGAGCTGTGGTAATTAATACATAATGATAATGAGGGGTTAATCAAATTAGCAATGAAATTCCTATGAATATTTTGCAAGCCTGTCTAATCACTTGCACAGCACCCACTGGGTTGTTTTGGGGGGTTTTAAAGGACATTTCTCCTCCTACAGGAGAACAGGATTTTGGAGGAATTAAGAAGGGAGGAAAAAGGTAACTGGGAATAGCAGCAATAAATAAAAACAAAGAAAAATCCATGGTTTTGTTTTGGTTTTTTTTGTTTTATCAACTTATTTTTATCAGCAACAGCAGCAAATAACATGTTCTAGGTCACTTTACTGAATGGAAAACATCCCCCAAGGCAGCCAAATTAAGTGGAAATTGAGGCTCTACCTTGAGCTCAAATAAAGCACAGACAGTAGCAATGGCAAGTCCATTACATTTTAATTAGCTGGTCATTAAAGTGTGCCATTCATCTGGGATATTGCATGGCAAGGAAGGCCAAGTGCACGAGGGTCTGGCTTGATTTTCTTAATGGTCTCTTCATACATTTCTCTCCATGGTTATGATCAGTTCTTCCTGTATTTATGGAGCAATTTATTACCTCGGCAGAGTGGAAATGTCAGGGAATGCAAGGCAGGGAAAAGTGGGTGCTGATTTGAAGGAATCGGAGCGTTCTGCGTGGTGTCTCCTGTGAGCCCCTAATTACTGCAGCAATTAAACCCAACAAAACAAGGCATGGAACCTTTTAATCAAAACGGACACACCCCACTCTGCTAATTCCATCAAAAAACTCATGGAAATCACCAATTTAGCCCAACCTGATGTGAAGCATGAGACTTCAAACTTGCAGGAAAGGCGTCTCCTGGAGCTCATTTGAAGCAGCAAGAGAGGGGGTTGCATTTCCAGTTTAATGGCTGAGGGCACAATGCCACGCTGTGTGTTTGGGCTTGGGAGAGCTCAAAGCAGAGCTCTCCTAATTGGAACTGCTCAGATCCCCAGCGTGGAGGTTCATTCCAAGGAATATTCTTGCTGCTGGAAAATAGAGCTGCCCCAATTTAATTAGAGAGCAGCTACACTCGGGCTTTGTGATTGGGCCCGTGAATTCCTCCCCGGAGCTGAAACACCAATTTTTAGGAGCAAAGGGAAAGGGAACTGCTTTCAATTTCCGTTTTATTATGGGGTAATGGATAATTTCCAGCCCAGGAAAAAGAAAAAAAAAAAAAAACAACAAAACCAACCCAAAAAATCCAGCCTGTACCTGGGGTTAACCCAGTTCCAGCAGGTAATGGAATCTGTTTTCCTTGCTGCAGCTGGAGGGTGATTGAGCTCGACGTCTTGATTTTGGGCAAGGCAGTGGAGCAGGAAGAAAATCAGCTCCAGGAAAGTGGGGCATGCTTTGAAGTGAAAGGGAAATGCACTTTTCTGGGACTCTCAGGATAGGGCCAATTAAAGCCTGGATGTTTTTACATGGCACAAAAAGTCCTGTGCTCGTGCCAAGGCCTGAGGAGGGAGAAAACAGCAGGGTTTTGGTGTGTCCATGTTCTGGAAGCACTGGGAGCTGAGGATCCATGAGGATGGATTCTCTGGGATGTTTTGGAACCAGCTCTGGTGGTTTTGACAGGCTTTTCTCCTGCTCCACTTGGGAATTTATGGACACATCCCTGAGGAGCTGAGGAAGGTGTGGTTACTTTATAAACCTGAACTCTTCCTAGGGAAGCTGTGGATATCCAAGGCCAGCTTGGACAGGGCTTGGAGCACCCTGGGCTAGTGGAAGATGTCCCTGCCCATGGCAGGAGGGTTGGAATGAAATGATTTTTGAGCTAAAAGATCCTACAAATGCAGTTTCATTTTATTGATTATGAAAACCATTATTTACTCTTTATTTGACTTGAATGTGTTATACTGTCTGTGCCAAGAGCTTTGATAAGTGTGAGGACTCTGAGTCAATTAAAGCACCTGGAAGAACAAAGTTTTAAAATGTGAAATAAATAGGAATAGAAGACATTTGTCATTATATCAGGTTTTGATTAGTTTTTGTTAAGCATTTGGTTTTATCCAAGGCTGTAAACAAGTGAACCAATTTGTCCAGACAGGTGCAAGATGAGAGAGCCAAGCTCAGAGTTCTGATCTTAAGAGTTGTCAGAGGATTTATGAAAACTCTCAATTAGACAAAGCAAATTCACTTCAGTACAAAGAAAACGTGACCAGGTCATGTAAAACAACAACTGAAAGGACAATTTGCTCCTGAGTAGGTGATTAGGTCATTTCAGCAAATGAGAAAATGGAATAATTGTCCAGCCATCAAACGGCTGAACCCTACAGGAAGAACATTCAATCTCATTTTTACTGAAGGACCAACACTGAACACTCCCCAAATCCATAATAAGGCAACAAATGAACTGCCCTGGTCACCCAGCAGCTTGCCCAGAGAATGTTTTAAAGGAGAAATATGGGGATTTTGGAAGGAATTTTGTATTATTTAGAGAGAGGACTCCTGAGTTAGATGATGTGGTTTATTGTTCTTATCTTTCACACAGGCAGAAAAGGTGAGTTCAGCTCACATCTTTACTGTATAGATTAGAAGACCCCTAGTGACAAGACTTTTAAAGGATTTATTGACCAGTAAAACACTGCCAACAAGGATATTTATGTTTTTCGCTTAATCTTTAAATATTTTGTTTTATGGACCCATGTTACAGTGTGAGCTTTCTTAGCCAATCATGTTCTGACACACAAACCTACAGTGCTGCACTCTAAACTCCAAGTTTACCTCTGGAATTACTTTTATTTTTCTATATTTTAAACTCAAAAACTATGCCCTAAAACCTCTATCTTGTTCCATATACATTACCATATTCTAAAACCCTCAACTCTGAGTTTCCCAGCCTGTGCTATCACACACTTCTATCCAAACTGCACACCCACAATCCCAGTTCTGTCATTCCATTCTGGAAGCTTCTCCAG
Organism: Motacilla alba alba; assembly: GCF_015832195.1. NCBI lineage: Eukaryota > Metazoa > Chordata > Aves > Passeriformes > Motacillidae > Motacilla > Motacilla alba. The sequence continues at coordinate 1,535,317 of NC_052016.1, read as the reverse complement.
GGCCTCAGGTCACTGCAGTGTTCTCCTGGGGGTCAGTGCCTGGCAGCACAGAAAGTCTGGAATTCTCAGCATCCAGAACTCCAACACCAACCCAGCCAGGCAGGATCATCCCTCCCTTTGGATCCAGGAAATAATTAGCTCCTGACCTGCTTGCATGACTGGAAGCAATCACCCTCCCCAAACAAACAAACCAACAAACCCCTCGGAAATTAAAAGAACTTCATTAAGGTTGCAAAGTCAAGGCTCAGAAATTGGACGTTTTCAGAGACTTATGCAACTTTTATTCGTGGACTTTCTGTGCTGCCTCATGACAGCTTTCAAAGCTGGTTTTGGTTTTGTTTTTTTCTTTTTTTCCTGAGCTGCTGTTTCCTCCAGCACAGGATGGGCTGCACACAAAAAACGAGGAGTTATGAGTCCTGAAGTGTGAGTCCAGGCGCTGCTTGTTGCACAACCCTGAGCCTGCTCTGCAGATAGAGGCTATCAGTTTCCTCGTTGCCTTTCCTGTGGTAAGGTGGCCTGGAAAGTGCTCCAAAATTAGGGATTTTTAACTCCTTGCGCCCTGCTGGAAGGAGAGGTTGCAACACCCTAGTGTTAAAACACCTACAAGAACATCCAGTCCAGCCTTTGGCCCATCTCCACTGCTGGAGAACATCTGAATTTTGAAATTTGAATTTAGGAATTCATTTGAATTTAGAAATTTGAATTTTCCATTTTTAAGCGCCCGAGAGTTTTATTTTTCAGCCTTCTCATCACTGATACCAACATCCAAGAACAGGCTGAAATCTGATTGAAATTCTGGGTTTCAACACTGGGGCAACATCCAGGCTTTTGGTTTGGCCTGGGGAAAATGAGGAAGTCAGGATTTGGGATAAATCCTCAGGAACATCAGGCAGGGACCCTGTGGCACAGGCAGGAGCAGAACTGAACTCACCCAAGGCAGCAGTGAGACTTTTCTGCTCTCCTGACTCACTGGATTCATGTTTTCCAGATGCCTTCAGACTTTATCCTACCTTAACCCCCTGCCTTGCTTCATTCCCAGATTTGTTCACTTGGCTGTAATGGAAAAGGTCCAGGAATGAATTTGCTAGGTCTAGACCCCAAATTAAGCTTCTCTTTAGACCTGGAGAGGGCCCAATCCGTCCAACCTCTTGGAATTGAGCAACCTGGATTTCTAATCCAATTTCAGACCCAGACACTCTTGCTCAGAGCGAGACACCTCTTACAAAATCCGAGATAAATTGTCTTAATTACAGCAGATAAATGGTCTTAATTACAGCAGCCCCTGTTTTCTCAATGCTTGCACTTGCAACATGGTTATTCCTGGAAGGGGAGAAAAAAGGGATGATTCCCAGAGTTTGGGGGGCAGAGATGGGGAGAAAGGAGCTGTTTGTGGAGTGGTTCGAGACAAATGAAATTCCAAGAGCTGATGAAAAGGGTTCCTCCGGTGGGGTTAATGCAGGAAAAGCAGGGAACAACACCTGACAGGAGCAGGAGCTGGGAAGGAGCAGGAAAAACCTTTCCCTGGGGCACTCATGGATGTTTAGGAGCCACAGGGACTTCCAGCTGAGGCTCTTTGAGACCTTTCAGGGATCCTGAACTGGCTGCCCCAAACCACCTCTCCTGGCCTGTCCCCTGCACACTGGGATTTTCAAAGCAATCCCAAATAATCATTGGATGGTTTGGGTTGGAGGAGAACTTAAATATCCTCTAGTTCCAGCCCCTGCCATGGGTACACAACTGGGCAAAACTGGGACTTTTGGGAAGTATCATTTTCTAAATATGAAGAACGAGCACAGGGAGGTCCAGGGAGTCACTTTTCCCCCTTGGTAAATATTTTTCATTAGTTCTAAAAATAAAACTGCTTTAGACAGCTACCTAAGCAACCCAGACTCAACAAATCTCCTCGTTACATGAAAATAAAAGAAAATTTCCTGCCTGTGGTTTGCTTGCAGCCGCTGTTATCTCTTTAATAGACACTGAGCTGAGCAAGAAAAGCAGAATAAAAAAGCAGATTTTTGTTCTTTATGTACAACACAGGACAGGCATTTTCTCTTCTCCAGTGACCTTAGAAGTCCTGGTGTTTTATTAATTGCTGGTTTGCTAGTTCTCTGAGGAGAAATAAGTGGAAAACAAGTTTTTGGTGTTTAATATAAGAAAGGAAAATACTGCTTCAGATTGAAACTATGGACTCAGCACCAAGTGACTAAACTTGCTCTCCCACATTCAGGAATTAAAGATGGACCTCACACCCCATTCGTGGCCCAGGCCAGACTCCACAAGGTCCACTGGCCCACTCCAGGTCTTGCTGGTGGCCACCAAGATTTGCTGCTGAGCTTTTTTGCAGAGCTCTTGGCCAAAGCAAGGAAATTCCTTTCCAGCAGGAGCAGAATCCCAAGCAGGATTAAAATCAGAAATTAAAAATGGATTTCACATCCCATTTGTGGCCAGGCCAGACTCCACAAGGTCAGCTGGCCCACTCCAGCTCTTGCTGGTGGCCACCAAAATGTGCTGCTGAGCTTTGCAGAGCTCTTGGTGGGACCAAGGCAATCCCTTTTCAGCAGGAGCAGAATCCCAGGCAGGATTAAAATCAGGAATTAGAAGATGGATCTCACATTTGTGGCCCAGGCCAGAATCCACAAGGTCAGCTGTACCACTCCAGCTCTTGCTGGTGGCCACCAAAATTTGCTCTTGGTGGGACCAAGGCAATTCCTTTTCAGCAGGAGCAGAATCCCAAGCAGGATTAAAATCAGGAATTAGAAGATGGACGTCACATTTGTGGCCCAGGCCAGACTCCACAAGGTCAGCTGTACCACTCCAGCTCTTGCTGGTGGCCACCAAGGTTTGCTCCTGAGCTTTGCAAAACTCTTGGCCAGACCAAGGCAATCCCTTTTCAGCAGGAGCAGAATCCCAAGCGCTGCGAGCCCTCGGCTCCGTCAGTCTAAATATGGAGCAGGGCAGTTTGCTGGGAATCATTTCCAGTAAGGGAGGATGTTTCCTCAGCAGTTTTCGAGCTGGCTCTGACTCAGGCGTTCTCCTGGGAGCCCACTGAAGTGGTCATTAGGGAGGCAGCAAAAAGGCAGCGAGGAATTTCGGAACAAAGCTGCTCACCCTGGATAAAAGAGCTCCGGAGAATCCTCCTGGCCATTGGCTCTGGGCACGCTTGAGGGGTTTTATTGATGCTGCTGCAATAGCAGTGCTGAAACCGTTCTGTTATTTCTGCATGGTTTGAAAGATGCTGCATTGTGCTCGTTCCAGCAGCGGGGTGAAGCGCCGGGCTTGTAAAATGCTGGGCTGAAACCAGGCCTAATTAAATGTTTGGAGTCGATTAACGCCCTCCGTTGCGACACCGCGATCGATGGGGGAAGGCTGGAGCTGCTCGAGGAGTAACGGGAAGGCACGGCCAGAATTGGCTAAGCAAGGTCTTCTCCCAGGCTGAGAGCACAGGGAACAGGTCCAGCTTGGGAGTCTGGGGAACAAAGTCAAGCTTATGAGATAAAAATTAAATGTTTCTCCATCTCTGGTTTTCACCTTTCTGTGAATACACCTTTTTGTGTCCAGCAAGACTCTGGGGATCAAAGTCAAGATTAATAGATAAAAAATAAATATTTCTCCATCTCTGGTTTTCACCTTTTTGTGAATATAGGTTTCAAGGTGATTTTTTTTTTCTGGATTAGTCGCGGTGGAAAGTTTTAAAAAATCAGGATTTAGTGATGTTCTGAATACAGATTTCTTGAGGAGTCACAGCTGGACACACTGACTTCATTGATGTCAGAGTTGAGATGGTCACAATACAAAGCAATACTCTGTTTTCAGAAGTCTTCAAACTGTTTGCTTTTTATACATTCTTACAAAACTCAGAAGTTTACTCATTGGTCACAAAAACAAAGAGCTCATTGGAATAGACAGTTGGAAGTTTCTCTTATTTGTCCTTCTTTTTATCCTACTTTCTTTCTTGGTTTCTGTGTCAGTGACCTTGGCAGGAAATTCTTTCAGGGGTGAACATGGATCCTCTGATCAAACTCCTCTCTGGCTCACAGAAGTCACTGCAAAACCTCTTCCATATATTGAGGTTATTAATACAGCTAAACCTGAGTCACAGCTTAAGAGCAAGTCTGGACTGAGCCTAGAACTGAGCCTAGACAGGGCAGCTGGACTTTGGGTTTCCAGTTCAATTTGTCCAAACTGTGGCTGCTCCTGACCACAAAACGCTCCAGCATGAAGGGCACAGCCCAGGTGACAGCTCTGCTTCCAGGGGCTTGGGATGTCCCAAAGCCTCTCCTCATCCCTTCAAGTCTCAGGTGGTGCAGAGAGATGAGGATAATGTAAAATAAATTTAAATAGGGAGAAATTGCTCCCTGGCAGAGCAGCTGGGGCTGCCCCTGGATCCCTGGCAGTGTCCCAGGCCAGGCTGGACACTGGGGCTGGAGCAGCCTGGCACAGGGGAAGGTGTCCCTGCCATGGCAGGGGTGGGATGAGATCCTCCAGATCCCTTCCAACCCAAACCCCTCTGGGATTTGATGATTCTGGAGGCCTCCTTTATTGACCTCTCTGTGCAAGGCTCCGGCTCCAAGCAGGAATTCTCCTCCTTTGGAGACTGATCCTTATCATGAATTTTCAGACTCTTTGTTGAATGTTTGCTGCCCAGCCCGAGTGAATCACAACTGAACAAACAAAACCTGTCACGACTCAACTCCTGTCCGAGGGGTGGATCAAATACTTTTGGGATTGCAAATTTGCTCCATGGGGGGGGGAAAAAAGGCCTGGAAAAGTGGCAGGAAGGCACAGGGAGAGAAATCCCACGTGGAACAGGGGCAGGAAAAGGTTGGGGAGATGTTGAATGAATTCTCATTAATTGTGAATTTTATTAAAAGAGTTGCCTTTCAAGTGCTCTGCACTGGGGAATGAAGCAGCTCCTTAGGTTTGGTCATGGAGGGTCTCGGAGTAGGGGAGGAGGAATTCCAGAGAAAATGACATCGGGCAGATGTGGCAGAGTTTTCTCAGCCCTCAAAACTGACATTCCTTGGAAAGCTGGATGTTCCTTACAGGTCTTTATTCCAAAACCTCCTCTCTGATGATGCTCCCTGTATTTATTGCTGCTGTGACTCCACATTTTCCTGTTCTTCATGTCCTCCTCCTTCAAACTTCACCCCAAAAACTTCTCCTGGCCAGGACACCCTGACCAAATATGCACAAAAATGATTTTTTAAGCTAATCTAACTCTCTAAATTTCTATTTTAAGCCATTAAACCCAGCCCAGCCTTCCCAATAACCAATTTTTAAGCCAGCCTCCACAGTGCACCTGAAATTATCCCCGCTGCTACTTGTTTGGAAAAAAAAAATATATCCTGCAATGAATTACACATAATTATTGACCCTGGAGTATAAATAATGAAGGTAGGAAGCTTTTAAAATGTACATTATTAAACTGGTAGAATGTTTAGTGCTAGACAGACATCAGTGGTTTAGCAATTAAATGCACATTTATGAAACCCTTCTAAATAGAGATCATGATTTCAAAAGTTTTAGTTTTAAGATAATTAAAAAAAAAAAAAAAAAAAAAAAAAAAAAAAAAAAAAACAACAGATCCAGGGAACTAAATTGTCTTTGAGCTGTACAATCTTTAATTAAAAATTCTGGTTTATATATTAAATAGTATGACATTTAAAAAATTAAAACAATAAAAATAAAAAATGGTTTAAAAAATGAATTTAAATAGTAAAAAATAAATTATTTTAAAATAAAAGAACCCACAGACACAGGAGCTTCTTTTAGGACCTGTTCCAAGGGAACAGATAGCCTTTTTTTTAATCTCCTGCCAGAATTTTCAGCCAGGTAAGTTCAGCTGAAACAGTTGGGATCTTTGGCTCCAAACCAAGGAACTCTGAGTATCTCTGGAAAAGGGCAAGTTTGGGTAAATCGTCCAAGTTTTGTAGATATTGTGACTCCTTCTGGGATTTCCTGGGGAAGATGATGATGGGAAGGAAAGAGAAGGAAAAGAAACTGTTTAAGTCTGGGCAGAAGCTTGAGCTCAACGTTGGGACAATTTGGAAAAGGGTCCCATGGGAAATGAGGCACCCAGAGCTGTTGGGTTTAGGGGGTTCCACATTTGGGGCCTCCCAATAAGGCAGGAGGTGTTGCCGGGGGGCAGCAAAAAGGAGCTGGAGGTTTCTGGGGTTTTCTGGCAGCTCTTTCCCTTGGTGCCATTGCGGGACCTTCTGGGGACTCTGGATCAGAGAAGGGGGCAGGATTTAGGCCTGGCTCTCAGCCCAGCTCCTCTCCAAGCTGCTCTAATCCATAGGGGGTTGGAACAGATCTGAATTTCTTTGGATTGTGCAAAACTTCTCACCGAGCCTGGAAAATCAATCCCTTGGCACAGGAGATCATTTCACTGAGGAGCAAACAGAATATTGAGAATCTTGGAATGGTTTGGGTTGGGAGGGACCTCAAAGATCCTTTAGATCCAACCCCTGCCATGGATAGGAACATTCCACTGTGCCAGGCTGCTCCAGCCCCAGTGTCCAGCCTGGCCGGGGGCACTGCCAGGGATCCAGGGGCAGCCCCAGCTGCTCTGGCAATTCCACCCCAGCCCTGCCCACCCTGCCAGGGAACAATTCCTTCCCAAAATCCCACCAAAACCCTGCCCTCTGGCAGTTTAAAGCCATTTCCCCCCATTCCATCACTCCATGCCCATATAAAATTCCCTCTCACTATTTTATTTTATTTTATTTTATTTTATTTTATTTTATTTTATTTTATTTTTTATATTTTTTTAATTTTACTTTATTCTATTTTATTCTATTTTATATTTTATTTTACTTTGTTTTACTTAATTTTATATTTTATTTTGCTTTATTTTCTTTTATTTTATTTCACTTTATTTCATTTTATTTTACTTTATTTTATATTTTCTTGTGTTTTATTTTATTTCATTTTATTCTATTCTATTCTATTCTATTCTATTCTATTCTATTCTATATTTTATTTCATTTTATTTTATTTCATTTTATTTAATATTTTATTTTATTTTAATTGTTTACTATTTTATTTCATTTTAATTTTTATTTTTAATATTTTATTTTTAATATTTTATTTAATTTTATATTTTATTTTGATTTAATTTTTTTTATTTTATTTTTTTATTTTATTTTATTCAATGCAGCTGATATTTGAAACGCCCCAAATCCTGATGCTTTCATTGCCCATGTGGGAAAACACAGCCTGGTCCCTCTGAATTTCCCCTCAATTCCAGGAGAGGGAGGCATGGCAGAGGAGATCCCGCTATCCCTGGGGAGGGAATTCTCCAGGGCAGCTGGAGAAGAGCTGGAACTGGGCTGGGGACAGCCGGGCTCCTTGTGTGGCATCACCCCACTGCTCCATCCCGGCTGGGAGGAATTCCTTGCTCCACTCATTAATCAGCACTTTGGGAAAGGCAGCGGCAGCTCCAGGCTGTGCCTTTCCCACACTGGGGCCGCGTGGCCGTGGCCAGAGCCCAGCTCTTCCTCTGTGCCAGGGCCACTGACCTCTCCCTGTGGCTGTGAAAATCTGGGAATATTTCCTGGATGGCCCAGGTGCCAGCCCTGCACACACAGAACACATTTGGCGACGGGGTTTTCCTGAGAGAATCAGGAATGCTGTTTTTCTGGAAGCCAAACTCTATTAGGTTTTCTGATTTTTTAAAATTTTTTTCTGAAAATTCCTGCTTTTTTGTTTCCCAGCTGAGCCTGCTCCACTCCTGGCACTGCTGCTGTGCATGACTCAGCTGTTGTGCTGCCAGACTGGGATGTCCACGGAAGCAACTCTCAGTTCCCAGGAGATGGGATTGGATGGGATGGAGACCCCATTCCCTCTTCCAGATGGGATGGAGACCCCATTCCCTCTTCCGGATGGGATGGAGAGCCCATTCCCTCTTCCAGATGGGATGGAGACCCCATTCCCTCTTCCGGGTAGGATGGAGACCCCATTCCCTCTTCCTGAGTGAGAAATTCCAGGATACAGCTGATTTACGGGCAAGGTTATAGGATTTGTTGCCTGAGGGGCTGGTCTTGCCAATCCCCAATGCCCTTCCCATTCCTGAGTTCCCAAGAACGATTGAACACCGTGGAAAAATCCGATTTTCCCATTATATTCCTGAGCTCAGTTATATTCCTGCTGCTGCTTTTCCAGCAGTTCCCTGACTGCTTTGTCCAGTGGAAAGCTCCATGATCAGAAGCCAAAATTCCCCTCCCAGGAGCTCTCAGAGGTCACTTATGGGACATTTATATCCTGACCTCAAAGCTGTGCTGCTCCAGCCTCGTTGGTGTAATTGGAATAAACCAACCCCTGCTTTTCCCAAGCTGTGGATGCAATCCCACGCATCATAAATATATATCTATAAATTATCTATAATTTTATTTATTATATATATAATAGAATAGAATACTGGTATGGTTATGATATGATATTATATGATATTGATTTTGTATATTTTATATTTGTATTCATATTTATATTCCCATTTACATAAATCCACTTATTTCCATAATTCCTGAGCTGCATCCAAAGAGTGAGCTGATCTTTAAGATCCTTTTCAACCCAAACCATTCCACGATTCCATGATTTCCTACCCTCCAGAGGCTGGTCTTCCCTGCTATAAGGCAAACTTTAATGGTCAGAAGTGTAAATTCCATGAAATAATATATAAGGTTTGGTCTAAGGGATAAAATATTGGAATTCTTCATCATTTAAATCAACAGTTCAAGCAAACAAACTCCAATGAATTAAAATTTCACAGTCGGAAATGTTTTCTTGTTGCAATTTGTTTGGAAGGATTTGGGAGAAAATGGCCCCTGGTCTGAAAAGAAACCCCAGAGTGACTTCATCCAAGGAATCTGGAGGATTTCTTGCTGTCTGAATGTGAAAATATGGATGAATCCAAAAGAAGTGGCCAGGCCCCTGGGAATCATATCTTGGTCAGCCATTCCCCTTGCCCAGCAATTTTGGTTTTTGGCTTCCTTTCTCTACCTCTGTCGAGGTCAGGATTGAGGGCACCTGAGACCACGCTTCACTTTCAGACTCGAGTGTTTATTGTTTCTTATCCATGTCACAGTGTCACAGCAGTGAGTTCTGCAGTATTTCATCAGCAAGGTATAAAATGGCCAACTATCTCTCTGCAAGGCCTTTGAAGGATCAACTGTCCAATTCAGAAATGACACCTAAATTATTTTCACTTTTACCCCAATACCCAACCACCCGTGCCCGCCATGGGGACTTTTTATCCAACGACACAAAACCACCCAAACCCACGCAGAGGAAGGAAAAAGAAGGTGAAGAAGGAAGAAGAATGTAAAGAAGAACAACCTGCCTCTGCCCAAACTCTGCATTTTCCACCCTGTGATATCACACTCTTCTCACCAACCACCCACTCGTGATCCCAGGGCTATCAATGAATTGCGGAAGCCTTTTCCATGGCCTCAGGTCAAATGCAGTGCTCCCCGGGGAGTCAGAGTCTAAAATTCTCAGCATCCAGAACTCCAACAGAGCAATGCATCCTTTTCCCACCCCTGATCCCCGTGGACGCTGCCCCTTCCCTCCTCCCACCCAGACAGCAGTTGTCCTGTGTGTCTCCAGTGCTGCCACACTTGGCCCAGCGTGAAGATGAGGAAATCCTCCTCCGTGACCACCAGAAGGGCCCGTGGGAGCTGCCAGAGGCCCCAAAACGAGGGGATCTCGCTCACTTTGTTGGCAAAGAAACATCTTTTCCCTGACTAAAAGCGTCCATGAGAAAGAGCCTGATTTGGAGTTAACAACCCAAAGGTTTTGTGAGAACACAGAAAGCTCTGGAGTCTCCTGGTCTGGGATAAAGCAGAGGAGGAGCATTTCCGCGAATACTCCAGGATGTTATTTTATGCACACGGGGTTCTTTCCCTGTCTTTTCCCCCAAAACCCAGCGCGTGCCGTGCAGAGGGAAGACGAGACAGAGCAAACCACGGAGGTCACGACTCTGATCCTGTGGGAAGCCGCTCTCCAGACTGTGAATTTAAGGTAAATATCTGCTGTTGATAAACACTCGGTGCATATTTAAGGCCACTGCTGTTCCTTGGGTGCCCTTTGTTGGTGCAAATAAACTTCAGCTCGGTTTGTGGCAAACCTCAAATATTCGACTTCAGGCTCAGCAGGGGACGCAGAGTTAGGAATCTGTGCATGGGTTTAACACTGCCCTGATCATGTGGGATCCTTCCTGAAATCCCAAGATTTTCCAATGAAAACAGTGATAGGGGGTTAGAAGAGTGTCACATTCACACTCTGAAAAATCCCTTCGCCCAGGATTTTTCTCCTGCGAAGCTGAGAAGCCTCAGAGAAAAAGGAAAGCAGTGATAATCTCATTTGTTTCTTCTGTGTTTTGCTCGTCTGAAATGTGTTTGGAGATTGTTCACCCACAGGTGATTGTTCCATTGGTTTCTAGTGTGAATTGTTTTCACTCATTGGCCAGTCAGTGCCAAGCTGTGCCAGGACTGGAGAGAGCCACGAGTTTTCATTATTATCTTTTTAGCCTTCTGTCTGTATCCTTTCTGAATTCTTTAGTATAATTTATTTTAGTATTCTTTAATATAATATCGTATCACAAAATAATAAATTAACCTTTTAAAACATAGAGTCAAATTCATCGTTCCTTCCTTTGTCAGGGGAAAACCCAAATACAATGGAGGAGCCTCCTCCAAGGTGGTTCTCCTAAATATCCATCCCACTCCAAGGAAAATGTCATCCCCTCCTCTCCCTTCCATCAGTTTTATTCATTTCCATGATAATTCTGGGAGAGGGTGATACAACCCTTCAGACACCTTTGCCTGAGGCAGGGAGAAAATTAATGGGATTTATCCTGAGTCCATATCCCTACAAAACCCAACAAAGCCTCCTGGAGTGAAGTCCGAGTGTTTTCACCACCATCACCTGATTTTTGGGAGCACAAGGAACACTCAGGAGCTACACTTCTGGAAAGTTCCGAGCAAAGCCAGATGGATCTCAGATTCCTTGGCTCTGAGCTGCCTGGATTGTGCAAAGCTGGTGGCTGCCCTGCTGGAAAATCCTAAATTTGCTCAGCACAGGGAGTTCTTTGTCTCCCCTGCTTGGAATAATGAGCAGGAAGAAAGCAGAAGTAGCAGCAGTTTCACCCTGGTCACCGCAGCTTGGGAATGTTCTTGGGAGAAATCTGGCTCCCTGGAGCTGCTGAGAGGGCAGTGGAAATGGAAATGAGTGGAAAAATTGTCCAGAAAAATACTTAGTGTGTGTGACAGCCACACCTGTGCTCCAAAGGACATAAAATAATCGAATTCCAGAATAGCCTGGGTTGGAAGGGACAGCAAAGGTCATCTCATTCCATCCCTCTGCCACGGCAGGGACACCTTCCACTGTGCCAGGCTGCTCCCAGCCCCAGTGTCCAGCCTGGCCGTGGGCACTGCCAGGGATCCAGGGGCAGCCCCAGCTGCTCTGGGAATTCCATTCCGGCTCCTTCAGCACCCTCACAGGGAAGAATTTTTTCCCAAGATCCCACCCAGCCCTGCCCTCTGGCAGTTTGAAGCCATCCCCCCTTGTCCTGTCACTCCATCCCTTTTAAAAGTGTCCCTCCATAATTCTTGAGCTCTTTAGGGACTCAGCCAAAATTCCAGCTATGAGAGCCCCAAATTCAGTTCATCCAGCTCTTTCTAATCTATCACTGGCATCTGGAATTCAGTGAGTTTTCCCAGCGTGTTCCTGAGGTGCTGAAGGTGCCAAGGGATGATCTTGGAGGGCTTTTCCAGCCTAAATATCTCTGTGAGATTTCCTCTTGGTCCTTCTGGTTGGGGCCAGGCTTTATCAGCAGGGAGATGTGCCCACCTCAGCCTAGGACACTTTGGTGGGAGATTTCCCCTCTGGAAGCTCTTCCATGTGGCAGAAAATGCTTTAAAGACAGTGAGAGTGACATGGGGATCGGGATTTCCAGCAGAATCCCTCAAATTAAACCTTCACTCCGTGACTCAGAGGATGCTGTTTTAAAAAGGGGCAGAAATTGTCTTGAGTAACACAAAACCAAAACCTTTGGCTCGACGAGTTTTGCTGATCCCCTTTCGTGTATTTAATTTCATGTTTTTGGCAATAAAGCTGAACTCTCCCGCTCCCTGTGCAAAAATTCCTTGTTTGGAGCCACGTAAATGTTCCTTCCCGCCAGCCTACTCCACGCTTCATTTCTAATTCCCGATTTTTCTCCTCCCTGGCCACTTCTGTCCGTCTGTCCCAGGTGGAATTGGCCAGTCCTGGAGGTTGGGCTGTGGGTGGTGGGTGGGCTGCGGGTGGTGGGGGCTGTTCCTGTCAGCGCTTGGCCGCGGTTCTCTCCCAGCTCCAGTTTCTTCCCACCCACATGGACAGGACGGGCAGTGCTGGCTGGAATTCCCACAAGGAGCCAGGAAAATGCAGAAGCCTTGGCTCGGTTTTGGGTTTTAGCAAAGTCCCATCCCAGGAGCGGGACTGGGAATGGCTGAGTGGTGTGGAAATGGAAGGAAGAGCAAATCCCAGGAGCAGCCGCTACCAGAAAACCACTTTAAAAAAAAAAAAAAAACAAAAAAAGACAAACAAGCTCCTCTTTCAGCTGGTTAAAAAACCTCTTTCAAGGTTAAAATATCTGGCTCCTTCTCCAGCCTTTTATTGGGAATTCTGTCCTGGACACCTCCAGCTCTCTGTTTCTCCCTGGGAGGGATGAACAGCTGCAGTTTTTGGGAATGCTCTCCTCCCTTCTTTCCTGGCAGGTAGAGGCAGCTCTGGAGCATTCTGAGGAACCTTCGCACCAACAACAGCAGCCAAAATCTTCCTGAGGATGACAAATTTTGTCCCTACTTGAGTTTTTTTTTATTATTTTATTTAATTTGTTGTGGTTGTTGTTGAGGAAACGGTGCAAAATGTTCAGTAAACAACAGGTTGGACACAGAGGTGACCCCAAAATTTATCCGTTCAGTGGAGCAGATGAGCCACCACTAAACTTGATGGAGCTAAAGCAGCCTGGGGGCTGAGCCAGAGCACACAGAAGCCCTGAATTAAAAAAAAAAAAAAAACAAACAAATTGAGAGCACCACAGGAGGCAGAAAACTGCCGGAGTTCCTGGATGTGATGTAACTCTGCTGGCCTGGCACATGCTGAGGTGCTCCTCTGGGATGTGCTGAACCACCAAAATTCACCGCATAAGTTCTCAGAATAGGCATAAATTATAAAAAAAAAAAAAAAAAAAAGCAAAATTCTAACACTGGCGCGGCAGAAAGAAATCTGCAGGTGGTCCTGGAAGAGGTGATTTGCCAGACTGGAGATTTGGGCACACCCACATCGATGTCCTCATGGAGAACAGAAAGCCAGCCCTGTAGGAAAAAAACAGGCTGGAAAAGCAGGGGAAGGCAACTCGCGGTTTATGAATTCCAGAAAATTGCACTTCATTTGAAGAAAATGCAGAAATTCTGGTCATTAAATCTGAGTAAGAGCAGGATTGGTGTTGCCTGGCTCTCAGCAGATTCCAAGGAAAACAAGAGTTCCCATCACCAGGAGTGTCCTCCCAGCTTCCAGCAATGGGTGACTCCACAAATCCTTGAGCCACAAGTCGGATCTGCACCGTGGTGTGACACAATATTTACTGAAGTTTTCCTTGTAAATTTTCCACTTTGCATTTCCGATATGTGATTCAATTCCAGAGAGCTCTGCATCTGAACACGGGGGAGATTTGTCTCTTTTTTAATTTGACCTGATGAACACAAAGGTGAACACAGCCAGATCCTGAGTGAGTCATTCCAATTACTAATCCGTTCCAAAAAGTGCCACTCATTTTTTTTGGGAGACCTTGTCTTAGCACATAAAGAACTTGGAGAACTGGAAGAGGTTTAATAAACCAGCCCCGTGTTCTTCCCTAATATTTTTTTTTCCCATAAACAACTGTTTAATTAATTAATTTGGGAATTTTAAAGCATTGATTTAAAGCATTTCAGCATTAATTTTGCCGAATTTGGGATTCAGCATTAATTTGAGAATTTTAAAGATTTTAATTTTGTTTTAATTTTGTTTGAAATTCAGGCTGAAGAGCATTTTTTTAATGCTGTAATGAACTTAGCCTGAAGCTGTGAGCGGAGTAAAAACCAAGCTTTCACTACATTTTACCTCCAAAAAACCTGAGACAATGAAGGTGTTTTCCTTACAAAATCTTCCTGTATCTTGTTGGCAAATAATAGAACAAATCTTTTTTTTGGTTTGGTTATCTCACCCTATATCAAGACAAAATAAATATTAATCGTGTTGCAAATAGTTTTATTTTGCTAATTAGCTGTGTGGACTTAAATTCTTATCTTTTGCACAGGGAATGGAGGAAGTCAGATGGGCCACAGAATTCCAGATCTTTTGTTTAATGGATTTTATGGTGGAGAAGAAAAGGTTGTGTGAGGATATTGCAGCAACTTTTAATATCTAAAGGGGCTACAGGGAAGCTGGAGAGGGACAACTCATGAGGAGCTGGAGCGATGGGACAAGGGGGAATGGCTTCAAATTGACACAGGGCAGGGCTGGATGGGATCTTGGGAGTGAGGAATTGTTCCCTGGGAGGGTGGGCAGGGGCTGGGATGAGGAGCTGCTCTGCAGGCTCAGCCAGGAATTTGAGGAGTTTGCTTTTACAGGAGCATGGAGTGACAGGACAAAGGGTTTTAAACTGGCAAAGGGCAGGGATGGATGGGATTTTGAGAAGCAATTCCTGGCTGGGAGGGTTGGCAGGCCCTGGAATAAATTCCCAGATCAGCTGGGGCTGCCCCTGGATCCCTGGCAGTGCCCAAGGCCAGGCTGGACACTGGGGCTGGGAGCAGCCTGGCACAGGGGAAGGTGTCCCTGCCATGGCAGGGGTGGCACTGGGTGGGATTTGAGGTCCATTCCAACCCAAACCGTTCTGTGATTCCCTGATTTTATTCCAATAGCCACTGATGTATTTAGGTGCTCTTTCTCATCAGACTCAAATTTAAAGTGGGAAGAATAACATATTTTAATTTTTCCAAGGATGACACACACATTTCCACTCGTTTAGAAACCTCTCTGGGCCACCTGTGCTGTTTGGCTGGAGCTGCTGTTGGTTTTGTCAGAGTGTTCCTCACACCAGGGCTTTTCCAGGAATTCTGGAGCCTCCAGAGCCTCCATTCATGGCTGAAGGTGGCAGCAGCACCTGGAGGAACTGAGCAGGAGGAGCTGGGAAGCACAAGCACTGGGATCGATCAGATCTCTGTGGTTCAACCTCAGCTCCCCACGCTCCAGGGAGGCCCCTCCGCCACCCTGCACACCTCACCACTTCAGAGGGCAGGGGAAGCCACAGGCTGAGCAGGGACAAACTGTCACCTCAGGAGTCACACGGGAATGGGGCTCGTCCTCCGCGTTCCCCACACTCACACGCTGTGGCTGATAACTCACAGAGATAAGGGGCACGTTCCTGGCCGGCTCCAGCAGCTCGGCAGGGTGAAATACTGGGCTAATGAAGTATTAATATTTCCTACTTTGATTAATTGCCTGGAATTTATGTGATAAAAATTTCCATTTCTTTTTCTGCCAAGTTAATGACACCCTGCAAACCCCAAAACACAAAGGGGGCCGATGTTTTGCACAAAAACTAAAGCAAATGCTCCACTCTGGGAATGTCAGCATTTGCTGAGGACAATCAAGATGAATTCCAGGCCACATTTCTTAATTCCTGTTAAAATTCATGTGGGGTGGATTGCAACAGCTCAGCTGCAACTGGGTCTACGCAGAGAAAACTCTGAACTCCAGCCTCTGGCTAATTCCTAATTCCATCAGGAATTTTGGGTAAATATGGTTGTTAAAACGAGTTTTTTAAAAGCAGTCTGATTCGATTTAGGGGTTTTTTTTCCCTGCTCCAGGCTTGACACAGCACAGGAATAAGGTGGATGTGAGATATCAAAAAAAAAAAAAAAAAAAAAAGGCAAATTCCAAAGAAGGCAATCGATGAAGGTAATCTATATCTCATTCACATTGTTGAATAAATAATAACAGAGGAGGCCTAAAATTAGATTTGAGAAGAAACCTGAACTAGCCTGAGCACAGGCTGATGCAGCCCCACTGCTGGACTGGGATCTCAGACTGGGAATGCTGCTGGTCTGGCTCCTCCTGGCTGGGCCCCAGGTGTTTGTTCCAGGAGAAGGAGGGGACAGTGCTCCTGGAAATCCATCACCTCTGGAGAGAATGGGAAGTTTGAGGTGATTCAGGAGATTTTTCTGTTGGCAGAAACTGATCTTAATCCCAGACTGGTTTGGGTTGGAAGGAACCTTAAAGATCATCTCATCCCACCCCCTGCCATGGGCAGGGACATCTTCCACTGTCCCAGGTTGCTCAGGGTTCTGTTTGGATCCTGAGCTGGATAAAATCGGGAAAATTAGGATTTTAGACCGAAAATTGTTAAACTCCCCTAAAAATCAGTGCTCTCCTGACAGAGAAGGTTTTGGTTATGTCACTGCAGTAAACTGGAGCTGAAATCCCTGCTCCTGATTGACAACAGGGCATGAAATTTAATTCCCTCCCTCTGCAGCCAGGAAGGGATGACTGATGTCTAAAATGCTTGGGAATGTTATCTTCAAAGTCTCCAAAATAACAAAGTTCACCTTTGCAACGATGTTCCCTTTATTTTCATTTGTTTGACATGATCTGCTGAGCTTGACCCCAACTTCCAAACAAATTCAGATCCAAGGACAATGCTCAGGGCTTTTGTTTTCCCTGAAAATACCATCTGGTCTATATGGAATATTGAAGCCTGAAGTTATCCATGTCCCCCGTGTCCCACAGAAAGAGCTTTTCAAATGCTGGCCACCATTGGGATTTTTATAAATCCTTTTATTGATATTAATTAATAATGACCAAACTTTGGGAGAAAGAGCAGTAAATACAACCATCAATCCCACTTCAACAGAATTGCCCAGAAGGTCAGATCACTTCATCTCTGTCTGAGAGACGAGGATGGAAAAAATATCTCAGGTGGGGAAGGGAGCCCTGGAAAGGATGGAGGGATGGATTTAGAACCATGGAATCATGGAATGGTTGGGGTTGGAAGGGACCTTAAAGATCAACTTGCTCCCACCCCTGCCATGGCAGGGACACCTTCCCCTGTCCCAGGCTGCTCCCAGCCCCAGTGTCCAGCCTGGCCTTGGGCACTGCCAGGGATCCAGGGGCAGCCCCAGCTGCTCTGGGCACCCTGTGCCAGGGCCTGCCCACCCTGCCAGGGGGGAAATTGTTCCTAAGATCTGATCTGAACCTGTGATTTTTCACTCTGAAGCCATTCCCTGTGTGCTGTCCCCCATGCCCTGGGAATTGTCTCTCTCCAGGTTTCCTGGGGCTCCTGCAGGCCCTGCAAGGCCACCCTGAGCTCAGCCCAAAGCTTCTCCTGTGCAGCTGAACAATGCCAGCTGTGCCAGCCTTTGCTGCCAGCAGAGCTGCTCCAGCCCTCTGCTCATCCTGGAGCCTCCTCTGGGCTCTCTGCAGCAGCTCCAGCTCCTCCCAGGGCTGGGCCCAGGGCTGGGGCAGCTCTGCAGCTGGGGAATCAGCAGAGTGATGTCCCTTGCTCTGCCTCTTCCCAAAATCCTGAGCTTTCCCCACCTTCTGGCAGCTTTAAATCTTGCTGCTCCTTTGGCAAAACCAGCCACATTTACAAGAACTGGTAATTGCTGAGTTTCCCATAATTTGGAGATGCCAATTTGCTACATCCTGCTTTTCCTTTGGAGTGGGGAAAGCCTCTCAGTGCTGCCGTGGAGTCAGCAGCTGGACAGAGCTCACAGGAGGGGCGGCTCCCTGGGCTCTGAGGAAATATTATCGGGAACAAGACATTTTGGGCCAGAAATCTGGGAGAAGGACTAGGAGAAATCAAGGGAAAAGGCTGTGGTCGAGAAAGGCTGAAAAAAGGAAGCAAAACCCAAAGGAGACCTCAGGGGTTTTAATCAGTTTAGGAGCCAGACTTAATTTCTTGATGCAAAAAAGATGGAAATTGTTCATTAGATGGAAAAAAAAATAAAATCCTTTAGGAAGAAGAAACACCTCAAGACAAATTGTTTGGTGTCTGGAGAGAAACAGGAATTATAAAAATAATCAGAGGCGCAGCATCACTCACACAGGGGCAGAGAGATGATTTCTAACCAGGTATCTGCTTCCTCTGGCTGAAGGATTTTAGATGGCTTATAATGGATTGCTAAAATGGCACGCTCATTACTGTCAAAACGAGTGGATAACTCTCAAGCAGCACAGATATTTTATTTATGAGCGAATAAAAGAATTTTATAGCTGCCTATCACTGATCTCCGATGCTGGAATGGAGTAAAATCAATTCAAAGTTAAAACAAAACAAGAAAAAACGGAGGGAGAGGAAAGGATTCTTTTCTGTTTTGCTTCAGTTGTTGTTCTTTTCATTCTCTGATCTGTTTGGGCTTTGATTTGGAGCTTTTGACTTTGATTCCTGCTGGGATTGAAAGGCAAACGGGAGTGTAGCAGCCAGGCTTTAATAAAGAGACGTGCAGCGTCTCCGATGTATTCGAGGGAACCTTTGCTGCTTGTGGTTTTGTATATGGTTATGGTAAATAACCCTCGCGCTGATTTTTGTGGTCTGCCCTTTGCTGCGGGTACTTGACCACCAGAGACTCGTTGAACCTAAATAACCCAAAACCCACGCCCAGCCTCCGAGCGCCACCGCCCCAACAAATCCCGGAAAACCAGAGACGCCCCCAACGAGGAGATGCCCGAGTTTGGAGCTGCACCGGTGGGGAACGGCCCCGCCAAGGGCAGCTTTGTTATCCTGGCGGTTGTCACCGCGAAACGCCCCTTTCCCCATGGCTGCTCCCTGGCAGCAATCCCAGTAAATGAGCCCGAGTGGGAGACAGGATGACAGGCCCAGCGTCTCGCTGTCCCTCGCGGGGCCGGCCCTGACGGGGGGCGCTGAACCCGAACTGACGGCGCGGCCCCGCGCCCCCGGGGACCCCCGAGCATCACCGGCACGCTGCATGCAGGAATCGCTGCTGGGCTTGGCCCTGGAAAGGGAAATTAAAGCTGGCACCGAGAGTCCCGCGGAATGTTCGGTTCAAGGCGCAAAAAGTGTTTGTGGGTTTTGGTGTGGTCTCCCAGAAAAAGGTTCTGCCTCGTATATTCCTCCTGGAAATATGGGTCATAAAAATATGTGTTTGGGCATTTACACACCAACATCTTCCTCTGTGTTCATGGAGACAGACAGATAGATAGATAGATAGACAGACAGACAGACAGATAGACAGATAATATTTTTACATATATATATATATATATATATATATATATATTTATATATATATATTTATATTTATATTCCCATGAACATATATATATATAGCTATAAAGATATATATAGATATATAGAGAGCAAGATATATATTTTTTCTGTTTCTATTTCTATTTCTATTTCTATACCCATGAACATATAAATATATATATATATCTGTGCACAGACATATATCTATCTAATTTATATTTATATTTATATTTATATTTATATTTATATTTATATTTATATTTATATTTATATTTATATTATTTATATTTATATTTATATTTATATTTATATTTATATTTATATTTATTTACCCATGAACATATTTTTATATATCTATATATCTGTGCACATATACCTATATACATATATAGAGATATACATAGCTATATAGCTATATAGATAGATATGTATATGTATATGTATATGTACATTTATATTTATATTTATATTTATATACCATTGAACATATATATACAGATATATTTTATATTCATATTTATATTTATATTTATATACCCATGAACATATCTATATATCTATATATCTATATATATCTGTTCACAGACATATATATAGATATAGATATAAATAGAGATATAGATATAGATATAAATATAAATATAGTTATAGATATAGATATAGATATAGATATAGATATAGATATATAGATATAGATATAGATGTAGATGTAGATATAGATATAGATAGATATAGATATAGATATAGATATAGATATAGATATAGATATATAAATAAAAATATCTGTGCACACACACATTTATTTTCCAGGCCAAACCAGTAACTGCGGCTGTGAGAAAAGCATTTGTAAAGAATTTTCAAACATTTTTCAAAAAAAAAAAAAAAAAATGTATCTGAAGTGAGATAAGGTGAGCTGGCTTGGGAAGGCTGAGGAATAGAGGAACCGAGAGAGACTGAACGGGGAACAAGGAGCAACGGGCTTCAAAACAGGGCCTTGCAAAGAGATCAGAAATTTCAGAGAATCAGAACTGGGAGAGGGGCACTGTAGCAGGGGCACGTGGGGAAAGAATATAGGTTAAAATATAGGTGATTGGTGTTAAATATAGGTTAAAACTCAGGTGATTGGTGTTAAATATAGGTTAAAATATGGGTGATTGGTGTTAAATGTCAGTAAAAATATAGTTTATTGGTGTTAAATAGAGGTAAAATATAGGTGCTGTTAAATATAGGTATAACATAGGTGATTGGTGTTAAATATAGGTAAAATATAGGTGATGTTAAATATAGGTGAAATATAGGTGACTGGTGGTAAATATAGGTTAAAATATGGGTGATTGGTGTTAAATATCAGTAAAAATATAGGTGATTATTGTTAAATACAGGTAAAATACAGGTGATTGGTGTTAAATATAGGTAAAATATAGGTGATTGGTGTTAAATATAGATAAAATATAGGTGGTGTTAAATATAGGTAAAATTTAGGTGATTGGTGTTAAATAGAGGTAAAATATAGGTGCTGTTAAATACAGGTATAACATAGGTGATTGGTGTTAAATATAGGTAAAATGTAGGTGATGTTAAATATAGGTGAAATATAGGTGACTGGTGGTAAATATAGGTTAAAATATAGGTGATTGCTGTTAAATATAGGTAAAATATAGGTGACTGGTAAAAAACAGGTAAAATATAGGTGATTGGTGTTAAATATAGGTTAAAATATGGGTGATTTGTGTTAAATATAGATAAAATTTAGGTGATTGGTGGTAAATATAGGTAAAATATAGGTGATGTAAAAATTAGGTAAAATATAGGTGATTTGTGTTAGATATAAATAAAATATAGATTATTTGTGTTAAATACAGGTAAAATATAGGTGATTGGTGTTACATATAGGTAAAATATAGGTGATTGGTGGTAAATATAGGTAAAAATATAGGTGATTGGTGTTACATATAGGTAAAATATAGGTGATTGGTTTTAAATAGAGATTAAAATATAGGTGATTGGTGTAAAATATAGGTGATTGGTGTTAAATATAGATTAAAATATAGGTGATTGGTGTTAGAAATAGCAGCAGCATGGTGTGGCAAAAGCTGATGGGCTGAAAAACATTTCAGAGGTATTGTAACCAGGAAATAGCTTGGCTTCTGATGGAATGGCATTGCGTCTGACATCTCTTGTGTCCCACTATTCATCAATCATAAATAATATTTATTAATATATTCATCTACACATTAATAATATTGTGTAATATTATTATAATGAAAATAATAATAAAGAAATTAAAATAAAATAAAATATTTGAAATAATAATAATAATGATAATAATAATAATAATAATAATAATAATAATAATAATAATAATAATAAATAAGTGATAATAAAAGAAAATCTTTGCAAACACCTCTCATTCACCCCATCTCTATAAAAGCCTTGCAAACCAACACAGGGAGATGATTTTTTCCACCCCCGAGGTGGAAACCCCAGCGGGAAGTGCAATCAAACACAACCAACGTGCACAGGGTGGGGGAAATGTCCCTGAAATGTCCCTGAACTTTCCAGGGGGATGTCAGTCAGGCACTGAACCACAAAGTCAGAAGCACGACACGAGCAGGAAAAGGAACTCTCCGGGCAGAGTTCCTTCAGAGCGTGACATTTATGATTCATCTCTCTATAAATTTGTGTCCATCTTGAACACAAGATTTTGGGGGTTTTTTTCTCTTTTCCTGTGGAAATTTCTCACATAACATAAGGTTTTTTTGGCTTAAAATAAAGGCTGAATTTTAAATCTATGCTTTTTTTTTTTGAAAGCCCGGCTCTCTGCTAAATACAGATGTTTTCCAGGAGGGCAGTGACTTCTAAAATTAATTCACTGCAGAGAAGTTGTTTGCCGAAAATCAGAAAATCTTCTGAATCCTGTTAAATGCCAAGGAGGGATGGTGGGGCTCTAGAAACAGCAAGGAAAAACGTCAGCTTCTGACCCTGCTTTTCTCTTTTCATTTTTCCCCCTGCCTAAATATCATCAGGTAAATGAGAGCATCTTTTTAGGAGGCTTAATTGATTATCAGAGAAGAACACTTAACACTGTCCTGAGTGTAAAGGGATAAATCAAGGCATGATTGTCCTTGTCCTGCATCTTCTTTTGCAGCTTCAATTTAAACAGCTAATTTTCCGTCTTCTGGTTTTTGGGGTTTTTTTACTCTTTTCTTTGCTACTGACTTTTCTTTGGTGGAAAAAGATACAGTTGCCCAAGCCAGGGATGGAAGGGAAGAGAAATAATTGAGATAAATAAGGAGCAAACACCTCTTGAGACCTCAAAAAGAAGATTTGGGAAGAGACCCCGAACAAAGATTTCCTAGGACCAAAACCCCACAAAGGCACAGTGGGCAGGTGGAGATATGGGGATGAACACTTAATTTCCTCGCTTATAACCTCATTTTTTAGCAGTTTTGTGGTTTCATCCTTCTTTGAGGAGCTCTCCGGAAGGATGAGAGCTTGGGCAGACTCAAATCCTGCCACAACACTTTTCTCCTCAGTCTCCAGGGGATAAACCCAGATCCCAGTTTACCATCCTGTGCTGGGCCCCTTCCAAAGTGTTCCTCTCCTGTGCTCACCTGTTTTCCTCATCCCACCCTTTGTGCTCAGCCCCTTCCAGTCCTTCCCTTCCAGCTGTTAGTGAGACTGGGAATGCATGTGAGCAATTGGAGAAACCTGCTGAACTGAGGCTGAAATTCCCCTTCAGGGAGCCAGGTTATATTTGGGGTTTTTTTTCACTTACAAGAAAGGAGAGGCAGAAGCCAGCACAGCTGGTAAAGGAGAAATTAGTCTGCTGGAAAATAGACTTTTTTCCACACCTCTACTTCATAAAACTGACCCAAAACCAAGCCAGGATATGAAATCTGAGCAACTGGGGCTGTAAGAAATAATGTTTTTTTCTCAGTTCTTCTCCAGAGCTGAGCCAAAACAGAGGTAGAGCATCAACACCACAGCCAGGCAAACCACAGCGTTCCTCTGTCGCTGCAGGGAGATGAGAGCTGCAGAGGGATGAGGATTCCTTCCTGTTGGGAAAGAAAACCCGAGCAGAGCGCTGGGGATTTGTTTCCTATCCTTTGTTTATCTTGCGTCCCACACATCTGTGCCTCGGAGCTGCAAAGAGCTGAGATATCAGCGTGGGGTTCTGAGAAAACAGGGGCAGGAGGAACCGGCTTCTGTGAGACAGGGACAGGAGGAAACTCTGCTGCTGTCTGCCAGGCTGTGCTGCTGCTGCTGTACACTGAGGAACAGCTGGATTGTTCCTTCACAGGGGATTTTCCACAGCAATTCCATGGGATGGCTCACATTCGTGCTCACAGGGAGGGATAGGTGAAGGGCCAGCTGGATGCTGAAAGGCTTTTGGGGAATTTAGCAAGATTTTTTCTTTTTCCCCTGAACACCAAATTCATCACCTGCAGCATCAGGAAGAAGTGTTGAGCCTTGGATCCCACGACAGTTTCAGGTGATTATTCCAGTTATTTGTCCAATTCCAGCCATTTGTCCAATTCCAGCCATTTGCTCCCAAGTCATACAAAACTGAACTATCCCAGTTCAGAGAACCATTTTGGGTTGGAAGGGACCTCAAATCCCACCCAGTGCCACCCCTGCCATGGCAGGGACACCTTCCCCTGTGCCAGGCTGCTCCAGCCCCAGTGTCCAGCCTGGCCTTGGGCACTGCCAGGGATCCAGGGGCAGCCCCAGCTGCTCTGGCAATTCCATCCCAGCCCCTGCCCACCCTGCCAGGGAACAATTCCCAATTCCCAATATTCCATCTAACCCTGTCCTCCTTCATTTTAAGCCCATTCCTCCTTTTCCTGTCCTTCCATGCCCTTTGGAAAAGTCCCTCTCCAGCCTTCTTTAGGTACTGGAACAATCTTGGGGCTGAATGTAAGAAATTTTTGCAAACAAGACTCATTTTGAATATAATTCCCTCTTTCATTCCTTAGAAAATGAACAAAAGTCATTATTTTATACGAAACAAGGAGCTTTGGCCTATCAGATAAGAACCTAGGAAGCACCTTCCCAAACCAAAGCCTTTTGATAAGAACACTTGAAAACATTTTCTTGCTCCACTTGTGTTATCTTGTAATTGAATTACCAAACCCTAAAGCTTGTCCTTGCTGATAAAGGAACAAGCTTACCCTATCTGAGCATCAATCTGTGCATTTAAATTTAGGTCTTTTTCATGTTTCTGTGACAGTTCTCGGGGCCTTCCAAGAAACGATACTGTTGTTTCTAAATGAGCAAATTCGGGTTCTGCAGAAAGTTTTCCACTTCTGCTTCACAGTTTCTACTGATCTGATCTTTATGTGGAACATTTCTTCCTCTGCAAGATTCTGAGAAAGTCGGCGGCAACTGTTCCATCTTCCCTCTAGGAAATATTTTTATCTTTTACTGATGTCATTTTTCATGTCTCAGCTCTCTGACTGGGACCAATCAGACAAATCCCATCAAGTTTGACACGATAATTTGTTTAAAGTGCCCTCCTGGTCTGAGGTGAAGCATCTGCATCTCCCCCACCGGGAATTTCTCTGATTTGCACAGCCGTGCTTTCATCTCATGGAATCCTGGAATGCTTTGGGTTGGAGAGGAGCTTGAAGCTCATCCAGTTCCACCCCGTGAAAAGGGAACTTTTCACTCCCCCAGGTTATTCAACTCACTTCATTTCTCCCACTTCACTTTTTTACTGCTCTGTTTGCCCTCACCCCCCTCCCCAGGCAATGCTGGTGGGAGAAATCCAAATTTTTCCATTCAAAAATCCCACCAGAGCTGGGCAAATCTCTGTGGAGCTGCCATGGGTGACCGGGGGGTTGAGTCCCTGCCTTTCAGCAGTTTGCTCCATGCCTCCCCTCCTTCTTCCAGGCTTTAAATCCCCCATAAAAGCTCAGTTGCAAGGCCTGGTAAATAATGGAATAGCTGGGATGAATTTTTCTTCGCAGGGCCTCTGGAAAATCAAAGGGGCAAATTGATCTGACAACATCCAAGTGCTCAGTGTACACGGCATTCAAATGAATTTCTTGTTCGCTGCGAGGAGCAGCAGCCCGAGGAGTATCTCTGTGCTCAGTGTTTTCCTGGGGCTGTGCCAATGGTGCCTCACTGTCTGATTTCCAAGGGCTGTAATTGAGTGATAATTGCCAGTTCCTCTTTTGAACCAACACTCTCTGATAAACTTCACCACCATTTAGCTGGAAATCTGAGAGCTCTAAACAATTTATTTACCAGGAGAGATACAGACATCTCTTAACACACTGCACCACTGCCTGCCCTCCGTGTACATCGGCATTTGGATGGCGCCAATTAACAGCAGGCTGCAGTTTGGGGTTGGTTTGGGTTTTTTTTTTTAATTTTTAAAATAATTTTTCTCTCTTCCATGTGGTTTCTGTGAGACATTTGTTCAGGCTTTTTCCTGCCTGCACCGCCGCAGGAGTTTGGGGAGTGTTGTTTTGAGTGGAGTCAAGGGAATACCTGATTTTAGCCACTTGTGCAAAGTTCAGTGAAAACAAATCAAGATGAGGGAGAATAAACAAAAATCGTAGAAATAAAGAAAACTTTTATTCAGTTTGTGGATGGGATGATGCAGTCTGGATTTTTGCTGGTTTTCTCATTCAGCTGTTAATGTCTCTTCTCCCTCTGGAAGCAACAGACTCAGAATTACAAACTGGCTTCTCCCTTCCCCTCAAAGCTTTTAAGGGAGTGTTTTCCATGGTGGAAAGGTGGAAGCAGAAGGGACACCTGAATTCCTGCACCTGTTCAGACCTACAATAGCAGAGCCCATTGGATGGTGAACTCCTGCTGCACTTGTTGGAAACGTAACCCAGTAAATTTAACTCCAGGGCGAGTTTATGAAAGTATTATGTAAGAGAAGTTCCCAAATAGTAGAAACACAGGGCTGGAGGGAACTAGAAATGCCAACTACCCTAAAAAATTGTTACTCTTGAGAGGTGTTTTTCCAGCTTGTTCCTAAAGTCTCCAGAGGTGATGGGACCAACACACACAGAAAAGCATCAGAGCTTGACAATTCCATCTATGCTGAGCCAGACCCTTCTGTTCTGCACCTGCTGCCCACTCTCCTGAAATTCCATGAAGTCATGGAATATCCTGAGCTGAAGGGACCCATCCAGTCCAAGCCCTGACTCCCCACCAAGCCCAGCCTGGGCACCCCTGGCAGCGCTGGCCAAAGGCTCCTGGAGCTCTGGCAGCCTCGGGGCCGTGCCCACTGCCTGGGCAGCCTGGGCAGTGCCAGCACCCTCTGGGGAAGAACCTTGCCCTAAAATCCAACCTAAATCCCTCCAGTATTTGCCTTCTTCATCTTCGTTGTCGTCTTCTGAATTTTCTTCATCTTCTTTGTCTTAATCTTTTTCACTGTCTTCATAGTCTTCATCTGCCATGTCATCTTCGTTTTCTTCTGTATCTTTGTCTTCTTCTTCTTTGTCTTCTTCTTCTTTGTCTTGGGGTGGTTGATGCTGAGAGTCCATTCCAGGAGCCTCTGCTTTGTGCCCAAGAAATGGTTGCTGTACCTTCCAGCCTGTTTCCTCTTCTTCACCTTCTTGCACTTCATCTTCTTGGCAACATCAGCGCAGCAGCCAGGAAGCGGCTGGGAGCAGCCCCAGACTTGTGGCCTTGTGGCCGCTGCTGTGCCCAGAACCCCGAGAGGCTTTGGCCACACTGCCACACGGCAGCCCCAGCGCCACAGCGCAGAGCCCTGGCTTTGCCGGCTGCGTTGCCCAGGGCACCGGGAATTGGCCGCACGGACGGGGCCGGGGCCTCGTGGGCAGAGGCTCCAGGAGCCGCGGGAGCCCGGGCACCAGGGCTGTTCCTCAGGGCTCTGCCGGGCACCGGGGCTGGTCCCTGCCTTCCGCAGTGACAGCCGGGACACCGAGCGCGGCCTCGGCGCCTTTGCCGGGCCCGGGAAGCCGAGCGGGGCAGGGGCAGCGGGCAAGGCCGGGGCCACGCACAGGCACCTGGCCGGGTGGAGAAGCGGCACCACGAGAGCCGCCTGCGCTGCCACAAGGCCGGGCCCGGCTGCTGCAGCTGGCTCGGGGCAGTGCCCGAGGCAGCGGCTCCTGCAGCTCTGCCCTGGCCTCTGCGGCGCCACGGGCACAGAGGCCGGGCCGGGGCTCGCTCCCTGCTGCCCGCGGGCCGCTGCCCAGGGCTCCCCGCCCGCCATGAACGGGGCCGGGCGCTGAGGCCGCCATCGCTGCCGCCCTCAGGGGCTCTGAGGGCAGCGCGGCTCCCGCCAGCCCCGCTCCGCCCGCACAGCCCACACCCACACGGAGCACAAAGACAGACGGCGCTGGAATTGTGTCCGTGCCCTGCCAAACGCACCCGGACCGCGGCCCCAGGGGCTGGGCTCGGCTGCATCGCCACACGGCTGCCCCGGGCCGAATCCCCTGTGCAGATACCGGGGCCAGGGGTGTGCTATGGGACAAGAAATAAACATAGCTTTTTAAACTTCAGTTTGCTTCCTTTGCGCTTCTTTATTTTGGAAACATTGAAGCATAACTTCGCAGCATCAAGGAAAAAAATCAACAGTTGGGTACAAGGTTTCAGAATCGGTGTGGAACAAGTGGAGGGCTCACACGCTTCAGACGTGTGTGCACACAGGCACAAAAGCACCTCTCCTTTCTGGGGCTGCATTGCAGCACACCAGGAGTAAAATCATAGTCCCGTTCTCCCAGTAAAAATGCCTCCTGTGCAGATTCCTTCTGCAACCAGCTTAGTGACCATGAAACAATATTGGATTCCAGAAGCTGGGAGATGGGGTACCCTTTCCTCTTGTCCATGTTTTCATCATACATTCTTATTCCTATTACTCTGCTTCTTCAATATATTTGTGATTTTTTTTTAATTTTTATTACTCTTCTACTTCATCTTCGTGTTTGTCATCTTCCTCACCTTCCCAGTGTTTGTCTTGTGCATTCGCATCTCCCCGTTCCTGTTCGCTGGCCGCAGCTCCCTTGGGTGTTGGCAGCCCTGTGTGAGCCGCAGCCCTGCAGGGAGGGAGGCTCGGGGAGCCCTGGCTGCTGTCGGTGCCGTGTCTGTGCCGCTGCCCTGGCTGTGGGCTCAGGCAGGGACAGCAGAACAGCCCCCGCAGCGCCTGCCTGAAGCGGGACGGACGTTTCCTGGGGGCAGCTGGCACCTCGCAGAGGGCATGGGCTCGCTGCCGGGTAGGCCAGGGGCTGGGGGGGCTGCACGGCTCCTGTGCCGGGCACTCAGCCCAGGACTGCCGAGGGACGGGCACTGGGAGTCCATCAGCTGCAGAAGTTTCCCATTTTTGGTGTTCGTCCTCTTCTGGGCGCAGCTCCAGGACACTCACCTTGTCCTTCTCATCATCCTCTGGGGCCAAGGGCTCGGTCCCAATGCTGTGCTCAGTTTCATCTTCCCAGTTTTCCTGCACAAGCTGCTGGTCGCTGTGATTTTCCCAAGTGGAGTATCCTGAGGGTCTGCTGCCATTCCCTCTGGACACGTCTTGGCCAATGCAGGCTTCTTCCCAGTCAGAAAGTTTTTCACAGCTGCTATCTCCTCGGGACAGTCCTTGCTCGATGTATTCTTCCCAGTCTGAGGGGTCTTGGGAGCTGCTGACTTCTTGCTGGGACAGTTCTTGCTCAAAGTATTCTTCCCAGTTGGAGAGCTGGTGGCAACTTGTGACTTCGTCATCTTCCCACTGGGGAAGCTCTGGCTCGAAATCACCTTTCCTCTCATTGTCCTCCTCAGTCTCCTGCCCTGCCACAGCCCACTCCAGCTGCTCCCTGGGGGCCGGCAATCCCAGCAGGGCAGAGCAGCTGCCGGGGGGGCTGTGGGGTGCAGCCACCGGGCTCTCTTCCCTCTCTGCATCCTCCCTTTCTTCCAGCTGCCTCTCTTCCTGGGGCTGCTGCCCGCATCCCTGCATCTCCAGCAGTGCCCGGCTCACCACCACACAGATGATGAGCCACGTGAAGTCCAGCAGAGCCTGGCTGCAAGCTGCAGGGCTGACAGGGACAGGGACTGGGCTCTGTGTCCCTGCTGATGGCAGCTCCTCCCTGGAAGCAGGAGGCTCTGCTGCCTCTTCTGCCTCAGGAGCCAGAGGCTCGGGGGGCTCCTCCTGCTCAGCAGCTCCCGCCGGGGCAGCAGCTGCCGGCTCGGCCTCCCTGGGACTCTGTAGGGAAGGAGAGGCGCTGGTTAGGGCAGGCACTGCCTCTGCTGCCACCTCTGTGCCCACGGGGCTGGCAGAGCTGGGCTCCCGGGGGGACAAGCCTCAGGCTCCTCGTCACTCACTGCCAGCAAGGGTCTGTCCCAGATCTCAGAGCTGATGGCATTTCTCCACTGGGACAGCTCCTGCCTGCTCACAGCTTCCTCCCACTGCGACAGCTTTCGCTCACTCCCATCATCCCACCAGGGCAGCTCTTGGGCTGCAGCATCTGCTCCCTGCCACAGCTCCTGGTCCCTGCTGTCTCTCACCTGCCACAATTCCACTTCTCTCCTGTCTTCCCATCGGGACATGTGGCAGTGCACATCTTGTCCCCATGCTGACAGCTCTTGCTACCTCTCACCTTCCCTCTGGGAAAGCTCTCAGGCTTTGTCCCATTGGGAATCCTCAGGGACACTCCCATCTCTCTGCAGGGACAGCTCATGGCATCATTTGTTATCTCCCCATCCCAGCTCCTGCTGCCCACTCCCACCTACTTCCCATTCACACACCTCTTGGGTTGTGACACATTCTTCCCATTCCCAGACCTGTTGATACATCTCACCATCTGACAGAAGGGACACAACTGACACCAAGAACAGTTTCAAGCATCAGCATTTCATTATTCCCCAGTACAACGTTTTATACCCTTTTGCCGTATGCATAACACCTGTGTGCCTTTTACCCTCTTGTGACTGGTCAGTGCCCTTCAGCATTCCAAGCTCCTTTTCCTTTCACGATGGTCACCTGTTTTACACAGCTGCACCCTATTAGGGATGAGGCTCTGCTGGCCAGCAGCCCCTTTCCTATTTTCTCACAATCTATTCTCCCACAACTGTCCTCTTCCCCAGGCCTCTTCTCTGGGCTGGAGCCCTGCAGGGAAGCTCCCCCATGAGCAATTCCTTTTCCCATTGCGGGAGTCTCCTTTGGTGTGGAAAAGACAGAAAGAAAGGAGAACTCCTGCCTTCCCCTCTCTCAGAAGTCCTCAAACTTCCCTCCTCTGCTCCAGAGAGAACGCTGGCCTAGGGACTCTCTGCTGTTGGATTTTGGGCAAGGGAGGAGGGGGACACTTGGCTGTCTCTGTGGACAGAAGAAATGTCCTGACTGAACACCCAGTCCCAAATACTCATGTGGGTTTTGTCATCCTTCAGTGACTCTTATTTGGTTTTGGAAAGCAGAGAGAAGAGGAGAGGGCCCCAGAAAAGGACAATCCTTCTGTACAAGTCCCTGCCAGGAGGCGACAGCTCAGCGGGGGTCGGGCTGTGCTGCCAGGGCACAGGGACAGGAGCAGAGGGAACGGCCTCAGGCTGGGCCAGGGCAGGCTCAGCTTGGCCAGCAGCAGGAATTTGCCCATGGAAAGGGTGCTCAGGCCTTGGCAGGGGCTGCCCAGGCAGCTTTGCAGTGCCCATCCCTGCAGGTGTCCCCTGCAGGTGGCACTGAGTGCTCTGGGCTGGGGACAAGGTGGCCGTGGGGCACAGCTGGCACTGCATGGGCTGGCAGGGCTTTGCCAACCTCAGGGATCCTGGGATTCTAATGGAGGGCTTTTAGACTAGCAGGGATTCCTCAGAACGTTTGTCCCAAACTCACACTGAGCACGAGCTTGGAGCACTCAGAGCTGGGGCCCAGCACCCTGCAGGACTGGTGCTGTGTCCCTGACTCTTGTCAGGGTACAGGAGCTGTTTGGTACCAGGGGAAGGCAGAACCCTCTCGGCTGTCTGTCAGTAAAAGGAGGAGCTCACTGTTGTTATTCATGTTTGCTATTCATCTCCCTGTTGTTTGTATAATAAATTATCCAGACATATAACAGGAAAAGGGATGGAAAACAGCTAAACACAGTAGCCCCTCTTTTTCACCAAAGCATTGAATTGCTGCAAAAAAAAAAAAAAAAAAAAAAATAGAATTTGTCAGTTTAAAGTGTCTTGGTGTCTTTTGGGAGTTGGCATCCTTCATTTCTGCCTTACTGCAGGCAGTGTTCCCCCTTTAACCTCTGCAGCATCCTGTGGGGATGTCCCTGCAGGCTCTAAGGAGTGTGTTACAGATGGCTCACTGTGGGCAGGGTTGCAGAAAGCTCAGCAGATAACAAAGATGAGTTTAAAAAGAGAAAGCTCACCCAGATACAAAGTATTTGCAGAAACTGTGTGAATTCTTTTTTTAAGGGTTTACTGGAAGAGGCACAAGTTGTCACAGTGACACCTGCACTTGGCTGCTTGCATGACTGTTTGCTTATCCAGGTGGCTTTGTTTAAACACAGAATATTTAGGAATCAGACATTTTAGTGCTAACCAAAATCACTTGAATGTCTTTTACTTTGGTAACTGACTTTGTCACAGCTTCGTCTGTGGGATACTTTCAGGAAAGGAATTTCAAAAAAGACCTGCTTGGTGTGGAGATGGTGTTAAATTTCCCTTGAGAACGATGAGAATTTTTTTTTAATATAGCTATATCTTACAAATTTCTTTACTTTTCACTTGCTTGCCTTTGTTGGCCCATCCAAAAGCTCTTCCCTTGCCTGCCTTGGAGGAGCTGCAGCAGCAATCTTTCAGCGCCTCCAGCTGAACCCAGCAGCTGCTGCTGCCACACCAGAGGAGCGGGACTGGCAGGAGGGGTCATCTTCACCTGTTTCCTCTTCTTCTCCTTCATTGTCTCCATCTTCTTCATCTTTTCCTCCTCTGTTTCACTCCTCCGTCTGTGGCCTCAGGCAGGGACAGCGGAACAGCCCCCGCAGCGCCCGCAGCGCCCGCCTGAAGCGGGAGGGACGTTTCCTGGGGGCAGCCGGCTGCCCGTGGAGGGCCTGGGCTCCCATCTGGGCAGGCCAGGGGCTGGGGGGGCTGTGCACCCGGCTCTCCATCCCTGCCTCTGGCTTCTTGAAGGGAAGAGAAGCCACATGTCTCACAGGGACTTGGCATTTCGGGGGCACGAGCGAGGCACTGTGCTGCTCTGGTTCCTGCTCCTCAAGCCAGGCCTCAAGAGGGAAGGGCACTGGGACCTCAACTGCTGCCAAAACTCCCAATTTTTGTTATCTGTCTTCTTCTGGGGGCAGCTCTAGGATGCTCACCTCATCCCACTCTTCCTCCTCTGGGAGGAAGGAGGGCTTATGCCAGATGCCATGGTCGCTCTCGTCTTCCCAGTTCTGCATGAGTTCCTCTATGCAATCATCTTCTGCCTCTTCCTTCTTTTCCCAGTTGGCATGCTCTGGCTGGATGTCATCTTCCCACTCTTTGTCCTCCCCAGCCAAGGTCCCCTCGTCGCTCTCTTGCCCTGCCCACACTGATGCTGATGCTGCCCCCTCCTGCTGCTGCTTGCTGGGGGCCTGGGCTCTCCGCTGGCCGGGCGAGGGGCTGGGGGGGCTGTGCAGGGCAGGCACTGAGCTCTCTTCCCTTCTGGCTGTCACTAGTGATTCTACTTGTACAGCCAACTGCTGTTGAAAGGCACGGACTTCTTACAGCTCCTGCTTCAGTGCCTGCATCTCCTGCAGCACCTGGCTCAGGACCTCCGTGATGTTCTGGTCCATGGGACTCTGTGGGGTGGGAGAGGTGCTGGGTAGGGCAGGTGCTGCCTCTGCTGCCACTGCTGTGCCCTCGGGGCTGGGAGAGCTGCGCTTTGTTTCTTCTACACCCTTCTGTTGTTGGAGGGCATACTCTTCCTCCAGCTTCTTCGCCAGCATCAAGAACACTATCAGTCCCAGGACCAGCATCTCCTCAGGGGTGTTCTGATGCTGGCTTAGTGAAGACTTGTTGCTGGTCAGGGTGTCAGAGGGGACACTGGGTGGGGTCTGTGTCCCTGGTGAGGACAACTCTTCACTGAAGGGAGAAGGAGCTGCAGCCTTAACCTCCTCAGGAGTGACAGGCTTGGCTGGATCTTCATTCTCATCAGCTCCAGCCGGGGCAGCAGCTGCTGGCTTGGCCTCTGTGGGACTCTGTGGGGCAGGAGAGGCGCTGGGCAGGGCAGGCGCTGCCTCTGCTGCCACCTCCATGACTATGGGGCTGGGAGAGCTAGGCTGTGTTTCTTCTGCAGCCATCTCTTGTTGGAGGGCATACTCTTCTTCCAGCTTCTCCATCAGCTGGTAGAGGTCATTGAGTCCCTGGATCAGGCTCTCCTCGGTGATTTCCTGATCCTGGCCTCGTGACGCCTGGCTACTGGTGCGAGTGTCAGAGGAGACACTGGATGAGCTCTGTGTCCCTGGTGAGGGCAGTTCCTCACTGACAAGAGGAGCTGCTGCCTTCATCTCCTCCAGAGCGAGAGTCTCGGGCAGCTTTTCCTTCTCAGCTCCAGCCAGGGCAGCAGCTGCCAGCTTGGCCTCTGTGGGACTGTGTGGGGCAGGAGAGGCGCTGGGCAGGGCAGGCGCGGCCTCTGCTGCCACCGCTGTGTCCACGGGGCTGGGAGAGCCAGGTCCTACCCGGCGACAAGGCTGGGGCTCCTCCTCACTCAGTGGTGGCAAGGCTGTGTCCCAGATCTTGGAGCTGATGTCCTTTCTCCATTGGCACAGCTCCTGACTGCTCCCATGCTCCTCCTGTTGGGACAGTTTTCTGTCACTAATATCTGGCCATCGGCACAGCTCTTGGGCTTGTGAGAGCTCCTTGTCACTGCTCTCTCTCACTTGGTACAATTCTGATTCTCTGCTCTCTTTCCACTGGGACATGTGGGAGCGCACATCTTGTTCCCTTGGTGAGAGTTCTTCATACCTCTCACCTTCCCTCTGGGAAAGCTCTGGGACACTGTCCCATTGAGAGATGTGGGAGTGCACATCACACAGGGAGAGGTCTTGGTATCTCTCACCTTCCCTCTGATCTGGCTCTCGCATATTGTCCCATTGGGAATCCTCTGAGACACTCACATCTCTCTGTCAGCACAGCTCATGGGATCTCTCGTCTTCTTCCCATCCCAACTCCTGCTGCTCACTCCCGTCTATTTCCCATTGGGATATCCCTTGAGCTGTGACACATTCTT
This sequence comes from Motacilla alba alba, assembly GCF_015832195.1. NCBI lineage: Eukaryota > Metazoa > Chordata > Aves > Passeriformes > Motacillidae > Motacilla > Motacilla alba. The sequence continues at coordinate 1,500,884 of NC_052016.1, read as the reverse complement.
CCCATTTGCACACCTCTTGGTATAGCTCACCATCTCCTTCCCACTGCTACAGCTCCCGCACTCTGACAGTTTCTCTCCATTCCTAGAGCTCTTCATGTGTCTCACTGCTGTACTGGGAAACCTCTCCAACTCACACACGTACCTGCCATTGGTACAGCTCTCGGCTCCTCCTGGCTACCTGACGGGAAATTTCTTGGACTCTCAGTACTTGCTGTTGGTCCCTCTCTCTCGCTGTCACTTTTTCCCACTGGGAAAGCTCCTTGTCACGGTCACCGTCCCACTGGGAAGGTTCTGGGTTCATGTTGGCAAAGGTCTCCTCCTCCTCAGTCTGTGACAGTGGCAGGACTGACCTGCACACTGACTTCAACCACTGCCTGCTGGGGGCCTCCAGCCAGCTGGGCAAGGGGCCGGGCACCGGGAGTTGGAGTTGCCTTTGTGCTCGTCGCTATTGTTGTCTGTCGCTGTCGGCCTCTGTCGCTGTTGGCGTCCAGCGCAGACAGACACAGGGAGCTGCTTCCTGCACCGAGAGCGGCTCTCCTGCGACTGGGCACGCCAGGGCTCTGCGCCCCTTAGAGACCCTCAGCCAGGGTGGGGCTCCCTGATGTCACAAGGCTCTCTGGCCACCACCACGTCCCACATCACAGAGGGCCCCGACACCGTGTGCCTGTGTCACAAAGGGCCACCAGCCACGGCAGCCCAACATCAGCGCAGCAGCCAGGAAGCGGCTGGGAGCAGCCCCGGACTTGTGGCCGTGGGGCCCGGCTGCTGTGCCCAGAGCCCCGAGAGGCTCTGGCCACGCTGCCACACGGCAGCCCCAGCGCCACATCCCCTGAACTCGGCTGCCCCCGGCTTTGTCCGAGCTGCGGAATGAGGAGAGCACGGGAAGGACTCGTGTTTCTCATCCCCTTCCACTCCACCACCTCCAGGTTTCAGGCAGAGATAATTCCGAGCGGTTATCAGGGTTCTGCAATAAAGGAAGCAGGGTCTGACTTGCCTTTACCAAAGTCAGCCTGTCTGGGGTCAAGAGTGCAAAAGACTCATTTGCAATTTTTTGTAACAATACAAAAATTGATTTGCAGGTCCAGTGGGTTCCATTTATCTCTTTGTACAGGGGAAAAGCACCTCTGAAGATTTAAGAGGGATTTCAGCTCTGGGTAATGCTCCTTCCACAAACTATCCTGTTAAAACATGATGGTTATTGCCCATGATTTTTGAGTACCTAACTTAAACAACACGATTTTTATCCATACAGGCTTTTTTGCAGGATGCCAGGCTTTTAAAAAGTCTCTCCTTTAACTGAAAATAGAACTTTTTAAGAGACCAAATTCACAAATAATAAGAGCAGCACCTCTGCGTTTGCAGCCAAATCTGAATCAGAAAGATCCCTGTTTTCTTTGATGACCTGATGTCTCTTTCCATGTTTCAGCCTCAGAAATGGTGGCAGTTTTTTTATGGTGGCCATTCAAAAATCACAGGAGTTTTTTCCTTTTGTTTTTCTTTCACTTGGGAAGAATTGACTTGGAGTTCTGTGTTTCATGGAAGATGAGACGTGAACTCCACTACAAACTCACCCTGATGGAGCTCTTTGGGACGAGCTGTAGTGAAACTTTTAGATTTGATCAGGAACTGCTTGATTTTGTACCTGGTCCTCCACAGATTGAGAAGAGCAGATGAAATAATCGATTCAGACACATTTCTTTGGAAATTAAAGATGCTTTTGCCACTGACATTTGAGACTTCAAGAAATCAGCGCTCGTTTCAAAATGGAAAATGCACTTTTCCTTTCCAAATGGGAGAGGTGTGGCTGAATCACATCCATTCTCCAGTGCTAATATAGAAGAAATTAGCTTTTAGTAGAATCATCTCTGCAGCACTCCCCACCCTTTTCTTTCCCTCTCTCTGTCTGAAATGACCACAATATCCTAAATTAACACTGAACTCACTCAAACCACACATTTAGCTGTTGTCTTGCCTTCGGTTTTCTTCTCTCATCCCCATCCTGCTTCAGCTTCTTAACACTCTCTTGGAAATTATTGAACCCTCAGTTGGCTCTGGAGCAGCACTTCAGAAAGAAAGTAGTCTGGCATGCATTTTATTATGATGTTTTCTGTTAGATTTTCCATGGAATCACAGAAGTTTTAGGTTGGAAGAGACCTTAAAGATCATCCAGTTCCACCTGGACACCTTCCACTATCCCAGGTTGCTCCAAGCCCCATCCAACCTGGCTTTGAAGGTTTTTTGGATGAGGAATAGCAGCAATTCTCTGCACCCATGACAGCTCTGCATCCAAAAGCAGGGGGAAAAAAAAGGGGAAAAGTCACATAAACAGCAATTAAAAAAACATGGAATCCTGCACCAAAACCCTGGCCATGAACTCCACCTCCAGTTTCATGCCTGAGGTTTGTCTGCCTAATTAGCCAACATGGAAGTTTGGCTTTTTCGTGCTTCCCCTTGGGAGAAGTTTGGCTTTAAGTCCAAACCTTGTGGTCACTCTCACTATATTTCCCCCAGAGCTGTGCTGCTGTGGCTATCTTAAAATAAATGGAGTTTTTAAAGGGAAAAAAAACCTAGAAAATAACCAATTTTATTTTTTTATCATGGAAGGAGAGAAAAGTTTGTCCTGAGATCCTCCTTGGAAAGGCTTGAATGGGGTTGTGTGTGTAGAGTCGTATATGAATGTGTGACTATTTAGAAGGAACCTCGTGGGATAAGTAAGAAGTGGAAAAGATGATCTTAAACCAGGAAAAAATCAGGGAAAATCTGCAATGTTGCCCAGAGAAGTTGTGGGTTTCCCATCCCTGGAAGTGTCTAGAGTGGACAGGGCTTGGAGCAGCCTGGGGATAGTGGCAGATGGAATGGGATGGGCTTTAAGGTCTCTTCCAGCCCAAACCTTTCTGGGATTCTATGGATGCCCCTCCTGCAGCATCCATGGCTGTGCCCTGAACCTGTCCCCAGTCTCCAGCACGAAGATTTCCAGTCCTACCCCCTTAAAACAACTCGTCTCCCTGTGTTTATCTTGGCCTGGGTGGCTCAGAAACATCCTCTGCTTTTCCCTAATAAAAAAAAAAATGACTGTGCACAAAACGTGTGACAGAACATTTGTCTTCAAAACCCTCTCAGAGTTCCAGCACGAGCTGTTTACTCTCTTTACCCCAGTGAAAAACAGCAGCTGGTTGGTTTGATGGTTTTTGGGTTTTGTTTTTTGGGGTTATTTTTTTTTTGGGGGGGGGAGGTGGTTGTGGGTTTTTTTCCTTTTGTCAGGCATTTAACAGTATTTTATCTGCAACAGGAAACCAGGGTTACAGTTAGGTCAGGTTGTAGAGTCTCCCAAATCACTGAGGAAAACAATAAACACGCAGACGGCAAACCCTTGGAAAAGGGAAATGTTGCCTCCGTGAAGAATAAATCAAGTGTTTTTCCAGGAAAGAGCAAAGGGGTGTCAGGGGGATTTCAGGCATGACAGGGAGCAAGGACCTCAGCTCGTGTGCAGCTCCACGAGGGGTGTTGTGAATCATCAAATCAGGGAACCATGGAATGGTTTGGGCTGGAGGGGCCTTGAAGCCCATCCAGTTCCACCTTCCACCGTCCCAGGCTGCTCCAAGCCCCATCAAACACCTCCAGAGATCGTTCGGGACAAGGGGAGAGGAAAGGTGGGACACAGAGTTGTTGGCAAAGCCCAAATTCCTCCCCAGCACCCTCTGAAATCGAGGAATGTTCCTTCCTCCTTCTAAGTTGGGGTGAATCCAGCATCCTGAGGAGGGAGCCAAGGCTCCGTCGGTTCGGAGCTCAGGCTTTTAATCCTTTACAACTGTTGGGAAAAGAAAAGAGCTGTTCCCTTCCGTGCCTATCCTGCCTCCCTAAAGCCAGGATGGGATAGGGATGCTGTGCCCGGAGAGGGAAAAAGCGACTCAGACAACACCCAAAAGCAAAACTGTCAGTGGTGAAGGGAGGAAGGGACATCGCTTGGGTGCTGAATAACCCCAAAGCAGCCTGGCCCATCAATCCCGGGGTTAATCACCCTGCTAATGAGGTGAAGATGTGGCACAGCTGATAACGGCCCTGATAAAGGAACTAACAAGGGAAAGTACTGATAACTTATCTCAAGCTGCTGAGCTGCCACGGCTGCCTGGGAGAGCTGACTGACACTTTATCCCATAAAAACACAGTCCCGCTTTTTAACGGGAAGGTCCCTGAACATTCCCTTCCTTGGAGATTTGTCCCAGGAGTGGAGAATTCCCTTGAGAATGAACAGAAATTTAGCCCCCTTTCCTTGGTCTGGGTGAGTGACTTCAGTCTCTACGCAATAATTGGTATATTAATTTAATTAACTGTTATATTAATTTAATTGCTTCAATATAGTGCACTCTGTTAGTAGTAATAGCTACTACTCTGTAGCAAATAATTCTGATCAAGGTTTTTAGTCTAATCATTGTCATAATATATTATTTTTATATAAATATATTTGGGTTGCCATTCTTAATCCTGAGGGACAAAGTTGTAGAAAAATTCAATTACATCTATATAATCATTTAGATATAAACTGTTGATTATTCTGGGGCTAAGATTGGGTCCAGGTGGGCCCAGATTCCTCTCTGAGAAGGAGTTTAGAAAGCCGGGGGGTGATTTCTGCACCTTACAATTCTAACAAACTTTGTCAGAAGTTCCCATTCTGCTCCTTGCAGGTAGAAAATAATTTACATCCTGCAACCAAATGCTGCAGGTGGGTGAAACACTTGGAAAATAATTCTGAATATTTAAAAATATTTATAATTTAAAAATAATTTAAAAATTAAAAAATATTTTCAGTAGTTTAAAATAACATTAAAGGTTTCCTTCTAAGATCGTTTTTGGAGTTTCATGAACGCTCTTGGAATGCCAGAATGGTTTGGATGGGAAGGGACCTTAAAGTCCATCTCCTTCCAACCCCCTGCCTTGAGCAGGGACATCTTCCATTATCCCAGGTTGCCGAGGGAGTACTTGGAGCTGGAATTATTTCCTGCCCATGAGCTCCACCCCAGGTGTGCAAGGATGGAGGGAGGGATGCTCTGCCTCCTCATCTGGGGCTGTTTCAGGTGCCCCGGGGTCTCTGCCTGGATTTTTCTGGATCTGAGCTGTTCCTCCAACTTCTCTCTACAAGTCCCTGCCAGGCGGGGCAGTGAGAGGGGTCGGGCTCTGCTGCTGTGTCCCAAGGGAAAGGAAGAGAGGAAATGGCCTCAAATGGCACCAGGGGAGGCTCAGGTTGGAGATTGCCAGGGAAATTTTCTTTCCCAGAGTGGCCAGGCCTTGGGCTGAGCTGCCTAGGGAGGTTTGGAGTCGCTGGCTGTGGGAGTGTTCAGGAGGAGTCTGGATGTGGCCCCTGGGGACAGGGTTTGGGGTGGGGCTGGATGATCCTGAAGGTCTCTTCTAGCCTTGATGCTTCTGGAATTCTGTGACCTGACCTGAAGCCTGGTTGGGCTCTCACAGAGCCCTCATTTCCTGGGATAATGCAGCAAGGGTTCAGCTCCTCCTGCTGATCCCCTGCACTTCTGGAAATCCTCTTGCCAGAGCACCAAGGCAGGTGGAAGTTCGGTTTCTCAGGGGTGCCAAAACTCCTGAAACTCAGAAAATTGCTGAAACCTGCAGCTTCTTTGTGCTAAATTGAATTAGGTGCTTCCACGGACACTGGAACCACTGGGAATTCCTGCTGCCACATCCTCAGGGAAGTGCCCTGATCTGACCAGGATTTGGGGCCAGTGGGGCACTTCTTGTCCTGTCACTGCATCACAACTGGGATTTAAAGACGCAGAAATGTCTGGAAGGAATTCTAAGCATGATTTACCATTTAGAAAGGATGTTGGGGTATCCAACCCCTACAAAAACAAGTTGCAAAATACAATATAAAGCTTAAAAACACGGTTTGAAGTGTGGCTCAGCTCAGTGGAGACCATTTAATATCCCATATTCTTGGTTACTTTATCCCTAATTCCATGTTGGCATTCCCTTCTCCGTGTCTGTCTGGCTGTAAATCCCTCGGGGCAGGCTCTTTTCCCACTCAGTGTTTATTCCAGACAGAGACTCATGAGGTGCTAATGGGATTCCCAGTAGCTCCAGGGATGGAGCTGCTGGAATTCCACGTTGGTAAGATAGATTTGTGACACCTCACCCATTTAGGTTAGAGGAATTTGCCTTATTATCCACGAAAAGCTCTTTAATGAGGATTAGTAAAATGAGCATCAAATTTTCTCTCTAACTGACCCGGGAAGCCACAAGATTTGTTTATGAATTCCCAGCAAAGCCGAGTGTTTTCTGTCTGTCTTTAACTGGGAGAAAAGTAACATTAGATATTCAGAATGTCTCATTTGGGGATGCGATTTGGGGTGATGATGATGGCACTGGAAGAGCTTGGAGGTCTTTTCCAACCTTGATAATTCTGGGGTGAGCTGAAAGGGCAGAAGGACAGGGCAGGGTGCCTCTGTCACCAGCTGTAAACACACTTTAAAAGCATCCAATGGATCATTTTTCTCCCACAAAACACAAGGATTTAGGACATTGATGCAGCGTTTCCCAGCTCCAGAGGGTTGTGGGTTTCCCAACCCCACTTGGAAAAGCTGTTTGTAACCCTGGTTACCCAAAGGTGTTCCCACAAGAGCTGCACAGCCCCTGCCTTTGACCATTTGAACACCTGCAGGACTTGATCCTCACACGTGGACAGGGAATTACTTGTGGAGAAATGGAGTTTGTGGGAATTGCGGAAGCTTCATGGAATGGCTTGGGTTGGAAGGGACATAAAGGTGATCCAAACCCTGGGACACCTTCCACTATCCCAGGTTGCTCCAACCTGGCCTTGGGCTCTTCCAGGGATGGGGCAGCCACAGCCTGTGCCTGGTTTGGAGGTGAGGGAGGATCAGCTTGGATTTTCCTTCCAGCAGATCCTCCTGATCTGTGACTCTGCCCTGGGTGTGGGACCCTCACCCTGGGTTTGGTTTGAAGGCTCGTGGGTGTTTCCAAGAATCAAGAATTTTTTAAATTACCAAAATTTTGGCAGGATATGAGATCTCTTTCTTACCTCTGTAGGCAGCTCCTTTGACTTGTGAAGCAGGACAAAAAAAACCCTTTGGGAATTATTCTCTCTGTTATTCCAGAGCAGGAATTAATGTTCCACTTTAGTGGAACACGACAGCTCTTGTTCTCTCTGCCATCCCACAAACAATTTTGCTCCTGACTAATTAGGAAGCCAACACGGAGTGGAACACCTGTGTGCTGGAAGAGTTTCCCTGGAGATCCATCCTCACTCCTCGTGGAGAACTGGAAGGGGAATCCATTAAAAAGAACAAGGAGGGGGGGAAAAAAAAAATCAATAATCTAATTAGAAAACATTATCTGAGGTAATGATGCCAATTAAAGAGCACTGCATCCATTTCCAGGGCTAGGAGTGTCTGATGAGGGTGGGCCCTGGAGGGCACCAATCCTGCTCCCCCTGGCATGGGGCTGGCACTGAGCCCTGGCATTCCTTGGGGCTGTGCCGGGAATTGATGGGTGCCCAGGAGGGAATCCGAGAGGGGAAATCCTCTCTCCTGGTCTTGGAAGGTCCAGGTGGGCTCAGGGCTTGGAAGAGAATAGGGAGAGGTTTTCCATGCAAGAGAAACACCCCCAAAAACTTCCCAGAAACAGAGAAGTGCCCAGGGAGAAGTGAGGAGAGGTTTGGGAGCAGAGCTGCTGGCTGGGAAGGACCTGGAGCAGGGATTTAGGGAATTCATGGTGGTGGCTGATCCCTTTGGTGCTCAGAAATGGAGGCAGTTTGCCTGCTCTCCTTCCAGGACCAGAACTGCACGGAAAAAATTCCTTTTCCCTTTCTTCCAGCACCTCCACACAATCCCAAGATCCCAAGGAGCTGTAACATCCTTGGGAAAATGTCAGTTTTATTCCTTGGCAGTCACACCAAAAACACCTTCACGTTTTTTAAGGTTTGAGGTGTCCCTGCCCACAACAAGATGATTTTTAAGGTCCCTCTTTAAGGCAGGGACACCTTTCCCTATCCCAGGTGGCTCCAAGCCCCAATGTCCAACCTGGCCTCGGACAATTCCAGGGATCCAGGGGCAGCCACAGCTGTCCTGGACAACCTGTTCAGGAATGATTAAATACAACTGGAATTGTGCAAAATTTGATTATTTGGTACCAACCAGGAGCTTTTTATCTCTTGAGGACTTTTCATTTTCTTGATGCTGCTTCTCTTGTGCTTTTCTTTTCTCCTTCTTTCCTTCGGTGGGAGAAGAGGAACGGAACAAACAATGGGAATTGGGTTGGTGACTCTGGGGCTGCTCTTCCTTTTTCACACACTCTGCAAGGAAAGCTGCTGTAATTTGGAGTGTTTCATGTGAAATCACAGGATCATCAAGGTGGGAAGAGACCTCCAGGATCACCCAGCCCCACCAGCATCACCCCAAACCCTGTCCCCAAGGGCCACATCCAGACTCCTCTGGGACAATTCCAGTGACTCCAAACCTCCCTGGGCAGCTCAGCCCAAGGCCTGACCACTCTGGGAAAGAAAATTTCCCTGGCAATCTCCAACCTGAGCCTGCCCTGGTGCCATCTGAGGCCATTTCCTCTCCTCCCTTCCCTTGGGACACGGCAGAAAACTGGGCTAACCTGGCTCCACTCACGTGGTGAATAATAAATCCATGTTTCTGATCAAGAAATCCATGTTTTCAGGCTTAAAATCTTCATTTTGGCCTGTGGAAAAGTTTCTTTTTCCTCCTCTCTTTTTATGGAATATTGTCAGGAGCTGGAAGTGTTGAGAAGGAGAATCCTGTCTGCTGTGTTTCTCTACTCTTGTTAAAGTTACTTCTTCATTTTTATGGTTGTTTTGGTCATAACTGAAGTTAAAAGCAATTCCCAGCATTCCAATGCCAAATCCCACTTTTTCTCCACCTATTCCTGTAAATTGTGTCTTTTCAACTGAAGTTTTCCTCTTGATTTTGAGCTTGACCACACTGGTAAACATTCACAATGCACAGCAGAGAGATTTGGTTCAAGGAAAAACTTTCCTTGCTTGTGTTATAAAAGAAAACTGGGAATGTGGGCCTTTTCCTTGCTTCCGGATGTTTCTTCTCCTCTCTCCTTCCCTCCTTGCAGCTCCTGAGCTCCAGGGAAAGCAGCACTTTATCCTTTGTTCCTCTGAGGCTGCTGCTCCTCTCCCCTTCTTTTCCTCTCTCCGATGCTCATGGGGGAGGGAAGCACTTAAGGGTCTCTTTTGGGGCTGAGTTTCCATCCCTTTAATTTCCCTCTAAATTCTCCAGGATGCTAAAGGGGACCTGAGGGGGCTTCCCGTAAATTAAAGGTGTTTTAGTGTTCATTAGACACCTCCTGTCCCCTCCTCTCTTCATCTCAGTGTTGTGTTCTCATCAACAAACGAGGATTTGCAGGTGCTGCAGTGATGGTGGTTGGAGTCTTTTCTGCCAAGGGAAAACACACAGAATTCCAGAATCAGAAGGAGTTTTATCCTGGAAAGGGTGCTCAGGCCTTGGCAGGGGCTGCCCAGGCAGCTTTGCAGTGCCCATCCCTGCAGGTGTCCCCTGCAGGTGGCACTGAGTGCTCTGGGCTGGGGACAAGGTGGCCGTGGGGCACAGCTGGAACTCTGTGGGCTGGGAGGGTTTTTCCAACATCAGGGATTTTGGTTGCCAGGCATAAAAGGCAAATTTGCCTTCGTCACCACAAAGTTTATGAAAAAAAAAGGTGGGAAAGAAATAGCAAAGGAAAAGTAAACCAAAGGGAATCCCAGAAAGGCTGCAGGAGGACTTTTCACAAGGGCATGGAGTGACAGGATAAGGGGGAATGGCCTTGAGCTGAAGGATGGGAGGGTTAGATGGGATTTTGGGAATGAGGAATTGTTCCCTGGCAGGGTGGGCAGGGGCTGGGATGGAATTTCCAGAGCAGCTGGGGCTGCCCCTGGATTCCTGGCAGTGCCCAAGGCCAGGCTGGACACTGGGGCTGGAGCAGCCTGGCACAGTGGAAGGTGTCCCTGTCTGGAACAAGATGACCTGTACGGTCCCTTCCAACCCAAACCATTCCATGATTCCATGACAATATTCCCATTTATCACACTTACAGGACTCTTGCCATGCCATTAAACACAGCCCTTCCACCAAGGTGTGATCCTTGGCTTTCCCTCCTTGCAATCCTCATTTCCAGCTGCACCTCAGCTGAAAGATGCCCTGAATTTCTCCTCTTTGTGTTGTCCAGCTGCAGCCCAAACCCAGCTTTGCTGAGCTTCCTCATCAAGCCCAGCTTGGCAGGATTTCTTTGAAAATCAGGTTTTGTTAATTGTGCTGCATTAACAAAGTTCCCTCTCAAATCAGATTGCTCTGCCAAGGAAACAGGGGGACCCTGTGAGTGCTCTGTGCTGCCCTTCTGAGTTTTATTATAAAGGTCTGACTGAAAATTTTTCTGACTGAAAATTTCAGTCAGAATTTCAGGATTTCATCCCTGGTTTTCTGTGGCTGCTCTTTGCCATGCCAGCAATGGGAAGCGGGCACAGGTTCCAGGAGCTGGGGAAATCAGGTAAAGCTGTTTAAAGTCTAAATAAATCTGAAAGGTGTCAGGGAGTGTGGCTGGGTTAGTCCCTGAAATTCTTACAAGAGATTTAATCTCATAATCAAAGTCACTGGCTGATAATAACAGAGCACCAGGCTTAAAATATGATTTAAAACCAACTCTGACATCGTGTTCTTGAGGAATCATTAAGAATGTTTGGCTTGGAGTCAGCCTGTCCCCTTGCCTCCCGGCAGAATGTCACTTTATAATTTCCTATTTTATTTCACACCCAATCCTCCTCAACTTAATGATTTTATCAGGCAGAGAGGGGGAAATGAAATGCTGGAAGCCACTAGAAAAAAAGTTCCTGCCTGACAGAACAGTGTTGAAATCACTGGCTTAACACCAGGTGGAAAATGGGATCTACAAGGCTGCAGGACAATTCCTAAGGGCCATGAAATCCTCATTTTTTGAAGGCACAGGTTATGGATTATGGAATTATTAAGTTGTATTTTCAAAATACTTCATAAACACTGGCTAATCCTTCTCTACAGCTCCTCTGTGAGCTCCATCTGTTGTAGAACTGTAAAATTCTCATTTATAACAGCCCGGATAATTTATTTGTGTGACTTTTCTTCAGAGAATATTCATTTGGAAGAGAAAAATGAAACTCGAGGCAAAGGAGAGCAGCAGCAGAATTTCTTGGAAAGCCCTGGGAAAGCAGAGAAGACTGAAGGGCAAGGTGAGACCTTCACCTGCAGCCAAATTCTGCCCAGAAATTGAGTTTCCCTGACCTGAGCAGATCCAAGTGGGTCAATTTTTCTCCTTCTTTATTCCCCTCTTTAATCTTTTTTATTTATTTATTAATTTTTGTCATTAATCAGAACAAAATGTTGCAAAGCTTTGCTTAACATTTTGAATCAGGGCGGGAAAAGAGATGAAAAAAATCCCAAAAAGGTTTTGCAAGATGGGAAAAGCATTTCCCAGACAGCTTTAGCAACATCTTCCAGGATTTCCAAAGAGCTGGGAAGCAGCAGTGGCCCTCATCCCAATCCATCTGGGCCATCTCCAGTGAAATGAGTCCTTGCAAATATGAGCTCATGACTTCATTAAATCCCACAAAACTCTTTCCCCAGGAAATCACTTGGAGCCAAGTGGATTCTGGCTACCTGCTGCATCCCATGACCCCTGGGATAATAAAAAACCAGGGATGAAATCATTCTGGGCATTGTGTTGCTCCTTCCCTGTGCTCCCAGCCTGTCACGGGGGCAATTGGAACAAATCCCTTCAGGCTGTGCTCATTTCTCCCCTCATTTCCTTTGGCAGTCCCGGGAGCTGCCCAGGACACTTCGTCTTCCTTAAGAGCATTCCAGCTGTGGCACGAGGCTTTTCATTCTCTCTGCTGCTCATCCATCTCCTCCTGTCACACCTGGAAATGGGATCCCTTTGTTAAACACTTCCTCTGCTTCCCTCTGCACAGACAAAAGAGGCTGGAGGATTTCCCAGCAAACCTGCAAGCTACTGCTGCTTTTTATTCCACTCTCCATTATTGGTTTTTTTTCCTTTTATCTTATTTTTTTTCTATTGTGAAAAGCATTTAATTTCTTCTAAATGATTAAACTGTCCTTGGGAAGGTGCTCCTGGAGTAGATCCTTGGCCGGGGGAAGCTGCCACAGGCAGCAGAGCAGCCTGGATTTATGGCACTGGATGATGCAGTATTGTGTTTGCTGGGAATGTCCTGATGAAGGCAGGAAAGACTGATGAATCTGACTCTTATGTTCTCAGAAGGCTAATTTATTATTTTATAATACTATGTTATATAAAGGAATACTATTCTATACTAAAGAATACAGAAAGGATACAGACAGAAGGCTAAAAAGATAATAATAAGATAATAAGTGCCCTGGCCTTGGGCACTGCCAGGGATCCAGGGGCAGCCCCAGCTGCTCTGGGAATTCCATCCCAGCCCCTGCCCACCCTGCCAGGGAACAATTCCTCATTGCCAAGATCCCATCCAGCCCTGCCCTCTGGCACTGGCAGCCATTCCCTGTCACTCCAGGTCCCTGTAAAAACTCCTTGTCCTTTCCAGAGGGATGCACTGGAACATCCCACGTTTCAAATGGAGCTCCCCAAGCTCTTGAAAATTGGGATTGCAGCAGCCCTGTGACCCAGGTGCTTCTGGAAAGCACAGCTCCAGGCTATTGTTGAACTAAATTGGATTTCAGGGAAATAACAGGATAAAGTTTATTGAAAGTGCCGAACGATTTAGGATCAAAAGTGAGAGGCACAAACCATTTCCAAGCAAAACAGTGATATTTTTTATTTAGTCTTGTTCTTTTATCCTTCATTAGGAGCAGCCTTTTCCATTTCCAGCCTCGGACCAACACAAACCTCTGTGTCTGACCCCAGCTCACAGCACTTGTTTTGCATGGGATGCTTGTGGAATGAATTCCCATCCCTGGCAGTGCCCAAGGCCAGGCTGGACACTGGGGCTGGGAGCAGCCTGGGACAGTGGGAGGTGTCCTGCCATGGCAGGGGTGGCACTGGGTGGGCTTTAATGTCCTTTCCAACCCAAACCACTCCATGATTTCCCTGTTCATGCAAAACCTAAATTAACAATGCTGTTTCAAGCCAAGCCCGGCCTTGAGCTCTCACCCATTAAAACCAGTGCTGTTCTTACTGGTCAGCCTTTCACCAGCATCAAACCTCCCCCCTGGGGTGGCTCCCACTTCATCTGTGAGTAATTTAATGTAAGTAATTTAAATTTAAGTAATTTAAGGCTCCTGCCTTAGAGCAGAGCCACCCAAACAACCCCAGGCCTGGTGTAGGAGCCCTTCAAAGCCCTGAGCTGAAGAAGAGAAAGCAACGGCTGCTCCTGGGCCTGAGCCAGGGCTCTGGGGGTGGCCCACAATCAACAGGAGCTGGGTTTTGGCTCTGTGCCTTGTGGTGACACCTGTGCCTAAGGACATTTAGGATTTGGGTTGGTTTAGGGACCCAGTCACTCCGAGTCTGTGACTTCCTTGCTGTGTCTGTTGGCTCAGGAGGTGTCACACTTGGAGCAGCAGCTGAATTTCTGTGGGAAGAGCTGGAAGAGACGAGTTTCCCTCAACACAGAGTAAAACTCCCACTCTGTTTATAGTCTGGGGTGGCTTCCTGAAGCCACAAATTCTCCCAGAGCTGTTGCACCACTCCAGGATAAATGTGAACCGTGGGCGTCCAAAGAATTTGTGTGCAAAGGAAATCAAAGATGCAGCTCATCGATAAGTCACACATAAAAGGGCTTGGGGAGTAAGCAGGACAACAAAAACAATTCCCATGTTTTCCCAGTTTCTTCCAGCTTCTTGCCATGTGGGATGAATCACCGGGATTCCTGTTGGGAGTGTTGTAAACTGGGATTTTGGTGTGGGATGGGAGGTCAGGTGCAGATCCAAATCAATCCTGTGGGCGCCAACCTAATTGTGCTGCCAGGGCAGGCTCAGCTTGGCCAGCAGCAGGAATTTGCCCATGGAAAGGGTGCTCAGGCCTTGGCAGGGGCTGCCCAGGCAGCTTTGCAGTGCCCATCCCTGCAGGTGTCCCCTGCAGGTGGCACTGAGTGCTCTGGGCTGGGGACAAGGTGGCCGTGGGGCACAGCTGGCACTGCATGGGCTGGCAGGGCTGGGCCAGCCCCGGGGATCCTGGGATTCTGCAAAATATTGGATTGGAAATTCTATCAATCCACTGTTTGTGTGAAAATTTGGTTCCTGCTGTTTGTATTTCTGATTTCTTTAAGTTGCACTTAGTTTTTTTTAGACATTTTTATGTGGTACTAAAGCAAGGCGACTCCAATGAGAGGTTTGCTATTGCTGGAAATTACAAAAATCCAACAAAGCAGAATATTCCTAAATTATTCCAAACAACAAAATAGGCCCTGGTTAGAAGAGACCAAAAAGAAACTCTAATGTAAATTAATGATAAAAAAATGGCATAATTGATCCCAGTTATTTCTTATCAATAACTGGTGAATGCTCTGGGGATCAATATCAGCAGGATAAGGACACAACTTAGGGGTGGTGATGGTGGGATTGGATGATCCTGGAGGTCTCTTCCAGCCTTGATGGTTTTGGGACATTTGGTTGGGTCTGCTCCACCTCTCCTTGCAAAAAGGGGGAAAAGGGAACAGAGCAGAGGCCAAAGAGGGATTTTATTACATTTTAAAATGGGAAAATTCAGTGAAATTCCATCTGTCTTGGAGATTTGAGGAATCGTGAGAGTGATATCACATTTGTGGGCTCATGAGCTGTCACTCATTAACCACTTAATTATTCCCCATACATCCAGCCCCAAGGAAGTGGGAATTTACCCCCAATCCCTGTCCAGGGTAAGACACAATCTCAGTTTTCCCCAAAGACTGAGATTTTGCTGAATTTGGGATCTTGGCAAAGGAGCACAAGCTTGGCTGGAAACCAGACAGGGAATTCTGAATTTTTTAGGTTTCCTAAACTTGACAGAAGAAGTCCCTCGATCCTCTCTAACCACAGCAATCCAAACATTTTCCAGCTACAGGGAAAGGTGACAACAATTTTATCAGGTGAAGGAGAACAGGAACTTCCTGGGGAGCTTCAGTTTGGATTTTAGAGTTGTTTTTTCCTTGCCAGAGTGGTCAGGGAGGTTTGGAGTCACTGCCTCTGGAAGTGTCCCAGAGGAGTCTGGATGTGGCCCTTGGGGACAGGGTTTGGCAGTGAGAACCCCCAGGAAATCAAGGGATTCCCACAGGCTGCCTAATTTTGAGGAATTGCTATTTATTTATTTATTTCATGCTTATTAAATCCTTATTCCAGTGATTTTCCTCTATTTTTTTAAAATTCTTAATTCCATCTTCAAGCTCTTCATCAAACACAAACCCTGGCAGGAGAAAATCACCTTCCACTGGGGAAGAAACAACAAAATTTCCCTCAATTCCTCTGGAAAAATCCTTGAAATCCTTAATTTTATGGAAAACCGTGTGGATACAGAAGTGGTGCTCATCAGTATAAAACTGTTGGGCTGACAAATCCTGAGGAGCAGAAAATCTGTGCTCAGAGGAGAGAAATTTCCGTGCCTGGCCTCGCTGCAATTGTGCCAAATATTCCCTGTGTGTCCCTGTGATCCTACAAAAGCTCAGAAAACTGGGACACAGGCTGAAACCTGACCCCGTGCTGCAGCATGGAAGCGCCTTTCAATGGCATCAGGTTTTCATCCCGTGCCTTTTTCCTCCTTTCTCGGTGCTGGTGTTGACCCAGCTAAATGCTGAAAGTGCTTTTTCCGGGCTGCAAGGACCCTGCTGGGGCTGCATCTGAGCATGGGGACAAAGCCATCCATGGATGGATGTCACAAGTGCCAGGGCTGGAATGGTTTGAATCACACCCTGGGTGCCCTTTCAAGGCCTCTGTGGCTGCATCAAACACTTGCTCAAAGCACTGCCAGAACCTCAATTTACTGATAATTAAAGAAATAGAAAAAAAAAATATATATAAATGTCAGGGGGAGAAGAGGGATGAGAAATGTTCATTTTCTTTTTCTGACAGCGTTTTCTTATCAGAGAACAGATGTTGATTGCAGAAGGGTTAAAGAGGCTGGGGGTGTTCACCTGGATAAAAGATCCAGGCAGAGCTCAGAGCCCCTGGCAGGGCCTGAAGGGGCTCCAGGAGAGCTGCAGAGGGACTGGGGACAAGGATGGAGGGACAGGAGCCAGGGAATGGCTGCCAGTGCCAGAGGGCAGGGCTGGATGGGATCTTGGCAATGAGGAATTGTTCCCTGGCAGGGTGGGCAGGGGCTGGGATGGAATTCCCAGAGCAGCTGAGGCTGCCCCTGGATCTCTGCAGGATTTGAGACCAGGCTGGGAGCAGCCTGGTTTAGTGATGCCATCCCTGTCCCTGGCTGGGGTTTGGACCTGGATGATTTTAAAGCCCCTTCCCAATCCAAACCATTCTGTAATTTTATGCAAAGCAGTGTTTACAAAGGAAAAAAAAAAAATGAAGTGAATACAACCCCTGCTCCTTAATTGCTCAGAACTCGAGTTTCTCACTGCCAGCCAGCTCTGGCATCAGTTCCTCCTCCCCATTCCCTCAGAGATCAGATTGCAAACCTAACACACTTGGGCCCTTTCCAGCTGGAAATTCCCCGTGGCTCATTCTGCCCCAGAGTGGCTGCATCCCTCTCCAGAGAGAGCTGGAACGGGAATTTCAACTTGTTTTATCTGGGCACTCCAGTGGCTCTGGAGCCAGGAGAGGCTGAACCTGCCTCAGGAGGGATCTGCCTGAGAGGGCCACAGCTGACAGAAAACTCTGGGAAGGACAGGAAAAAGTGGCCAGGATTTAGGCTTTTAGGGATGAAAACAAGCTGCTGTTTAATTCCCAGCTCAGCAACTTGGGTTGAAAACTGGAACAACCATAATTATCCACAACTTTCCGAGCCAGACAATTGAATCACTGCTGAGCAGACGCCTCTGGGGATTTGCAATAGAGATGCTTTTTTTTTTTTAATTTTTTTTTTTCTTGTAGCACATGGAGAGGCTGTGTGGGAGCATAAAACCCTTCATGGGGTGGCCCTGTCATTGCTGGCAGAGTTGTCACTTCCTGCCACTTGTCAGAGTTTGGATAAACCAGGAGCTAAGCCTGGAGATAAACCAGGAGTTAAACCAGGAGTTAAACCTGAGCTGCTCCCACTCAGAGCTGCCAGAGGGGGACAAGCCCAGCCCTGCTGAGCAGGAGACGTGGGATCCCCAACCTCCCAGTCCACGTCTGTGCCCTCAGCTACTGAATCCCAGAATCCCTGGGGCTGGCAAAGCCCTGCCAGCCCATGCAGTGCCAGCTGTGCCCCATGGCCACCTCATCCCCAGCCCAGAGCACTCAGTGCCACCTCCAGGCCTTCCTTTGGCACCTCCAGGCCTCCCTGGGCAGCTCTTCCCAAGGCCTGAGCACCTTTTCCATGCAGGAATTCTTCCTTCGGGCGTGCTTTGCAGCCAGTGAATGCTGTGAGGTGACACAGGTGGGTTTCTAAGCACATCTAAACAATAAAAAGCCCCACTCTGCTGTAACACAAGATCTCTTAGGCTGAGTTAATCACTTAAAGAGCGGCTTAGCTGCAGGTTTTTTTTTGGTGAGCCAGCCCAGGTTTGTTGTAGGGTTGGAAGTTCACTGAAATTCCTGGTGGAAACTCCCCTTGTACTGCAGTCAGAGAGGATTAGCTCCAGGCAGTGGATACACAGATTCCCAGGGGAAAAAACACTCCTGGTTTTGTTCACAGCCTGTTGCAAAGCTGCCTCTTTTCCACAAGAACTACTCCAGCTCCAGAAAAAAAACAAAACCACAGTGGGACTGAAATGCCAGAAGCCTCCCCCTGATCGTTTTTCTTTTTTCCCTTCCAAACCTCGGTCATTTCCTCCACGTGAGCCTCGAGCTCCATTTCTAGCCCCTGGCAGAAGGGATCTCAGCCCCTTAAAGATCTCAGCGCTGCGTGACTGAGCTGATGTCCCACTGTGGATATTCCAGTTTTAAAAGTGAGCTGAGCCCTGATAGTGATACCACATTAAACACATCTCCTATTGATCCTTTCTAACCTTGCAAAAGAGCTGCTCTGCATTAAGTACCTTTTACTCCAGGGCTGCTGCTGGGAGCACAGATGTTAAATGCCAGGCTAAATATCCTCAAAGGTCAGCAGAGAGGGCAGCTGGGAGGTCACCAAGTGATAATTTTCTGGGATAATAGGAATGTTTCTCTCCCTGCCCTCTAACTCAGCCTGAGGACGTGCCAGCAGCTCGTTCTGAAAGGTGCTTGCAATATTTATAAATAAAAGGGAATTAATAAAAGCTCTGCTTCCCGCCACATAGAATTTGGGATGTGTCAGAAAGCTGCTTGATGTGTCAAATGATTGCACTGATGACAAGAAGGCTTTGAACAGAACAAAGGTTGGGTTTCTAAAGGTGGATTTTTCAGCTTGTCCTCCCCACTACTAAGGGCCACCTGCTCTACACAAAGACCTGAAAGGAAATCACCTGCTCCAAATTGAGGCGTAAAAAATCATCTGTAGCTAATGAGAGACAAAAACCCATCCTGCTTTTCAGAGCTGCCTTTGGGGTCTCTGCTGGCTCTGGGCAGATGGGGCTGGTGCCTTCCTTTCTCCTGCAATTTCCTCTGGGTTTGATTTCCAGCCCCACTGAGGACGTGGCATTGCTGCAGAGAGGACAGAGGGGCTTTGCTGAGCTCTGGGAGCCAGCTTCAGCTTCCCCACAGCCCCTGAAGGGGATAATCCATGGTTTCAGCTGGAACATGGCAATTTTCCCCACATGAGGAGCTGCTCTGCAGGCTCAGCCAGAAATTTGAAGAGTTTGCTTTTACAGGAGCATGGAGTGACAGGACAAAGGGTTTTAAACTGGCAAAGGGCAGGGGTGGATGGGATTTTGAGAAGCAATTCCTCGCTGGGAGGGTGGGCAGGCCCTGGAATAAATTCCCAGGGCAGCTGGGGCTGCCCCTGGATACCTGGCAGTGCCCAAGGCCAGGCTGGACACTGGGGCTGGAGCAGCCTGGCACAGTGGAAGGTGTCCCTGCCATGGCAGGGTTGGCACTGGATAAGCTTTAAGGTTCTTTCCAGCTCAAACCATTCTGGGATATTCCATGAATCCTTACAGTCTGCTATTTTCTGCTTGCACTGGGCAAAGGAAATGTCCAGTTTTCTCATTGATGTTCCTCATTTAGGAAAAGATCCAGTACTTAACTTCTCCTTTTTGCCTGGGTTTTTTGTTTTTTGCTTTGCTTGGTTTGGTCTTTCCCCTTCTTTCTCCCCATCAAGATTTTGTAAACAAACATCCCCCAAAAAAAAACCAACAAAGGAAGAAAACAACAAGGCTGGGTTTGGTACAAGCAGCAGCTTGAAATGGGGTGAGGGTGAAATGGAGATGTGAGAATCCCGGTGCCTGCCAAAATTCCCATGTGAGAGAGGAAAATTAAACCAATAAACTCCTGCCAGGCACCTCGGAGGTTCTTTGTGGGAACCAGGGGGGTGGACATTCCCTGGCTGGAATAATCTCTGTGTGTGTGAGTAATTCCCTCCATGAATTTTGAGTAAGGCCTGAGGAAGCTGGTCTGCTTTGGGGCTGGGAATGGTCTGGCTGGTGGAGTCAGAGATATTCCTTGGCTTTAAGTCTTCAGGTAAAATTATTCCCAAGTATTAATTGGTTTTGGTGCAAGTATTAGATGGAGGGAGGCAGTAAAAGTTTGGGGGATGGAAATATTCCCTTCCCTAAACAGGGAGGAAAATGCAAACCTCAGCTATCCCCAAGACAATAATCTAAGTGATAATTTCAAAATTAAACATCTCAGTGGAGGGGTTTTATTTGAACCATTCTCATTTTTAATGTCATTTTGAGTCAGCTCCTGTGAGCCACTGATAAGCTGAGTTTTCCTTCAGAGCAGGAGCTGATTCTGTCACACAGATGGAGAAACAATGCAGGCAATTATAGATGTGTCTGCTCTGGAAGGAAACTCTTTTGTTTTCTTACTCTTTTGCTTCTCTGAAACAGCATTTTTCAGGCAAAATCAACTTCTCCAGCTTCACCACTGACTTCCCTAGATTTGTTTCTAGAGGGGTTTTCCACCCCGAGTCTTTCTTCCTTTTGAACACATTTTAACGTACCATTGCTCTTCACCCTCTGCTTGTTTTTCTCCATGATCTCTTCTGCTGAAACTGATAAAAAAACCTTTGGAACAGACAAGCAGATGATGCCCATCACATCCTTTCTCCTTTTTATCATATTCCCTTTTTTTTTTCCTGAAGCACCAACTCTTTTTCCAGCACTGCAGGCTTTGACCCTTGGAGATTTTTCTTGTCCAAGTGCTGCCCTTAATTAGAGTCTCACTCTCCTCTCCAAGTGCTGAGGTGAGCTCAGCTGGCCTCTCATTCCTCTCATCACTCTTGGCTCCTTTTATTAAGGCCCAGCTGCCGAAGCCACTTCCCAGCCTCCAAGAACTGCTGCCCTTTTAAGTCCCCAGTTTATCTCCCTTATCAGGATCTTTGCTTTTCACACTTAATTGAAGCAGATTGCAAGTCCAGGCCTCTTGGAGGCAAAGAAAATCTCCTTTAACCATCCCACACTTACTGCCCTCAGCTCTATCCCTGCTGGGCTTGGGGCTGAGCTCTCTCTCTGGGTTTATCTGCCTGAAAAGGGATTTGTGTAGGGATAAAAAAGGGATTTGTGTAGGGATATCTCCCTGATAAGAGGGAGATTTGCAGAAAACACATCCCAGCAGCACGACAGAGAGGGATTATCCTAATAATTACCCTAATAAGTATCCTAATCATGTATCACTGCAGCACCATGGGGTTTATTTCTCTTTTTTTCCTCACAGAAGCAGAAATTTTGGCAGAGGCAGGAGCAGGAAGCAGTAGGGGCAGAAAGGTTGGGTTATTCTGGGAAGGTCCTTTTCCCCCTATATCCCCTTTTCCCCCCATCCTTGCATTGGGAACAGCAGAGGATCCCAAAAAACAATCCCAGTGCAGCTCCTCTACCAGCCTGGGCAAGCACAGCTTCCCCAGGGGAGAGAGGAAACCCTTCAAGGAATTCCAGAATGGTTTGGGTTGGAAGAAACCTTGGGAAAAAAAAAAAAAAAAAAAAGTGAAACATCTCAAAGTAAATAAGCTTCTACTTTATTGACTTTGACTTTGAAGAGAAAGGCACTCCCTTATGGAGAGGCTTCTTCATGGGATCATGGAATTCCAGAGTGCTTTAGGTTGGAAAGGAGCTTAAGGATCACCCAGTGCCACCTCTGCCATGACAAGGACACCGTCCACTGCCCCAGCTTGCTCCAAACCCTGTCCAACCTGGCCTTGGACACTTCCAGGGATGGGAAATCCACAACCTCTGAGGATCCTGGAGATCCCTGAGCCTGGCTGTCCAAGGTGTCAGAATGAGCTGTGGAGTTGAAGTCAAACTCTTTGTGGAACCTTGCAGGGTGGTTTTCAGTCTCCTCCTGCTGTGAAGCACAAAATGTTTCATCTTCTTTGTGCCCTGCAGTGGCCACACAGCTCCTGTGGGAATCTCACGTGCTTGGGAAGCTTCTGTGTCCTCCAGCAGAGACTTTAATGTGCTGGAAGTGAAACCTTCCCAATTTGTCACCTTGTGGGATTGAATTCGTTCTTTATTTTCTCTGCCAGTGTCTCTCCACTGAGGGATCAAAGAGGAAGCTCAAGGAGAAGTGATCTCAGAGAGAAATCTTTTTGACTGAAGCCACTCAATGCCCAATGATCAAGGCTTTAGGGGTTTGCACAAAGCCAAGGAAAAGAATTGGGAACTACAAACAGAGCCCTTATTTCCCTTAATTCACTAATTCCTTTCCTCCTCATTAATTCCAACTGGGCACTGATGAGTTACAGGCATCTTTTGTGTCTTCCTGGAAGTCAGAATGGTTTAAATTTGCCCACTGTGCTGTGACTGTCCCCAGCAGTGGTGGCACAGCCCCGAGTGCCCGGAATTCCTCGGTGTCCAGCCTGGCTTTTGTGTCCCAGGGGAAGCAGGCTGGGGAAAAAGGAAGCTCTGCTCATGAAGAGAAAGCAGCAGGGAAGAGCAGCAAGAGGAATTTGCTGAGCAAGCACTGAGGGTTGAATTTCCAGGCCAAAGAGAGCATTTCAGGAAATTAAGCAGGGAAATCAAGTGTTTTCCTCAGGGATGACCAAATTCCTCTGAATAAACCAATTCTGGCGTGTTCAGCCCAAAGCATTCCAAAGTTATGAGTCAGAATGAAAAAAAAACCCTCAGATTTTCCCCCCTAAAACCAAAATTAATAAATGCTAGATGTTCTCTTTCTAATGATATTTTCCTGGTGGAGCACTAAGATTGTTGACCCGCATTTTCAAGGCTTTTCCACGTCTGCTTCTTTTGTGCTGACCCTGGAAAAGTGCTGGGACTTGAAGGCAAATATCAATTGCTGGGAAATTCCTGATCATCTCACGAGAGGTGTGACATTGCGATTCCTTTGCAGGCATTTGAAGCCTTCTCTTGCAGTCCAGAAAAAGCCAATTTTGCTGCTTTTCCAAGGCGGTGTTTTCCAAGGAGTGTGGTTGTCCAGAGTTAATCCCTGATACCATTCCAGTACCAAAGGGGGCTTAAAGGAGGCTGGAGAGGGACTTTTCACCTGGAGTGACAGGAAAAGTGGGAATGGTTTTAAACTGAAGGAAGGCAGGGTTAGATGGGATATTGGGCAGGAATTGTTCCCTGGCAGGGTGGGCAGGCCCTGGCACAGGGTGCCCAGAGCAGCTGGGGCTCCCCTGGATCCCTGGCAGTGCCCAAGGCCAGGCTGGACACTGGGGCTGGGAGCAGCCTGGCACAGTGGGAGGTGTCCCTGCCTGTCAAGTCTTTAATTCTTTTTTGCCAAGGTCGGGATTAAATGTGTGAGAGGAGATTTCTTGTTGGGTCTCAGATGTTGATCAGTTCTTGTCTCTGTCACAGTCTCACACACCCTGAGTTCTGCAGCACTTCACTCCAGCACACTGAAAATGGAGCCCTGTCTCTCTCTCTGCAAGGCCTTTGAAGGATCAACTGTCCAATTCAGAAATGACACCTCAATTATTTTCACTTTTACCCCAATACCCAACCACCCGTGCCCACCATGGGGACTTTTTATCCAATGACACAAAACCACCCAAACCCATGGAGAAGAAGGAGAAGAAGGAGCAGCCTCCACCCTAAAACCTCCACCTTGCTTTGTATCCATTCCTGTATTCTAAACCCTTCAACTCTGAGTTTCCCAGCCTGTGCTATCACACACTTCTATCCAAACTGCACACCTTTAATCTCAGTTTTATTATTGAATTTTGGAAGCTTCTCCAGGGCCTCAGGTCAATGCAGTGTTCTCCTGGGGGTCAGTGCCTGGCAGCACAGAAAGTCTGGAATTCTCAGCAGCCAGGGCTCCAACACCTCCCCATGGCACTGAATGAGTTTTGAGGTCCCTTCCAAGCCAAACCCATCCATCATGCTGGCATTTTCCCCCTGGCTCCCTGTCATGCCCTCACAATTAGGGACACTTTTTAAACCTTAAGTGGGCTCAGAGCACGTATTTGCCAACAAGTGCTTTGTGCAGGTGTCAAAGCTGGTCAGTGAGCAAACTTTGGAGGGATCCTGCCTGGAAAATACATGCAAAAATCAAGCTGCTTCCTGTGAAAAAGAAAAGCTTGGCCTTGGCACAACCCCAGCTCTGCTGGCATCGTGTTTTTAGAGAACTTCTGCTGAAATATCTCAAGTGTTTGCTCAGAGGTTGAGTTTCAGCTTTGGATTCTGTAGAATCAGAGCTCAGCCATTCCCTGGGAAGTGGGGAATAAAATTCCTGCTGCTTTCAGAGCAGGATTAACTATTTAGGGTTGAGGCAGTCCGGGGCACTGGAAGCACTGAACTCTTGGGGTTCCCAGTTTGTTCTGGGGGAGCAAGAAATGCTCTGCTTTTGCCTGTGGCAAAGGGGATTTTCAAAAGACCCTCTTGGTAAGGAGATCAGTGAAGAATTGTCTGCTGTGTTGAGTGAGAGGCTGTGGAATCTCCATCCCTGGAAGTGTCCAAGCTCAGCTTGGACAGGGCTTGGAGCAACCTGGGATAGTTGAGTGGAGTCCATAAAATCAGTTTCAGATAAGCAGAGGAACAATAACAGGAGCAAAATCAAGCAAATGTAATGATTGGAACTTTAAAAGATGAGCAGGTGATTCAGCTTCAATTGCAAACTTAACCAAAGTAATTTCCTCGAGCCTGTGCTGTCAGGAATAATATCCTGATGACCTAACCCTGGGCTAGAAAAATTTCTCCTTCTTTAAACAGTTAATTGGAAAAAGATCTATGGCTCAAATGTCTTTGTTTTGTAGATCTGGAGTAACTTTGATCTCTTTGTTCTGAGATCAGCGTTAAAAGTGGTCTGAGATCAGCTTCTCTTTCTGGTTAAATTCCCTTGCAGAACAGCAAATGTGATAAATAACCACTGTGACACTTCCACAAGCCAAAACACGGGGGGAAACGGTAAATAATTTTAAACTATCTCCGTGGTTCTTTGCTGTTTCCTTTTATTTCTTTGTGGAAAACACGAGGCCACCGGTGACTGCAGGTCTCAGTCTGAGGCCCGAGGTGGCTCAGAGAGAGGGGAAAGAAGGGAGGGGGGGAAATGAGAGGATCTTGGTGCATTAAAAATCACTTTCTGTGGAAACAATTAGTGCTGTAAGTGGATTCTTGAGGCTGGGCAGGGAGATCACTTACAAGCACCAGCTCTGCTAAAACGCCCATAAAGAGTTCCGCACTTCTCAGAAGTCGGCGCGGAGCCGCCGCTTATTGGAAGTCACAGGCCCATTTTCACGCTGTTCTCCTTGGAAATTAGCTCATCTTTGGGTCATGCTCGGCCTTCCGAATTGCCAGAACCCCCCGGGGTTTGCTGGGGGGGGAACCTGCTGCAGTGGAGACACCGCAAATGGGGCGCGGGCAGCGTCTGCAGGGGCTGCGTGGGGCGGGCTGAGGTTTGGGGTGACCTGTGTGGGGTCACGGGCGGCTTCCACCTCCTCTGAAGCCTTTCCAGAGCCGTGGCTTAGATAAAAGTCTGGGTTTCCCTTCCTTTCCCTTCCCCGGGTCTGTAATGGGTAACTTGGGAGAGCTGGGCTTTGTAAAACCTCAGGAGCTTGAGTTTTGACCCCGGGAAACCAAACAAAGCCGCGTGTGGCTTGAATGAGGGTCTGTGTTTGCATATGTTTTCTGATTTTCACTTTACCCCGTAATTAACACTTTAGACGGGTAAATACCACCTAAAAAATGTCAGTTAAGAAGAAGCTTGACCTATTCTAGATTATCTAATAACTGCCCATTGCAGAAACCCTTCCAGAGATGAAGTCCTGGCTGAGCTGGATGAGATTTTAGGCCTCGATCCCCATCCTTTTGGGTTTGAACCATCAGCAACTGAGAAGGATTTTAGCCCAGACCTATCAGTTCTTGCAGCAAGGAGAAGAGTCAGGGAATTCTTCTCACACCCAGGAAGAGCCCCAATTAATTTCTGAGGTGAGCTGATTCTCCATCACTGAAATTGTTTAGGAACAGGTTTAGACAGTGCTGCCAGTCCAGATTTTATTTCCTTTATATCATTTGCAAATAAACTTTAGCATCAGTTTTATGTCCCCTTGCTGTGGTGAGCAATTCCATTTTCCACTTCTTGAAGGCTCTACCCAAAAGCTGATGGTGTTCTTTAAAGCAAATGTTCAAATTACTTCCTTCATGGGACTTCTTGGGTTTTTATTATCATTTTAATCAAACCACGACTCATTCCAGGTGGTTTGGGCCTTCCTGCTGAGTCTGTCCCTCCTACTCAGCAGCACAGGGCTGTTACAGGGAATTCCGTATTTATGGATGTGAGTTGTGCAAAAACAGGCCAAAATGTTGGCTTTTGAGTGATTTTTTCTGCTCTCAGACCGGAAGGGACCTTAAATCTCATCTCATTTCAATCCCTCTGTGGTGGGCAGGGAGCCTTCCACTACCCCAGGCTGCTCCAAGCCCCTTCCAGCCTGGCCTGGAGCACTTCCAGGGGTGGGACAGCTTCTCTGGGCACCCTGTGCCAGGGCCTGCCCACCCTCCCAGGGAGGAATTCCTTCCCAATTTCCCATCCATCCTTGCCCTCTGGAAGTTTGAAACAATTCCCCCCACAACAACCTCTCGTGAATAACCTCTCTCCATCTTCATCCTCTTTTTTCTTGTTCTCATTCCGGTTCTTACCCTGATCTCCTCCTTCACCTGCCTGGTCCAAATCTGCCTTTTCATACCTGAGGTGGAAAATCTGAATTTTGAGAAGATCTGCACCAGTTCTCCTGCTGTTCCACAGCCAGGAGAAGGCCCAGGGTGGAGTAAATTGCTGCACAAACCTCACCCCTCTCCTCTCTTAACCTCGGCTTAGCTAATGCAGAGAAGCAGCCCAAGCAACTGGGTTCAAACCAGGCCAAGCCCAACTCCATTTTGCAATTAGCTGGAGAGAATTTTGCTGCACATTTGGCCTAAAAATAATTTGTAAATTGACCAGAGCCTCGTACATGGAATGGTTGCAGATATTTCAGGGATTGATTTCGCATGAATAATTCACGTGGAGCGCAGAGACAAAAGTCTCTTTTAAATATGTGGGGTTTTGAGATGCATTTCAAAACAGGGAGAGGAACAACTTCATTCTGATCAGGTTTTGGGCTGCTTCTTCTCAGGACTCAGTGATACCTTTGAATAAAGAAAGATTAGGATCAAATCCTACTTTTTATTATGATTTGACCCTCTAGAGTTATGAATCTTTGTGGGATCTTTTTCTGTGCATCTGTTGTTTCTGGGTTTATGCAAAAATACTTTCGACCTGCAGGATTTTGTGTTTCCTGAAAATTCCAGATATTAATGGATGCCACTGCACCGCCTTTGAGGATTTCACTGGCATTAGAAAAGCTAATTTTGAGCAGGACGGACTGGAAGGTGCTACCATGGAGGAGCCCCAAATAACACCATGACGCAGAATCCCAGGAGAAACAGAAAAGTCCTCTTAAAATCCTTTAAAAGACAGATCTACTCTGATATTCCATGGAACAGAAGATTGGATTTCACACTGGTGCAAAATAAGACAAAAACCACTCTAAGAACAGCCCTGGTGAGCCTGAAATCACCTTGATCCCAGGCAGAGCAGAGCACCTGAATTCCTTCCCCTGTTCCATTGGGAGGAGATGGAAGCTGGGCCAAAATTTAGAGAAGAAGCCACGAATTTCCAGCTGGAATCTTGGAAAGAAGAGACACCCATCATAGCATCAGCTTTTTGGGTTTATTTTTAATAAAACCAAGGCCTTTATTCCATCATTTAGAGTGTTCAGTTCCTCAGAGCATAAAAGCTAAAATTCCTGAGAATGGCACTTGCTGCGAATTTTCTGTCAGATTTTAATGCTCTCCAATACCCAGAGTACAATTAACATTATGCCTAATGGATAGTGGGTATCTGTGGTACCCTGCCCCCCTCCCCCTGCTCTGCAATTCCATGGAAACTCCTCTGGGAATGCTCCTGGGAATGATGATTTTAATTGCCTTGCCTGGGACTGGGAGAGGGGTGGGATGGCATTACACGAACGAGATGTGCTGCCCATTTTCTGTCAGAGCATCTGCACTGTCAAACTGACTTTAACTGCGGGGTCTGATAGTTCCTGTTCTCTCCTCTGACTGATTTGTAGCTCACTCCTGCTTTTTCTACGATAGTAAATGGTTTTCCATTAAGCAGGTGAACGCTCAGAGCTCCTGTATCTACCATGTGTATCCCTCAGCTGACACCAAAATCAAGATTTTAGGGTGCAACACATCTGTTGGTTTACTCAGAGTTCATTTTAGTCCATTTCCCATCTATTTTCCAAATTCGTTTTCAAGGAATTGCTAATGGGATTTGATGACTGGGGATCATCTTGTTCAAACCCTATTTTTTTGGGTAATTCTAGGGTTGGGAACCCACAGGAAATGGAAGTTCCTGTATTTCTGTTCATTGCCTTTCTGTCCTCCTCCTGTCACTGGGATTTCTTTACTCTCCTGTACCAAAACCAGATTATCCCCAAACTTCCCTACTTGGGGCTGAGCCATCCCATCTCTCTCAGCCTGGCATATCATGGAATCATGGAATATCCTGAGTCAGAGGGTATCGTGTTTTTATCTTATTTTTCTGCCTTGGTCAGGGTCAGGATTAAATGTATGAGATTGTATTTTGTGTTCAGACTCAGATGTTGATCAGTTCTTGTCTCTGTCACAGTCTCACACACCCTGAGTTCTGCAGCACTTCACTCCAGCACACTGAAAATGGAGCCCTGTCTCTCTCTCTGCAAGGCCTTTGAAGGATCAACTGTCCAGTTCAGAAATGACACCTCAATTATTTTCACTTTTACCCCAATACCCAACCACCCGTGCCCGCCATGGGGACTTTTTATCCAATGACACAAAACCACCCAAACCCATGGAGAGGAAGGAGAAGAAGAAGGAGCAGCCTCCACCCCAAACCTCCACCTTGCTTTATATCCATTGCTGTATTCCAAACCCTTCAACTCTGAGTTTCCCATCCTGTGCTATCACACACTTCTATTCAGCTGCACACTTTTAATCTCAGTTTTATTATGGAATTTTGGATGCTCCTCCAGGGCCTCAGGTCAGTGCAGTGTTCTCCTGGGGGTCAGTGCCTGGCAGCACAGAAAGTCTCCAATTCTCAGCAGCCAGGGTTCCCATAGGAAGGGACCCCCAGGGATCACCCAGTGCCACCCCTGCCCCTGCCCAGACCCCCAGAAATCCCACCCTGGGCATCTCCTGGAGCTCTGGCAGCCTCGGGGCTGTGCCCATTGCCTGGGCAGCCTGGGCAGTGCCAGCACCCTCTGGGGAAGAACCTTGCCCTAAAATCCAACCTAAATCCCTCCTGACCCAGCTCCAGCTGTTCCCCCAGGTCGTGTTGGGTCACAGGGAGCAGAGGTCAGAGCTGTTCCTCTTTCAGTGTCCCATTAATGAGAGCCTGGGATGTGCAGGATGGCGTTGGACGAAAATTCCTCACCCTCAGAGCTTCCCCTGCCAGCAAAGGCAGGATTTTTATCACCACAAATCTCATTCAGATCTGACTTCTGGTGATTTTAGTGCTCTAAAACTCACATTAAAATTATCGTAACTGCTGCAGATTTGACTCAGTTTGCTCTTTCCTCCAGGCTGAATAAAACTTCCAAAGTTTTCAATTTCCTTCATTTCTCATTCCTCTTGATTAGAGCCAAGCTCTCATCCCAACACCAGGTCAAGGATCTAATGCTGGAAGTTTGATTTCCAGAAAGGGACTTAGCAAATTATCCACTGAATTCTGACTGTGAGCTGTTAAATTTAGGAAAACTTTATCCACAAAACTGATAGGAAAGCTGAGTGTTTTCTCAGAGTGAAATCTTTGCCCAGCTGTTCCACGCTCTGCAGACCAAGCTCAGTCTGACCTCAGGGTAGAACTTTATTTCAGGGAAAGTTTTTCAAGGTTTTAGCATTTGAAGTGCATTTTGAGTTCCTACTGGAATGAAAATAAAATTTTTGGAGCGTGTTTAGAAAACCAGAACATGTCAAAATACCCTTTCTGAGCCAGGTCTTTATATTTTCTACTGTGCAAACCTACTGATTTTCCTTGTAATCCTGGAAAGATGGCTTCTGTAGTCGTGTTAGAAACAAAAAAGTTTTAATAAAAGGCAAAATAACAAAACTCTTTACAGAGAAAAGCCAAGCTAAGTGCAAGAAGTTCTTGGTCCTAGTATAACACCTCACAAAAACAATTTTTTTTTTTTTGTTCTCTTAGTTTTCTAATAAATTACTTAAGCAAAACTTTATAGCTCCTGTCCAATTAGCTATCCTTATGTTTAAAGTAAAATCCCCCAAGTCCTATAAAGTGTCTTTTTTTTGCTAATTAAAAAAAAAAGAAAACAGAAAAAAAAACCCAAAAACTTCTAGGATTTTTTCCTTTTTAAGAAGACAAAAAATAATTTTGTCACTCCATCAACAAAAGACCCATTCCTACACAAATCCACCCATCAGGGAATGGATCCCAGAGCCCCAGATCCCTCCCAGTTCCTATTCCCAGCTTCCAGAGCCCCCATCCCCCAGCTCTTCCCTCACTTCACCATTCTCCAGGTACATTTTGCAGTTCTTGTAAAAGAAGTTTTAGCCCCTTGTGTTGTAATTCCTGCCGGGAGCCAACCTCTGTTTGCTCGGGGATCAGGACACATCTGGATCTCCAAGAGGAATTCTCCTCTGTGCCTGTGATTTTATCTTTAAAAGGAGGCAAAGGATGAAAAGATTCAACCCAGGTGATTAAATTTGGGAATGTGATGATCAGACAAATAATTTTTCCAGGATTTCCCCCTAAAAAAAAAGTGGGAGACTGATCCATGTGGCCTGAACTGGTGTTCCCATCACTGGAGGAAAATCAACATTTTATTGTCCACTCACAACTCTCAGAGGCCTCAGTCACAGTCTGATTCTGTCCCTGATTTTCTTCATTTGGAATAAATCTCCCACTGAACTCCATGAAAGCCTTGGAATTAAACCTGTGCTCAGTGTGGCACCAGCAGGAATTACATCCAAATATTCCTTTCATTTATGTGGGGAGAACAAGAGCAAACCATTGCTCCATTTTTATTAATGACTGATAGCCACTATTATTAATATTGAAAAATCCTGGTTTTCCACAGGTTTTGGGGTTGTTTTTATTTTTGGTTGTTTTGGTTGGATTGTTTTTAAGACACAGGAAGGATTCTGGTGTTGTCTAAACCTCTAAATATTGCGTTTACCTCACCCTTTTAAAATACAAATGAAATAAAAATTTGGGGTATTCTCTTGTATTATGAAATTAAAACAACAGTAGCCATTATAAATAATGAAAAATAAATGTGAATAAATATATTCCTTTAGGAATTATCCCTGACAGGACATTCCTTTCCCTCTTTTCCCACATGGATTAGGGGAGGAACAGGGGGGGGGTCCTCATCATGGAAGCTGAGGGGAACCCCCCAATTCTCCCTGCCGGGATTCCCAAAATGAACCCCCTCACTCAGGCCCCTCTGGAATCAATTCAGCACATCCACATCCCACACTCCCTGCCTTTGGAGCGCTCAACATTTCACCAGGCTCTTGTAGCAATTAGTGCTGCTCGTGTGATGCAGATGCTGTGTTGACTGAGCCAATTAAGAGATCAATTAGTGCAGAGAGAGAGAGAGAGGAGCTCTGGGCTGGCTTTGGATTTAAACCCTGGCTGCTTGCAGAGGCAAAATCAGTTTTGTGCAGAGATAAAATCAGTTTTGTGCTGGTTTTTTGGTTTTGTTTTTTTTTTTCCAGCAGCTCTCCGGAATCAGAATCACGGAATAATTAAGGTTGGAGAAGATCTCCAAGATCAAGGCCAATCTTTGATCAATCAATTAAAAAATGGGTTCCTTGAGCACCCCCAGGGGATGGTGATTTGATGGCACTAAATAGGGATTTCCAGGAATTGGAGTGGCCAGCAAGCTCCAATGTCTCAGTTTCTTTTTGTGCCCTAAAATCTGAATAAAATTTGCATCAAATTAAAGATTATGACCAAATCCATAATGAGGCAAACACACCCCTATTTTCAACAAGTCCAAGTCACTTTTCAGTGGGAATGGGGCTCTAATTCTTCATTAAATATTTATTATTTGCCTATTTTTTACCTGCCCAGAAGTTTCTGGATGAAAATTCCAAGTGGACATCATTCCATCAGCTTGGTTTGCTTTCCAAACAGGAATTTTGGGAAAACTCCTGTGCTCTGCTGGAGCTGAGTCACTGCAGCAGTTTCAGGAGGAACTTGGAATTTCTGGACGTGGAGAGGCCAGCAGAGGTGAAACTCATAAGAAAGTCTCAGGAAATGATAAATTTCAGGAACACCATTCCTGTTTCCTTTGAGAAACTGTGTTTGGGGAGTTCTGGGTCACCAGAAGGGCTTGAAAATAATTGATGGAGGTCCTGACCGAGTAAAACCACATTAGAAAAAAGGTGAAAATTAATTTTTAACCCTAAATCCCACATTTCAGACACTTTCAGTCTTGTTCCACTTGGAAATTTAATTTTGTTCCTTACGGAAACATTCAAAAATGAAGAAAATAAACAATTTTTCATCCATCTCTGTCTTTACCTCACAAATAAACTGGAGTTTGGTTTTGTTTCTTTGGTTGATTGTTTTTGAGTTTTGTTTTTGTTGGTTTTAAATTAATTTTATTGTTTTAATGCTCAAGATTTAAGAGAATACCACAAGATTTTATTTCACTTGGATTTTATAAGGGTCGGGCACAGCAAACTCGATAATCAGAGGTTTAAACAACATCAGAATCCTTCCTGTGTCTTAAAAACAATCCAACCAAAACAACCAAAAATAAAAACAACCCCAAAACCTGTGGAAAACCAATATTTTTCAATATTTATAATAATGGCTATCAGTGATTAATAAAAATGGAGCAATGGTTTGCTCTTGTTCTCCCCACATTAACTGAAGGAATATTTGGATGTAATTCCTGCTGGTGCCACACTGAGCACAGGTTTAATTCCAAGGAGTTCAGTGGGAGATTTATTCCAAATGAAGAAAATCAGGGACAGAATCAGACTGTGATTGGGGCCTCTGAGAGTTGTGAGTGGACAATAAAATGTTGATTTTCCTCCAGTGATGGGAACATGAGTTTAGGCCACATGCATCAGTCTCCCACTTTTTTTTAGGGGGAAATCATGGAAAAATTATTTGTTTGAACATCACATCTCCAAATTTAATCATCTGGGTTGAATCTTTTCACCCCTGCCTCCCTTTAAAGCCACCACAAGGTTTGCTAAAAATATGGAATGCAAGTCTGGAGTGCTGGACTGCTGATCCTTTCCCGTCTTCAGTTGGGGTTTGTCCTGTAAGTTTCTAAAAATTCACTTCCCCGCCCAATTTTGGGTGATTCTGAGGAGCTGTTTGGAAGATAAGTTGGTCATTGGGGCAGCTGGGGGTGCTCACCTGGGGAGGAGAAGCTCCAGGGAGAGCTCAGAGCCCCTGGCAGGGCCTGAAGGGGCTCCAGGAGAGCTGCAGAGGGACTGGGGACAAGGATGGAGGGACAGGAGCCAGGGAATGGCTGCCAGTGCCAGAGGGCAGGGCTGGGTGGGATCTTGGCAATGAGGAATTGTTTCCTGGCAGGGTGGGCAGGGGCTGGGATGGAATTCCATCCCTGGATCCCTGGCAGTGCCCCAGGCCAGGCTGGACACTGGGGCTGGAGCAGCCTGGCACAGGGGAAGGTGTCCCTGCCATGGCAGGGGTGGGATGAGATGATTTTTTAAGGTCACTTCCACCCCAAACCGTTCCATATTTCCATGATTTTATCACCGTGTGGTGTGAATCAGTGTCCCAGGAGCTAAAATGCCAATTCCTGTGCACTGGTGCTGACCCATCTCCCTCTGGATTCGCCATTTCTGTCTGCAGTGCCCAGGAATGTTTCACTCTCTATCACAAAACAATTCAGGAAAAACAAAGTTCCCAGCCTTTCACGTCCTGGGAATTTTAAGATCACAAATCCCAGCTTTGGGAACAAAGCTTGGATTGGCAACAATCCATTTGCCATGAAAGTGACCTCCGGAAAAACAAACCAACCCTTCCAGGACACAATTCCCAGCTTTTCTTGCCCTCTCACAAACCAGGGAGCAGCCAGGCGTGGCCACAGGAGGCATTTCTGAGTGACCCTGGCCAAAAGATGGTGTCATCTTTACCCTGGGACAGTTTTTGGCCTAAAGAAAGCTGGGAATAGGAATGGGAATTTGGGCTCAGGAGTTTCACACCAATAGGTGGCAGGCAGAGCTCAGACGTGTCAGGAATCGCCGACTCCGGCTCCCTCCAGGGTGGAATGAGGGGTTTGGGTTCTGCTGGAGCTGGGCAGGCTCTGGTAGGTTCTGGGTGATGGCAGCACCCCCCAAATTCCACATTCCTTAAGGGAATTCTGATGGGTTGGGAGCCAGAGGGAGCAAGGACAGGAATAGTTGGGGTTTGGCAGCTCCAGGGATGGGACGCACTTGGAATGTTTGGTTGTTTGAAGGTGTCAGCCTGTGCTGTTGGAAAACTGAACTGGATCAAAGATCTCCTGGTACTCCAGGAAAACTGGAGCAGTCACCAGCCACCTGTGTCAGGCTCAGAATTCCAGAATCATCAGGGTGGGAAGGGACCTTCAGGATCACCCAGTGCCACCCCAGCCCCACCCCAAAGCCTGTCCCCAAGGCCACATCCAGACTGCTCTGGGACAATTCCAGGGACTCCAAACCTCCCTGGGCAGCTCAGCCCAAGGCCTGGCCACTCTGCCAGGGAAATTTTCTTTTCCAATCTCCACCCTGAGCCTGCCCTGGTGCCATCTGAGGCCATTTCCTCTCCTCCTGTCCCTGCCCCTCCTGTCAGGAGTTGTGCAGAGCACTGAGGTTCCCCCTGAGCCTCCTTTGCTCCAGGCTGAGCCCCCCCCAGTTCAGCTGCTCCTCCCAGGATTTGTTTTCCAGCCCCTTCCCATCTCCATTCCCTTCTCTAGACACTCTCCAGCCCCTCAATGCCCTTTCGAAGTATTCCTAAATTTTAAAAAGACCAAAAACCCCATCCCAAAACAAATACTAAAAAAGCAGTGGGAATTACTGTAAACTTAAAATTTCCGTGTTCAAAACTCCCCAGTTTCACCCAAAATTCATGGTTCTGAAGGAATACAACATTTATTGACTCTTCCCCAGCCCTTCTTTCCCAGATCTCTCCTGTGAACACAACTTTAGGGCAGGACTGAGCAAATGTCCTGACCACAACGGGAGCACAGCTTTGGGCAGGGCCAAATCAGGGTGAAGTGGAAATTAGGAAAAATCCCTCATGTTTTATTCCAGCCAATTGAAGCAGCAGGAAAAATTTACTAATTAAACCTTTCCCATACATTGAGAAAAAAAAGTGGGATAATTTTAGGTTTTCAGTGCCTTCTTAAGGATATTTTTTGCTATTGTGTTAAGTAATTTAAAGAAATTGTTTTCCCAAGGACCTGGGAGTCCTGGGGATGAGTTTTATATAATAATTGAAAAGTGGCTTCACAGAAAGGGTGGGAATTATTATCCCTTTATTGCAGGGATGGGAGCATGGAGAAATAAATTAAGAGCTGAAGGACACCCAGCAAGCCTGGAAATGCTCAGGTGGAGAAAACAAGTTTTTTTCTTCCTACCAGGACCTGAATGCAAGAAATGTCTCCACAAAGTCCAGATGTATCAATCATGGAATTCCAGAATGGTTTGGGATGGAAGGGACCTCAAAGCCCAACTCCAGCATCATGGAATCATGGAATGGTTTGGGATGGAAGGGATATTAAAGCCCATCCAGTGCCACCCCTGCCATGGCAGGGACACCTTCCCCTGTGCCAGGCTGCTCCAGCCCCAGTGTCCAGCCTGGCCTTGGGCACTGCCAGGGATCCAGGGATGGAATTCCATCCCAGCCCCTGCCCACCCTGCCAGGGAACAATTCCTCATTGCAAAGATCCCATCCAGCCCTGCCCTTGGAGCCTGGGAAACTCCATGGAGGATGCTGCCATCCTCTCTCTGTCTGCTGTGGCATCGAGGCTGCCAGAGCTCCAGGAGCCTTTGGCCAGCGCTGCCAGGGGTGCCCAGGCTGGGCTTGGTGGGGCTCTGGGCAATCCTGGATGATCCATGAGGATCCCTTCCAACTCAGGATGTTCTGTGATTGTTTATAAATTCAAAATATTTCAGCGTGCCTGAATTTGAGAATAAAACCCTGTGGAAATCACACGCAAAATTCAGTTGCATCCATTCCCAATGTTAGAAGAGTTGAAGCTGGGGCTGCCCCTGGATCCCTGGCAGTGCCCCAGGCCAGGCTGGACACTGGGGCTGGAGCAGCCTGGCACAGGGGAAGGTGTCCCTGCCATGGCAGGGGTGGCACTGGACAGGCTTTGAGGTCTCTCCCAATTTAAACAATTCCATTGTCCTTTGATTACCTAATTCCATGCAAAGTCCAATTTTAAAGAGTTTGAATTGCCAAAGTGCCTTTTTCCTGCATTTCCAAAATTTAAAAATGATCCTGGCCTGGGAGAGGAATGTTTGCCCTAAACTGGGGCAAATCTGGAGGCGGATTTTACAAATCTCTACAGGTTTTATAAAAATGTTGTGGAAATGCCGGTTCTCCCCTCTGAGCCGTTCCAAAACGAGCGCAAATTCCTGCATGTGGGGCTTTCTCCAACTGGAGAAGCATCTCAGGGATTTGGTGCAACCCTCTGTGTGTGCCTGAAACGAAACAAAACTCGGTGTTATGTAATTCCAAACATGTTCCATCAGGCAGCTGAACGTGGGGCTGAGAGTTCAGCAGCAGTTTACCTTCAGAGGGGGAGGAACGGTTCCCTCTGTCTCACCTTGCTGGGGTTAAATCCTGCTGCGAGATGCCTCTAATTAAGGCTGAGTGTTTCTCCAAGAGCTTGGGAAGTGCAGCCCGGGCTGGGAGAAGCCAAACATTTCTTTGTGCCGTCCCCACGGGGCAAAAACATCTTCAGGCCTTTGGATGTGAGCGTGGAGCAGGGAGTAGGAGTGGGATGGGATGTGGCACCCACGTGGGAGCTGCTGGGGTCGCCCTGAGTTCCTGGAGGGGATTCCAGACACTTTTCATCACCCTGGCTCTGAGTCTCCCTCAGTCCTGGGCACGGAGCCGAGACAGAGCCGGGTTCCAGCCTGAGCCAGACTTAATGCTCCATTACCCTGCCCACCTCTGCACAGGAGAGAACAGTTTGAACATTAGGGTTTAGCATTTTAAGCCCTCATCAATTATCCAGGGGCTGGACCGTGGAAATATTTCCTGATGTGTGGCCTGTCCAGCCCCTGCCCCACGAGGTGGGTGGGACACCAGGAATTGTTTCCTCCTCAGCCTTTCCCTGTCTGAATTCAGAGCCTCTGAAGGGGGTTCAGTGTTGGAGCCCTGGCTGGTGAGAATTCCAGACTTTCTGTGCTGCCAGGCACTGACCCCCAGGAGAACACTGCACTGACCTGAGGCCCTGGAGAAGCTTCCAAAATTCAATAATAAAACTGAGATTAAAGGTGTGCAGTTTGAATAGAAGTGTGTGATAGCACAGGCTGGGAAACTCAGAGTTGAAGGGTTTGGAATACAGGAATAGATATAAAGCAAGGTGGAGGGTTGGGGTGGAGGCTGCTCCTTCTTCCCCCTCACCTTCCTCTCCATGGGTTTGGGTGGTTTTGTGTCATTGGATAAAAAGTCCCCATGGCGGGCACGGGTGGTTGGGTATTGGGGTAAAAGTGAAAATAATTGAGGTGTCATTTCTGAATTGGACAGTTGATCCTTGAAAGGCCTTGCAGAGAGAGAGACAGGGCTCCATTTTCAGTGTGCTGGAGTGAAGTGCTGCAGAACTCAGGGTGTGTGAGACTGTGACAGAGACAAGAACTGATCAACATCTGAGTCCCAACAAAAAACACCCTCTCACACATTTAATCCCGACCTTGGCAAAAAAGAAGTCAGGACTCCACAGTTCAGGACAGTTTTATCCAGTTTACCCACTGCTGGTGTGGGTTTCCCATGGGATTTTCCTGGGATAATTACCTGAGAGCAACATTCAGAAACCTGCTGGATGTGAGGGGCTCATGTGACGATCCTGAGGCTCCAAATAAAAATCCAAAGGACAGAAGTGAATATTCCTGTTGTCAGAGAAGGCACGAATTCCCCTGAAACAAAGCCATTCCTGGGAATGCCAAGGGGCAATAAACACATTCTTTTCTAGGCAAAGGGAAGGGCGAGGAGCAGGTTTAGGACACGCAAGGAGCTCAGAGCTGCTGCCAAGCCCACGCCCACACCGAGGAGGGAGAGGCTGGGCTGCCACGGGCCACCCTCCAAAAGTTCAAAGGCAATTCCTGCTCTGCATCCCTGCAGGACCACATTCCCAGCTCTGCATCCCTGCAGGACCACATTCCCTGCTCCGGAGCCACCGGCAAGGGATGACACACGAGTTGCTCTGCCTCAAAAGCGTCCTCAGGAGTTTTGTGACTCAGCCATTTCAGCTCCTTCCTCCCTCTCTTTTCAAGATCAGGAGCTTGTCAGGAGCACCTCACCTCTGGATTCCCTTCTGGGGAAACAAGAGGGAGGTGTCACCAATTTTTCCTTCATTTAACACACTTCTCCTCCAGTCACACACCTTTGTTCCACTGCCTGGAGGTGTTCCCATGCCAATGGAATGAAATTCCAGGTTGGAGAGCACTGGTAAAAATGTCATTGTGCTCAGCTGTGCAGCCAGAGGGCTTTTGGCTGCTCCTGAGGTTTTATCTGGGTCTGGAAAAGGTCACAGTGGCAAGAGAAAAAAAAGGGTAAAATAAAGTGTGAGGAGCAGGAAAGGGATTGGGATTTGTACCCCTCAGGTGATTCCCCAGCTGCAGAGCTGCCCCAGCCCTGGGCCCAGCCCTGGGAGGAGCTGGAGCTGCTGCAGAGAGCCCAGAGGAGGCTCCAGGATGAGCAGAGGGCTGGAGCAGCTCTGCTGGCAGCAAAGGCTGGCACAGCTGGCATTGTTCAGCTGCACAGGAGAAGCTTTGGGCTGAGCTCAGGGTGGCCTTGCAGGGCCTGCAGGAGCCCCAGGAAACCTGGAGAGAGACAATTCCCAGGGCATGCAGGGACAGCACACAGGGAATGGCTTCAGAGTGAAAAATCACAGGATATTAGGAACAATTTCCTCCGTGGCAGGGTGGGCAGGGGCTGGGATGGAATTCCCAGAGCAGCTGGGGCTGCCCCTGGATCCCTGGCAGATCCCAAGGCCAGGCTGGACACTGGGGCTGGGAGCAGCCTGGCACAGGGGAAGGTGTCCTTGCCATGGCAGGGGTGGCACAGGATGATCTTTAATATCCCTTCCATCCCAAACCATTCCATAATTCCATGCTAAACAGGCTGTGAGGGTGAGGAGAAATCAGGGATGAAGCCATCCCCCAGCAGGAGGCACAGGGAGCACTGAATGCTCAGGAGGATGGAGAAGAGATGCAGGAGAAAACCATCTTTGAAAGGTGTGGGATGATCAGAAGTGCTGGGATTCCACAGTGGGAAAAGCAAAACTTCTGAGAAGTCCAACCAACCTGGATGTTCTTGCTGGCCATGACCACACAGAACACAGCCTGGATTTCTCATTCCTTTGGGATTTTTGGCACTGACCATTTATTTCTGAGAGATCCCAGCTCTGCACACTTGACCCTTTGTTAGGCAGCCTCCACCAGTGCTCAGGGAATGTTTTGGACAGCAGGATTTCGCATTGCTTTGGGAAAGAGGGATAAGCAGCAGCTCTAACAAGTGCCCTGGCATCCCTGTGAGAGCTGACTCCATCAGGAATGGCAGGAAATAACCTTCTCCACATGGAACACGCTGCCTTGGAGAGAGAAAAGACTTCATTAAAACCAGGCTCACCAGAGCTTGCTTGAACAATTTTATAGCCCTTCAAATGTAAAACATATTTAACAACGGCCCTTTCGCAGTGTTATACGCTTATTTATTAGTCTGTGTGTGTTCATAAATCCTCCTTTTATTCTCCTTTCTGTTTTTCCAAATTAACACATTTTTGAGGAGGGAGATTACAAGAGAGATGATGAAGTGCCAGATTCAATCTCCTGGATCTTTCGTGCCCCTAAAAGGGAAAAAAAAAAATCATTAAAAACAAGGAATGAACGAGGCAAACAGCACAAAATTTTGCTGCTGCTGATCAGGGTGATAAGGCTGCCTTGCTCCTGTTCCTGTCCTCAACCTGTTTTGGGCCAATATTCCAATATTCCAATATTCTAATACTCCAGTATTCCAGTATTCCAATATTCCAGTATTCCAGTATTCCAAGCTCCTTGCCAGGAGGGGACAGCCAGGAGGGTCGGGCTCTGCTCCCAGGGAAGAGGGACAGGAGGAGAGGCTGGGCCAGGGCAGGTTTAGATTGGATATTAGGGAAAATTTCTCCCTGGAAAGGGTGCCCAGGCCTTGGCAGGGGCTGCCCAGGCAGCTTTGCAGTGCCCATCCCTGCAGGTGTCCCCTGCAGGTGGCACTGAGTGCTCTGGGCTGGGGACAAGGTGGCCGTGGGGCACAGCTGGCACTGCACGGGCTGGCAGGGCTTTTCCAGCCTTAATCCTGGGATTCCAGAAAATTCCAGAACTCTTACGAATGTCTTTGTCAAGCCTCACTCTGTGCACAGTTCCTTGTGGGAATGGAGATCCTGGAGGCGATGCCTGATGTTGGGACTGACAGACTTTTCCATGATAATATTCCAGGTTTCTGCTGCTCGTAAATCACTCCCATCACCCAGATTTTCCAGTTGTGAACACGGGAACAGCAGCATCTTTTCACCTCAGTCTAAATGCCACGCTGGGACTGAGAGAGAAATCCAGCCCTGGGAGAAAAGTTGGATTGTGGAATTTCGCAGCCGTGGAGATAAATCCAACTGGATCCATGGCAAGGAGCTCATGATTGATCAGGTGGAATCTGGGAGAACCCACGGACAAATCTCACCCTTTTGGGGGGATAAGTGGTGATGGGAGATTGTTGAATCCCTGGAAGGGGAGTCCCGGAGAAATGAGAGGTCTGGGAGCACTTGAAGAAACACCTGGATGGATTCTGCACCTGGAACAAGGATGGGGGACACACGAGGAAGGAGAGCAGCAGTGGAAAGGGATGGTGGGATTCTGCTGGACGGCAAGGAATGTCAGCCAGGAATGTTCCCTGGGAGCCAGGAATGTTCCCTGGGAGCTGGGAAAGCCAGCCCTGTCCTGGGGAGCCCCAGGCACAGAATTCCCTGTTTTTCAGAACATCCAATCCAACCCTGCCCCACCTCACTTCAAACCCATTCCCACTGTCCTGTCACACTCTGTCCCGATAAAAATCCTTCTCCCTCCTTTTCCCAAACCCCTGGAAGGGCTCTAAGGTCTCCCCAGAGCCGTCTCACCCCCAGCATAAACATTTACCTTTTTATCTGCTTTTTAAAACATTTCTGGTTATTTGTGTGCTGCCTGAAAGGGAGGATTTGGGGAAAAGCCGCTGATTTAGTGGGAACAAGTGAAATATTAAGAAATGTTGGTTGCTCCTTTATTAACAGCGAATCCCCTGATGAACCCAAAAACTGTCAGTGAATTTGGAGAGGTTTGTG
Organism: Motacilla alba alba; assembly: GCF_015832195.1. Taxonomy (NCBI): domain Eukaryota; kingdom Metazoa; phylum Chordata; class Aves; order Passeriformes; family Motacillidae; genus Motacilla; species Motacilla alba. Next base: position 1,459,718 of record NC_052016.1, on the reverse strand, counting down.
ATTGATAATTGATAAACCTGGTCACCGATTAGCGTTGTTGTCGTCCTTAAATAATCAAGGCTGCAAACCAAACCAAACCAAAACAAAACAAAATAAAACAAAATAAAACAAAATAAAACAAAAGCCCCCCCTGAACCCAACCCACCCCCCTCATCTTAATTAGAGCCACATTCCCCCCATTGGAAGCTGAGCATTTTTGAAATGGGGCCGCAGCTCCTTCCAATTATGCAGAGCAATTAGAGAAGCTCATCAAGACATTCTGAGGTCTCATTAGGGAGAGCGTTGGTTGCTGCAGACATCTTCAGAGATTTCAGCAGTGGCTGGGGCTCATCTCCCCCTCCCAGCCACATTCCCACTCTTTGGGAAGAGTTAGACCGTGACTCCCTTCTCTTTAAACACTGCTCAATGCTCTCAATTTGTATTAAATGTTCTTCATTTATGTTGGGTGATTTAAAAATAAAGGAAAAAAAAATCTGATTTTCTTCATGCTGTCAGAGGTTTGAAATAGAAAAAAAAACCCAAAACTCCACTGAATTTAGCTGTTTTTTTAGCTTTCATAATTCAGCTTTCTCAGGGAGATAAATACAATTTCCAAGGCAGAATTGTTGGGTATTTCCTTATGGGAAAACAGTTAACAGCCTGTGCCTGAATGGTGAGAAATAGAAACTAAGAATTATGAATTTGGGTGAAGAAAGAGCTGAAAGAAATAAAAAATGATATTTTCTTACAGCTTTCATGGGAGATTTTGAACCGGGTCCTTCTGCTTGTGGAAAACTGCTGAAGATCAAAGATAAAATAACAAACTTTGCTTGAGAAGCTGTTTTTTATGGATAAAAATTCATTATATTTCCCTTTGTTTGTGTCGGTCCATCCATCCCCTGCTGTTGTTTGGGCTCTGGTTGTGGTTTTTTTGGTTTGTTTTTTTTTTTTGCTGCTGCTTGTTGTCATGGAAAATGTTGCCCAAAGCCAGACAGCCAAGAGATAAGGGCAGAGCTTTTCCTGGATGTTTTGGTTCATTTTGGAATGCCGCACTGAAGTTTAGGGAGAAAATTTATGGCCAAATAAATTATTTCAGGGAGAGCTGCTTTTTAACTTCAGGAGGCAGAGGAGTCATTCCAGAGGGCAAACAAGGCATTCCAGCTGGCAGGAGTGGCATTCCTCAGGAGCTCCACCTTGGCTGGTCCCCAGGGATGAGGTTTCTGGCTCTCATGGTGGTGCACGAAAATCAAGTTCAGAAATGTCACCGTTGTCACTTGAATCCACTCCCTTGGGGACCCAGGGTGCTCTCAGCTGGTTATTCCCAAACTGGGATTTATGAAATATCTGTGGCACGGATGTTTAGAGATTTTTGGGAAAGTCGCAAGCCCAAATTTTGCCTTCAGGGATTCACAGGGTGGTTTGGGTTTGGAAGGGACATTAAAGATCATCCAGTGCCACCCCTGCCATGGCAGGGACACCTTCCCCTGTGCCAGGCTGCTCCAGCCCCAGTGTCCAGCCTGGCCTTGGGCACTGCCAGGGATCCAGGGGCAGCCCCAGCTGCTCTGGGAATTCCAGCCCAGCCCCTGCCCACCCTGCCAGGGAGGAAATTGTTCCTAAAATCTGATCTAACCCTGTGATTTTTCACTCTGAAGCCATTCCCTGTGTGCTGTCCCTGCCTCCCCTGGGAATTGTCTCTCTCCAGGTTTCCTGGGGCTCCTGCAGGCCCTGCAAGGCCACCCTGAGCTCAGCCCAAAGCTTCTCCTGTGCAGCTGAACAATGCCAGCTGTGCCAGCCTTTGCTGCCAGCAGAGCTGCTCCAGCCCTCTGCTCATCTCCTGACCTGCTCTGCTCTTCCTGAAGATCCTGGGATTCCCTAAAAATGATGGAGGTTTTTCCCTGCCAGTACTTTCCTGGTCCCAAGAAGGGAAAGGCATTCCCACATTTCCCTGGGGTGCTCCTGCATTTCTGACCATGCCAGGAACCTTTGGATGTCATCCCAGAGAGATCTGGATGCATAAATGGAAAGAGGATAAAAAAATAAGAGGGAAATCCTAAATGCTCAACCTGGAAGATGCCGCTTTGTTTGTCCCCTCATCCTCATTAATTTATGCCCCAAAATTGTCCTTCCTAATGAGGATAAAGGAAGCTGAAGCACCAGGACATCAAAAATCCCTGGAGAGATTTCTGGGATTTTAAAGATGCCAGGCTTGGGGAGCAGGGCAGCAAAACCTTTGGGAATGTGGAGCAAGAGAATTCTTTAATGAAAAGGGAATATTTTTGATATGAATCATCTCTTCAGCTGAGACAAACCAGAGGGATTCTTTCCAGACTTTGAAAACTGTCCTCAGTTTTGGGCATTGATTCTGATCTGGGGAATTTTTTCTGTTCCTCCTCTCATCATGAGACAGGAGTGAATTACAATTGATTTCACCGTGGATTAATTATATTTGAGCTGGATTAATCACTAATGCAAGTATGACTGCTTCGATAATTTACTCTAGCACCAAGCTCAGTCTAAATATGAGGAAAAAATTGGTTTATTGAGTATAATCCCCCAGTTTTTTCATCACTTTGAGCCATCCATTCCCACCTCTGCCCCTGCAGTTCCCAAAAATGGCTGTGGATTTGTTTTTTAGGTACCTTAGAGTTTGGAGAAATTATCAGCTGCTAATTTTAAGGGGGATTGGATGGCTCAGATCCCCTTTTCCAGAGTGCCAGGACAACATTTTGGATATGGAAATCAGACCTGGCTTTGCTGAGCGCTCCTGGCTGAGCTGGGGTGAGCCCGTTAATCTGCAGCTGCCATGGACTGAGCGTTAGGAGGCCCCAGGATCCTCTCCAGCTGATTTCCTCCTTCTCAAAGGGAGATTTTGCAGTTCAAAAGCACCACCCCACATCAGAACACATCAATCCTTGTGGATTTTTTCCAGCTTAGGCTCAGCTTTAATGACAGCCTGCCCTCAAGTGTGTCAAGATCAATTAATCTCGAGTCTAACTCTTAGCCAGTCACACTAGAATGGGTTTTGAGTGCAGCAAAAAATGAAATTAGCTCATGCACATCATTCCAAACGCCTTTCCTGCAGTATCCGTGCATTTAAGACCAGTTTTATTTTGGTTATTAGTTTTATTTATTTATTTTATTTATATTTACCAGTTTGAGATCCCAAAGCTCATCCCTGGATGGGGCTGGAGCTGTTTGTTTTGTTTTCTTTTACCCAGAAGAAATGCTGCTCCTCAGTTCAGTTTTCTGTGTGTTATCTGTGTATTTAGGACCAGTTTTATTTTAGTTTGAGAACCCAAAGCTCATCCCTGAATGGGACTGGAGCTGGGCTTTTTTTTACCCAGAAGAAATGCTGCACCTGTGGTCACTTTTTATTTCAATTCCCCCACACAATTAAATCCATCAATTCAATAAATCAATAATATAGTCAATAAAGTATTTATATATATATATAGTTGTGTATATATATATAACTATATATTTAGTCTATATATAGTGTGTATATATATTATATATATATAGTTATATATATATAAAACTATATATATAGTATATAAATAATATATAAAAATATATAATATATAATATATAATATATATATTATATTACATATAATATATATAGTATATAACAATAATATAGTCAATAAAGTATTTATATATATTTTTATATATTAAAGTGTATATATATATAAAGGTGTATATAAGTATATAAATATCTATATAAAGTATTTATATATATTTATATATATTTATATTTATATAAATATAAATATATATACATTATATATATACACATTATATATAGATACACATTATATATATATATATATATATACATTTTATATATATATATGTGTGTGTGTGTGTGTGTGTGTGTGTGTGTGTGTGTGTGTATAAAAAATCCAATAAATCAATAATTCAATTAATTCCATAAATCCCTTTTCAGCCCAGCAGTGAGAGCTGCCTCTCTGTCACATCCCAGGCAGTTCTGCTTGCCCCGCAGAAGCTTTTGAAAGAGCTCCACCTCCCAAATGAAACCCTAGAGCAATGTAAACATTTTCCCTGCTGCCACAAACCATAGAGGAAGAGTGAAACGCACACCTTTCTTTGCTTTTTCCTGCTGTTCCTTGTCAAAATATTCCCTGTTAACATCTGTCACACTCTTTATTTGTTTTTTTTTTTCTGCTGGGGAGCACCGCTGGGATTTTTTTATTGCTGTTATCCTCGGGGTTTGGGGTTGTTTGAAGGAAACACACAGGTGAATTTATAATGATATATATATATATAAATGATATATAATCATTTATAATGATTAGGGAATCAGAGAATTATCAAGGCTGGAGGAGCTCTTGGGCACCATCCAGTCCCACCATCACCATAATCCCCAGACCACCTCCCTGGCTGGTCATTCCAATGCCTGACCACCCCTGTGGGGAATTTTTTCCCCCCAATATCCGATCTGAACCCCCCCCCCCGGTGCAATCTGAGGCCTTTTCTTCTTCAGTGGAGTTCAGTCCTGCTGGGAATAGCAGCAGGTGAGTAAAACCTGGATTTGCCCCCGTGAATTCAGCTCCTTGGGTTTGTCCAGCTCGGGTAAAATACCCAAATTTCCCCCCGATCCTGTTTTTCATCCCTGTGGATTCCTGCTGTCCCATGGCAGCCAGGGATGGAACTGCAGCACAAGCTGTGTTTCCCCCCAGAATTCCCCAATTTTCTTCATTTTGGGGTTTCCCAACAGGAAATTTAACGCTGTACTGGTTCCGAGTTGCCCATTTTGGTGAAGTGGAGCTACAAGTGCCCCCTAAACTTGCCAGATTGAAGGCACAATAATCAGAGCCAGGGCCTTGCACAACATCTCTCCCCCAGAGAGGTGTTTATTTCCTAAAAATAGAAAAATTACTTCAGGAGAACATTTCCTGGCCGGATAAGGTTCTCATTTCCAGCATTCCACACGCTGCTTGCGCATGTCAGGGGAGAACTTTCATCCCTGGAAAAGAAGGATGAGCCTGTGGTTTGGATGCCTCGAGAGGCTGCCTGGAGCAGAGGCTGGGCAGAGTTAAAGGAATAAAGCAGGGATTTGTTAAAAGGCCTTTAAAGGATGCACCTTGGGCAGCACAGGAGCCCAGCCAGGGCTGCACCCAAGATGGACCAAAATGGTCACAAAATGGACCAAAATGGACCCAAGATGGACCAAAATGGACCAAAATGGATCAAAATGGAGCCAAGATGGACCAAGATGGACCAAAATGGATCAAAATGGAGCCAAGATGGACCAAGATGGACCCAAAAATGGATCCAAAATGGACCCAAGATGAACCAAAATGGATCAAAATGGACCAAAATGGATCAAAATGGAGCCAAGATGGACCAAAATGGACACAAAATGGACACAAGATGGACCAAAATGGATCAAAATGGATCCAAAATGGATTCAAGATGAACCAAAATGGATCAAAATGGACTCAAAATGGACACAAGATGGACCAAAATGGACCCAAAATGGACCCAAAATAGAGCAAGATGGACCCAAGATGGACCAAAATGGATCAAAATGGACCCAAAATGGACCCAAGACGGACCCAAGATGGACCCCAAGTCATGAGTTTTCACACTTTTATAGGTTTTGGTCCATTTCCATCTTGGGGAATTGTCCAATTACATCTTGAGGTGATGCAGCCCCATCCTCCCAGGTTGCTCTCCTCAGTTCTCTGCTGTTTGCACATTTTGGGCCTGGAAAAGGATTGTTTGTCTGATTAAACTCTGAGGAGAACCTGCTTACACTTCATGTGAAGTTCAGAGTCACACTCTGAATGCAGTACAGAATCTGGGAAACATGAAAGCTAAAACTAAAGGCATCAGTTTCACCATGGAATGGAGAATCGTGAAGCCTCCAGTGAAGTGCCACCACCTCAGCTCCAGGGAAGAGCTGCTGGGCCTCCTCCTGCTCCTTCTTCCCTGGATTTTGGCTGGGAATGTTTCCCTGCTCATCTTTCCCTGGGAGAGAGGATCTTTTGGCCACCACAACTCCAGGAATGCTGTGAGAGGTTCCTCCATCTGCTGCCCTCAGAGCCAAGATCTTGTTTAATCCATGAAAAACCCATTTCCAGCCCCACCCAGGGATGAGCTTTGGGATCTCAAACGGAGATGAGACCTGTCTAAACCCCACAGATAACACACAGAAAACGTTTACATTGCTCTAGGGTTTCATTTGGGAGGTGGAACTCTTTCAAAAGCTTCTGCGGGGCAACCAAAACTGCAGGGGATGTGACAGAGAGGCAGCTCTCACTCCTGGGCTGAAAAGGGATTTATAGAATTAATTGAATTAATTGAATTATTGATTTATTGGATTTTTACATATTATGTATATTTATATACACATATATATATATATATATATATATAATTGAATATATTATTGATTTATTGAATTAATGAATTGAATTGTGTGAGGGAATTGAAATAAAAAGTGACCTGAGGAGCAGCATTTCTTCTTCAAATGAATCCCAAATCAATCCCGAACCAATCCCAAACCTGTCCCAAACCAGTCCCAAACCAATCGCAAACCTGTCCCAAATCAATCCCAAACCAATCCCAAACCTGTCCCAAACCAGTCCCAAACCAATCGCAAACCTGTCCCAAATCAATCCCAAATCAATCCCAAACCAATCCCAAACCTGTCCCAAACCAATCCCAAACCAGTCCCAAACCAATCCCAATCCAGTCTCAAACCAGTCCCAAACCAGTCCCAAACCAACCGTAAAGGCAGGAAGTGCTCAGGCCAGACATTTCCCACAATTTGAAGCCAACTAGGCTCAGGGACCTTTGACTCCTTCCCCTGGGATTTCACTGGGATTTCCTCCCTGAGGATCTCCTTCCCCCTTTGCTCAACAAGGCAAAGACATCAAATACGTGAACAAACTCCCTTATTTTAGGTAAAAAGTGTCTGGTTGGAGTTAATACCCGAATTGCTCAGGTGTAGAGAGGTGCAAAGGCTCCTTTTGGGAACCTGGCACAGTTTTACCCCAGGGAGATGAGGTAACACAAATTATTTCCCTGCCTGGATGGTGTGGGGAGAACCCTGGCCTGGGAAAGTGTTCAAGGCCCCTCCTGGGAGCCCCATCCCCATGGGGAAAAGGGTTTCCTCGGGTTTTGGGAGGCAAAACCCCAGGAAAGGAAAGGGTGTGAGGGGGAACTGAGCAGCAAATCCCCTCCTCCAGCCCCACCATCCAGGCAGAAACCAGATCCCAGGCTCGGAGCCACGGGGCCACACAGACACCGAGTCAAAATTTCATGTACTTCCCTTAAATGATGATGTAATTCCAAACTTCTCCAGAGTTCAGGAAAATTAATGACTCAGCGTCTTGTTTCAGCTCCCTCCAGCCGTGCTTTCAGCTTTGGTCAGCATCAAGCAGGGATTTTTTGGGGGCTGGCAGGGGGGGTTCAGGGATCTGGCTGTTGCTCCCATCAAATCCGTGTCACAAATCCCTCCAAGCTCTGTTTTGGGAACAGCACACGTGGCTTTGGTATCGAGTAACAGCCTTTGCATCCTGGAGGAGAGAGGGAAATAGCAAAGGAAAAAGGGAAATGAAAGCAGGCAGAGGAAAAAAAATACCCACATAAAAACAGGGAAAATGGGAGTGAAATGGAGATTATGATTCGGTTTTCTAAGCACAGCTTCAAGGTCCTGATTCGTGAACAGGATGTGACTTCATGCTCTTGTGGGCACCAGGAACCAAAATGGGTGAGAGAATCCCTCTGGAGCTTCAGGTCTAATTCTGTTTGGGAAAGAAAAATCCCCAAATCCTTTCCATTGGTGGATTTGGAATCCCAATTCTCAGGAGAATCTGTCTCAGCTCCTGCCCTGTTCTACCACTTCTGGCAGCCTCCAGAGGTAGGGGGAAGCTGCTCCTTCACAGGAAGGAAGGAATTGCTCCTTTAGGAAGTGTCAATTCTTCATCTTCTTTTTCTGCCTCTGCCAGGGTCAGGATTGAAAGCATTTGAGATGGTATTTCATGTTCAGACTCAAATATTTATTATTTCTTATCTTCATTAGTCTTACAAGATGTGAGTTCTACAGCATTCTACTAACAAGCTTCAGAATGGCTAACCATCTCTCTCTACAAGGCCTTTGAAGGATCAACTGTCCAATTCAGAAATCACACCTCAATTATTTTCTCTTTCAACCCAATAATTAATCACTCGAAGTCCACAATGGGGACTTTTTTATCCTATTACTCAAAACCACCCAAACCTATGGAGAAGAAGGTGAAGAAGAAGGAGAAGGAGCAGCCTCCACCCCAAACCTCCTCCTTGCTTTATATCCATTGCTGTATTCTAAACCCTTCAACTCTGAGTTTCCCCCCTGTGATATCACATACTTCTATCCAAACTCAACTCACCTCAAATCTCAGTTTTATTATGGAATTTTGGAAGCTTCTCCAGGGCCTCAGGTCACTGCGGTGTTCACAGTATATGAAAAATAGAAAAGATAAAATTTAAGGCACCAAAACCTTCCCCAGGCTGAGGGGGCTCAGGAATGGTGATCCAAAGGTGTGGGGAGATGCTCAGCCTGGTGTTGGGGTAAAACAACTCCAACACCCCCAGATTTGCAGAGCTGTCAGTGGTGGATGGCTGCTTTTGGGGTTGGAAGCCAACCCTGAGCTGAAACCAGCCTGACTCATCCATCCCAAAGTTCAACTTCCCGATAGAAACTGGAACAAGGGAGGATTTGACAGGCAGAGCACCTGATAAATGACCCAGCAAGGGAAAGTACTGATAACTTATCTCAAGCTGCTGAGCTGACACAGCTGGGACAGCTGACTGACACTTCATCCCATAAAAACCCAATCCCACTTTTCAACTGGAGGGTTTCCCATCTTCATTTTTCTTTGGGAGTGTGTGGAGATTCCTCCCTGGAATGGGGACACCTCCTGAGGTCACTCCTTGGGGCTGAGTGAGATTTGCCCCCTTTCCTTGCTCTGGGTGAGTAACATCAAACTCTACTTAACAATTATTTTTCCTCATTTTAATATAATTGCTTTAAAACAGTGAACTTTCCCTGCAGTTTTATCTACCTGTGCTGTGTGGTAAGTAACTCTGATTAAGGTATTTTATTACAAATATCATAATAAATTACATATCTATATATATCAATATCAATCCTTATATCCGTCATCCTATAAAAAGCTGCACAAATTAATCCCAGCTCTGTAAAGTTTTAGACACTACTCCTGCAGACTCTGCTGTGGTTTTCAGGGCATTCGTTCCCTTTTTGGGGTACCAGAGGGTGTCTCAGGAAATCCTGGGATCTGAACTGAGCTTTGGAATGTGGGGGACAAGGACGGGATGGGAGGAGGCACTCGGGATCCCAGACCTGACACGGGGAGCCTGGATTATTTCTCAGTCCTGTGTGAGGTGTCCTCATCCCCTTCAGCTTCCCAGGGTCACATTTCTGCCCCATGGAATGATTCCAGCAATTCCCTCATTTTTTTTTTACCCCTGCAAACCACCCTGAAGTGCCACCACACACTCAAAAGCCCTTTCTAAGGTCTCAGAAGGTGTTTTGCTTTTTCTTTTCTGGCCTCCCCAAATGCGGACAGCCCCTGATGAATACAAAAAAACCCCACTTGAACACAAATGGCACAAGCAAGATTTGGAGCAGATCCCATTGTCCTCCACACCCAAATCTCCCAATATTTTTTTTTTTTCTTATCCCATCCAGCCCTGCCCACGGTGCCTTTCCTTCCTCCACCTCTTCTCCCTCAGCTCGAGCCCACGAGACATTTCCAACATTAGCAATGGTTCGGTGCATAATGGTTTTCAAAGCCTCGCTGCATCTCCTCTAAATGAGAAAAATAAATATCTGGGGAGCTCTTGCACATGTCAACAGTGAAGCAATTTGTGTAGGCAGCTCTGGAAACAGTGACAGAGTGAGGAGCTGTGCATAGCTTGGTAATAATATCATCACTGTCTAGACAACTCCACAATTAACAGCCAGACAGACCCAGGCCTTCTTTAAGGAGCCTCCAACAATAAAAAATATTCCTCCACAGGGAAGGAAGCCACAGCTCTCTCTCCCTGCTACCTTGCACATTGGAATTAAATCTGTTTAAGAGGCTTTCTAAGAGGAGCTGCTTTTCTCAAGTGTTTGCAAAAATTGCCTTCGGTGAGGATCTTCCTGTTAAAACATCTGGTTTAACATTCTCTGAAATGGTCATTCTGGGCTGCTTCTCCTCTTTTTTATTCACTTCAAAACAGTGGTGTTTTTAAAGCTGTACCAATATTGGGGGAAACTCTGGATGAATAAAGGGTTTCTGCACAAAACTTCCAGGGAGATTCATAATCCCAAATTTTGGCTCTTCACTAATTCATAGGCCCGAGGCTGCTCTCACTGCCTGATTTTTGTCCCCAGCCACAGCCATATTCCACAGGGATAATCCCAGGGCAAAGGGAGAGTGCTGCCATCAGATTTCACTCTTTAATATAGAACAACTTTATTCTTTATTCTATGTCCTACAGATTTTGTTCTGGAAGGCTGCAGGCAGGAATGACAGTTTCTTATCCAAAAAAACTGACTGCAGAAAGAGGGAAAAAATTCTCCAAATTCCCAGTTTTCCAATGGAAGTCAAGGCTTATCTCTTCTGTCCCGACTCAGCCTCACCAAGGGTCGCATCCAGGGAGTGACACTGGAATAAGGTGATTTTTAAGGTCCTTCCCAAGCCAACACATTCCATGGATTTCAGCCTTTTGTAGGACGCAGTTCTGGCTCGAGGCACCACGAGGGCTCAGGAATGGGCACCGTGGGAAACTCGTGCCTTGGAAAGGAAAAACCCCCAAATCCTTTCCAGTGAGGACATTTCCCATTTGGAGCTGGTGCTGGTGGCACCAGCAGCACCTCCACGGCAGGGATGGCAAGTGATGTCAGCTCAGGAATGCTCTCCCTCAGTGCTCCCAGGCCAAGGCAAACAGGGCTCGGGGAGTTCTCCCATCCCAGCTGAGTTTTGTTAGGAAACACATCCCCAGGTGCCTTTTCCTCCCTGGGAGGTTGCAGGATGACTGTGGGGTTGGCTTTTCATCCTTGAGGAGCAGCCCCGAAGCTGGGAGTGCTGGCACCGTGACTCAGCTGCTGCTGCTGCTGCTCTGACTCCAGCTGGAGCCTCCTGGGCTGCTTTTCCAGTGAGGAATATGAGCAACACCCCAGAGATGTGGAAAGGTCATCAGAACGTGACAGGGGAGTAGAATAAAGACATTTTTGTCCATGCTTCCCACACTGACATGAAAGAGGAGCAGGGTGGCGTGGTTCTAAACCAGGAGTTGGCTCTGCAGATTTTGGAAGTAGAAGAAACCAAATCCCACTTTTTTTTTTTTTTTTTTTTGAAAAACCATCAGCAAAATTCTTTGTTCCTATCACTGGCAACATCTCCAAGGAAGACAGGGCTGGAAAAATGTGTCTTTTCCTTGGAACATCTGCAACATCCATGGGAATGTTCCACTCCTGAGATCAGGAGGGTCAAGAGTTGAGCTGAGCAATGTCAAAGTTTGCTCATGAGCAGGACCAAGCCCATGCCGGAGAAATTCCCACCCCGAGTTCTGGGGATGACAGGAAGGTTTTGTGGAGATGTCTCTCCACACCCAGAGCTAAGGAAAGAAACTCTGGTCAAATATTGCAAAGGCTCAGGCTGGGGAGGGGATGGGGCTCAGCAGCACTGAGCCAGGTCTGGATGTGGACAACTGAACGTGGTGCAATAAAAACCTGCTCATTCCCACTGCCCCTGGTTCCACAGGATCTTGGAAACATCAGGGTGGGAAGGGACCTTCAGAACCATCCAGTGCCACCCCAGCCCCACCAGCATCACCCCAAACCCTGTCCCCAAGGCCACATCCAGACTGCTCTGGGACAATTCCAGGGACTCCAAACCTCCCTGGGCAGCTCAGCCCAAGGCCTGGCCACTCTGCCAGGGAAATTTTCTGTCCCAGTCTCCAGCCTGAGCCTGCCCTGGTGCCATCTGAGGCCATTTCCTCTCCTCCTGTCCCTGCCCCTCCTGGCAGGAGTTGTGCAGAGCACTGAGGTCCCTCCTGAGCTTTAATTCAGGCTTGAATATTTGCACCAGTTCTGACAGCCCTTGATTTCCCTGTTCCTCCTTGAAGTCAGCAACGCCACCCTGCAAACTGCAAGGCAGGAATTGCACAGGGAGCAGCTCCTGTCCTATTAAAAATCTCCTTTTCCTGCTGGATTTGGATGGTGGTGGCTCCAATCTTGCTCCCCATGAGTGAGCAGGTTCCTTCCTGGGTGATCTTCAACAAATCAGTTCAGGATTCGCTCTGGAAATGAATCTGTGGGAGATTTGACCATTCCTGTGCTCAGTGTTTAGGGAATGAAGCGATTCCTGGTCAAGCATCAGGAAAAAGGCAACCTGTGCTCCTGATCATCCCAAGGAACTCCATGAGAAGCTTCCTCATGGAGCAGAGTAACCCTTCACCTCAGGAAGTGCAAAATCCTTAGAACTCCATTTTCCCTGGTGTCCCTGAGATGTTCCATGGGATGTGGGCTAAACCAGAGTGAATTCCAAGCCCAGCTGATCTCATGCCAGGTTTTACAGAGCGTGGCAGTGGCAGCAAAAGGCAGTGGGATGACCTGTGTGTCTGGGGCAGCAGGTGAGACCATCCCGCAGTGCCAGAGCTGCCTTTGGATGCTGCAGCAGGCTGGGAATGCTTCCCCTGATGTCTTGGCCACTGATCTGAAATCTCTTCGAAGGGAAATGCTCGAGCCTGGAAAATTATTGTGCTGCTTCACAGACATACTTGGGAAATCAGAACACCCCCACGGAGGACATGAGTTCATCCCTACCCTCAGACTTTCCCCCCTGGAACATTTGGGGAACACTTTGGACAATGCAGGAGACCAAAAGGAGACAGAGAACTCCACCACTTCCCAAAATTGTGGCTCTTTTCCAGTCCAGCTACTGGCCTGAAGAACAAAAAGGAAGGAGATGCTAAGTTTGAAGCCTTTTTCCCACTCCTGGGTAGGGAGTTTTTGGGGAATGCTTGAATTCCTCAGCGTCTGCTCCTCTGGGACACCAGGTTGGGAGAAGGGAGGGGATCAGTGAAGCAACTCCCAGACCAAATTTCCAAACAATCCAATCACAAAGATGTCCTTGAAAATCTCCTCTTTTAAGAGTTATTTGAAACTTATCCGTGGAAACAAAGGCTGGAAAACTCTTTACCAATTCAAAACTGCCTCGTGTGCCTTTAGGAGGGGTTTCCTATCAAATCCAGGCTGCTGAAGGCAGCAGATTCCAGCAAAACTCCTTTCACCAGTGGATACAATTCATTCTATTAAAAAAAAAAAATTAAAAAAAGGAGCAATCCTGGCTGTCCTGGCTGTGTAGGTGGGTGAGAAAATGTGAACAGCTGCTCTCGCTGCAGGAGCAGCCTGCCAAAAATCCTTGTGCTGTGAACAACTGCGCTAAATTTGGTTTCCCTGCTTTGGATTACTCAGTAGCCAGGCTCTCCCCCTGCTCTCACCCCAAACACAAGCCCCTCTCTATCAAAGGCAGATGATTCCAGGGGCTGTCATCAGGCACCTGGGAACGGCAGCGCTTCCCACAAAATCCAGTTCTGACAGATGAGGAGGAAACAACTCATTTTTGGCAAGTGAGGAGGGAGAAAGTCTGGCACTAGGGACACTCCTGGGGACAGCTGAGCCTCAGGGAACTGGCCCTGGTGTCCAGCAGGGAGAGGCAGGGATGACACATTCCATTCTCCTGAGCCTGGAGTGCCAGGAGAGAGGTTGGGATCCAGGGGGATGCAGAGCCCCCCTCACACTCCTTGTGTCCCTGTGTGATGGATCAGCCACATCCAAACGGGATGGAGAATGTCCAGGGAAGGGAACAGAGCTGGGAAAGGGCTGGAAAACTCCTGAAGGAGCTGGGAAGGGGCTCAGCCTGGAGCAAAGGAGGCTCAGGGGGGACCTCAGTGCTCTGCACAACTCCTGCCAGGAGGGGCAGGGACAGGAGGAGAGGAAATGGCCTCAGATGGCACCAGGGGAGGCTCAGGTTGGAGATTGGGAAAGAAAATTTCCCTGGCAGAGTGGCCAGGCCTTGGGCTGAGCTGCCTAGGGAGGTTTGGAGTCCCTGGAATTGTCCCAGAGCAGTCTGGATGTGGCCTTGGGGACAGGCTTTGGGGTGATGCTGGTGGCACTGGGGTGGCACTGGGTGATCCTGGAGGGCTCTTCTAACCTTGGTGATTCCACAACTCTGGAATGCACCCCTTGGGGCTGAGCTGGAGACCTCCATGAGAATTTGTTTTTCTGGTGGAGGTGGACATTTAACCCCACAGAAAGGTGGAAGTCATTCTCTCTGTCCCTACCCAGAGCATTTCCCCTTCCCTGCTGCCCAGTGAGTCCAGTTTGAAAACCAGGATTTCACCCACAGCCACCGCCAAACACCCTGCAGCACAGACAGCCTGGAATGGGGGTACCAAACCCTGGAATGGGGGTACCAAACGCCCTGCAGCACAGACAGCCTGGGATGGGGGTACCAAACCCCCTGCAGCACAGACAGCCTGGGATGGGGGTACCAAACCCCCTGCAGCACAGACAGCCTGGAATGGGGGTGTCTGCAGAGCTCCTGGCGTGCTCGGATAGAAAACCCTCACAGAACCATGGGATCACCAAAGCTGGAAGAGCCCTTCAGGATCACCCAGTGCCACCACCAACCCATCATCATCATCATCATCATCATCACCCGACTCTGACATCACCCTCAGCAATCCCAGAGCCTGAAGGCCCTGCTGAGCTTCCCGTGAGCCACAACTTTTCCCCATTTCTGAGAAAAAACCCTGCACGGGCAGTCAATGTTTTTATGACCCACCTCTTTACCCTGTTGTTTGCTTTTATCCTGCAGTTTTCTGGACGAAACGCTCGTCTCTCAATGAACTGGAGATTTACCGAGGAGGCCACGTGGGGATGGCGAGGCACCAAACCAACACCAGCAACGTGCAGGGCTGGTGGCTTAGTGAGGACCCTCTAGTTAAGATGAGGTCATTCCAGCCTCCCTCCCCTCTGCCAGGAAATGATGGATGTTCCGCCCCGGTGTGTTGTTAGGATCACATCAGCTGCCTGTGAAGTAGCAGGGAAATTGTGGCTCTGATGTGTCAGGTACCTAATGAAGACGAAATTCTGGGAGCAGACCTTTCCGCAGGCTTTGCTCAGCCTTTCCTACGAAACCCCAGCAAAGCCCCTGGGCTTTAAACTCCTTCAGAGGAGCAGGAGCTGCTCAGTGTCCATCCTTTCCAACGCGGGGGATGATTTTCTCCCAGGGCTTTGCACGCCTCCAAAGGCTTTTGCTCTTGGTAACTCATCACCGTGTCAAGATCCTGCAAGGAAGCCATGTTCCCATTATCCATACAAAATGGATTAGATGGGGGATGAAAAGGGCTCGCAAAGGTAAAGCCAGATCTAAGTTTAGTTTCCCAAATGTCAGCGCGAGGCAGCTTCTGGCTTCTGTCATGATGCTGAAGAAAAACGAGTTGTTACTCCCGTGGTTCAATTTGTTAAAAATATTTATTGTCCGCAAGGCAGGAATTGTCTTGCTTGGTCTTGAAGTGATCCTTAACCCCAGAGGAAAGAGGAATTGAAGGAATGAAGAATTAAAAGGAAATACATCTTTTTTATTAGTCAAAAATTTGTTGGAAAAAATGCATCTCTGGGCAGCTTCATTGCTTGTGCAGGATGAGAAATATTTAGGAATGAAGGAAGGGATTAAGTAACTAAAAAAAAAGGGGGGGAAATTTAAAGAAAAATCTGATTTTTGCTCCAGCACAAAAAAACCCTCCCTTGAAAATGTGCTTGCACCTCAGCAAGCCTTTTATGGGATCTTGGATGCTTGGGGATGTTTGTGTAATTGCTTCTTGTAAATGAGCTTCTCCTCTGCAACACTTTACAGGAAAGCACTTTCCTTCACCATCTGTTATCCAGTTGTTTTAACTGGCTTTCCAGTTATTTGGAGCAGTCATTTACAAGAACCTTTTTAACCTCCAGAAAATGAAATCACTGAAGCCTCACTGGACTCCCCGTGCCTAAAAACTGAGGGGCTGAGGGTTAAAATTCCTGAGAGAGGAGCAGGAGTGTGGAAATCAGTGGTGGGCAACCTAAAGTTGCCGAAATTATTAATTTTTTTTGAAAGTTCAGAGTGAATTGGTTTATTTGGAGAAAGTAGTTTGGGAAATCTGGGGATGATTTTTCATCTCTGTGTCACTTTTGGGATCTGTGCCATTATCAGCCAGGGGCTGCTCAAGGGAAATGAACTTTGGGACTAAAAATGGCTTTGTCAAACACGGAAATCATGGAATTATGGGATGGTTTGGGCTGGAAGGGACCTCAAAGACCATCCAGTGCCACCCCTGCCATGGGCAGGGACACCTTCCCCTGTGCCAGGCTGCTCCAACCTGGCCTTGGGCACTTTCAGGGCAGCCACAGCTTTTCTTTTCCAGCCCCTTCCCACCCTCCCAGGGAGCAATTCCTTCCCAATATCCCATCTAACCCTGCCCTCTTCCAGTTTAAAACCATTCTCCCTCATCCTGCCACTCTTCACCCATAAAAAAAAAGTCATTTTTTCCTTCTTTTTAGAGCCCCTTTAAGCACAGCTCCTGGGATCCTTCCCTTCTCCAGGGGAACACTCCCAGCTCTCCCAGCCTGTCAGATACTCCCAGCCTTTCCCGAAGGACAATTCAGTGAAACTTCAGTTTCTGGAGGTTGGGAGGGGAAGGGTTCAGGTGTCCCTCACCTGCTGGTGTCACCTGCAGGCTTTTCCCATGGAAAATGTCCTTGGGATCACACTGAGACCTCAGCACTTCAACTTCTGGGCAGATAAAATCATTTTAAGAGGATAAGAAAAGTTTAGGAATGAAGGAAGGGATTAAAAAGCTTAAAAAATGAGAGCTGGAAAAGAATTACTTTTCTCCACCCCCTTTTCCTGTTGTCTCCACAACACAAAACTCAACTCCTCCTCCTTTTCTCTCGTGTTGGGGACATTTGTGGCACAAAACTCACAAGTGGCAGCTCTGGCTTTGGCACCAAACACCCACCAAGCTCCTTCTGAGTGCCAAAACCAGGAATCTGAGCATCTGGAAAGCAGCAGCCACCACGGGGAGATCCAGGGTTTTGCCACGTGCAGATGCTGTCGCTGCTGGAGCTGCCTGACCCCGCTCCAGGGTGCTGGAGCTGCCACGCCTCAGCTTTCCTGGGAAATTGTGCCGGGCACAGAGCCCCTGGCATGGTGCCAGCAGAGATCCTGCTGCTTTCCCACTGGGAAACGAGGGAGCTGCAGCTGGGAATGCTGTGACTGCAGTGGCAGCAGCAAGGTTTGCCTCCCTGGTGTCCCAAGTCCCCTCTCCCAGCCACCCTTGGCACCCCGAGGTGCAAAAATCCCCCCAGAGGTGCCCCCCTGCTTTCCCTGTTATCCCATGGGGTGGAGATGTGTCCTGTCCCCCTGCCCATTGTCCGTGGGGAGTGTGTCCCTGCAGGGAGGTTCCAAAGGGAATTTAGGTTGGGTTTTAGGGCAAGGCTCTTCCCCAGAGGCTGCTGGCACTGCCCAGGCTGCCCAGGCAATGGGCACGGCCCCGAGGCTGCCAGAGCTCCAGGAGCCTTTGGCCAGCGCTGCCAGGGGTGCCCAGGCTGGGCTTGCTGGGCTCTGGGCAGGAGCAGGGGTTGGATTTGGATGATCCTTGTGGATCCCTTCAAATTCAGGATATTCCCTGATTTCAGGCTGCAGTGGTTTAGGTTCACCAATTCTGGATTTCCCAGGATTTCCCCTTTTGTACACAGGTGTTCACAGAGGTGTGACAGCTCTCTCCTTGCAGCACTTCCATCAGTGCCTCCCTGTGGGGTCTGAACTTCTTTTTGCCAAGGTCGGGATTAAATGTGTGAGAGGGTGTTTCTTGTTGGGACTCAGGTGTTGATCAGTTCTTGTCTCTGTCACAGTCTCACACACCCTGAGTTCTGCAGCACTTCACTCCAGCACACTGAAAATGGAGCCCTGTCTCTCTCTCTGCAAGGCCTTTGAAGGATCAACTGTCCAGTTCAGAAATGACACCTCAATTATTTTCACTTTTACCCCAATACCCAACCACCCGTGCCCGCCATGGGGACTTTTTATCCAATGACACAAAACCACCCAAACCCACGGAGAAGAAGGTGAAGAAGAAGGAGCAGCCTCCACCCTAAAACCTCCACCTTGTTTTATATCTATTCCTGTATTCCAAACCCTTCAACTCTGAGTTTCCCCCCTGTGATATCACACACTTCTATTCAAACTCAACTCACTTCAAATCTCAGTTTTATTCTTGAATTTTGGAAGCTCCTCCAGGGCCTCAGGTCAATGCAGTGTTCTCCTGGGGGTCAGTGCCTGGCAGCACAGAAAGTCTGGCACAGGGAAGTGGGAATGTTTATATGGTTGGATTTCTGCTGGAGAAACCCAGTGAGAAGGAAAAAAAGAGAGAAAAAAGAAGAAAAATACCCAGAGAGGGAAAAAAAGGCCAGTGGGAAGGAGAGACAGAAATCCAGAGGAATTAACAGATGGCAAGTGGGAAAGTCAACATGAGGGCAGTGCTAGAAAAGAGGGAGACCAGAAAGAAAAAAGGGATTTAATGAGAAATTAAATATAGTGCTTATCCCAGTCCTGGGAGGGGGGCCTGGGTCAGAAATTCATGGAGCAGGTTTCCCTCCAGCTGGGAGAACAGAGTCCTTCCTTTTTAAATGGAGGAACAGCTTCAAAACCGTGGATGGGAGTTGCAGGCCAAAACCAAAATGTTCACAAAGTCCAAATTGTCCCATGGGATGTGGGGAGGCTCAGCCTCAGGGACCTCCAGGTTGGTGCTGTGGGAGCTCTCAGGGCTGGCAGCCACAAGCACTTCCCAGGAAAACACAGAATCCAGGTGGGAAGAGACCTCTAGGACCATCCAGTGCCACCCCAGCCCCACCAGCATCACCCCAAACCCTGTCCCCAAGGCCACATCCAGACTGCTCTGGGACAATTCCAGGGACTCCAAACCTCCCTGGGCAGCTCAGCCCAAGGCCTGGCCACTCTGCCAGGGAAATTTTCTGTCCCAATCTCCAACCTGAGCCTCCCCTGATGCCATCTGAGGCCATTTCCTCTCCTCCTGTCCCTGCCCCTCCTGGCAGGAGTTGTGCAGAGCAATGAGGTCCCCCCTGAGCCTCCTTTTCTCCCCCAAACCACCCCAAATCCCTCAGCTGCTCCTCCCAGGATGTGTTTCCAGCCCCTGGACAATCCCAGCCATCCTCAGGGCAAGGAGACATCTCCCCAGTTGTGCTTCACTTCAGCCAGAGAAAGTATCAGAATAAAAGAAGAAAAAAGAAAATCAGGTTCTAAATGCTCTGAGTTTTCTGAGTATTTCTAAAAATAAGACAAATTTTCAATGTAAAAGAAACATTAGGGGTTTTCATTATTAATTTTACCCCCTCCCAAAAAAAAGCAACTTTTATCAGATAAGTTTTGAGCATTTCCATCAATGATAAAACACATGAGGAAAGTGGAGGGTCACAGTGCCAGCACTGGGATGTCCTTACAGAGTCCCCAGAGGATGGCATCCCCCATTTCCACAGCAAATCCAACACTTTTCAGGGAACTTCCAGGCACCTGGAGTCCATGGAAGGATGATTACTGACGTCAGTGCTGCAGGACTTTCACTCAGGAACTCTGTCAGACATTGGGAAATATTTCCTAATTGCATTTGCTTGTTAAACACAACCAAATTTCCTCTGGCTGTGTCCCTGGATCCTTCAGCATCCCCTGCCCTCCTTCCCTAGTGCTGAGTCAGCGCTTTCCAGGGGCCTTTTTGGAGGAGTTGTGGAGATTATTTTCCGATGTAAATCCATAATTTGGGAGGAGCAGATGGTTCTGATTCCAGCTGGAGCCTGCACTTGATTCTGATGGAAACAGAGCAGCTTTGGACTCAAAACTCCCAGAATTTGGCAAGCAGGAAATATTCCAGAGCAATTCCAGCTCTCCCAGGAGAGGGTGGGATGCTGGGTGTTGGTTCCCATAGGAGAAGGCTGGAAGGAAACAGGATATTGTGGAAAACAAGGGATCCCTGTAATCCTTCAAATTCAATCCTTCAAATTCAAATTCCTTCAATGAGGGGGAAAAAACAGAGCAGTAAATGGAAAGGACTGAAGAGAAAAGCCTCAAAAATCCAGAAGGGACAAAAATGTGAAGAAGAGGGAGAAGTTCAGGAGAGGAACCCAATCCAGGATTTCTAAAGGAAGAGAAAGTGGACAGAGGTGAGAATGCCCAGGGCAAGGGGTTTGAACTGGGTGATCTTTAATATCCTTTCCAACCCCAGCCATTCTGGGATTTCTGAGAATAAAAATTTTTTCCATCCTTCTGTGAGGAGAAAAACAGAAGAGGAAAGGACTCTGGAAATTTCTCCTTTCTTTACAGATGTTCTCCTTTCTTTACAGAATTTCTCTGCGCTTTACTTGAACATCCCAACAGCAAATAAGTCAAGGGAAAGTGATTTTATTGAAATAAAAATTGTTCTTGGGTTGGTTTTACCTTGAGACCAAAACCATCAAGCAAACACCATCCACTCATTTCCTATTATGTGTCATTGGCTTTTGTTCATCCTTTTGTTGAGTCCAGCCTCCTCAGAGAAGTCCCTGGTGGTTTTTCCGTGCCCACAGCAGATCCTGGTGACGTTGAAGGTTGGGTGACATGAGCTGGTGCCTGGCTCTGGTTCCTTTTCTCACGGGCACTAATGGGAAGTTGTGATTTAAGGCTGAGCTTTTCCAACTCCCTGGGGCTTTCTCGTGAATTTCACAGCCTGGTGGCCCCGTGAGGACTTCCACAGCACTTTCTTCTCTGTAATGCCCTCATGAGACAAAAATAAAACTTTAAGTTCCTTAATTTGACTTGAAAAGCAGCTCAGCCACAACACATCTCCAGCAGCAGCAGTGCTTCTGCATTCTGGGAAAACCTTCCCAAATTGGACCAAAAATTGATGAAGCAGAAGTAAATAGTGAGAACTACAGGGCAGAGCCTCTGCTGGGCTCTTCCACCAAAAAAAAATCCAGCTGCCCACAAGTAGCATGAGTGTTCTTCTTAATAGTTGCTTGAAATACCCACAGAGTCATACAATTTCTTTTAAAATGTCTTATATTTAATTATAAAATATAATTATATTAATTATAAAATATTAATATAATATATACAGCATAACACTATATATTGTATTTATTATATATTAATTATAAAGTATAATTACATATTAATTAATTATATAAATGAATTATGAAATTTATTTTCCCCTTTGGAACATTAAAAATTCCTCTTTGTCCTGATTCCTATAGAAATTTTGGCATGGATTGGAGCAATCCTGTGGCTGATCACCCTCTGCAGTTGTTTTATCCATCTCTTGTGTGGCACTGAACCATCTCAGCTCAGCTCCTTCCTTTCTTGCTGCAGCTTCAGGAGACCAAATCCACATGGAGGTAAAACCTGAAGGATCTTCAAAATTCCCTCAAAATCTCCAGTTCTCCCCAGGTCATCCCTCAGCCATGAAGTTCTGGGAATCCCCCCAAATTTATTTGGTATTTTTATGTCTGAAAAAAAGAGGGAGGTGGTGGCTGGGTTCTATATGTTGGAACAAGATGAGATTGGAGCAGGAATGAGGAGCAAAGATTTTTCACCAGGCAGAAACAACTCCAAAAGCAGATGTGGAAAGGATGGGGACAAATAATCCCAGAATCCCAGAAGTCCATGCAGTGCCAGCTGTGCCCCACGGCCACCTTGTCCCCAGCCCAGAGCACTCAGTGCCACCTGCAGGGGACACCTGCAGGGATGGGCACTGCAAAGCTGCCTGGGCAGCCCCTGCCAAGGCCTGAGCACCCTTTCCATGGGCAAATTCCTGCTGCTGGCCAAGCTGAGCCTGCCCTGGCCCAGCCTGAGGCCGTTCCCTCTGCTCCTGTCCCTGTTCCCTGGCAGCACAGCCCGACCCCCCCGGCTGTCCCCTCCTGGCAGGGACTTGTGCAGAGCCACAAGGGTCCCCCGAGGGTCCTTTTAGGTCTCTCCTGCAGGAGCAGAACTGGACCCAGCCCTCGAGGGGCCTCTCAGAGCCAGCACAGAGGGACAATCCCTGCCCTCACTTCGTTTCTTGTCTCTCTCTGGGTTTCCTAAGTCCAAAATCCTCCCCAGGATGAACAAATCCAGTGGTGACTTCGCTCTGGGACAGCTGCCAGGCCCGTGGGACAGGTGCTGACTGTCCCTGTCCCCTCCATCCCCCAGCACAAGCCCTGCCTTCCACAGAACCCTCTCCTCTTGCTGAGCTGTTCCAGCCAAACCATGGGATAACATGTCAGGACTGGACTCCAAAAGCATTCCACAGGTATTCCAGGAATCCTGAGAGCTTTGTCAGCTCAGGGGCTGAGAGCTGCTGGGTCTGGCATCACTTGATCACCCAAAGTTGTGGAATATTGGGATTCACAGAATTCACAGAATTCCCAGAATTCCCAGACTGACCAGGCTGGAAGGGACCTCCAAGGCCATCGAGTCCAGCCAGCCCCAACAGCTCAGCTGCACCCTGGCACCCAGTGCCACATCCAGGCTGTGTTAAACACACCCAGGGATGGGGACTGCACCACCTCCCCGGGCAGAACATTCCAGAGCTTTATCCCCTTTCTGGGAAAGCTTTTCCCTGCTGTGCAGCCTGTGTTTGCCTGGGTGCAGCTGGAGGCTGTGTGCTCTGGCTGTGTCGGTGCCTGCAGACAGAGCCCAGCCCCAGCTGAGCACAGGCACCTTTCAGGAGCTGCGGGAGTGAGGGAGTTGTAGGCAGGGATTATATTTTACTGCAGGGCCTCTTTTCTCTGTCCCTGCTCTTTGCCCCTTTCCCAATGGTTTTGTGGTGCCCCTGCCAGGCAGAGATTGCGCCCAGGTTCTCCCATTCCTGGTCCTTGCAGTGGCATCCCAGGAAGAGATGAGTTTCCTGACAGGAGGAGAGATGAATAACCAGCAGTGGCAGCACCTCTGAGCAGCTGTGCCATGGATTTTTGCCCTGGGATTTGTGGAATCTGGCAGAACACTGAGCCAAGCTCTGGGCACAGCTGTCCCTGCCACTTCCCGGGAAATTTGTGCTCCAAATGAATCAGCTGGGAGCGAACAGAGAGATTTTCCCTCATTTCCACACATTTTCCTTCATTTCTGATCTCAGTTTGGGACAGAGAGTGGAGCAGATCCCTGGAATCACTGATTCCTAGAAAACAAAACCTGTTTTCCAGTAACATAAAGGCACCAGAATTATTCCAAGGGAGGGAATTCCTTATGTTTGGTGCTTTGCAGGTGGTGAGGAGCAATCCTGAGTGAGCAGAGCTTCCACACCAGCCCTCTTCCAGCTCAATTATGTGGAACTGGAGTTTAAAAACTCCAGCAAGATCCAAGATTATCAGGAGACTGATCCAAGGCTTCTTCTCATGGCCTGGCAAGCAAAGAGGTTCGTCAAGGCCTTTTCCAGCCTTTTTTTTTTTTTTTTGCTTCCATCACTGTAAATTTAATATTTATTAAAGGCCCACCAGGCCCCTCAGCCCTTCATTTCCCAGGAAAAAAAAAGGGAATTTCTCCAGGAAATCACTTTGTCACTTGAACATTAGAGACCTCTCTTGTCCTGCTGCTCATCCTGGTGTGAATCCAGGCCTGGTTTAACTGGGAGATTGTGGACACCGGGGAATTGTTCAGCAGCACCACATTTTTTGGGAAGTGCCTTTGCCTCATTCCTCCAAAATTCCCAGGCTGAAATTCCCAGTGAGGGAAAAGGGACACGAAGCTTCCCAGCTGTGTTGCCACCACCACCTGCACTTCACCTGGGATGCTCTGGGAGATTCTCTGCTGTTGATGGAATTTTTCCGGTCAGATTTTTCTCCTTGCACAAATTTCTTCTTGGGGTTTCTTTGCTTCTCTTTTAGGGCTTCACCATATCCGGCCAGAGCTGGATTTTATTCCTGAGTTTGGAAAAATTATGGCACTGGGGAATAGGGGTGAGTTGGACAGACCTTCAGCTGCCCAGCCCTGCTGCCAGTCCCCTCACGCCTCAGCTCTTCCCACTTCCCAAACACAGAAACTTTTCCCAACTGTGCGGTGAAGGTTGTGGGATTTGCTGCAGAAAACCAGGGCATGAGGGATTTTTGGGATCACACCTCAGTTCCCAGTGCCTGCAGAGGCTGGTGATGCCTCAGGTTTGAGCTTTTCTATTTTTTTAGGTTCTGTGGTGTGGGTCTGGGCTTCATATTATGGGATGGTGAGCTCTCTGCACAGAGCAGGGACACAAAACAATTCCTGCTCCAGCTGGGCACCAAGGACAAATGATCCAAAGCTCAGCCCAGGAGCACAAACAGCGTGGGCTGGAGAGAGACAAACAAGCAGGGTGGGAGTGCCTGGGCTAAAGCTGGAACGGGACAATGAACTGCAAGGTGCCAATGGAGCAGAGCTGAGCCAAGGGAGAGACCCCGTGCCCGCTCGTGCATTTTGGGGCCATTTTGGGTCATCTTGGGTGCAGCCCTGGCTGGGCTCTTGTGCTGCCCAAGGTGCATCCATGGAGGAGATCCTTGCAATAAATCCCTGCTTTATTCTGTAGCTCTGCCCAGCCTCTGCCCCAGCTCATCCTTCTCAAGGCATCACAGGAGGCTGAAATTGGTTCTTTAAGATCAATTTGCTCCATCCCACACTGGGCTCCTTGACCCCTGAAATGTGGGGTTAAACGTTGTTTGGTGTCCCTGTCCAGGAGGGCAGGGCTGCAGGGATTTATCCCAAACCCCAGGGCCAGCAGGGACAGGAGCTCTGCTGCCCTCACCAGCCCCTGCCTCCGGCCCCAAATGTCCCACGGGACAAAATCCACGCGGATTTTGAGCACTGGGAGGTTCAAAAAGCAGCTTTTGGAGCCATTCCACCTCAATTTATCTGCACCATCCACCCATAAAAAGGTTCCCAACTGCTGGGGATTTTTGGGGGGTTTTTAGTTTTGGTTTTTGGGGGATTTTTTTTAGGTTTTTGGGTTTTTTTGTTTGTTTATTGGGTTTTTTTTGGTTTATTTTTTTGTTTGGTTTGGTTTTTTTGTTCACGTTTCTTTTTGGTTTTGTTTTTGGTGTTTTTTTTTTGAGGTTGAGATTGAAGGTATTTGAGATGGTGTGTTCTGTTAAATTTCGATATAAATTTATTTTTAATTTATGTTATAGTTTTATAAGTAGTGAGTTTTGTAGTGTTTTCTTAATAAGGTAAAAATTGGTTAATTATTTGCATAAGGTTTTTTAAGGTTAAATTATTAAATTAAGACATTATATTTAAATTATTTTTAATTTTAATTTAATAATTAATTATTTGAAGTTTGTAATGTGGATTTTTTTTGTTTAATTAGAAAACATTACTTAAGTGTATGAAGAAGAAGGAAGAAGAAGGTAAAGAATAAGGATTAGTTATGGTTTTAAAATTTTATTTTTGTTTTAAATATTTTGTTATATTTTTATATTTTAAAATTATATTTTAAATATATTTTAGAATATTATATTGTATTATAAAAATTTAAATTTTGTTATTTAAATTTATTTCATTTTTTATTACATTCTAAAATTTTAAATTTTAAGTTTTTGCTTTTGTGATATTATATATTTTTCATTAATTATATATTTGCAATTTTAGTGTTACTAAATAATTTTTCAAGCTTTTATTTTTTATAGTTTTCGGTTAAATGTAGTGGATTTTTTGGGGGGCTAGAGATTGTTATTAAAATGTTTATCATTTAGTACTCCAACACCCAACCAGCAGGGCCCTTTCCCTCTTTCCCACTGAAAATGTCTGAGGATTCCCACCCCAAAAAACACCTTGGAGAAGCACCTGGAAGAGCCCTGCCTGGACTTGCCCCTTTGGGGATCTGCCAGCAGAGGTCTGCTCTGGCCAGGCCGCCTGGGAAGGTTTTCCTCCCTCTGTTCCATCACTCCAGAGAAGCCTCAGTGTGATCCTACAGCTGGAGGAACCTTTTCCACACTTCTCACGTCTCTGAGGGTTCTTTTTTCACGACAGGGTGACCAAGCCAGCAAGGGCTTTGAGGTTTCCAAGGTCTCCATGTGGTCTCAGCACTGGTGAGTTTTGACCCCCCCCCCTTCAAAAAAAATGACGTCGAAGTGCTGGAGTTTGAGAATCCCAGATCCTAAGGATTGGAGGAGACCTTCAGGATCACCCAGTCCCACCATCAGCACCCCAAAACCACGTCCCCAAGGGCCACATCCGGATTTTTCCTGAATGTTCCCAGAGATGGTGACTCCACCACCTCTCTGTGCAACTCATTCCAAGCTTTTTTCAGAGAAATTAAAAATAAATTAAGTTTTAAAGTGAATATTCCCCTGGAAGTTTGCCCATCCTCAGGTCATTGCTCCTGAAAACTGGAAAACTCTGAGGAATTTCCCAGCTTTGAACTGGTATCTTGCTTTAAAACTTGTTTTTCTCCCTGATTTCAGAGCACAATGAGCTTCCTGAAAATCAATCCCCATCAGCTTTATCTGGAGGGATTCTGATTGGGAATGGGAAAGGATCCCCAGTTTAATCTGAATTTCTCATCTTGGCCCGTCCTGATTCCCCCCGTGACAAATCCAGGGCGGCACAGATGGGTTGTGCTGCTTCCAGAGGAGTTGCATCAGCACCAACCCAGAGCAAGTTTTGGCTCCTCCATCCTCCAGTTGCTTCATCCATCCCCCCTCAAGGCCACAAATATTGGTGCTATTTGAACATAATTCTGTTTTTCTGTCGAAACCCAGCCCCGTCGGAAGCTTCCTGCCCTTATTTGGGTGAGTAACAAAGGAGAAATATGATTTTTTTTCCCCCCCTCTTCTTTCCCTTTTAAGTTGTTCAACTTCAACACTAATAAAGGTATTATGTGGAGTCATCTCCAAGCTATATCCCATATATCATTCCCAGATAAAGATCTTTGTCTGGGACTTTGTCTGAGGAGGATAATGTTTCACTCCTGGCGCCTGGGAGTCTCCTCTTTCTAACATAACACATATTTGTTATAGTCTTACTAAACCTGGCTGGCTTCGATGCCCAAAAAAATCAGTTTGCACTTTGATTTTTCCAGCCAATTAACGAAGCTCATCAGCCCATTCCTTCTTCTCTGGCTGCTGGATCCAAAAAAAAAAATGGGAAAAAATCCCATTGGGAGTTGGTGGAAGAGGTAGGAAAAGGTTTGTGTCCCACATTCCCTGAGGATGGAAGTTGTGGAGCAGTCCCACAGCAATTTGGGTGCACTTTAAAATCTCCACAGGATTGTTTTTTTTTCTGGTGGGAATTAGAGAAAGGGAATGAGGATGTGCTCAAAAAAAAAATGAGCACAAATCAAAAATCCCTGTGAGAAATCAACCCCTGCAGGAATCACGGATTCTCCTTCGAATTCGGGAGAATTCTGGGAATCCTTTAAAACCCTGGAGCTCCAGTGTGGAGACAACACCAACCCTTTGCCCGGCGTGTTTTGGGTTCAAACTCTTTGGGTGTTTTCATTTTGGTTTTCAAGACCCAAGCAAAGCTGTGTATATCCAAAATATCAGGGATGAAAGTGGAGAAGGAACCTTAAAAGCCTGGAATGAGGCAGGGAGTTGGAGGGGAGTCTCCCAGGTTTTCCTCCTGTGCTGATGCGTCCCCAGCAGCACAAATTCCTGAAGCAGGAAAGTTAAAGGAGTTAAGAGAGATCTACTGCAGGCACATTAAAAAAAAAAAAAAAAAAGAAAAGAAAAAAAAAAGAAAAAAAAAAGTGCAAGTGAATTGTTTAAAGCTCTTGCTCATCATGAGTAAATTGTTTTATTTGATGAGTAGTTCCTGAAGTTAAGGGATTTAACAAACAATAAAAACTCTTAATTAAAAAAGAATAATTTTTTTTAAAAAATAAAACAAAAGAGGGTTCTCGTCTCTCACGTGCTGAGGTCCAGGTGGACCAGTTTTATCCTGTGGATTCCTGCAGCTTGGCTCCAGGAAGGTGGCAGGCAGGACATTCCAGCCCTTCCAGAGCTTTCTCCTCCTTCTCCTGCAGAAATGCTGGAGCTCTGGAGCCCCTTGGAAGGAGCCTCTGCAGGGCTGAGCCTTGAGCAGAAGGGGGTGGAAGGAGCCCAACAATTTCAGCTGGGTGACAGCACCAAAAAAAAAAAAATAAAAAGCAGATCTGGGGCAAAACTTGAGCTCAGCTTAGTGCTGAGCTTAGCTTGGAAAATCCTCCAACATCCACATCCCTGCAGCCACTAGGGAGCTGCCTGGTTCCATGGCATTCTCCCCCTCTGGAATTGCAGTCCCAGCTCCCAAACCCTGGAGCTGGCAGAAATGCTCTGGATCTCTGGCATCCCATGGATTCCTTCCCTAAAAACCGCTCAAGGGTCTGGATCAGGATATTTATCCCTCCTGATTGCCCCATCCCACTGGATGTGGGACTGGGGTGAGGAATTCCTGCCTGTTCCTCTCTCTGTCCCAAAAAGCTTCTCCAAGGAAAATTCACTTCCTTGCTCCTCCACTTGTCCCCAGACTTGTGGAATGATTTCATTTTATTTATGATCCCAAGGTAAAAAGTGCTGGGAAAATCTGGGAATCACAACTGGCAGCTGCTCTGGGAATCTCCCGTGTTATTTTAGCTGTTTTTGTTTTAATTTCTATCTCTTCCCACCTGTTCTCCCTGTGGTTTGAGCAAAACAGAGAAAAAAAGTGATTTAATAGGTTTTAAAATGTGTAAATATCAAATCAAATGAATTCTTAACATTCTCTGGATCCTTTATATGTTTTTCCCGTTGGAATTCCTTGCCATTGCTGTTTTCCAAACCTATCCAATGCTTTGTGCAGTTGCACAAGGAGAAATCTCTGTGGGAAACCCAGAATTTTCTTTATGGTTTTGTTTGTGGGGGCCTGGGAGTGGGATTTGGACCAATGTGGTTCCCCGGAGGGCAGGGGAAGGGAAGTGTGGGATTACTCCTTGTAAAAACTCTGAAAAAGGGGGTGCCAGTGATTAATGATCACGTGGATTTATAACAAACATAAGGAGGAATTGTCTCTCCTTGAAAAATTGGTGTGGGAATTATCAAATGTGGGAAGAACCTCCAGGATCACCCCAGCGCCACCAGCATCACCCCAAACCCTGTCCCCAAGGCCACATCCAGACTGCTCTGGGACAATTCCAGGGACTCCGAACCTCCCTGGGCAGCTCAGCCCAAGGCCTGGCCACTCTGCCAGGGAAATTTTCTTTCCCAATCCCACCTGCCCCTCCACACTCAGTGACTCCTTGGGGTTGGATGAACAACCCAATCCACCCAAATGATGTCAACTCCAGAAGGATGAACCCTGAGAACACCCCCCTGCACCTTCCCTGGCTCTTCTCCAGGCCCTGTGGAGGAGCAGCTGGGGCACAGCCACCCTCAGGCTGCTCACAGCCTTGGGGGAATCCCAATGGATTCCATGGGAATATTATGCTTTAAGGATATTATTAAGGATATATTTAAGGACATTATGCAGAATTTCATCCATCCAGGAGCCCTTATGGGGGTGCTGTCCTCAATCCCAATGGGTAGCACCCCAGGGGTGCTATGCTCTTCTTTAAGGGCATTATTAAGGATATTAAGGATAAATTTAAGGATATTATTCCAGATTTCATACATCCAGGAGCCCTTCTGGAGGTGCTGTCCTCCATCCCAATGGATCCTATGGCAATGCTGTGTTTAAGGGCATTATTAAGGATATATTTAAGGCTATTATTCAGCATCTCCTGTGTCCCAGAGCCCTTCTGGAGCTGTTGTCCTCAATTCCACTGGATTCCATGGCAATGCTCTGCTTAAATCACATTATTAAGAATATATTTAAGTACATTATTCAGGATTTCATGTGATCAAGAGCCCTTCCGGAGCAGTTGTCCTCAATCCCAATGGATTCCATGGCAATGCTGTGCTTTAAGGACATTATTCAGGATATATTTAAGGCCATTATTCAGCATTTCCTGTGTCCCAGAGCCTTTCTGGATGTGCTGTCCTCAATCCCACTGGATTCCATGGCAATGCAGTGCTTTAATCATATTATTCAGGATATATTTAAGTACATTATTCAGCATTCACCCATCCCAGAGCCCTTCTGGAGGTGCTGTCCTCCATCCCAATGGATCCCATGGCAATGTTGTGTTTAAGGACATTATTCAGGATATATTTGAGGACATTATTCAGCATTCACCCATCCCAGAGCCCTTCTGGTGGTGCTGTCCTCCATCCCAATGGATCCCATGGCAATGTTGTGTTTAAGGACATTATTCAGGATATATTTGAGGACATTATTCAGCATTCACCCATCCCAGAGCCCTTCTGGTGGTGCTGTCCTCCATCCCAATGGATCCCATGGCAATGTTGTGTTTAAGGACATTATTCAGGATATATTTAAGGCCATTATTCAGCATTCATCCATCCCAGAGCCCTTCTGGAGGTGCTGTCCTCCATCCCACTGGATCCCATGGCAATGCTGTGCTTTAAGGACATTATTCAGGATATATTTGAGGCCATTATTCAGCATTCACCCATCCCAGAGCCCTTCTGGAGGTGCTGTCCTCCATCCCACTGGATCCCATGGCAATGCTGTGATTTAGGACATTATTCAGGATATATTTAAGGCCATTTTTCAGCATTTCACCCACCCCCGAGCCCTTCTGGACGTGCTGTCCTCGGTGTCCCTGCTCTGAGTCACAGCTCACGAGGGGAGCAGCTGGCTTTGCTTTGGGCTCCCAGCCCAGCATCCAACCTCAGCACTTTCCTCTGGTCCACCTGGCCTCAGCTTTGTTCCAGATTTTCCCAGGAGCTCGTTAAAATAACGCTGAGGTTTTCTGGTTTTGTGTTTGTGGAGGTGACGGGGAGATTTCCTGTGGGAGAAAAACAACACGTGGGAAATTGGGAGAGCGTTTGCTTGGGCTAAATAAATTTATTGTGCTTTGAAAACAGAGCCACAGAGAAAATGGGGACTGCTCACAAGCGTTTGGGTTGCTTTATCCGTAGTGAAGTTCACAAAATCAGGAGTGGTGTGGGTTGGGAGGGATTTTAGGGATCATCCAGTCCTCCAAGGACACCTTCCCCTGTGCCAGGCTGCTCCAGCCCCACTGTCCAGCCTGGCCTTGGGCACTGCCAGGGATCCAGGGATGGAATTCCATCCCAGCCCCTGCCCACCCTGCCAGGGAACAATTCCTGCCCAATGTCTCATCTGAGATTTTCATGAACTGTTCAGGAGCAGAAGAGGAAAATCATTTGCGTGTGTTCAATTCATGCCCACATAATTTTGAGTTTTAGTGTTGTCCCAAATTGAGCTTTTTTTGAAGTGTATATTGATTTTTTCCGAACTCAAATCTTGAATATTTTCAGTAAATTCATGAAGGACAGAACTCATTTTTCTGGGCTGTGATCTCTACTTCTTAACAGCACTGAGTTAACTTATAAGTTAACTTTTTGACTCTCTAAAATAAATCCAGTTATCTGGCTTTGCAGTTCAGCCTCATTTTTCAAAAACATTTTGCTGGCAAAGGAGCTTTTTCTCTGTGTCCTTCCCTTTGAATGCAGCAGTGACCACTCGAGAAGTGGGACAAAAGTGAGGCCTTGCACCACCCTGGCTGCCACCTTTTCTTTCAGAGCTGCAGGGACAGATGAGATGAGAATTCCAAATTCTTCAGCGCTCTGTCACTTGTTGTTGGCCCGAGCAGCCACCAGCTGCTGCAGTCAGGTGCCACTTCCAGGCACCTCCTGAGGGATTTAAATGAAGTTTTCAGTAATTCAGCACCAGGGCCCTTCCCACATGACCTGGACTCTCTGGGAAGTCAGGATGTGGCAGGCAGGAGCTGCAGGAAAGGTTCAAGGACCCCCAGGAGATGTCCCCAGAGTCTGTCCTCGGCCACCAAGTGCTGCCTGCAAGGATTTGTTGATTTTCCTCTTTATTATGGAAGAATCAGAGGCACCAGTGGTGGGTTCTGTTTGCTCCTGGATGTCCTGGAAGCCTGGGAGGGTCTTGATGAGGATGGAGGAGGCAGCTGAGGACAGGGGAAGGAGCTGGAGGTGGATGGAGACCAAGAGGAAGAACCCAGCTGAGGGTGTGACATCTGAGGGAAGCTGGGATCACCCCTGGAATGGGCTCAGGAGACATCCCAGGGCTCAGGAGTCCTGCAAAGGCTGCAGGGGAGGCACAGGCAGGGTCGTGGCTGCTTCCATAGGTGGGTGGGAGCCGAAATTCCAGAGGTTTTGTGGCCTCCTGGGGACCAGTGGAAGCTCCCTTGCCTGGCTGGTCCCAGCTGAGGATCCCTGACATCCATCACGGAGCAAAAGAATTCCAAGGAGCTGCCCGTGATGGCCTGAACCATGGGTGAATGATCCAATGGTTGAGAAGGACAGCTTGGAAAAACATCATTTCTGTGGATGAAAGAGGAATAATGCTGGAGATAAAACTCTAAAAATTGCCTGTGTGGGGAACTACTGGGATTGGGAGCTGGTCTTGGAGCAGGCTGGAGCAGCCTGGCACAGTGGAAGGTGTTCCTGCCCATGGCAGGGGGTTGGGTCTGTATCTGGATGATCTTTAAGGTGCCTTTTAAGCAAAATCCCTCGGAGATTCTGTGATTTCATGACTCGAGCAAGGCTCTGTGTGGTGGTGCCTGGGACACGGAGCCAGCCCTTCCCACTGACTCCGGTGACTCCTGATGTTAAAGCTAAGCTTGCTCAGACGTTTTTCCAAGCTGGAGCCCCCTGGCAAAAGCTGGGAAGCCAACTTTGGCACTGAGGCAGCAAAAACCTTAAATAACTTCGGCTCTTTCACCACAATCAGGCCTAGAAAATTCACTTTTCACAGCCAGCAGTTGAGCTCATTATCCTATCTCCCGCAAAAACACAACGGGGCCATTGTTTGGCTGCCGAAGAGCAGCAACAAAGGGCAATTGCTGAGCTGAGATGTCGGGAGAGAATTTCAGTGCTGAGGTGAAGGCTTTGATGTGGCACAGAACAGTGGCTCAGACAACAAGTGCTGCGCTCCATCCACTGCGTGCAGCTGAAATTGCTTGCAAAATCACCTTTTTTTGAAAATGCAAATCTGCATTTAAATTAATTAAAGTGCACTCTGGCTCTTCCTGTCCTGGTGAATCTGCAAAATCAAAATGCAAACAGAGGTTGCAGCTCGTTAAAAAAATGAGGAGATCACGTCCAGATCAGGGTTTTTTTTTTTTATTTCAAACTCATTCTTTGCCAGGCACAAACAAAACCAGAGTGAAAACAAAGCTCTTTCTTCTCACCTTTTTCTTTCCCCCCCCCCTGGGGTGCTACAAAAAGAGCAGAGAGGCTCTGCCTCCCCTTGCTTCGGTGGTTTGGTGTTTGTGTGGCAGCAAAATCGAGGATTTGCTGTGCTGAGCTCTCTGCAAACCTGGCCAGACTCTTTTCCAGAAGATTTACAATTTTTCGACCATAATAAGCGAAGTTACATCTTAGTAATTTATTTTTTTTTTCCTTCAAAACTGGCTGTGGTTCGGCATCCAAACCCTGCGCGGGGGTTCCTCTTCATTATTTAAATTCAGTGGTAAAATCAGGAACAGAATCTCTCTGGTTCCAAGCCAGCAATAAAAAGCTCTGTCTGTTTTAGGGTTTTACCAAAACATATTTCAGGCACTTCTAAAAACCTTTCAGTTTCAGAAATTTTGGCTTCACAGAGCGTTGAAACTCCGAAATAAAGCAAAGTCTAAGGGAGTAAATAAAGGGGGCAAGCAAGGAGCTGGAAAACACATCCTGGGAGGAGCAGCTCAGGGAGCTGTGGGGGCTCAGCCTGGAGCAAAGGGGAAACAGGGGGGACCTCAGTGCTCTGCACAACTCCTGCCAGGAGGGGCAGGGACAGGAGGAGAGGAAATGGCCTCAGATGGCACCAGGGGAGGCTCAGGATGGAGATTGGGACAGAAAATTTCCCTGGCAGAGTGGCCAGGCCTTGGGCTGAGCTGCCCAGGGAGGTTTGGAGTCCCTGGAATTGTCCCAGAGCAGTCTGGATGTGGCCTTGGGGACAGGCTTTGGGGTGATGCTGGTGGGGCTGGGGTGGCACTGGATGGTCCGTAAGGTTCTTCCCATCTTGGCGATCCCGGGATTTTTAACATGGCAAAGATACAACTTGGTTTTGTGTGCCAAAGATCCTGGCATGGGATGGGCTTTGTGGAGCTGCTTCTTCTGCAGCTCAGGGTTGAACTGGATGCTTTTAAGGTCCCTCTCAATCCAGGCCATTCTGTAATTTCCTGGTTTAGTTGGATAAACCCTCCAAGACCATCGAGTCCAACCATTCCCACCCCCCCACTGAAAGTGCCACTTCCACATGGATTTAAATCCCTCCAGGGATAATGAGTCAAGGACTTCCCTGGGCAGCCTGGTCCAATATTTGCCAGGCCTTTCTGTGAGGAATTTTCCCCCAATATCCAA